>NC_142053.1:130595810-131247052 GCF_982192425.1 Myodes glareolus | reverse complement strand
ACTTTGTCACTTGTGTGGGTGAGACCACAGGAGGTTGTCCACCCAGGGCACACATCTGAGCCTCAGCCTCGTTGTTCATGTCTCATGGTCACAGCTCCTTCTGCCTCTTGCTCATCCTCGCCTGAGCAACTTGCTTCATGGAATCCCATGCCTCTGGTCTCCACATGTGCACAGTCATGTGCACATACCAAAGCATATGCAATACATATACATAATTAAAGTAGTAATAAATGTTTCAAAAAAGAATTAAAAAGAAAGATCCCTGGGTCCCATCCTGAAGATATTTAATTATGTATATGTCAATACTTCAAACGTGAAAAAACTGAAAACCAAGAAACATCTAATCCCAAACATGTTAGATATAGAATACTCAACCAGTATAATTTAATACTGGTACACTTAAATTTTCCTGATTTAACATTGACATTCTGACCCTATTGTGTGCTATATTCATCACCATATATTTTAACAAGAGTTATATTAGCAGTTGTAAATTTTCATCAAGAGAGAGTTTCTTGAAGCAGACAGCATTAGGCCTTATGCTTTCTTTGACTGTGCCGGCGCCTTTTTGTGTTCAGCCTCTAGCACTGCAGACTCTGGCGTTCTATATGTGCGGTGTTGGGAGCAGTGAGCCCCCAGATCCTGAAACAACTTGTTTTCCCTGATCTGAGTGCCTACAGCCGCTCTGAGCACGAGACCCTCAGGAGTTCCTGATGGCAGGAGAGTGGTTTCTGGTGGGTTTGGCTGGGGCGTGGCTATCTCTATATAAGCTGCCCCTGGACACAATAAAGGGGGCATTCCTGTTTCAAGGATGATCTGTGTCTCTGTGTGTGTGTGTGTTTGTGTGTTTCAATCTCCAGCCCCTTGCCCGGCTCGGGAACTATATGGCGGCGCATAGAGTGCAGACGGCGCAGTGTGCTGCAGTGCAGATAAGCAGTTTCTATTAATTTTTACTTTGTCTTAGTAAAATGATTTTCATGGAGGAAATCATGTTTTTTTAGATGTTAATTTATAAGGAAAGATTTAATATTTTGATTGACCTTTCATTGTATCAAATGTTCTAATTGTAGAACATTGTATGTTTTCTTTTATGGCCATTATTTTTTCCAGCCCCAACTTTATTTGACCACAGATTGTAAGGATGAGTTTTATTGAGTTCACTTTCCATTGTTAATTTTGTATGGAGGAGATTCTTTCTAACAGTAATACTAAATAAGAACTAGAAGACAAACTGACAATATGAAAAAAGCCAGCTTGAAAGAAAAGTACTGTTTATTATTTGCTAATTATTTTGTACTAGGATTATTTATTACAAATAAGATAAAGATGAATGGTTTAATTTTTTATTAAAAATTTCTCCACCTCCTCCCCTCCTCCCACTTCTCCCCTCCCCACTCCTCCTTCCCCTCCTTCTCCAGGCCAAAGAACAGTCAGGGTTCCCTACTCTATGGGAAGTCCCAGGTCCTCCCCCGTTCCCCCCCAGGGTCTAGGAAGGGTGAGTATTCAAAACAGAAAAGGCTCCCACAAAGCCCGTCAATGCAGTAGAATCAAAGCCCAGCGCCATTGTCCTTGGCTTCTCAGTCAGCCTCTACTGTCAGCCACATTCAGAGAGTCCAGTTTGATCACATGCTCCATCAGTCCCAGTCCAACTGGCCTTGGTGATCTCCCATTAGATCTGTCCCATTATCTCAGTGGGTGAACACATCCCTCGCGGTCCTGACTTCCTTGCTCATGTTTTCCCTCCTTACTTTTTAACTGAAGTAATTCTTAGCTCCCCTAGACTTGCAGTCTTTTGCTGGAATAGTGTATTGTGTCATGAATACAATTTTCCAAGGTTTTGAGCATTTACAGCGTCATATACCGTTAATGATGTACCTAGCACAAAGCAAGTGGTTCCATCACAGTGTTCTGTTTAATAATTGTAAGAAATTTCTTATATGGGTAAGACAGAGTTTGTTCTTAGAATTTTAAGAGAGAAATCTGACATTTGATAGATATTCAGCAAATAGGAACTGTTAAAGGATAGAAAAAATTGCTACAAGAATAATTTCTCTCAACTTCTAACTCCATATTGAAGGGGACCCCCACACAGCAGAGGCTTCCTCCTGGATCCTGGATTAGACACACACCACACCCAAACAAACACCTGTTTTCACGGAGAGATCCCTTATTAAGCAGGGAAGAAAAGTTAAAGTGGCTGCTTAGGTTCCTGTATGGTCACTGGGGACAGAGGTCTCAGGGCAGCAGCAGTCTTCGGCGACTAGGTTCAGAGTGTCCAACAGACCTTCCTGTGGAGTAGGAGCTAGTAGGGGAGAGGAAACGGACCTACTTTGTCTAGGCAAAGTGGGGAGAGGAACTCCCCAGTGTCGTGTTTGTCCAGAGTTTGGACAGGGTCATGGCAGTTGTTGAGGTGAAGGACAGTTTTTCACCCAACGTCTGGCTTTGTCACAAAGAGCTCCAGGTGGAGTTCTTCTGTGCCCAAAGATTTCTTTGGAGGAGGTTAGAGGTACTGTCAGGAGCCGGCATGTTTATTACAAAAAACCTTTTTTAAGTTAAGCATTTTAAATGCCATATTTAGCAAATCTCTGAAGAGTTTGAGGACCATTATCTGTTAAGTGTACCTAGATTAGCCAAACTTTGTTTGTAGTTACTTGTTTCAAAGGCTTAACTTTTAAAACATTATATATATGTATACATATACATATATATACACATACATATATATGAGGCTAATTGAAGCTTATTTATATAATTATTCATGACTATAAATATAGTTATAAATATATTAAAGAATGATTATTTATGAGGTAACTGGCAATTAACTTGTATATTTTAATTATCTTTAACAATTTATACTGTAGGCAATGTCAGGACAGGAAAGGGTTAAAGTGGGAAAATGGCAGCAGTAAACAGGTGTTATATAGCATGGCCATAAATTGTATTGCAGCTTGGTTATCAACATTGGAGAATTTGGCTCTAAGAAGGGAGGGGGAGTGTGGCTGAAATAAGGGGCTTTTTGGGGTGAGGAGAAAGTGAGAGGCTATTGGAGCATTAGTACAACTGGAACAAGTGGTGGAGGAAGCAGGGGAAGGAGGTTTGTGGGGGGGTTACACTATCCCTATACAGGCCTAGGAAATCTGTACTTCTTTCCAGGGAAGCTGAGGGATAGAGGGACATGGTAGAAGTCCAGAGGCGCTAAGGGAGTCTCTGTGGCCTAGACTTGGGCCTAAGGGAACTGCAGCTCCTGGAAGGAGGAGAGTGACCTGAGGTTAAGGGGTTTTGGAGAGACTGCTGTGCTCTGTGCAGCAGCACCGAGGAGCTCAGGTGGGATGGAAGAAGATGGGGCCTTCCAGCAGCTGCGGGCAGAGGGGACTGTAACAGCTGGTGAAGTTCAGGCCTGAGGGGTGTGACCTGGGAAGCCCTGGGGTGAGCTGGCTCACGCAGAGGAAGTGGGGGAGGGGAAGTGGGAGCCAAGGATATAGAGGCTGGTCTGTCTAACCTTGGTGAAATCTAGGTGGATGGAGGAGATTGTTGGGAAGGCAGGTGACGATGAGAAGCAGGGCTGGCTGCATGGGCAGTACAGTATTTGGTTGGCATAGAGTGCCTGACATTCGATATTCATGTAGCCATGAATAGCCATGGAAGGCTTACAATGGAGTTTGGAAAAATCAGCTGGTGTAGGAGTCGCACAGAGGGCTTGAAACAGGAGAGAAAGCAAAGATGTAAAAGATCTCTTTCTATTTTCCTGTGCACTCATAAGAGTTGTAAAGATCCTGAATGATGTTAGGATCCAGAGAGCTGCTGGGAGAGGGTCATTTAGATTGATTGTCTGGTAGACATAGAGGCCAAGTCTGTGTACTATAGTCAATGAGTTGAGTTTTGATGTCTGAGTGTTGTAGCTGTTTGAGATTCTGGAGGAGACATCCCAAAGACAAGTCAGTCAGAATGGGGAAGGTGGAACCCATTACTCTTGGTATTAGTGGGCCAAAGGTCAAGATACCAGGTATCCCTGTATGTCTCAAGAAGCTGAGGAATGGTCTCTGGGAGGGAGGAGGTCATCACCCAGGCTCCATCACCAAGAAAGTGACCCCAGGGGTGTCCGGACCCCAGTGAGTCTGGGAATTGGGGACATCAACAGGATTTGGGGAAGGTGGGAAGGGCACCAGATTCTGACAGTGTGAACACCAAGAGTGAAGGGGAAGCATCAATCAAAACCAGACTAGATGCAGTGTGCCTAACTGGATGGAATGAGACTAATAGCAGCCAGTCCGTGGGAGTCCACCATAGCCAGTGAAGGTCATGGGGTACAGTCTCTCAATTCCACAGGACAGAATGGAGGTGTGAGACACTCGATAGCTATCACCCAATAACCTGGGGATTGTTCAGGACAACAAAGGTAGGGGACTCACCAATCAGTCACTGTTGATGAGGGAATCAGGCTCCAGAAGGACTGGGAGATGTGAAAAAGGGTTGGGAGCTTTACTGGCCTATCGATGTCATAACACCAATGATTGGGACCCCCACACAGCAGGGGCTTCCTCCTGGACCCTGGATTAGACACACACCACACCCAAACAAACACCTGCTTTCACGGAGAGATCCCTTATTAAGCAGGGAAGAAAAGTTAAAGTGGCTGCTTTCTGACTCAGGCAGAAAAGAGCAGCAAATGACCTTGCAGGTGGAAGTTTAAAAGGAGAAGAAGGGGAAGTCTGTGTTAGAAGGGCCAGGATGCTGTGATAAAGGAGATAGGGATGAGGGAGAAGAAGTATTTGTCTCAGAGGACAAAGAACTGCCTCTGGATGGAGGGGAGACAGATATGGCACATAGGCAAAAGGTGGTTTATAAAGGTAAAGGGGGAAAGCCCACGTTAGGATGAGGTATTTAATTGGGTGTGTGTTAATTAGGTGAGCCAAAGGGGGCTTTTGATTGCTGGACTTTGGTAGTCAGCCTCAGGAGGAGGAAGTGGCCAAATAAGGGAATAGACCTTGGTGGCTAGCTTTAGGAAAATAATCGAATGAATTTAGCAAGGTAGAGGGAATGGGGAGTAGGGCAGGGCCTGCAGAGTCACATGCTCAAGTGGGCTGGTGTCCCTTCACTTGCAGTCTTAGTCTCTTGGGAGTGGGGTAAGGCATGTACAGATATACAGTACCTAGAAAGAAAACCCTTGTTGCTTAAAGTATGCAGCTCCCTCCTCTCCGTAGTCACATCTCTTCTCCCCCGTAAGACTCTCACAGATAAAATAAAACAGTTAGAGGTAATCTGGATTAACAAACTGTTTTCCTAAAATGATTCTATTGGGATGTTTACAAGCTTTCAGGACTACATAGTTGTGGGTTTTTGGTTTTTTTTTTTTCAAGACGGGGTTTCTCTGTAGCTTTGGAGCCTGTCCTGGAACTAGTTCTTGTAGCCCAGGCTGGCCTCGAACTCACAGAGATCCACCTGCCTCTGCCTCCTGAGTGTTGGGATTAAAGGCGTGCACCACCACCACCTGACTAGAACTATATGGTTTTAAAGTGATATTTCTTTCTATTTACAATTTATACAGACTGAAAAATGTATTTTATTGTAGAAAATTTACTTATGATATACAAGACTCTGGGTTTCATCTTTAGCACAGTTACAACAAAACACTTTCAAAAGTATGTTCTCTTTTGTAATCCATAAAGTCTCTGTAATGTGGATCATCATTCCAGTTTCATTGATAAGAAAATTGAGTCTCATAGATTGAATGATTCTTCCAAGGTCAATATTTAGCAGAGAGTTGATTGTACACTATTGTCCTTATTGAATAAATATTAAACAAGTGCATTTAGTATAAGAGGCACTTACTTGGTTTATTTAACTAACTTACTTGGAGGTAGCCCTTTTGAAAGAATCACTTAGTAGTGTTGATTGTTAAATTTTAATACTATAACCATAACTACGGGAAGAAAAAGAGAATAAATTAGCTTCACCAAGCTGTTTTACCCATTTTGAAATTTTTGCTGAGGTTCATCTAGTCTCTTCGTTGTTTGTCCCTATCATCAATGACTATATTCTTCAGTGACTGTGTAAACATCTTCAGGCACCCAAAATAAACTTTCATTGTACATCATAAGATTTAGTATAGTTATTGTGGAGTTTATTCAAGCCCTGAGTATGACCTAAAGTTCCAAAGGGATTTATATACACTTGGCCGTGCTCATTTGCCTCTTATTTCTACAGAGTGAGGAGGATGACCATACAACATTTTCACCTTCATCTCCAGACACAGAAAAAAAGAGATCAGCTTTTGAAGACCTCACTAATGTGAGTATGCTATTCCCATTCTTTCCTGTAGTTTTACATATTTTTACATAAAATTACATGTTTACATAAAATACATATTCTTTATCTTGAGCAATCTTTCTTGTTTACCATCAGACCTTGGCACTCTCAGAATGTTGAGAGCAGAATTTATTTGGACACACAGTGACACAATTTCACAAACTATAGAAGCTCTTTTTACTGGAACATACCATTTAGGTCAATTTGTATGTTCCCTGGAGACATTAAGCAGTGACTAGTATATGAATTGTAAATAACTACCAAAACTATGGGAGATTATGTTTACCTAAAATCCAGAGATGGCTCCCTCAGCTTTGGAAATGAGTTATAATAGAATAATTGTAGTTCAGAGTAGCTTTACAAATTCAAGCACTATGAGAGTTTTGGCTAAGACCATTTTTTTCTTTTCTGTAGGGTTTACCTCACCCACCACTTCTGTATCCCAGGATTTAAATTTTATAATTAGCCTAGTCCTAGTGACAATCAAAACTACCTCATGTCTATCAAACTTCAAAGGGTCAGACCTGTAGCTGCAGACTGGTGGAGCCAGCCATCAATACCCATCACAGAGATATGAGGAGGATAACTTACTGGAGGAAATGGGAAGTATGGACCAAACAGCCTCCATAGCAATTAAAATGAGTCTTGCCCACTGTTGCACGAGTTCTAATTGGTGTTAATAATAAAAACCTGGAGCCAGACATCGAGGTAAATGTTGAAAGATCAGAGAGAGGAGGAGCAAGCCACAGCCAACTCTTACCTTGCTAACTCCCCAGCTGAAAAAGAGCCAAACTACTGTCTCTTCCTACCTTATATTCTTCTATCTGCCCAGCCGTATCACTTTCTGTCTGTCTGTACAGACCTCCAGTCCTTTATGGTTAACTAGTGGCTAGCTCTGTCTTCTGATCTTCAGGCAAGCTTTATTTGTTAGAATATAAACAAGATATACCCACAGCCCACTATCTAACCAGTTACCCTAGCTCCTTCATGGTAATTTTGATGATTTTGTTGGGGGCTAAGGTCCCAGGGCATTACCACTTTTCAGCCACCAGGCCCAGAAAACCTGAGAGATCTTCCTGTGGAGAAGGAACTTGGAGGACTAACCTACTTTGATGAGACAAAGAAAGACAGTGTCCTGCATATCCACAGTTTGGGGAGGCTTCTGGTGGAGGGTGAGGTGAGGTGCCATTCTTCATCCAGTGACTGGTGTTGCCACATTTGAACCAGGTCTTTGGTGAAGTTTGTTGCTGCCCATTTTTTTTAGAAGTGGCCTCAGGGCTTCTTCCAGAAGCAGTTGTTTCCATCTATCATTGGAAGCTTTTGGGGGTCTTTCTTGCTTTTCCCTTTCATTAAACACCTTAAATGCCATATTTAGCAGATCTCTGGGAGGTTTGAGGACCATTTAAAAAAAGTTTAAACTTATTTTAAACTTGTTTTCAGTTACTTGCTTCAGGCTTAACTTTGACAATATATATACAGAAGATTATATAATGGGAGATAAAAAATGGTTTATCCCTCCATGCTTGTGCTTGTAAACAAATTACATTGGTATTTAGCATGATTACAAACATGGTTTTGGGCACATTAAAGAATTTGATCATTGGGCTGGAGAGATGGCTCAGTGGTTAAGAGCACTGTCTGCTCTTCCAGAGGTCCTGAGTTCAATTCCCAGCAATCACATGGTGGCTCACAACCATCTGTAATGAGATCTGGTGCCCTCTTCTTGCGAGTAGGTATATATGCAGGCAGAATACTATATACATAATAAAAATTTAAAAAAAGGTTGATCATTTATAAGGTGATCAATCATTAATTTGTATGTTTTAATTATCTTTGACCGTTTACAATATGCATCTTTTATAAGATTAGAATTTCATAATCTTTATCAAGTTTGAGCCTTAAAATTTATAACATTTTAAAATGAAGATCCTTTAGTATGAAAATAAACTTTAAACAATAAATACATTTCAAAGAGAGACTAAGAACCTTGTTTTCCTGATCCTTTTATAATGTATTTTTACAAAATATTGCAGTTTTTATGACATGATTTTTCCAAATAGCTAAAGCCTAACAAACTCAGCAAAGATATAAGTAGTTAGATATATGTTTGTAAATCAGTTTATGTTAAACTGAATAAACCATTATAATCTTAGGAAATTATAAACCTTAATCATCGAACATATGTTGCTCCTAAATCCTATCTTCTGTAACTCTAGTTCATGGTTTTGTCCTCATGTGTTTCTTTCCACTCTTAGGACAAAAGTTATCATACAAAGTTCATCCTTAGCTGGGCAGTGGTGGTGCACGCCTTTAATACTGGAACTTTGGAGGCAGTGGCAGAGGGATGTCTGTGAGTTCAAGGCTAGCCTGGTCTACAGAACGAGTTCCAGGACAGCCAGGGTTACATAGAGAAACCCTGTCTCAAAAAAAAAAAAAACTCAAAGATTCATCATTATGCAAAATATCTTAGAACCTGGTGTTGCCTCCTTAACCTAAGGAAAATAAAATAAAAACAAATCATCTTGGAGGCCTGGTATTGCCTCCTTAGTCTAATTTAAAAATCAATTTTCCTAAGTAAGAGTTGAGTCTAAGTAACATCTGTGGTATGGTATAGCAAATTAAGATTACCTATACATAGATTTTTAATTACCAACCTTTTTTGTTACAGGATTTAAGATACCTTTTGCTCTGCTGGAATTTTACAGACGTTTAAAACCATACTCCCAATGATCTTACAGATCCCAGGACAAAGAAAGCTTACATTTATGCAGAAGCTTCAAAGAAATCCATGACTTTTCAGAACATTTTAAACAAAACCAAGAAAAGGGGAGTGGTATTCAGAGGGCTAAACATGTGATTGCATTTAACCATATTAATTTTATACATAAATTTCTCTTGAGTAAAACATTTAAATGCCATGGGATAAACAACAGTAACCTCTTCTGAATATAGTTTATTTTTTAGCTATTCTCAAGCACATAGCATCTCTTTCCTGGTCTGTCCTGTTGTGGTTCTATTCCCTGTCACAGGATCAGAGGGCAGCCTGACCCAGGACAGGCCTTGGAGACAAGCATGCTTGGTCTAAAGTGTGCGGGCCAAATCCCATTCCCACAGCCAGCTTTTTAGTAGAGTAAAACAGCATGTGAAACTATTTCAATATTATCCATACCCCAAAGGCATTTGAATCTCTGTAAGACTGAACCCAGTGATAAGAAGGAGAGAGGAGAGGGGGAAGCAAAAAAGACTTAGAGATAAATTATTTCAGACCATCTGCTTGCTCCATGGTAGAAATTGTCACAATCTGTGAGAATTTAGAAATCCAATGTGCCATTTTCTTGCCATTGAGACTGGTATCCTGGTAAATAATGGCTCTAGGAATTTGGCTGAAACAAGGTAGATAGATACACAAATTAGAAAAGAAATCTGTCTTAGTTTAACTTCCCTTGGTCCTTTTCATTCAGAATCCCTAATGGGAATGTATGGAATGGGACAATGTAGTTGTTTTTTTTTCCTCTTTGCTCTTTGGGGGCCCACTGACCAACTCCCAAATAAATACATGGAGACTTATATTTATGTATACTTATCCTTAGCTTGGCTTCTTTCTAGCTAGCTTTTCTTAAGTTATCCCATTTACCTTTTGCATCTGGACTTTTACCTGTCTCTATTTTATATACTTTTCTTCTTACTCCATGGCTGTCTGTGTGGCTGGGTAGCTGGCCCCTGGCATCCTCTCTTCTTTCCTGTTCCTTCCCCTTCTTCTCTCTTCTCTGTCCTTCTATTTATTCTTTGCCTGGCAGTCTCGCCTATCCATCTCCTCCCTACCTATTGGTTGTTCAGCTCTTTATTAAACCAATCAGGTGTTTTAGACAGGCAAAGTAACACAGCTTTACAGAGTTAAGCAAATGCAAAATAAAAGAATACAACATATCTTTGCATCATTAAACAATTATCCCATAGCATAAACGAAAGTAGCGCATCTTCAACTAATATTCCATAGCAGGACAAGGTATTTTTGTGCATTTCGACTGCTATAAGAAACTATGAATAACTTATACAAACAATATAATTTTAAAAATTTTAAATTATTTTTATGTGTATATGTGTTTCATTTTCATGATTATGTGGTGTCTGCAGAGACCAGAAGAGGTTGTCACATACCCTGGAACTGGAGTTCAAACAGTTATGAGCTGCCATGTGGGTGCTGAGGATCTAACCCAGGTGCTCTGGAGAGCAGCATATACTTTTACTCACTAATCCATCTCTCCAGCCCCAACATTAAAAATTCATTATGTACAGTTTTAGAAGCTAAGAAATCCAAAATGAAGATGCCAGTAGATTTGGTATTGGGTTGGGGGCCATTCCTCATAGATGCTATTTTCTATCTGTGTCCTCATATAGCAGAAAGGCAAGAAAATTCTCTATGGTATTACAAATAAGGGCACTAATCCCAGTCATGAGGTCAGATCATCAAGACATTTACTCAACATTGTAGTGCAGCAGTTTCAAAGCAACACTTTCATATTTATGTCACAAAACAAAGCTAATAAACAGTGTTTCATATTTATTCATTATATCCACTCCTTGGATATCCATCCTGACTGAGGATATATAGTCAAGTAATGTACTTATAAATTACTTAGATTAGTTGATTCTTGTATTTTTTTCATTTAATGTAATTATAATAATAGTATTTATTTGAAATATAATTAGGCTCATTTGTAGATGGAAGTTTCTGCCCTGCAGGGTCCCACAGCCATTCAGTCCTAAATAAACACATTAATATAAGAGTCTTATATTAATTATAAACTGTTTGGCCTATTGCTCAGGCCTATTATTAACTAGCTCTTACAACTCAAATTACCTCATAAGTCTTATATATGTTCAACCACGTGGCTTGGTACCTTTTCTCAGTCAGGCAGTCTCATCCTGCTTCCTCTGAATACATCTGCTTTTCTGCCTATCTTCCTAGAATTCTTCTAGATTTGTTGCCTCACCTATATTTCCTGCCTGGCTACTAGCCAATCAGGGTTTTATTAAACCAATATGAGTGAGAAATCTTTACAGTGCACAAGAGCATTATCCCACAGCACATATTTTAAAGGCATAACCTTTACGTTGACTTTTTACTGATATTATTCAGATTAATGATTTCTCCTACTGTTTAATAGAGTAGTCAAGATTAGTGTAGGGCATATTCTTGAGAGTCAAATATTAAATAAATACCACTTGACAAAATAGAATAGTGGTATCATAAGTAGATGTGTGTTAAAGGTCTAGCCTGAGTAGGTAGTTATTCTTGGCAAAACTAGACAATAAAATTAGTTGTATTTCTTGTATCCTCTATACATTTTAAGTCAAAACATAAGACAAACTAAACTATCTTGTCAGTTATTCATGAGCCAGTGTGCCTGGCATGGAAATCAGAATTGTGTCCTACATCTCTTGGGAACACTTGGGGCTGCTATTTTTATGTGTACCAGTATTATTGTACTTAGTGTAGCTTTCACCGTGGTTGGTTGGTCCAGTGCCATATGTTTTATGAAAATTTTAGATTGTGACTCCTGGGAACATCCAAATAAGCTGTCTAGGATGGCGAACCTGCCTTGAGTTTCTTATAAAAATCAATTATTGGACGATATGTGATTTCTTAATTTGCTGTCTTTTTTGTAGACTTCTCAAAGTCAAACTGTGCTGTCAAAGAAGGAAGATGATACAGAGCTTAGGAGTCATGTTTCCAAGAGGATAAGCAAGAAAGTTGCTAAAATTTCTCTGGCAAAAAGGTAAGAGTTAACTGGCAGTGTTTCATATTATAAAGGAGAGACTGTGACATCATTTTGTCTCCATTAAGAATATTTTTAGTGAGGCACAGTGGTGACTGCCACATTACCTCTTAGTGCTGGTGGAAGACCATCTGTGGTTGATGGAGTTATAGGCCTCTTCTCTCTTTTTTTCATGGATTGTGTGTGTTAGTGCATAAATTGAAAATGCTATCATCATTACAGAATTGAACAAAATTATATATTTGATTTAGCCCCTGTTTGAGATAGTCTCTGTGGGGGGAGCATGGAATCAGCCCAACTTTTCGTGAAATCTAAGAAGCTAGCTAATAGCATACCAGTTTGCTTAACTAATTAGAAACTTTAGGAGATATTCCTCTTGCTACTGGACGTAAATTACTGTCTCCTTGTACCCCAAACCTGTGCCTTCCAGCTATTAGAAGTTTTACAACTAGATTAGAAAAAATAATTTACTTTTAGGAAAGTTTTTGACTTTCCTAAAAAAGAAGACTGAAAGGTTACTGTGAGGCCTTTCTACATTCTCTTCTTAGTCCTTCTTAGTGTGGCTAGCAATAAAAATTTATTAAACATATATAGCTCCACTCCTGACTTTATACAATGTATTTTGTTTTGTTTACACTGCCAGGACAGAGTTGATTATCAACTTTTCTTTGAAACTTGGGTTTTACTATGTTGCCCACATTGGCCTTGAAGTCATGATCCTCCCCGCCTCAGCCTCCTATATGTTGGCATTGCAAGTGTGGGCCACCATATCTGATATATATTTATTGTTTGTTACTTTATAGAAAAAGTGTTGACTCCTTACTATCAGAATTATTTGTTCTTGCTCTCTCCTAAATCTTCAAATGTGGTTAGAAATTTACAGTTACCATTTCACAGTTTTTTAATTTTATTTTTTAAGTAAACATACAAAGTAATAAGATTTCCTATGATTCATGCCTATTTGACTATATTTTGTTCTAATTCATCAGCCTTACCCATCACCTTCCTTCGTGTCTCATGTGGTTTCAGACTGATTCTCTTCTTTCCCTAACCAAGTAGGTCTCCCCTTCTGCTTTCATGTCACATGTATTTGTTACCCTTTCTTTCCTCCCCTCTCCTTTAAGGGTTTCTCTTTATTCTAATTGCATCTTTAGGGACTGAAAAATATGTACTTAAATAAATTAGACAGAGACTCTAACAGAGCTAAGCATAACTTCTAATGAGTAAGGTAATAAGTTGGACATTCCAGAAATTAACCAGCATAACGCATGGGCACATTGTCATTCAGCCAGTAGGGAGAAATAAAACTAAAAGATTCACATTTATTCTTACTTAGTTTGTGGCTTAAATTAAATTCCTTAGGTGTGCCTACAATATTTGATCTTAATTCATTATGTCATTTTATCTTGACTATCGTTTATTATTCCAGCTTTACCAGGAAACAAACATTCTTCTTTTTCTTCAGGGGCTAGTGGAATGGACCTAATAATGATACTAGAATGAGTAATACCTACCATTTGCTGAGACTTCACTATAATCACATAGCATTCTATGTCTTTTTTTAATTTTAAGTAGAATATAATTACATCATTTCCTTCTTTCTCTCCACCAAACCTTTCTATGCCCCACCCCTTCTTAAATTCATATCCTATTTTTCTTTGATTAGTATTGTTACATATATGCTGAACCCATTTAGTGTTGCTTATGTGTATGGGGTTTGAGGGCTGACCACTTGGTATTAGATAACCAATTAGGGGGCTCATCTCTGAGAAAGACGAATTCTCCCTCTCTCAGCAGTTAGTAATTGCCTGTAGTTCTTTGTGTAGGAGTGGGGCTTGTGAGGTTTCCCCCTTCCACATTTGCATGTCTGTTGGCATTGCCATAGATCAGGTTTTGTTGAGGCAGCCACACTGTTGAGATTTCATGGACACAGGTTTCCTTTCATTTCTAGGAGACACATCTCACAGCAGCTTTCCTGGTCCTCTGTCTCTTACAGCCTTTCCTTCCCTCCTCCCACAGTGTCCCCCAAACCTTATGCGCAGGACATATAGCTTTGTGCTATAGATATATCAGCTTGGAGTAGGTACCCCATGATCATTTGATTTCTGCATCTTAACCATTTATGGTTTTCTCTAATGCTCTCCACGTGCTGCAAAGAGAAGCTTCTTAGATGAAAGGTGATAATTAACACTGATCTGTGGGCATACGGGTAAGTTTTAGAGCAGTTAGGAATTATGCCAATCTAATAAAGCAGCATAGGTTCTTAGGGTCTTCTCTAAGATCAGTAACCTCACTAGCTCTGGGAAGTTGGCTGGCTTTCCAGTAGCAGACATTATGTTCTTCCTGTTGAAGGGCCTTAAGTCTAATTAGACGGTTGTTGCTTACCACCAAGATAGGACTGTCACTATTGTACTTTTAGGGATCTCGTGCCATGCTTGTTGTTGTTTTGGTTTACAGAAATCCTAGCTGGGTAGACTGTTGGGTGCTTCCCTCCTTTGGCAGTTTTCATGACACTTTCTAGTACCATGAAAGCCAGACATGGGGAAGAAAGCTTTTAGTTCAGGCCCAGCTTGAATCCTTCAAGGATATGTCCAAGGTATATGGTGTCTTCAGTGTAATGATTATTAAAAATTACTGCAGATCCCCGAGTAGCTTATTGGAGGATCCCCTGCAGGCAGGGGGCAGCGGATCCTGAGAGCAGCCGGTCCCAGGCAGGGCCAAGGCATGAGACCATGCAGCAGGTCTCCGAAGGTGGTTGGTCCCTGGCAGTGTCCCCGGTGCTAGCCATGTGGGCGTCGGGCGGGTGAGAGACAGACAGATAGGCACACCATGCTGAGTGTAGTTGGGCATTTATTAGATGGGTTATGGAGGGGAAGGGAAAGGGGGAGAAAAGGAGAGAGGGGGGAAGGGGGGAGAGAGACAGAAGCTGCCTCCTTCAGAGGAAGTTGGGGAAGAGGGACCAAGGCTGCAAGCAGTGAGGGGGTGGGCATGGCTTGCCTCTTAAAGAGACAGAACAACCATTACATTCCCATCTTTTTTTATAAAACAAAGGTGGGAGGTTAGACACCACAGGTTAAAGGAATCGGGGCAGTGGATTCTCAAGGCTTCTTCCTCCTTATTTGTGGGTGTCATCTTTGGGAACTTGAGAAGGCTGGGTGCTGATCACATCCTGGCATAGTCAGTCTCTTTGCTCCTGTCTGGTGTTTGTGGTATGGAAATGTCTGGTGTCTCTTACACCTGTTTAAGGTATTGGCAAAACAGAGGACAAAGTTAAGTTAAGGGGAAAAAAATAGGACCAGGGAATTGAGGGGGATGTAGCTGATCTGTTTAAGGTAGATCCCTCAATTCGGCTCCCTGGAACTCACAAGAATTCTTTGAGTTTGTGAAAACAGAAGTTTTAGACATATACATTGTATAAACAGTAGCATATTTATGTCAGAATGACTGTGACAGATTATTTTTTGCACAATTAAAAGTATTTTTAAGACTATGGAAGGCAGCATGAGAAAGAAGTTTGATAACTTGTATTTGCCCTCACACCTTTATAACTTGTAGGACTTGTATTTTTATTTCACTGAAATTTGTTTGGTGAGGTTGTCCTTTTAAATTGACAAAACCTCTCAGCTGTCAAACTGCATCAGAGATCTTTGAGAAGGATAAAATTTTACTTGAGTTACTGATTTAAAAATCGATAGAGTACTTACTTGGTTGGCACCCAGAGCTGCTCCTCCGGGTCCTCCATGGTTGCTGAAGGTTGCACTTGCCTTTTGCTGTTTAGTTCAGGGCCTGCCAGGCTCTAGAAGATCCTATGGGCTGAGAAATCTGTAGGAAGACAAGTCTACCTTGATCTGAGCATCTAGGCTATTGATTCCAGTGATTCTGTCCATGTCAGGTGATCTTCAGTTTATATAAAAGGCAGTTTTTCCCAGTGGTCAGCACTTGGCAGTTGCAGGGAATTGCAGATGGAGGTTGTTGTGTGCCCATTTACATTCTGTCTTCTTTGGAGGAAGTAGAGTACTGCTGCTAGAAACCAACCTGTCTCTTTTTGTTATGAAAAGTTTTTAATGATTAAATATCTAAATGCCATATTCCCTTGATCTCTGAGCAGTTGAGGGCTGTTTATCAGGTTTAACTACAGTATAGAATTTGCCTGGAGAGCTGGTTCTGAGCTTGACTGTACTGGCTCTCAACTTAACAGGTATGATTTACACTCGTAAAAAGACAGAAAGAAGAAAAAACTGCTTGCAATAGAAGGTTAATGGCAGAGCTAACAATAGTAGAGAACAGCTTAATATATTTTAAATGAAGGTTGGATTAAATATGAAGTATTTTTGCAAGAAACTTAAAAGTACATACCAGTTTAAAGCATGAGACTTATTGTTTTTGTAGTCTGAAATGAGATGCAATAAACAATTATAGCATTTAGCATAGGTACATTTAAGTTACATGTATGAACGCACAGAGAGTGAACAGGAATTGGACAAAGTGGATGCTCTTGGTGGGCCCTACCAAAGGCATGCCACTGTGCAAAACACATGCAACAGAGTCAACAAGATGAATTTAGTGAAAACCGGGAGGCAAGGCAGGGTATACTTCAGTAAAATGGGAGAACCTGGTCACCTGACCTGGCTCGGCAGTAAGGTCACCCATGTAACAGAGTTACACTGGAGAACCAGGCAGGGAATACCTCAGTAAAGATGGTGGAACTTGTTCACCTGACCTGTCTCTCAGCCAAGATGGTGGTGAAGTCACCTGACCCCAGTCAAAATGGCAGTGGTCACATGTTGTATGAAAAAGCCACAGTTTTTGAGCTGCAGGGATTTTAAGCTTAATAAGGAGAGACCTAGAGGTGTGATCCACCCTGTGGCTGAATTGCCATGCCACAAGCTGCAGAGGGGAGCAAAAGGCTGAAACTGAAAAAGTTGCACCATGCCACAAGTCACGGCAGGGAGCAAAAAGCTGATATTGAAAAAAGCCGCCTCGTGGATCCGACCAACCTTGTTGTCAGCAGTAACCATGGCTGGGTCCATTTGCCTGTGCATTGACAGTAGTTAGAAAGCTCCCACTGACAGTAGTCAGAAAGCTCCCATAAAAGTAGAGCTGGTGGGACACCAGCAGAGTGAGGGTAAGAGCTGAAGAAGTAGGCTTGGGGTTTTTGGGCCTCTAAAAGGCTTCCATCTCAGGGGGGGACACACATGGATGGCTTGCTACTCAGCTGAAATTTTGAAAACCCACGAAACACCACAAGGCCTATAATGGGACATCTCCCCCTATATAGGCAGAGTGCAAATCTGCACGAACACCACAGGACCCGTGGCCAGGTGTCCCCTAACCCCAGGTGGGGTGCTGTGGCCTGGCTGGATCCAGTTGGGGTGACTCAGAAGCCAGAGAGACCAGAGGCCGTTCCAAGCGGCCTTTTATGGCAAGGGATGTAACATGAAGGGCCGGCTTGTTTGTGTTTCTGTCTGGTACCTAGTTCCCCCAGCTGTTTAGCCCCAAAGAAAAATCAATCACACAAGAGATCTCTTTAAGTTATAAAGCTAATTGGCCCATTAGGTCAGGCTTCTTACTGGCTAACTCTCACATCTTGATTAACCCATTTTTCTGATCTATGTTAGCCATGTGGCTCAGTACCTTTTTCAGTGGGGCAGCTCACATCCTGCTGCTTCGGTGATCTGGGTAGGAGTGCAAGGAATCAACTTCCTCCTCCTCAGAATATTCCTGCTCTCCTTGTATCATTTCCACTTCCTGTCTGGTTTTCCCACCTACACCTCCTGCCTGGCCAATCAGCGTTTATTTAAAACATGATTGACAGAATACAGACAATTCTCACACACCAAAGGGGAAAAAAAAGAAAAGAAATGGAAAAAGAAGATTCTGAGGGACCCTGGGCCCCCAGTTGAATGCACCGCACAGAGTGTGCAGTGCTAGCACTGGCAGACTGACCCCAGGTCAGTCCAAACACAATTTTAGCTAAGAGAAGCAACCATAGCAGAATGGGAGAAACTCACCAGTCGATGCCTGTTAGGTGTGAGTAGAAATCATGCTGTAGAAATCTCACTCAGGCATATGGAACACGTGGTTGTAGAGAAAAAAAATACCTGGTTAAGGATCCCAACCCTGGGAGAGGGGTTTGGGTCAGGAGAGCCTCCCGAATCTTGCGGCACCAATGTAATGATTATTAAAAATTGCTGATCCCTGAGTAGCTTGCTGCAGGATCCCCTGCAGGCAGGGGGCAGTGGGTCCCAAGAGCAGCCAATCCCAGGCAGGGCCAGGGCACGAGACCACATGGCAGGTCTCCAAAGGTGGCTGGTCCCCGGCAGTTTCCCTGGTGACTGGCCATGTGGGCAGGCAGAGAGACAGACAGATAGGCACACCATACAGAGTGAAGTTGGACATTTATTAGGTAGGTTATAGAGGGGAAGGGGAAAGGGGAGAAGTGGGAAGAGAGAGGGGGGAGAGGCAGAAGTTGCCTTCTCCAGAGGAAGATGGAGGAGAGACCAAGGCTGCAAGCAGCTAGGGAGTAGGTATTGCTTGTCTTTTAAAGAGACAGAACAACCATTACATTCAGCAATAGGGACTTACTGTCAACCTCTGGGAGGCAGCCAAGGGTAAGAACAGTAGCTTATATTGTTTGGGGGCGTCTCTGCAACTAACTACCCTGACCAACATCTTGAAAGGTTTCTCATACCTGGTTCTGTGTGGGTTTGTGGTTGTTGTTAGATAGTCTACAGATTTTTTCAGGGAGGAGGGGAACATCATCAGCCCAAGTGGCATAACTTTGGGTAAATAAAAAATTAGGTAAATATAATATGACTTCTCAAGGCTTTTGTAAATATCCTTAGTGGCATTTGCCTCCCCTCTCTCTTTTTCTTCTGTATTGATCTCCTTCTCCACTCCCAAACTCAAGACCCCTCCCCATTTTTCCTTTATCTCCTGCATATCACCTGTTTCCTGATATTCCCCTCTTTAACCTCACCACCAATGGTCTTTTCTCCCTTTACCTGTTTCTGTGGTTACTTCAGGTTATATATTCACATCTGGTGATTTGGAGACATGAAGCACAGATGATGGAAAAGATACAGCATTGTTCTTTATGTGTCTGAGTTATCTCAACCATCATAATATTTTCTAGTCTCGTCCATTTACCTTCAAATTTCCGGTACCATTATGTATATGTACTACATTTTCATCATTCATTCATCTGTTGAAAGTCATTTAAGTTGCTTGTATTTCCTACTTATTGTGAACTGAGGACAACAAACATAACTGAGAAAGATCTGTGCAGTAGGATGTTGAGTCCTTTGGGCAAAGGAGTGGTATAACTGGGTTATATGGTGTACTTATTCTTAACTTTTTAAAGATTCTCTATACTGATTTATAGATTGGCTTTTCTAGTTTGCATTCCTATCAATAATGAATGTGAGGGTTCCTCTTTCTCCACATTTAGCCAGCATTTATCATCAGATGTTTTTATTTATCGTAGCCTTTCTGACTAGGGTGAGATGAAATCTCCAAGTTGTTTAATTTGTATTCCCCTAATTGCTACAGATGAAGAACCCTTTTGGAGATATTTCTTTTTTTATTAATTTATAAAAATTACCACTTCCGCCCCTCCTCCCAATACCCTCCCACTCCCCCCACTCCCTCTCCAGTCCTAAGAGCAATCAGGGTTTCCTGCCCTGTGAGAAGTTCAAGTTCCTCCCCCCTCCCTCCAGGACTAGGAAGGTGAGCATCCAAACAGACTAGGATCCCAAAAAGCCAATACATGCAGACGAAACAAGTTCCAGTGTCATTATCGAGTCTGAGACTGCCTCTCAGACAGTCCCCATGTCAGCCACATTCAGAGAATTCGGTTTGATCACATGCTCGTTCAGTCCCAGTCCAGCTGGCCTTGGTGAGCTCTCATTCGATCAGTCCCCTTGTATCAGCACACCTCGCGGTCCTGACTTCCTTGTTCATATTCTCCCTCCTTCTGCTCCTCATTTGGACCTTGGGGGCTCTGTCCAGTGCTCCAATGTGGGTCTCTGTCTCTATCTCCATCCATCGTCGGAGGAAGGTTCCCCCCTCATCCTGACTTCTTGCTCACGTTCTCCCTCCTTCTGCTTCTCATTTGGACCTAGGGAGTTAAGTCCAGTGTTCCAATGTGGGTCTCTGTCTCTATCTCCATCCATCGTCAGATGAAGGTTCTATGGTGATATACAAAATATTCATCAGTATGGTTATGGGCCAAGGCCAGTTCAGGTACCCTCCCCTCTGCTGTCCAGGGACCAATCTGGGGACCTCTCCTTGGAACTGGGAACTCCTCTAGAATCAAGTCTCTTGCAAACCCTAAAATGGCTCCCTTAGTTGAGATATATACTTCCCTGCTCCCATATCCATCCTTCCTCCCTCCGCCCCATCCCATTCCCCCAAGCTTTCCCCAATCCTGCCATGCTCCCTTCTCTCTAACCATCTCCCCTTCCTTCCAACTACCCCCGCCATGCACCCAAGGTTGGCTGGCAATCTTGTCTACTTCCACTATCCAGGAGGATAACTATATGATTTTCTTTAGGTTCACCTTCTTATTTACCTTCTCTAGGATCACACATTATAGGCTCAAAGACCTTTAATTATGGCTAGAATCCACTTATGAGTGAGTACATACCATATTCCTCTTTTTGGGTCTGGGTTATCTCACTCAGTAAAGCGTTTTCTATTTCCATCCATTTGCATGCAAAATTCAAGATGTCATTGTTTTTTTACCGCTGAGTAAAAGTCTAATGTGTATATGTTCCACACCTTTAACCATTCTTCTTTTGAGGGGCACCTAGGTTGTTTCCAAGTTCTGGCTAGTACAAATAGTGCTGCAATGAACATAGTTGAACAAATGCTCTTGTAGTATGATAGGGAATCTCTTGGGTATATTCCCAAGAGTGGAATTGCTGGGTGCTGAGGGAGGTTGACTCCCCCAGTTTCCTGAGAAACTGCAACACTGATTTCCACAGTGGCTGCACAAGTTTGCATTCCCACCAACAATGAATGAGTGTTCCCCTCACTCCATATCCTCTCTAGCATAGGCTATCATTAGTGTTTTTGAGTTTAGCTATTCTGACAGGTGTAAGATGGTATCTCAAAGTTGTTTTGATTTGCATTTCCCTGATCGCTAAGGAGGTTGAGCATGACCTTAAGTGTCTTTTGGCCATTCAATGTTCTTCTGTTGAGAATTCTCTGTTCAGTTCAGTACCCCATTTTTTAATTGGGTTAATTAGAGTTTTAGTGTCTAGTTTCTTGAGTTCTTTGTATATTTTGGAGATCAGACCTTTGTCTGATGAGGGGTTGGTGAAGATCTTCTCCCAGTCGGTAGGTAGCCTTTTTGTCTTACTGACGGTGTCCTTTGCATTACAGAAGCTTCTCAGTTTCAGGAGGTCCCATTTATTCATTGATTCTCTTATTGTCTGTGCTACTGGGGTTCTACCTAGGAAGTGGTCTCCTGTGCCTATGTCTTGTAGACTACTTCCCACTTTGTCTTCTATCAGGTTCAAAGTGGTCAGATTAATGTTGATGTCTTTAATCCATTTGGACTTGAGTTTTGTGCATGGTGATAGATATGGATCTACTTTCATTCTTCTACAGATTACCATCCAGTTATGCCAGCACCATTTGTTAAAGCTGCTATCCTTCTTCCATTGTATACCTTTAGCTCCCTTGTCGAAAATCAGGTGTTCATATGTTTGTGGGTTAATATCCGGGTCTTCTATTCGATTCCATAGGTCGACTTCTCTGTTCTTATGCCAATACCAAGCTGGTTTTAATACTGTAGCTCTGTAATAGAGTTTGAAGTCAGGGATGGTAATACCTCCAGAAGTTCCGTTATTATATAAGATTGTTTTGGCTATCCTGGGTTTTTTGTTTTTCCATATAAAGTTGATTATTGTTCTCTCAAGGTCTGTGAAGAATTTTGATGGGGATTGCATTGAATCTATAGATTGCTTTTGGTAGAATTGCCATTTTTACTATGTTGATCCTCCCAATCCAAGAGCAAGGGAGATATTTTTATTTTCTGGTATCCTCCTCAATTTCTTTCTTCAAAGACTTAAAGTTCTTGTCAAATAGGTCTTTCACTTCCTTGGTCAGAGTTATCCAAAGATATTTTATGCTATTTGTGGCTATCGTGAAAGGTGAAGATTCTGTGATTTCCCTCTCTGCTTCTTTATCTTTTGTGTATAGGAGGGCAACTGATTTTTTGGAGTTGATCTTGTACCCTGCCACATTACTAAAGGTGTTTATCAGCTGTAGGAGTTCTTTGGTAGAGTTTTTGGGGTCGCTTATGTACACTGTCATATCATCTGCAAATAACGAGGGTTTAACTTCTTCCTCTCCAATTCGAATCCCCTTGATCCCCTTATGTTGTCTTATTGCTAGAACTTCAAGGACTATATTGAAGAGGTATGGGGGGAGTGGAAAGTCTTGTCGTGTTCCTGATTTTAGTGGAATGGCTTTGAGTTTCTCTCCATTCAGTTAGATGTTAGCTGTCGGCTTGCTGTAAATAGCTTTTATTATATTTAGGTATGATCCTTGTATCTCCAATCTCTTCAACACTTTTATCATAAAGGGGTGTTGAATTTTGTCAAATGCTTTTTCAGCATCTAATGAAATGATCATATGGTTTTTTCTTTCAGTTTATTTATATGGTGGATTACATTGATAGATTTGCGTATGTTGAACCAGCCCTGCATCTCTGGGATGAAACCTACTTGATCATAATGTATAATTTTTCTAATGTGTTCTTGGATTCGGTTTGCCAGGATTTTGTTGAGAATTTTTGCGTTGATGTTCATGAGTGAGATTGGCCTGTAATGCTCTTTCTTGTTTGTGTCTTTGTGTGGTTTTGATATCAGGGTAACTGTAGCTTCATAAAAAGAATTTGGCAATGACTTTTCTGTTTCTATATTGTGAAATACATTAAGGAGTATAGGTATTAGCTCTTCTTGGAAGTTCTGTTAGAATTCTGCATTGAAATCATTTGGTCCTGGACTTTTTTTGGTAGGGAGGTTTTTGATAACAGCTTCTAATTTTTCACGACTAACAGGTATGTTTAGATTGTTCACCTGGTCTTGGTTTAACTTTGGTAAATGGTACTTATCTAAAAAAATGTCCATTTCTTTTACATTTTCCAACTTTGTGGCATATAAGCTTTTGTAGTAAGATCTAATGATTCTCTGAATTTCCTCTGTGTCTGTGATTATGTCCCCCTTTTCATTTCTGATCTTATTAATTTGCATGTTCTCTCTCTGCCGTTTGATTGGTTTGGCTAGGGGTTTGTCAATCTTGTTGATTTTCTGCAAGAACCAACTTTTTGTTTCATTGATTCTTTGGATTATTTTCTATGTTTCTATTTTGTTGATTTCAGCCCTCAGTTTGATTATTTCCAGTCTTCTACTCCTCCTGGGTGAGTCTGCTTCTTTTTTCCAGAGCTTTCAGGTGTGCTGTTAAGTCTCCAATGTGTGCTTTCTCCATTTTCTTTAATTGGGCACTTAGTGCTATGAACTTTCCTCTTAGCACTGCTTTCATTGTGTCCCATAGATTTGAGTATGTTGTGTCTTTATTTTCATTAAATTCAAGGAAGATTTTAATTTCTTTCTTTATTTCTTCCTTGACCCAGGGGTGATTCAGTAGTTGACTGTTCAGCTTCCATGAGTTTGTAGGCTTTCTGGGGTTAGAATTGTTGTTGAATTCTAACTTTATTCCATGGTGATCTGGCCGGACACAGGTGGTTACTAATATTTTTTTGTATCTGTGGAAGTTTGCTTTGTTACCAAGTATGTGGTCAGCTTTCAAGAAGGTTACATGAGCTGCAGAGAAGAAGGTATATTCTTTCCTATTTGGGTGGAATGTTCTATAGATATCTGTTAAGTCCATTTGATTCATTACCTCTATTAACTCTCTTATTTCTCTGTTAGGTTTCTGTCTGATTTACCTGTCCATTGGTGAGAGAGGTGTGTTGAAGTCTCCTACTATTAGTGTGTGTGGTTTGATGACTGCCTTGAGTTCTAGAAGTTTTTCTTTTACATAAGTGGGTGCTTTTATATTAGGGGAATAGATATTCAGGATTGAGACTTCCTCCTGATGAATTATTCCTGTTATGAGTATAAAATGTCCGTCTCCATCTCTTCTGATTGATTTTAGTTTGAAGTCAATTTTGTTGGAAATTAAAATGGCCACACCTGCTTGTTTCTTAGGTCCATTTGCTTGAAAAACATTTTCCCAACCCTTTACTCTGAGCAGATGTCTGTCTTTGTGGTTGAGGTGTGTTTCTTGTAAACAACAGAATGTTGGATCCTGTTTTCGTATCCAATCTCTTAGTCTGTGCCTTTTTATAGGTGAGTTGAGTCCATTAATATTAAGTGATATTAATGACCAGTGGTTGATTATTTTTTGTGTGTGTGTAGTAGAGTGTATGTGTTTCCCTTCTTTGAGTTGTGCTTGTGAAGGGTCGCTAGATGTCTGAGTTATTGTAGGCATTGTTGGCAATGTTAGATTCCTTGGGTTGCGACTTTCCTTCTAATACTTTCTGTAAGGCTGAATTTGTGGCTATGAATTGTTTAAATTTGTTCTTATCCTGGAGTATTTTGTTTTCTCCATTGATAGTGAACAATAGCTTTGCTGGGTATAGTAGTCTGGGCTTGCATCCATGGTCTCTTAGTTTCTGTAGTACCTCTATCCAGGACCTTCTGGCTTTCATGATTTCCATAGAGAAGTCCGGTGTAAGTCTGAAAGGTTTACCTTTATAAGTTACTTGACCTTTTTCCTTTGCAGCTCTTAATATTCTTTCTTTAATCTGTATGTTTTGTGTTTTGATTATTATATGGCGAGGGGAATTTTTTTTTGATCCAGTCTATTCGGTGTTCTGTATGCTTCTTAAACCTTCATAGGAATATCACTCTTTAGGTTGAGAAAGTTTTCTTCTATAATTTTGGTGAATATATTTTCTGGGCCTTTGATCTGCAATTTTTCTCCTTCTTCTATCCCTATTATTCTTAGATTTGGTTTTTTATTGTGTCCCAGATTTCTTGAATGTTTTGTGATGAGAATTTGTTGGATTTGCTATTTTCTTTGATCAGAGCATTTATTTTCTCTATTGCGTCTTCAGAATCTGAGATTCGTTCTTCTATCTCTTGTATTCTATTGGTTATGCTTGATTCTGTAGTCTCTGATCGTTTACCTAGATTTTCCATATCCAGCCGGCCTTCGGTTTGTGTTTTCTTCATTGCCTCCATTTCATTTTTCAATTCTTGAACTGCTTCCATTACCTGTTTGATTGTTTTTTCTTGGTTTCCCAGGGTACCATTTATGGATTTACTCATTTCTTCAAGCTTTTTGTTATACTTCTCATCCATTTCTTTACTCATTTCTTCTAACTTTTTGTTATGCTTCTCATCCAATTCTTTAAGGGAGTTATTCATATCCTGTTTAAGGGACTCTATTGTTTTCATAATGGCACTTTCTTCCACTTCTTCTGGATTAGGGTGTTCAAGTTCTTCTGTTGTAGGGTCGCTGGGGTCTGGTGTTTTCATGGTGTTTTTCAGATTGTTGGGGGAATTCTTGCCTTGGCGTCTGCCTATCTCTTCCTTCAAATGCTTTCTATTGGGTCTTTTGATACTGGGTCAGGTTTCCTTGTTGGACAGGGACTTCACTGACAGAAGGCTTACCTTTCTGCAGCCAGGCTACTGAAACACAGGAAACTCCCTCCTTTCAGGTTGCGCTTACAGCCCAGTCCCAGCACACAAGGCAGCTGAGCTGGGGGATTTTATGGCCCCAGGGTGAAGGGAGGAATAAAGGAAGGGGTTCCTGGGTGAAGGCTGGGATAGGATAGGAGGCGAGAGAGCTTATCAGGGTGGAGCCGCCCCTGCAGAGTGACCAGGGGGTCAGGGGTTCGGGGAATGTCTGAGCTCCTCCTTGCCGGGCTTCTGCCGCGGGTCAGGAGCAAACTCACACCTCTGATGGATGTCTGCTAGAGGATCAGAGCCCCTTGCTGGCCAGGAATCTCGCTGAGCTGACACAGGGCCTACCTTTCCTCAGGCAGGCTATTGAAACACAGGAACTCCCTCCTGTCGGGTTGCGCTTACAGCCCAGTCCCAGCACACAAGGCAGCTGAGCTGGGGGATTTTGTGGTCCCAGGAGGAAGGGAGGAATAAAGGAAGGAGTTTCTGGGTGAAGGCTGGGATGGGATAGGAAGCGAAAGAGCTTAGCAGGGTGGATTCACCCCTGCAGAGTGACCAGGGAGTCAGGGGGGTCGGGGAATGTCTGTGCTCCTCCTTGCCAGGCTTCTGCTGCAGGTCAGGAGCAAACTCACCCCTCTGATGGATGTCCACTAGAGGATCAGTGCCTCTTGCTGGCCAGGAATCTCGCTGAGCTGACACAGGGCCTACCTTTCCTCAGGCAGGCTATTGAAACACAGGA
The DNA here is from genome assembly GCF_982192425.1 of Myodes glareolus. Classification (NCBI taxonomy): domain Eukaryota; kingdom Metazoa; phylum Chordata; class Mammalia; order Rodentia; family Cricetidae; genus Myodes; species Myodes glareolus. The sequence goes on along the minus strand of NC_142053.1, from coordinate 131,220,524 downwards.
CCTCCCTCCTGCCGGGTTGCACTTACAGCCCAATCCCAGCACCTGGAGATATTTCTTAGCTAATTTTATTACTTCACTTGAGAACTCTTTATTTGGATCTTGACTTTTTTTAAGCTCTTTATGTATTCTGGATATTAATACACTGTCAAATGTGTAGCTGATAGAGTGTCTGCTGCTCTGTGAGCCTTATCTTTTCTTGATTGTTTGTTTCCTTAGCTATGCAAAAGCCTTAAGTTGTATAAAGTTCTACTTGTCAATTGTTAGTTTTAATTCCTGAGCAAATGTAGTCCTATTTAGAAAGTCATTTCCTACCTCTATATCTTATAAGGTACAGCGTATGTTTCTTCTAGCAGTTTTAGGTTTCAAACTGAAGTCGTTGGTATACTTGGGTCTAATTTTTGTGCTATGTAATAGATATAGGTCTAATTTTATTTTTCTTCATGTGGGCATCCAGTTTTTTCAGAGCCATTTTCTTAAAGATGCAATGTATAATTTTGGCCTTTTGGTCTAATACCAAATGACTCTAATAGCATATACTCACATTTGGGTTTTCTGTTTTGTTTCACTGGTCTACATGTCGGTTTTTGTGCCAGTACCATATTATTTGTAGCACTATAGCTGTACAATAGATCTTCATATCTGGAATGGTAAGTCCTCTAATCTTTATGTATTGTCCTGAAATCTCGCTTAGCTTGTCTATTAGTTATAACTTTTGTTAATAATTTCGAGAATTCATTTCTAATAGGGATATCTTTATTTATTCAATTTGGCCTTAGCTAGGATACTGGTAAAATAAGAGTTAGTCATTCTTGCCGTTTTGACCAATGTTGGGGAAGGCATTATTCTGTCACTATTAAATATGATCACTTTAGAGTTTTATATATGTCTTTTATCAGGTTCAAGAATCTCATTTCCTCTTTTAAATGTATTTTTAAGAATTTAATGCATAAGTGCACCATATCTGCATCTTTTCTAGCCCTTCTCTCCTATCAAACTCCTTATGAATCCTATCTTCCCAACCATCTAGAATTCATGATCTTTTTATCTGTCTGTCTGTTATCTATCTATCCATCTATTCATTGGTCCACCCATCTGTCCATCTGTCTTCTAGTCTGTGTCCATTGGTCAGTGTATTTTTCCCTATGTTTGTCTAGATAAACACACACATAAACACACACAAACAATTGTACACAAAAACCTTTTGATTCCAATTAGTATTTGCTATTTCCTTTAATTTTTTCACATTTGCACAAGTATGTATGTATGTGTGTATATATTCATCCCAGGGATTGAACTCAGGTCATCAGACTGAGAAGCAAGCACCTTTACCTGTTTAGCCATCTTGCCAGCTCAAGAATCTTGTTTCTATTTACAGTTTGTGGAATGGTTTTTATTATGAAAAAGCGTTGAGTTTTATCAAATGATTTTATGGGTCTATTGATAATAATAGCATTGTTTTTGTTCTGTTAGTACAGTATAATATTTGAATTTTGGATGTTAAAATAACTTTGCACTACTAGGGTATCTACTTGATTATGATAGATCATCCTTTAAAATGCATTTCTGTATTTGTTATTCTTTTATTTTGTTGGGGATTTTTACATCTATAGCCATAAAAGGTAATAGTTTATAGTTTTCTTGTTCTGCAATACTATTGTTCTTTGGGTATCATAATATCTCTGCCCTTTAAGTGTGAGTTGGATACTGTTTCCACCTTTCTTATTTTTTAAGAGAGTTTATGAGGTTCTGGTTTTCATCTCTCTTTAAGTTTTTGGTAGAATTCACCATTGAAGCCATCTGAGCCTGAACTCGTTTTTGTGGTTAGTTTATTTAGTTGCTAATTCACTTCCTTTACGTGATAGAAGTCTAATTAAATTTTTATTTTTTTCTTTAATGAACTTTGATAGTTTATTACTTTCTACAAATTTGTTCATTTTATCTAAATTATATAATTCCAGTGATCTGTTATGTAATTCTGTTGAGCTGTTCTTAACGTTCCTTTAAGTGTCATTAGCATACTATTTTGTCAAATTTCACAACAAGCTTATTAAAGAGATATTACTTTTATCTTCATTTTATAGTTAGGAATCCTAAAATACTGAATTAATTTGCCCAAGATTACCTAGGTCCAAAATGAGGATACAGGATTTGAATCTTGACAAGCTAGCTCCTGGCAATGCATGTTCTTATTGTACTTAGATTATCTGAAGACCTGGAGATAACTTCTAAATGTCCTCATCAGAAAAGCCTGTTTTTGTTTCATTTTGTTTTTTGAGACAGGTTTCTCTGTTTAACAGCCCTAACTGTCCTGAAACTCACTCTGTAGGCCAGGCTGGCCTCAAACCCACAGAGATCCACCTACCTCTGCTTCCAGAGTGCTGGGATTAAAAGGTGTGTGCCACCACCTCCCAGAATGAAAACCTGTTTTGTCAAACAGAATCTTATATTTCCTTTTAATTAATTGTTACCTTTTATAATACAGTGGTTTAAAAAATGATTCCAGAGCTGTTACCATTTTGTAACTTTACAAGGTGTCAACACCTTCAAAACAAACAATATCTAGGAGTTTACTTTCTAACTCTTCCTACACCAGTAGTTCGCAGCCTTCCTAATGCCATGACCATTTAATACAGTTCCTCATGTCATTGGTACCCCAAACCATGCAACTGTTTTGTTGCTACTCTATAACTGTAATTTTGTTACTGTTATGAATAATAGTGTAAATATCTATGTTTTCTGATGGTCTTAGGTGACCCCCGTCAAATGATTGTTCAACACCCAAAGAGGCCAACCAACAAGTTGAGAATCACTGCTCTACACCCTAGAATCCTATTTCATGTGAATTGAATTGTATGATATGCAATCTTTGGAGGCATTTGTACCTGGTGTTCAGGATGGTGGTTTTACTTCCCTTTAGTTCTTATTTTCACTTGTATTCTTTGAATGATTTGATTATGCTGAGTTAATCACTGTCATTAATCATGAAGCCCTATTCAAAGCAGAGCTTTAGATCTGACATCCGTGACATGCTTCTTTTTTGATCTTACTATTCCCTTCTTTGAAAAAACATCTTCTGAATACTCCTTGGCACAGGGAATGTTGTTAAATATCATCAATGTTAATTATCAGCTTTCATCTCTCATTAGCCTTCAAACAATAATAATTTCAACCTGCATTTTGTCAAAGGCATGGTGTTGATAGACAAAGAGAAATAACTGTTTCTAGTGAGAGTGATCAATGCATGTGCAGGTAACTCATCCAATAAGTATTATAATAGAAACTTTGTATATGAATAATGATAGTAAATCATATGTGAGAAAGTATGACATGGATCTTATGGGAAAAGTAGAAAAGTGTAGGAATGTAGGCATAGAAAATATATGGTGTGCTACTAACTTAATTTCGTATGGTGTGCATCTTTTTGTTACCCTCTGTGCTGTCTTAGGGTTGAATGTCTTTGTCTTTCTTTAGTTAATGGGGCAGCAGAATGGAATGATGTGAGAGGACTTAGGAGTTGCATTCTTCTTACCCACACTTTGTTTCCTTTACAGTTCCAAGGTTGGACTTGTCACCTCACTGTCAAACGTGGAGAAACAGTTTATTCTGGATATACCCACCAAGTCTAAAACACTAACTACTAAGGAACCACCTGTCTTTCAAAAGACCTTATTTTTAAATAAGGAACCTGCTACCGAGGAGACAAGACTTTTAAAGAAGACATTACAGAGTCATGCATGCCATCAGAAGACATTTCTAGTGGAGAAGCCACTAAACTTGGTGGAGGAGACTGAAGACTACAATGAGTTTGATGCAGAGCCCATGTTGACTTCTAAAAGGAAGAAGAAGCCAGAAGAAGCAGACATCACTGAGAAGGTAGTATCCTTAGGGAATCCAATTTTTTTTGAGATAAATATTTTCAGAAATGCAGCTTCACCAGAAGGTATTGTTTGGGAAAGACTAAATTTCTCCTAATTATTTCCATCTACAGATGATTGATTTAAAGATGCCTCTCATCAGGAAGTTGACTGTCACCTTGAGTCCATTGCCTTTAAAGTATAAATATATTATACAAGAAGAGAAGTATACTGTTCAGGAGAAGAGTTTAGTCAAGAAGAAATCATTAGCATTAAAAGTGCCAGCTACTAGAGAGAAGTCAGTAAGTAGAAAGTCATTTTTCAAGAAAAAGAATCCTACCACCCAGATGAAGTCTTTGTTACAGGAGCCGTCTTTACTGCAAGAGAAATGTAATGCTCAAGGGGAGGCAAGCATCTTGAAGAAGCCACGGGTGTTGCGAGAGAATACAAATAATAAAGATGATGCTTTGGCAGAGCCAGTTACTTCTAAAGGAAAACATAGTACCAAAGAAGCAACCCACACAAAAAAGTTATCCTCTTTTAAAAATAACCGTGCCACTCAGGGGAAAGGCACCCGTGAACATGAGCCATTGTCCTATAAGAACTCCAACACCAAGAAAGATTCCCATTTCCAGGGGCCGTCTGCATTGCCCGGCAAGTGCACTGCTCACGTGAAGGTATCAGCTGTGGGAAAGTCCTTGGCCCTGCCAAAGCCTACCACTGAGGAAGAGGTGCGGCATGTTCATATAGCTCCAGCTTTGAAGAAGTGCCGGAGCATGGAAGAGGCCCCTCACTTAAAGAAGCCTTCACCTTTAAAGAAGAAGCAGCATCTCAGTAAAAGGAGATGTTTATTCAATAGCCCTGTAGTACAAGAGCCAGTCACAAGTGAGCCACTGTCCTTTAAGAAGTCTACCACCAAGAAAGAACCCCATTTCCAGGGGCCATCTGCATTGCGAAAGAGGCACAGTAGTCCTGGGGTATTGTCCAAGTCAAAGAAGCTCTGTGGTCCACAAAAGCGGCACATTGAGGAGGAGTCACATGTTCAGTTAGCTTCAGCTTTTAAGAAACGGCGCATCATGGAGGAACCAACCTCCACTCTGAAGCCTTTAACTTCAGAGATGCAGCAGACTTTTACTCAAGGGACAGTGTTCCATTTTCAAAACCCACGGGTATTATTGACAGACATTTTAGGAGCAGAGTCACTGAGAAAGGAGCCACTGCCCTTTAAGAAAGAAAATACAGCTTTACCGGAAAAAAAGTGCACTACTCATATAATTCCCCTCTGGCCAGCACAGTCAGAGTGGCTGGAAAAAATTGATGAAACTAAGAACTTTCTCTTTAAAAAGCCTGGATCAGCTAGGAATGAAACCATAACTAGTTTCCAACAGAATCCATCTTCACCGAATGAAAAGTACTCCATTCCTCAGAAACTACCCCCTGCAATGCCATCTGTCTCAGAGGAGATCACCAGTCAAGAAAGGGCATATAGTAATGAATCAGTGACTTTAAATGATGACAAGGAATTCTTCTCTCCAGAGCTATTTTCTTCTTATAGTTCTGTTGATGAAGATACACTGACATTCCAGAAGCCTTTGGACTTTCAAGAGAAGACGGATAGAAAAAATGACTCCCACAAAAACCTGCCCTCCTCCCAGGACAGTGTTTCCGATGAAGAGTTGTTTTTAAGAAAGCTCTTTTGTAAGGACGGATACCCTTCCTCCGCAGAATCGAGCCAAGAAAGGGCTGCTGCTTTAGAGCAGGAATTTGTCTTAAGGAAAGTGTTGGATGAGAGCAGCAGTGGTGACGTTGATGAGTCTCTTAGTCATCAGCCACTGTCCAGCACTAAGGAGGAGGCTTCGGAGGAACCTTTAAACATTCTGGAGAAGACGGCTGTCTGTATGGAGTCATCGATCACACAAGGTAATTCTATTAAAGAGGCTGCCATCAAGAAGCACATCACTGACACAGAAACTCAGTCCAAAAAGTTCTTGACCTTGCAGGAGACAACCAGCATTGAGGAGGTAACTCTGAAAGAGCTTGGAGCTTCACAGGAGAAGCCCAGAGCTGAGTTAGTGACTGTTCTGAAGGAGCTACTGGTCGTTGTGAAGAATCCCAGTGTAGAGAAGATAGCATTGATCTCTCAGGAGAAACCACTCAGTAATGTAGAGGATCTCTTGAATGAAGTATTGGAATTGGTGGAGAAACCTACTGCAAAAGAATCTGCTCTAGAGGAGCCCTTGGTCTTGCAGGAGAACCCTACCTTGAAAGAGAATCCCAGCGTTGAGAAGGCAAGCCACATGGAGTCTTTGACCTTTGATCATAAGCCTGACATTGAGAAGGATGATGTAACCAGAAAGACACTAACTGTTGAGGAGTCCACAGTGACATTGGCATTGAATGAGGGACTCACTGCTGCAGACCAATTGTCCTTCTCAGATCTACCAGATTTGGAAGACACTACTGTTATTGAGGGCGAGGATTTTTCCAAATCATTCCTTATCTTTCCACCTGAGACTAACCCTAATATGTCCAGCAATACTTTAGCATCCAAACCAGACAATTCCAGTGCTGTCATGCCCTGTGTAGAGAACTTCAGTCCTCTCATGAGTTCCAGTCCATATGACTCTGACTCCGAAGACTTTCAGTTAACTCAAGGCATAAGACTTCCTGAGGTATTTACTTCTCTACTTCCTTAAATTAGATAGGATATTTTATCTAATTTAGATAAGGTGCTTTATATAATTTGAGAAAAACTATCTTTTTGAAAAATAGTTTTTTATTTGGTTTTGGATATTGAAACTAGGACAAAGCACATGATCTGCCATAAGTTCACAACCCTAACCCCCAAAGGGATTATTTAAGAAATATTCTAATAAAGTGTATGTGTGTTTATGTGTCTGTCTGTCTGTCTATGCATGTGAGCTCACTTGTCTGTATAAAACAGAGGCATTGAAAAACCCCTCAAGTTCGAGTTATAGCCAGTTGTGAGCTGCCCAGAATGGGTACTAGGAACTGAACTCGGGTTCTTTACAAGAGCAATGGGTGCTTTTAGCCACTGAGCCATCATTCAGATACCTCAAAAGCCTTCTTTCTATGTGCTGCTTAAGCAGCTAAGCACTGTGTACTGTGTTGGGGAAGGAGCCTCCACTCAGTGAGAGATGACTGGAGAGGTGGCTCAGTAGTTAAGAGTATTTGCTGCTTCTGCAGAGGACTCAGGTTTGGTTCTCAGCACCTACATGGCTTCTTACAACTATTATCCCAGTTCCAGGGAGATCTAATGCCTTCTGGCCCCCACAGACACTGCATGTACATGATGCACATACAGAACATTCAGGTAAAACACCCAGATATAAAATAAATAAAAGAGAGACTCGAAGTCATATGTAAAGAGGGTACATATGCCTGTGGAGAACAGGCATATACTAGGCAACTATTGATTGCTGGACAGTGTGCAGATTGCAGGGCTAAGACATGGTCTGTGATAGTCCAAAACACTTGAAACTTGGGGGACAGTGGTAGAAGACAGTGAAGCAAAATGAGTATGTATAAACTAAGCTTTCTTTTAACTCTTTCCTAGTGTCCTTTAGATGATTTCTTTCTTCTTTTTAAAAATTATTTATTATTATTTATACCCTAACTGCTTTCTCCTCTCCCTTCTTTCCTCCCAGTTTCTGCCCCCACCTCCCCTATGCCCCCTCATCCTCTCCTCCTCAGTTTCTATTCAGAAAAGGTCAGGCCTCCCAAGAATATCAACCAGAAATGTTATATCATGTTGCGTGTCAACTAGGCACCTCATCTCCTGTTGAGGCTGAACAAGGCAACACAGTAGAAAGGAAGGGTCCCAAAAGCAGACAAGAGAGTCAGAGATAGCCCCTGCTTCCATTGTTAGGAGTCCCACAAGAAGACCAAGGTACACAACTGTAACATGGGCAGAGGGCCTAGGTCAAGCCCACACAGACTCCTTGGTTGTCGGTTCAGTCTCTTTGAGTCCAGGATGGTTGATTCTGTGGTTTTTCTTGTGATGTTCTTGATCCCTCTGGCTCCTATAATCCTTCCTCCGCTCTTCTTCAGGATTCCCCCAGCTCTGCCTAGTGTTTGGCTGTGAATCTCTGCTTCTGTTTCTATTAGTTGCTGGGTGAAGCCTCTCTGATGACAACTGGGCTAGGCACCAATCACGAGTATAGCAGAATATCATTAGATATCAATACATTGAAATTTTTTCTAATCATGTTTGGTTCTATCCTAGGTCTCTGAGCCACCCAGCCTCTGGGTCCTGGCACTCAAGGCAGTGTCAGGGATGGGATCCCTCTCATGGCATGGGTCTCAGGCTGTACCAGTCACTGGCTAGCCACTCCCACAATTTCCGTGTCATCTTTACTCCAGCACATCTTGTAGGCAGGAATGAAGGAGATGATTTTTAAGCTAAAATTGATATAGAGTAAAAAATGCACAAATCATCAATACAAATACATTAACATGCACAAAACATTTTCACTATCTACCCCTAGAAAGTTCCCTCTGGCCCTTTTTAGTCTCCTGCCAAAATAATCATGGTTGAATGCCTGATAGATGGAACCATAGAACATGTGCTCAAAATGTTTGTCTTTTGTTCTAAATAGATAATCACACTGGATGACAGTGACTCATTGGAAAGTATTGAAAGGGAAGACAGGAATCCAGCGTGCAACTCTGTATATATCAAGGAAATCTTCTCTTACTTGAAGAAGAGAGAGGTGGGTCTGTAGGTTGCTGGAGGTGGACAGTGATTTCTATTTCTCATTTCCTTCTCATTCTCTCCTTCAGCATATAAATTGAAGTGGGGACTGATAATGATGTTGAAAATGACAATATCTGTGAATAGCATCTATTGGTAGCTTATTGTAAGTTGATCATTACAGTAAAGAATTTGTAGACATTATCTTAACTCTTCTAAAATTTCTTGATGGTAGAGATTATTATCTCCTTCTAAAAATTTAAGAGAAACAACCCAGAGTCATCCATATTACATGGTAGAATTGAAATAGAAACAAATGTCTGATTACCATGGAGATCATAACCTTGCAACATCTAAGTGCTGATCAGACAGTCTAAGATAAAAATCATAAGTAGCTTATCTCTGAGTAACTTCTGTTAGAGATCTTTTTTCCTTGTTTTCCCATGTTTCTGACATTATATGTAATAATCACACCCCTTGTTTCAACTTTTCAATTTGGTGCAGTATTCTTTGCCTTTGAAAATGAAAGCCTGCTTTAAATATTGATTAGTTCCAAATTTTCTCCTCTTTTTCAATGGAATAGGTAATAACAAGATTATCTACCAAATAGAAGTTTGAGCAGACTCTTTATATGATGGTGAATGAATATCTCACACTCTCTTTAGAGAGTATTGATTATCTGAGTCCATGCCTTTTCTAATATGCAGATACCTCTTGACATATGAAGAAGATAACATCTAAATAAATTCACTGCAAATTGAAATATACACCCCCAGCTACAGTGTTCACTGTAAAATGTAGATTGATAAAGCTACCCAGTACTGAGAGAGAGATACAGAGGGGGTGGAGAAAGAGAGAGAGAGAGAGAGAGAGAGAGAGAGAGAGAGAGAGAGAGAGAGAGAGAGAGAGAGGTTTGTATCATATATTTTTAGCCTTGAAAAATATCAAAATTAAGAACCAGTAGTTGTGTTTCTACTGAATTTGTATTGCTTTTTAAGTTGAGTCTTAACTTAGCAGTATCAGATGAAATCTGAATTTTTCCTGTTTCATACTTTTTATTTTTTTGAAAATAAAATTTTCATACATTATATTCTTTTTAAAGTAATATAAGTTGTAATTTTTATTTCCTTAGGAATTAGAGTTAATTTTTTTTCATCCAAAGCTGATGCAACATTTTGCAACGCAGCAATTGCCCATTTCTCTAACACAACTACTCAACAGTTTGGTAGATTCTGACACTGAGCCCCTAAATTTCACATCAGCTCCCTCAGATAAAGGGCTCATTTACACAGTAATGTACCAACCCCATACATCAAACATAGACAAGGTATCCGGGATGCCCATGTTTCTACCCATTTGATAACAAATTTCACATTTCCCAGGATTCCTCATACTATTATTTGGATCTCGAATTTTCCACAAAGGTTTAGTCCCTAACTTGAAATGATATTGTGAGGTAGCATAACCTTTAGGAGATTCATTTTAAGATGAGATTCGTGTCTAACACAAATGCCTCTTCTTATGGGAAACTTGCCCCATGATGCAAAAGAACACAGGTCTCACTTTGCTGTTGCTTTGTATAATTATCAGTCTTTCCTGAGACCCTGTAGGTTCTATGACAGCAATAAAAAGTCTGTCTTATTTTTATTCTCTGTGATATGGCCCAGCATATTGTGTTGTTGAGCAAATGTTTGCTGAATGAGCCTCATTTCCATGTATCTAAGGCGTATGAAACTAAGTAAAAATCAAGACATTAGTAATACCTGACTGGTGAAACTGAGTGAGAGGAAAGCATCCTTGAAAAGGGGATAGGATGGATGAAAGTCAAGAAAAATCCTAAAGACTAAAGCTGGGAAGTGTAAAGGAAAGGACTGGGCATGATACTAATGCTGAGTGGTATGATGATGTCACTGCTGTGACACTGGCCACAGGCAGTGATTAAGATAGATATAGTATACTCTATGTAAGTCTCGGAATGATCTCTCTAGTTATAACACACTTTCCTGTCCTTTAATGGTCAGTTTCCACATTTCATTCCATGAGAGGCTGTTATCCAATTGGGAGATGTGCATTATTTATAATTATTTTTATTTTGCTGGTGTAACTGTTTTGCATGCATGCAAGTGCATGGTGTGTACAGTGCCTGCCAAGCCAGAAGCAGACGTTGGATCTTTCGGAGCTGAACTTATTTATTGGATTGTGAGCCACCATCACGCGGGTGCTAAGAATGGAACCTGAGTCTTCTACAAGAGTAATAATTGCTCTTAACCACCGACAATAGCTCCAGCCTCAAGATCTAAACTGTCTATTGTTTTTTTCATTGGATATTCCTGTAGGCTGTTATGAGAACCTGTTATTGTACTATCTTTTGATTGTTCCTAATTATAAAAAATCATACACACCATTAAAAAAATCTGTTGGTTACATTTTCTGCTCTTTATACAACTCATAAACTTTTTTTTAAAAAAAAACACTTAGCAATGATGATTCATTTTAGAATAATGATGCAGTGAAAAAAGTACAAATTTCTTGGTGATTTCAAATTCTTAGTATGTTATTCTGAGATTGAGGGACAATAGATAAGTATTCTAAGATAAAAAAGATGAGATTCAATTATCAAAAGAATGCTTGTAGAGGGTATTTTGGGGCCATAGTCTCTGTGCTTCCAGGCTGCCATATGTTCCTGGCATCATGGACTACTTTACCATGTCAACCACACTTCGTACAGTATATTCTGCTCATAGTTTTCCCTCCACCATTTACTCCCAGGTCCTTCCTCCCTCCCTACCAACTCCATGCCTTCTTTTTCTTTCTTTGGATTTTTTTTAATTTCAGATATTTTATTAATTATTTGAGAATTTCTCTTTTTTCTGTTTTAAAAGTTTTTATTATTTCAGAATTCCATGATGCTATAATGCATTTTTTAAAACAATCTTTTCTCATTTTACATACCAATCTCAGTTCTCCCTCACTTCCTCCCATTCCCCTCACTTTCTCCCCACCACACCTCCATCCACTCCTCAGAGAGGGTAAGGCTTCCCATGGGGAGTCAGCAAAGTCTGGTATATCACTTTGAGGCAGAACCGAGGCCCTCCTTCCTATATTTGGAGCCCCCCCCCAAAAAAATGGACTCCAAAAAGCCAGTTCAAGCAGTAGGGATAAATGGTCCCACTGCCACTGTGGCCCCACAGACTGCCTAAGCCACATAACTGTCACCCACATTCAGAGGGCCTAGTTGAGTCCTATGCAGCGTCCCCCACTGTCAGTCCAGAGTCATATTCACACTCCTTCCCAACTCCTCCTAGATCCATCCCTACCTCCATAAGCACCAACTTTGTGTCTTCTTTTTCTCAGCCCATCAAGTCCCATATGTGTTGACCTAAAATTATTTCTTGGCCACCCGTGGAGCATAGTTAATATACCAAGAATCACATTCTTAAGAAAATTGACATTCCTTCTCCCAGAAGCTATAGGTTGTCAATAGTTCCCCAGCTGAGGTGGAATTTCATGCCCTCTTCCTGCCTCCATGCTGGAATTTTATCTGGGTAGAGCTTGTGCAGGCCTTCTGCATGCCACCACGACCACTATGAATGCATAGATATTAGGCCTGGAAAACACTGTTTCAGTCATCTCTGACTCTTACAGTCCTTCTACCCTCTTTTCCTTCCTTCCTTCCTTCCTTCCTTCCTTCCTTCCTTCCTTCCTTCCTTCCTTCCTTCCTTCCTTCCTTCTCTCTCTCTCTCTCTCTCTCTCTCTCTCTCTCTCTCTCTCTCTCCTCTCTTTCTTTCTTTCTTTCTTTCTCAAGACAAGGTTTCTCTGTAGTTTTTGGAGCCTGTCCTGAAACTAGCTCTTGTAGACCAGGCAGTCCTCGAACACACAGAGATCTGTCTGCCTCTTTCTCCCAAGTGCTGGAATTAAAGTTGTGCGTCATCATCATCTGGCTTTTACCCCCTTTTCACAAAGTATCTCTGAGCCATTTGGGGCTGAGTATTCCATGGTGTCTTATTTTGGGCACATTGATCAGTTATGGGTTTCAGTTAATTGCCTTCTACTAAAGGAAGAAGCTTCTCTGATGAGGGTTGAGAGATGTATGCAATCTATGGATGTAGTAGTAAGTTTATCCCCTGGTTTTTGGCCCCAAATAATGGTGCCAAGTATGGCTTCTGTCTTGTGGAGCAGGCCTTAAAACCAACTGGAGCATGTTTGGTTACTTCCATAACATCCAGTCCACTATTGGGCCAGGTGAAATATCTTGCTATTATTATTATGGCCTGCAAGGTTCTCAGCTGGGTAAGACTGATGATTAATTTTCTTTTCTGGTAATAGACACACCACTTTCCAGAACTAGGAAAGCTGGCCAGTAGGGATGAAGCTTTAAGGTCATGATTTTTTTCATCTTCTGTTTTTACAGTGTGAGATATTTTTGTTTGTTTGTTTGTTTTTGTGATGAGACCTAGGTATCTGGAATTAAATGTTGGTGGTTTTTCTTGGTAGAGATACAGGCTCTTACCTTTGTTGTGTGGGTATTTATTGCTACTACAATTTATCAGGTTATGGTTCAGTTGAGTGGTGTTTGGAGCTCAGTATTGGGGCAACTCTGTTGGTGTTTAAATGGGATGTCATAAGCAGTCCCATTTAAAGTAGAATAGGTACAACTTCTGAGCCCAGGAGAAGACCATCTGTAGCTAGAAGATTCTTATGGCTGATCTTTAGAAGTCTATGAGAGCTCACTCATCAAGTTCTACATGTTGTCCTTGGGTAGCAGAAACTGGGATCTCAATGGGAGTGGAAGGTGCTCCCTGAAGGTAGGGAACAGAGTGTTATGCCATATTTGGGTGGAGATGGGTAGGATGTAGGCTGGACTGAAGTTCTATACCTGGGGCTGTACTCACAGGAGCCATGAGATCTCTAGGTAGCACCGTGGGTAGGGTGGCTCATAGATTAGCTCTGTGGTTGATGCCTGAGTTTGAGCTCATAGAGTACCACATAGTCCATAGTCCACATAGAATTGCCAGTGGGGTGACTGAGGGGTCAGGCAGGTAGGTAGACTGACTCTGGTGGGTCTCATTGGAAATCTTGACATAAATGTAGACACCAAGCTTAGTTTTCTAAATTAAAATATGAAGCTTTACAAGACATTTGAGGGAGTCCTACATATGTATATCAAAGTTGAAAAATCATTGGTCTGCACAACATGGTATTGTGTTTTAGACTGAATTACAAAGAAGTATTGCAACTCTTTTAGTATTCCTTGGCAACCAAGAGTGTGTTCCCCTATATCTCTTATGACACTTAATATCTTTTTATTTTATTTTTTCTTTATTTTACATTCCAACCACAGTTATCCCTCCTACTTCTCCTCCCGCCCACCCCCATCCACTCCTCCCAACAGGTAAGGGCTCCCATGGGTGGTGAAGCTTGGACTATCTGAGGGGCCCCTGGCAGTAGGACCAGGAACTATTCCTAGTGCATGAACTAGCCTGTTGGAGCCCATTCCCTATGGTGGAATGCCATTTTTAGCCTTAATGCAGTGTGTGTGTGTGGGGTGTGGTCCTGCCTCGACTTAATTGCTAGACACTTAGATATCTTATATGTCCATTTCCCAAAGATAGCTTGAACTTGTTCGTAAAAGAACACTCTAATGTGCTCACATCTGATACCAGTTGAAAGTAGTGCATTAGAATCATGAAAAAGAGTTAATTGTTAAAATTTTGAAATATAAGAATGGTTTATTAACAATTTTTTCAACAATGCCAGGAAAAGTTCATAGTTGGGAAATACATGGAGCGGCAGATGGAGCTCACCAGTACGATGAGAGCCATTCTTGTGGACTGGATGGTGGAAATACAGGTATGCCTGGTAGCTGCTGCCTTGAGAAGCTGTTTATCTCTTTTTCAGTTCAAATCAAACATGCTAAAAACTTACTGGATCTGTAGAGCTGAAGAAACCATAGTTCCTGAGTTCTAGAAATTTATTATGTAGATGCAAAATAAGACACAAAGACAAGTAAATACAATATAAAATCTGATGGCTGCTACTAGTATTTGGCTTATATGTTCATGATTTGGTAGATCAGCTTCTGATTGACTGTAAATTCAGCATCTTTGATAGACTGATACTCAGTTGTTTGGTTACAAGGTGGGGTTGCAACATTTACAGGTTGTAGTTCACTATACAGAGAGTCTGCTTCAGCTAAACTTGTTCAAATACAGAGGCTGGATTAAGGCCAATTACTTTGTTTCAATATTCTCTAGGAGTAACAAGTATATGTTATTTAAAGTGTATCTTTCTAGACCATTTTCTGTATGTTTTGTGGTTAAGGTTCTGCTGTCTCTTGTTTATGTCAATAATACACATTAAACCTTAAATCCTTCTGCCTCAGCTTTCTGAGTATTGAGATCACAGGCCTGTGCTACTATATACAAGCACATCCCGCAAACGAATGTTGTGGTACCAGCCTGTAGTACCTATATTTGGGAGGTGAAGGCAGCAGATCAAGAGAGTAATGCCATCTTCAGCTTCACAGCAAGTTTGAAGTCAGTGTGGGTTATATGAGACCCCACCTCGAAACAATCACACACACACACACACACAGACACACAGACACACACACACACACACACACACACACACACACACGCGTAATCCAGGTAATCTTTTCCTATAAATATAGATCTATTGTGCTCTTTTTAAAGGCTCTATGATTCTCTCATCTGTATAAAAATCTTCATTTAGCTAACTAGCCTTTTAACATAACTGGTCTAATAACTTCCCCTAAGATAGGATTAAATAGTTAATATGTTTCAATTCACTTCTTTCTCCTTCTAATTTTAAAAATCTAAACGTTTAGGTCTATATTAGTCTTATCTAGTGTGTTGTATTACTTTTGAATTAAAAAGTATCTGTGTGGCTCTGATTTCTATAATTATCTTGTAATATTGCAAGACCTTTAAATTTAAATGTTTAGTCTTTGGCTCCAAGAATTTTTATCTTTTTTTCTACCTTTTTTCTTTTACTTTCTTGTTTAAAACACTTGCATTAAGGGCTGACTTTAAAGAGGCTGAAGAAAGCAATCAGCTCTGCTACCTATTAAACTCTCTCAGAAGCAGATTATCTGCAAATGGCTTAGCACCAGGTTTCATGGTGGAGCCAGCAGGAATGGAGCAGGAAAGAACTTGCTTTCACCTTCTGTTATACCCCATTTCCTGGGATAGAAGGCTAGTAAATCCAAACATGAGCACCCAAGTGGAACCCCAGCCTGCACACAAAAGGCTGAGCACGATAGTGTGTCTGTAATCCCAGCACTGAAAGGGTGAGGAATGACAGATCTCTGTAGCTCACTGGTTACCTGGCCTACCAAAATCAGTGAGCTGCAAATTCCATTGAGAGATTGTCTGAAAGACTAAGGTAGATAGCATCTGAGGACAATACCTGAGGTTGACCTCTGACCTCTACATGTGCATACATTGCACCACCTACATGTGCATTCATGCATATATGTGAAAACACACAGGACTATCATTCATATATTACCCGTGTATTTATTTGTTGCCATTTAATACCAGCATGCAGGAACAGGTGTGTACACAGGAAAGCATTGGCTGTACTTTTTTTCTCACAGAGGCATTATCCTTAGATACTGCTTCCAATTTCTGTCATCATTTATTTATTTGTGATTATCTGGTTTCAATTTGCTACTTAAGATTGTAGCCATTACTTTTCTCCTAGATGAGCTCTTCCCATACCTATCTTAAGACGTTCGTTTGGATACTGTGGACAGCAAAATAAAATGTCCATGTCAGAATCCCTAGAACATGTGAAAATGTTAAAGTTGCTAATCAGCTGAATTTAAGATAGGCCAATGATCTCAGATTATTAGAGT
The DNA here is from genome assembly GCF_982192425.1 of Myodes glareolus. Taxonomy (NCBI): domain Eukaryota; kingdom Metazoa; phylum Chordata; class Mammalia; order Rodentia; family Cricetidae; genus Myodes; species Myodes glareolus. Next base: position 131,204,074 of record NC_142053.1, on the reverse strand, counting down.
AAACCGAATGTATTTTCAGGTGTCCTTAAATGTGGAGCAGGGAGATTGGGTTATATAATATGAGAAAGATTTGTCTGGTTATTCATAGGTTTGGGAGATAAAAGGGGGCAACAGACCAAAAATTGTTAGTTGCCTCTATAAACTAGATAAGAAAGACAATAAATTCTTTACTAGAACTTCTAGAGAGAAAGATAGACCTGTTACAAAGTTGACTTTTAGCCCTGTCTCTGTATTAGAGATCAAGGAGGAAGAGGGTATATGGAGTCAAGACACTCGCAACCACTGTCTAGCTTGTAAGGTTTATTATCTGTCTGAAGGATAATTACAGATAATTGCAAGGTCCTTAACGAGGTTAGACAGCAGTATATGTCAGTACCTTTCTGAAGTAGTTTCCACATTCCTAGCAGAATACAAACTGGCTAGGGCTATCCTTGATGCTCCAGACAGTCAAGGTTTCTAGATCTATCTGGAGATGGCTGTTTGTTTGGAAAATATGCAAATTCCTATCTTACTTGTTCTTTCAGACATCCTTTCAGATGAGTAATGAGACCTTGTATTTGGCAGTGAAGATAATGGATCACTACCTAATGAAGGCACAATGCAAGAAGAAAGACCTACAGTTCCTTGGTTCCACTGTCTACATGATTGCAGCCAAATTTGAGGTGACTCTGAATCCTTAAGGTCTGAGGGGAACTAATCAAATATCCATCCTAAACAGAGAATGAGTATATATATGTATATACTTACATAAGTAAACTTGTGTATATACATCTCTATAAATTTATTTATATGTGTATATAAATTATATGTGTGTATGTATGCAGATATTTTCTTATCAAATGTTTGTCTATTTCCTCAACTCTGGAAAGTTCTTGGTTGTCTCTGGTGGTATATTTGCCCTGGGAGCAGCAAGGTTCACTTGTTTAGGCTTTAAAGATACCTTATGGGCACAGGTGCCTAATTTGATAGATAGTTCTGTTACAAACTTCCTGCTCAATCATGATTTTCTACCCTCTTCGCAAGCTTTTCTTGTTCCACCAGCTATATCCTTGTCTAGGGAAATCTATCTGCATCTCTAATAAAGCAAAGTAGAGTTTTATTAGTCTAGTCTAGGAGGCAATCAATGTAAAATGGTTCAGTATAGATTATAGTGAGTCTAAAATGGTTTGGGTGAAATAGTTATTTTTGAAGTAACAGTATAAAGACAACTGGCCTTTTCTTCATGACCATAATACATCTAGTTAACTTCACTAATTCTTTATTTTGTTTAGGAGGACCAATTTCTGTTAAAAGGTTCAAAAACTTTGGAATTATTTTTTTTCTTTTGGTGTGTCTGTTGCCCCCTTTCATTTTGTGCATCTGCTCCCTCTCTTCCATTTTCCTAGCTACCTACTTCCTTTTCTACCTTCTATGTCCCTCCCTCCCTATCTCATTTCTTTCCTGCCATAAGTACCTCTTAGTACTTACCATTAGAGACACTGTCCTGCACCTTATTTTAAAAGCCTGGGCCTAGGTAGAGTAAGAAGAAAGGCAAAGGGGAACGGCTTACTTTCCCAAACTTTGGAACCAGAAGTATCCCTCTTCCTGTTGTCAGAACAGAAGGCATCGACTAAGGCCAATGGACGAAGGGTGTCTTCCTCTTACAGCATTTAGAAATATTGGAAGATTTTTAAAAAGGATTTATTTCTATTTCCTAATAATCTGTATATCTCTGTATGGGAGGCTGCACATGTAAGTCAGGAATCCATGGAATCAGTGATGTCATATGTCTTTGGAACTGAGTTTACAGGCAGCTGTGAGCTAGTTGATGTGAATACTAAGAACCAAACCTGAGTCTCCTGGAATAGCAGTAGGCACTATTAACTGCTGAGCCATTTTTTTCTACCCCTGAAAGTGTTTTCAATTATAAAAATTGAATTCAAATGTAACATTATTTACCCACTCCCTTTTCTTCCTTAATCCCTCTAAACTCCTTTACTCCATTTCAAATTCATGGCCTCTTTTCCTTTGATTATTATTCTTTATATGCATATATGCATAAAAATAAAAATACAGCCTTTTGATTCCATTTAATATTGCTTGTATGTCCGTGATTTCAGAGCTGACCACTTGATATTAGATAACCAATTAGGGGGCTCATCTCTGAGAAAGACGAATTCTCCCTCTCTCAGCAGTTAGTAATTGCCTGTAGTTCTTTGTGTAGGAGTGGGGCTTGTGAGGTTTCCCCCTTCCACATTTGCATGTCTGTTGTCATTGCCATTGATCAGGTTTTGTTGAGGCAGCCACACTGTTGAGATTTCATGGACACAGGTTTCCTTTCATTTCTAGGAGACACATCTCACAGCAGCCTTCCTGGTCCTCTGTCTCTTACAGCCTTTCCTTCCCTCCTCCCACAGTGTCCCCCAAACCTTATGCGCAGGACATATAGCTTTGTGCTATAGATATATCAGCTTGGGGTAGGTACCCCATGATCATTTGATTTCTGCATCTTAACCATTTATGGTTTTCTCTAATGCTCTCCACGTGCTGCAAAGAGAAGCTTCTTAGATGAAAGATGATAATTAACACTGATCTGTGGGCATACGGGTAAGTTTTAGAGCAGTTAGGAATTATGCCAATCTAATAAAGCAGCATAGGTTCTTAGGGTCTTCTCTAAGATCAGTAACCTCACTAGCTCTGGGAAGTTGGCTGGCTTTCCAGTAGCAGACATTATGTTCTTCCTGTTGAAGGGCCTTAAGTCTAATTAGACGGTTGTTGCTTACCACCAAGATAGGACTGTCACTATTGTACTTCTGGGATCTCATGCCATCCTTGTACTATGAAAGCTAAACCTCAGGGAGGAAGCTTTCGGGTCAAATACAGCTCAAATTCTTCCTCCAGAGTTGTTGTGTCCAAAATATGTGGTGTCTTCAGCAACAAGGACGTTATTTCAATCTCTGGGAGGCAGCCAAGGTTAACAGCAGTAGCTTGTGTTGACTTGAGAGTTTCCTGGATTACCCTGACCAACAGCTTGATGAAAGGTGGTTCTGGGAGATTTGCTAGATAGTCTGTGGCTGTTGGGGGAGCATTACAAAATGACTGACAATAAATGCTAGTGAGGATGTGGGAAAGGGGAACCCCAGTTCACTATTAATGAGAAGGCAAACTAGTACAACCATTCTAGAATTAAGCTGGGACAATCCCCAAATCGCTAACTATAAATGAACCATATGACCCACCTATAATGCTCCTTGGCATATATCCAAAAAAATTGACATTCCTACTTCATAAATAATGTGTTCCTCAACATATATTGTGTCTGTATTCACAACAGTTAAGAAATGGAAACAATCTAAATGTCTTTCAATAGATAGATACTGAAAATATAGTATGTATACACAATGGAATACTATTCAGCTGTAAAGAAAAAATGAAATCGTGAAATTTGAAGGTAAATGGATGGGACTAGAAAATAGTAAATTGAGTAAGGTAACCCACACCAAGAAAGATAAATGCCACATATTCTCTGATATGTGCGTTTCAGCTCCAAATCTTTATCTGTGAGTATATCCTGCAAAAAATAGGAATGTAAAAATTGACCATGGGAGGAGGGAACTGGAGTGGGGAATATCACGATACAGGTGACCTGAAGGAGTTTTTAAAGGAGATGTGGGAATGAGATTGTTATGGAAGAAAGGGACAAGTGACATGAGAATATGCAAACCTGGTGAAGTCATAGGCGGAGGAGGAATAGAGGGAACAGGAGAAAAGCAAGAGGGAAGGACAGTAAGGAGGTAAAGAGGATAGTATGTCTGGAGTGGACAGTGAGCTCTAGGTTAAGTAAAAGCATTGAAGGGTCTTTCTATATACTCATGATTTCCCAAACCATTGTTTAACCTTTAGAGAACAGATGGCAGGAGGTATTCCTCCAGAGAACAGAGGACGGGGGGGTATTCCTCCAGAGAACAGAGGACGGGGGCGGGGTATTCCTCCAGAGAACAGAGGGCAGGGGGGGTATTCCTCCAGAGAACAGAGGACGAGGGGGGGGTATTCCTCCAGAGAACAGAGGACGAGGGGGGGTATTCCTCCAGAGAACAGAGGGCGGGAGGTATTCCCAGCACAGCATTTTGAACTCTCAGCTCCTCTCAATCCTACTATGAATATTTTCTCTAGCTCTAGCTCCTTTTTCTTTGACTTCCTTATGTTCCTTTCCCATAGCAAGCTTTAGATATCTCTATTCTCATTCCCGATTCCCACCCGTCTGACCTCAGAAGTTGTGTCATGTTAAGCTGCTTTTTGCATTGTAAGAGATCATAGCATTTAGCCCCATCCTCTGCCTGATGTTGATACAGTTGAGGGACAAGCAACTATTCTCACGTTTTCTGTTTTGTTTTTTCTTTCTGTTGAGAAATTCAAATAAACTAGCACTGACTCTCAGATCTGCCCCAAAAATCTCTGTCTGGAAATGTGGCTGACTCCTACTTCTCCTTCCTTCACGTTCCTCCTCGCCATCCTTTTATCATAAGCAGAGATGAAACAGATGTTTACATGGATGATCGTGTCTCCTTTTTATTCACAGGAATCTTATCCACCTTCTCTGCCAGAGTTCCTTTATATTTGTGAAAATGTTTATGAACCGCGTGATATGGCTTCCTTGGAAATGAACATCCTAGAAACTCTCGACTTTGACATCAGTATTCCCACTGCATATCATTTTCTGCGTAGATATACTACGGTAACAGGACTGGGGTGGGGAAACATAGCTTAGTTATTTTAAATTCTGGATTAATCCTTTATCCAGAGTAGCTGACAGACTTCTTGGTGAAAGGTTGTTTATCAGATACCTGAGGTGGGACAAGTTATAAATTTCTGTGGTATACCTTTAAGATTTTGGGATAAGAGCAGCGTAGGGATGAGGTAAAAATATTCTTTGATCAGAAGAAGATGCATATGCTTTGGGGAAATGTCAAATATTCTTTTTCTTAGTTATGGTTACGCTAGAAATCACCTTTTAATCATTCATTGTTCCCTATAATTGTTTTATATATGTTTTATGTGTGTTTTAAGTTAAATTTTTGAACATAAGAAAGAAGGGAATGTTTTGGAACATGAAGCATCTCCTAGAGTAGGACTATGTGCAGCTCACAGTTGGGAGACTTTGACCCTTCCAAGGATGATTACTCCTGTGAAGAGAGTCAAAAGGTGCACACTTGGTGAGTTAGGAGACCTAAAGATGGCCAATCTCCATGCCAGTACCATAATCTTCTCTCAGAGTGCTTGCACTTTTGCAGGCAGTGTAAGTGTCACAGCTCTGAGGGGAAAGGCTTCCTCAGTGAAAGCTCTAGTGGGGGAAGGATTTCCTCAAAGTGTCACAGCTCTGAAGGAAAAGGTATCCTGGCAGTCTGGAGTCAAGGAATACTGCAAAGTCACACCATACAACAAACCTCACACAAGAGATTTATTGGGAGGGAAAAACCCAGGAGGGTGGCCGCCTCTACTCAGGTGAGAAGCAGCAGCAAATGGAACAGAAGGTAGGGTTTATATAGCGTTTCTTGGGCAGGGGAAGTTTTCCAGGGTGGGTATTGGTGGGTTTTCAAGTACAGAGCTTGGGTTTTTAACTTCATAGTGTGGGGGCTGAGACTGGCTATTAGGGCGATTAAGAGTGTTCTGTGGGTTAGAACCTGGCAGTTGGAGGGCCTCAAGGGAGGGACCTGGCTACTTGCATGCTTCAAGGGGCTTACAGGCAGGAGTCTGTAAAAGGGGTCATGAAAGCCGAAGAAGTACTTTGTTTAAGCAGAGAATCATGTGGATTAGGGATGAGATAGCTTGAAAGGGATTCTTCTGCCTGATACTGTTTTTCTGAATTGATTGTTAACCCATCTTCTTATTTCCTTTAGTGTGCCCATGCTAGCATGAAGACACTAACTTTGTCCCGCTTCATCTGTGAGCTAACCCTGCCGGAATATGAATTTATCCAAGAGAAGCCATCAAAGCTAGCTGCAGCCTGCCTTGCCTTGGCCCTCTATATGAGGAATCTCGACAATTGTGTAAATGGATGGGAATGGGGTTGCTCAGTTGTTAAAAGCATGATGTTCTAAGTTCAAATCCCCAGTACTCATGTAAAAAGCTACTCATAGCCATTTTTGATTATACCACTAGTCTGTGAACTGGCTGGGAGAGATCAGAGTTATCAATACAAGAGAATCATTGGGAACTTGCTGGCTGCCAACCTGACTCTAGGTTCAGTGAGAAACTCTGTCTCAAAGACCAAGGCAGACAATGGTAGCACAAGACAATCAGACATTTTCCTCTGGCCTGTGCATGTACATGCACAGATACATACATACATACACACATGTGCATGAATGTGCACACACCCCAAAACTACTTGGGGTAGATATTCATGATGGGTGGAGATGGAAATTAGGACTGTTGAAAGTTTTTATAACAAAACTGCTATGTTCCTGTGGCTATGGCTTCTTGATCACTTGCATAATGTATGGACAAGATTTTCTACAGTGATTGCATAGTTGTTCTTAGCCACAATACTGTAACACTTTTTTTTTAAAAGAAAGCCTCCCAGGAAAGCCAAAATTGTAAAACAGACCAATATGAAGTCACTTTGGTTATCATAAGTGCTATTGTGGGCTCACTTCCTATCCTTTACCCCATTCCATTCCTGTCCCTTGCAGTCTCCTTAGCAGAACTGACCTCTAAAGGATCTTGTTCGACTAGGGTTTGAGAAACACTGACCCAGAGACTACAGAATAGTGAAAGGATCTGTTTGTGTGTGTAACAGGGCATGCCTCTAGTGCTATCATCTGAAGTAGAAGTTTCCTATAATTAAAATTTATATTTGATACTTTCCTCAATTTTATAAGATATTGTAGAGAAAAGCAACTGTAGAAAACATTTAATTCTTACTGATGTGTAACATATAATCAAATTAGAGGCAATGTGGTAACAATGCTCTTGTTAAGCAATTTCTAAGGCCTCTTTATCTAGAAATTCTGAGCCACTCTTGATGAGAAAACCTGAATATTGAGGAAGTACCACACAGACACTTAGGTGAACCTGTGCTAACTGTGTTTATTTTTTCTAGCAGTTTCAGTATTTCAGGTTTACGTTGATCTTTTGCATTCTGTCTTGGATAAGATGGAATCTCAAAGTTTTATGTGCATTTTCCTAATGACTAGGGATGCTGAGCATTTTTGGAAGTATTTCTCACCCATGTTTTCTTCTTTTGAGAACTCTCTGTTCAGGCCCTAAGTGCAATTTGTGAATGAGTCATTTGTTTTTGACTATTTGTTTTTGACTTCTTTATATATTCTGGATATTAATCTTCTGTTAGATATATAGCCAGCAAAGATTCTCTCCCATTCTGTGGATTTTCTCTCCTTACCTGGGGTCCCTAGGACCATTGTGGCTTCCAGTAAGCTGCTGGAGCTGTGGAAATTTTAAATTTTATTCCATTGTGATCAGATAGACTACAAGGAGTGATTCCAGTCTTTTTGAAGTTTTAAAGATTTGTGTTGTGTTTCAGGATGCGGTCTATTTCAGAGAAGCTTCCGTGTGCTGCTGAGTAGAATGGATATTCTTTTGTGTTTGGGTAGAGTATTCTGTAGATAACAGTATTTGATGTGTGATGTCACTTATTTCTAATGATTTTCTGTTTAATTTTTGTCCAGATGATTAGTCTATTGGAGAAAGTGTAATATTGAAGTAGGTTGAAGTTAATCTGTGTCTTTACATCCAATAGTATTTTTTAAATGAAGTTGTATACCTCAGAGTTCGGTGCATATATTTTTAGGAAAGTGATACCTTTGTAGTTAACTATTCCCTTAATTAGAATGAATTGTCCCTCTTTATCTCTTCTTATTAGTTTTAGTGTGGAGTCTGTTTTCTCAACTATTAGGATAGCGATGTCTCCTTGCTTTACAGTCCAACTTGATTAGAGTACTTTTGTCCATCTTTACTTTAAGGTGGTGACTGTCTTTCAATATAAAATGTGTTTCTTGAAAACAACAGATGGGTGGAGTTTCTTGTTCTGTTCAGCAAGCCAGTTTCTTTTAATTGGAAAATTGAAGCCATTAGTATTTAAAGTTATTTTTGAAATGTGTATGAGTTAATTGTGGTTATTGTGTCATTGATTTTGGCATTGTTGTTTGTATTCTAAATGCTACTTTGTATCTATCTTATTATTTATTCCTTTCTATTTGTTTCCTTGGTTTCTTGGCTATGCTCATTATTCTCTTCACCCCAAAGCATTGCTTTCTAGGTTTTCTTTAGATTTTGTTTGTTGAAAAAAATTAATACACTTATATCTTGGAAAGTCTTTCTCTCTCCTTAAACTATAGCAGATATTTTTGCTGGGTGTATTAAGCTTAGTTGCTGGTTTTGGATCAGGCAGGAGTGGGCAGACTAAGCAAGAGCACTGGATGTGGGATTTAGGCTATATCTTAAAGGCTGGGTAGGTTGTGTAGAGGGGAGGGTCAAACAGATTCACTATGTTAGACCCTGGAGAAGTATATGCAGGATATGGCTAGGTGGAGAGATTGGATGCCCATACATAAATATTTAGAAGGCAGTCTAACATTGCATTTATTTAGCAAACAATAGTAACAAGTTTCCCACTAGGGCCTTTAACCTCCCCAGCAAAGGACTTTTGACTAGGGTTATAGTGGAGGCTTGTGGAGCCTCAAATTTAATAGGAAAGTAGTTCATTTTTACCTCTATAACAATCATGTCAGTAATATACCAGTAGGTACATCTTGATGGCAGATCAATTATAACATTCAGGGTCCTCTACTGGGTGAGTCTGTTGATAATTTTTCTTCCTAACTAGCCTGTACAGTACCTTATGGCACTATGAAAACTAGCCAGCAGGAAGGAAGCTAGTAGTTCAGTTCCAACTCAATTTCTTTATGTGCTACAACCAAAGTGTGTTGAGTCTTCAGTAGTAGGTTCTTACCATCGAATTTTTGTGGGCAAAGAAAAAGCAATGGCAATAGCCCATATTGATTTGGAGGCATCTGAGGCCTCCCTGACCAATAATTCATAGGAGCTGGCACTGGAATTTTTTGCTCACTAGCCTATGACTTCTGGAAGAAGCAGTATCCACTCATGCAGAATATCCCTGTTCAAGCTTTTTATTATTATTATTATTATTATTATTATATTTTAAAATTAGCTCACAAAATAGTGGATTTCTATATGGCTCCTTCATACATTATTAGCTGTGATTAATTCATTCACCTTTGCTTTCCTGCAACCACTACCCCCATTCTCAATAAAAGCTTCCCACCCTCAGTATCCCTCCCATCTACTTTCATAGTGTATGTTTCAGTATTCCACCCATACCCCAGAGAAGGTCATTTTAAAGCTCAGCCTTGAAAGAAAAGTAGAACTTGTGAGAAGGAATACTTGATGTGGGCAAAGTAGTAACTGAAAAGATGTGAAGGTACTAAAGGAAACAGTATGGTGTGTTTGGGGTAAAATTCTAAAACTAGTCCTATTCCTCAGGTCTTTAGTGAATTTTAGCATACATGAACACCTATAGCTAGGACTAACATATAAATGATAATACCTGGACATATCATCTTTTAAGTTTGTGTTTGAAACTTAATCTTTTAGGTGCTACCCTATAATTATTAGTATCTGCACTGCATTAGTCTTTGAAATGTTTTGAGTATCTCCCCCTGCCTAAACAAGAGATGGGATGCTTAGACTTGAGTAGCATAGTTGGAGGCAAGGGTATATCTTCAATAATAGAAGTTGTTGGTCATTCTTCTTTTTTCAGATTCCTTTACTAGAATATTACACTCACTACAAGATTAGGGAGCTTTGCACCTTGGTCCTGAAGCTAAACAGTTTGGTGGCTTTCCAACCCCATAGCTGCCTCAAGAATGTGTATGAGAAGTATTCTGAAGAGTAAGTACCAAACTCCACTTAGAGTTTATGCTCATTCATGAAAATCTTTCAAATGGTGGGCCTAGAAAAATCTCACTTTAAAAAAAAAGGATTCAGAAATTTTATACCTTCCTTTCTCTACTCTATAGTTAAAGCCAGATAGGAAACCAAGGGCTCTAATGTGCCATTTCCTCTGTGGAACCTCTTTTGCTTTGGCTTATTTTCCTCTAAGCAGACCATATTTCCTTTTGCAGGAACTTCTTTGAAGTTGCCAAAATACCTCCTTTGGACATGAACTATCTAGAGGAGATTTTACAGTATGCATTATTGAACTGATGCCCTCAGACAGCAGCTGCTGGGACAGGCACATACATAGGCTGCATTCATTCGTTTCTCTAATGTTTGAAATTTCATTAATGTTTTTCCTCTCTTTGTATTTTCCTGAATTAACAGTGTTTTGAATATTTATATGTTTTAAATTGCTTTTTATGAAAGAAAAGAAACTGTTATATTTGTTTTTTTTAAAAAAAATTAATAAAAATGCAATGGTTTCTAGAATGGCTGATGTCCCCTTTCATTGCCAAGGTACCCCACATGTGGTCAAGAAGGCTGTTCTCCCAGCGAAGCCTGTTTCAGGATCTAACTTACCCAGTTTTCTTGTCTTTTTAGAGGTTTCCTCCTTAGAGGAAGAGGAATCCATCTGGTGTAAGCTGACAAATAAGTCTATGGCAGGATGCTCCTCAAGAGTGGTACCTAGTTCAAGAAGGGCCCCGGTTCTCCCCTAGACAGGCCTCAGCAGTGCAGAGCCAGAGCAGCTAATAGGGAAGATAGGACAAACTCTTAGTAGTTCCAATCTCAGATTCTTTATTTATTTTTCTTCAATGGTGAAAGATGGAGAAATAAGCTCCCGCAAGGTAGCTCTTGACAGTCTAAATTTGAAAATGAAAACAACTTGTAAGGCTCATTGGAATCTTTTCTGAACCTTATTGTCTACCAAAAGAAGACATTTCTAGTTATAAAATCAACATTTTCCATAAATGCAAGCACCAACAAGTTATTCCATCTTTTTTGCATAAAACCGCAAGAAGTCCTTTTTTCTCTTGCCTTATCTCTGCGGTAATGTGTACTGAGATAGTCACTTCATTAGGAAAGGAATTAAAACCCCCCATGCCAAGGGCCTTTTTCTCAGTCTCCAGGGCGTTCCCAAGTCTATCAAGAAGTACCTGCCACAGCAGACGACTACTTGAACTCTCATTTTTTATTTTTTTTTCCTTTTTTGGTGGTACTAGGGATTGAACCTAAGGTTTCATATAAGGTAGGCTAGTGTGCCACCATTGAGATATGTCTCTAGCCCTTATTTTTATGTTTTGTTTGTCCTTTATTTAACCTTTGTTGATTTCCTACATAAGTACTTCAACTTCCCTCTCCTATCCTAGAGGATATATGCTAGACACCACCTCGCATACCCCCCTCCCACCTTCATGTCTTCTCTCTGTTTTGTAACCCAGTTAGTCCAATTAGTCTTGCCTATTGGACTGTTGACTGTATTGACTCAATTTTGTGCAGGTTTGTGCAGATAACTATGGGACTCTAAGTTCAGGAGTGTAATGGCCATGTCACGTTCAGAAGTTAGCATCTCATAGCACTCCTCTCGATCCTCTGGCTCTTACATTTGTTTCACTTTCTCTTCTGCAATGTTCCCTGAGCCTTAAAAGGCTTGGAATAGATGTCCCATCTAGGGCTGAACATTTAGTGGTCACTTATTCTTAGAACTTTGACCAGTTGTGAGACACTGCGTGAACTGCTATTCATGGCAGAAAGAAGCTTCTCTGCCTAAGGTTAAGAGCAACACTAACCTATTGTTATAAGCATGAATGTTTAGAAGTCATTTTGACACCTAGCAAAGTAACAGTAGTAAGTTTCCCCGCTAGGCACTATGACTCCCTCATTCAGGAATTTTTGACGAGGTTTATAGTATTAAGTATGAGTTCCTTCCTGTATATCAGACCTCCAATTTAATCAGAAAGTAGTTGCTTATTCTGGTAACAGTCACACCACTATTGCATTAGTGAACACATATTGACTGGAAGGTTAATATTGTAGCACTCAGGGTTTAGCAGTGATACCATTGATGACTTTTCTAGTCTGTGTAGCATCTTCCAGTACTATGAAAGTTAGCTAGCAGAGAGGACGTTTTCAGATCAGTCCCAGCATTATTTCTCTATGCCATACAACTGAAGTATGTTGTGTCTTAAGCAAAAGGGTCTCAACATCTAGTTATGAGAGGTAACCAAGAATGATGGCAATACCTGTATTGGTGTAGATAGCTCTAGAGACTCTCTGAACAATAACTCATAGGTAGACGTTTTTCACATGGCACTGGGATTTTAATTTAATGATTTATATATTCTGGGGCAAGCACTGTTCATCCATATAGGGAGCATGTGTTCCAAATTCCTCCATTCCGTTATATTTTAAATTAGTTTTCACAGTAGTGTGTTTCCATAAGAGGTTGTCCTACATCCCTAGTTTAGTTAACCCAACCCTGTGGCATCTGCACTACGGGATGGTAGGCAAGCCGGGAAAGGGGCTGAATATTTAAACACATACACACAGAGAGACATGGGGACACGGGTCATCCTTGAAACAAGAATGCCAACTTTATTGTGCTCCAGGGAAGCTTGTATAGGGATCCTTAACTGATAGCCATGCCCCAGCTCCTGGGATTTTCAGCTGTAAAATCCACCAGAAACCACTCCCCTGCCATCAGGAACTCATGAGGGTCTCATGCTCAGAGCAGCTGCAGGCACAGGTAAACAAGTTGTTTACTCTGTTCACTCCAGCAGGCAAAGGGTCTGAGGCAGGCAAAGAAAGTCAAGGGGCCAGGGGTCTGCAGCACCCAACAACCCTACTTCCTACTCTCCTCTATCCTACCACCAATCTCCATTTAAACGTTTAACTCTTCTCTATTAATCCCAGCTTTCATATCACATGTGTTCTACTATCATGTCACCTATTTTTGACTTTGAAATGATTTATTTTATTTTGTATTAATTAAATTTATTTCTTAATTTTATATCCAGCCAAAGTTTTCCCTCCCTCCTCTCTTCCCAGTCCCTCTCACCACTTCCATTTTGCCACCCCCAGTGTACCCCCTCCTCTGTTTCTGTTCAGAAAGGGGCAGGCCTCCCATGTATATCAACAAAGCATGGCATATCAAGCTGCAGTAAGACTAAGCACCTCCCTTGTATTAAGACTGGGCAAGGCAACCCAGTATAGGAATGGGTTCACAAAATCCAGCCAAAACACCAGGGACAGTTCCTGCTCCTACCCCTAGGAATTCCACAAGTAGGCAAATCTACACAACGGCCACATATATGTAGAAAGCCTAGGTCTGTCCCATGCAGGCTCCCTGATTATCAGTTCAGACTCTGAGCTCCTATGAGAAACTATAAGGTTAGCTAATTCTTTGGATTTTCTTGTTATGTCCTTGACACCTCTGGCTTATACACTCCTTCCTCCCGCTCTTCAATAGGATTTCTGAGCTCTGCCTACTGTTTCACTATGGGCCTGTACAGTGCCAGCACAGCCTGGATGCTGAGACTGGTGGGGGGGTGCTGGGATTGAGACACGGAGGCTTCTTTTCAGGTGGAAGAACAGCAACCTTTATTTTGCCCAGCAACCTTTTATACCTCTACTGCTTCTGTGGAAAACCACTGGCCAGAAAGAACACAAACATCCTTGTCAATTACAGACCACAAGGAAGTTCTGCTGTCAATCAAGGGGAGTAAGGGTAGCTAGATCACAACAACTCCCCTCCCCGTTTTATTTTATAAAATAAATGGTGCCTGTCTTGTTACTTTGGGTGGAATACCTTGCCTGTGGTGGAGAATAGCCCTCTAATATTCCTGGCCTTAGGTGGCATCCTGTCCCCAATTATTGCCCTTCCATGGCTACCCAGACACATAGCCCTAAACCAAGTATCCCCTGGACTGACAGCGCCAATGCGCCAGACCAGCGCTGCAACCATCTAGCATGCACTAACTGGGTAGTAAACAAAAATTTTAACAAAATTAACCAAAGGAGTATTCCAAACCCCTCTCATATGATGTTGAGTTCCATAACAGTAGCAGAAGCATGCAATGCAGTGCCAGGAGTAATGCACATAACATGATAAAAGCTACAACATGTTAGCCATTGAAAAGTCCAAAGAGAGTCCACTTACTCCTAAACCAGAGCCACTTGTTGGTTCAAGGTGTATATGCCCAATTGAAGATGTCCATTAAGATCATTCTGAATGTCCAAAGCATTGCTGACTTTCAGCCAGGTGGTTGACAGTCTCAGCCGTCTGCACAGTCTGGGAGAGAGCACCTCCAACAGCAGTATCTGCGGTGGCAGAGACAGCAATAATGGCAATCACAGTTGTGGTGATTCCAAGGTCTCTCTTCTGTTGATCTTCTATGGTTGTCATATTTGCTGATACTCCCAACACCGCCATGGTATCCCCCAGGCTGGACACTGACTGGGCCAGGGCAACATGCCTTTCACCACAGCCACCTATCAAAGCTCTGCTACAGCTGCTTTTTGGCCCCAGACACACTCTCTCTGGGTCCAAACTGCTACATGGAGCAGAACAGAACTCAGGGAAGCAGGCTCACTGCTCCTGCTCCAGAACAATTGAAGGGGCCCCACTTTAATAATCTTTTAGGGCCGGGCAATGGGTGGCACACGCCTTTAATCCCAGCACTCGGGAGGCAGAGGCAGGCGGATCTCTGAGTTCAAGGCCAACCTGATCTACAAGAGCTTGGTCCAGGACAGGCTCCAAAGCCACAGAGAAACCCTGTCTCGAAAAACAGACAAACAAAACTTTTAGGGAACTTAGGCATCATCAATCTGTCTGGCTACTTCCTGCTGAGTGGGGGTGCTGCATTCTTGGGGGTATTTTACATTAACATTTTAGGGGTCTTGGTGAATCAAACCACATAAGTTTGCAGTGAATCCACAGGTTCTCATCCTCTGTGGAGACAAAAGCAGAACCTCTTTTCCAAAGCATCAAATCCTTAGGCCCATATTTTAAAGTCAAAATACCTTTCTTAGAATCAAATGTCTTTCTCCAGTCCAGAACACAAAAGATAACACAATCAACATACTAACATATATCTGTACATATTCTATCTTTTTGAGGCCCTCAATTCACCCTCCTGCCTCCTCTTATTACTTCCCTACTGGCTAATCTTTCAGAAGGCATCCCTTAGTGTCTCTGGGATGAAGAAGCACATACTCCTTGTTTCCAGTCTGGAACACTTAAACCCCCTCCCGTAATAAACAAGGGGCTAACTTGAGCTATGGTTTGTGTAAAATCTTCGGCTGTCGTCCTTGTTACTTCTGTGCCTTGTTGCTTTAAGAGTTTCAGTTATGTTTTGAGGCCTTCAATTCACCCTCCAGCCTCTTCTTTATAATTGCTAGTCTTCTGGAGTGTGTTGCTCAGAGTATCTCTGGGGATGAAAAAAACCCACATTACCTTCCCCAATCCGCTCCTTGATTTAGCCTGCGGACAGAGCGGCCCTGTTCACAAATCCCCACTGTCCAGATCTCGGTAGAATCTCCACTTGCCGTGTAGCCTGGATACCGAGACTGGCGGGGGTTGCCAGGATTGAGACACGGAGGCTTCTTTTCAGGTGGAAGAACAGCAATCTTTATTTTACCCTGAGCTAAAGCCTTTTATACCTCCACAGCTTCTGTAGAAAACCACTGACCAGAAAGAACACAAGCATCCTTGTCAATTACAGATCACAAGAAAGTTCCGCTGTCGGTCAGGAGGAGTGAAGGCAGCTAGATCACAACAGGCCTGCATCTGTTTCCATTAGTTGCTGAATGAAGCCTCTTTGATGATCAATGGGCTAGGTACCAATCTATGAGTATAGCAGAATATAGTTAGGCATCATTATGTTGATATTGTATTCTCCAATCATGTATGGTTCACTCTTAGGTCTCTGAACCATCCAGCTTCTGGGTCCTGGCACTCCAAGCGGTGTGTAGACACTCTCTTGGTATAAGTCTCAGGCTGGACCAGTTATTGTTTAGCCACTCCCACAATCTCTGCATCACACTAACCCCAGCACATCCTGTAGGCAGGACAGACTATAGATTGAAGTTTATGTGACAGGGTGAGAGTCCCAATCCACCCACTGTAAGTCTTGCCTGATCACAGGAGATGGCCAGTTCAGGCTACATATCCACTATTTCTAGAAGTCTTAGCCGAAGTCATCCTTGTAGATTCCTGGGAGTTTCCCTTGAACTAGCTTTCTTCATGACCCCTAAATGCCCCCCTTCCTAGTCGTTTCTTTCAGTACCCTTCTTCCCAATTTCTGAAAGACTGCCATGTTGTTTTCCGTAGTGGCTCACATGCAATAGAGGGAGTATTCCCCTCGCTCCCTATTTTTTTCCAGCATATGCTGCCATTTGTATTTTTAATCTTTGCCATTCTGACAGGTCTAAGATGGAATCTCAGAGTTGTTTTGATTTGCATTTCCCTGATGGCTAAGGATAGAGCATCTTCTTTAAGTGTTTTTCAGCCATTTGAGATTCTACTACTGAGAATTATGTTTAGATCTGTATTCTGTTATTAATTGGATTATTTGGTTTGTTGATGTCTAGTTTCTTGAATTCTTTATATATTTTGGAAATCAGCCCTCTGTCTGATGTGGGGTTGGTGAAGATCTTTTCCCATTTTGTAGGCTGCACTTTTGTCCTATTGACAGTATCCTTTACCTTACATTTTAATAAGGTCCCATTTATTAACTGTTGATCTTAGTGTTGGTGCTACTGGTGTTCTATTCAGGAAGTTGTCTCATGCACCAATCTGTTCAAGGCTATTTCCCACTTTCTCTTCCATCAGGTTCAATTTAACTGGATTTATGTTGAGGTCTTTGATCCACTTGAACTTGAGTTTTGTGCAGGGTGATAGATGTGGATATATTTGCATTCTTCTACATATGCCAGCATCATTTGTTGAAGATGCTTCCTTTTTTTCCATTATATAATTTTGTTTTCTTTCAAAAATCAGGTAGTCATAGGTGTGTGGATTTATGTCATGGACTTTGATTCAATTCCATTGTCTGTTTTTATGCTAAGAAGATGCTGTTTTATTACTATAGCTCTGTAGTGGAGATTGAAACCAGGAGTTGTTTTATTGTACAGGATTGTTTTAGTTATCCTGGGGTTTTTGTTTATTTGTTTTTTATATGAAGTTGAGTATTGTCCTTTCAAGGTCTGTAAAGAATTGTGTTGGGATTTTGATGGGGATTGCATTGAATATGTAGATTGTTTTTAGTAGGATGGCCATTTTTTACTGTTAATCTTACCAATCCATGAGCATGGGAGATCTTTCCATCTTCTGATAGCTTCTTCAATTTTATTCTGCAAAGACTTGAAGTTATTGTCATACAGGGCTTTCACTTGTTTTGTTAGAGTTACACCAAGATATTTTATATTGTTTGTGGATATTGTGAAGGTATTGCTTCCATGATTTCTTTCTCACCCCGTTTATTGTTTGTATATAAGAGGGCTACTGATTTATTTCTATCTAGCCACTTCACTACAGCTGTTTATCAGCTGTAGTTCCCTGATAGAGTTGTTAGTATACTGTCATATCATCTGCAAATAGTGATACTTTGACATCTTCCTTTCCAATTTGTAGCCCTTTGATCTCCTTTAATTGTCTTATTTCTCTAACTAGAACTTCAAGCAGTATATTGAATAGATATGGAGAGAGTGTACAGTCTTGTCTTATTCCTGATTTTAGTGGAATTTGCTCTGTTTCTCTTCACTTAATTTGATATTGGTTGTTGGCTTTCTATATATTACTTTTATTATTTTATGTATTTCCCTTGTATCCCTGATCTCCCCAAGACTCTTATCATGAAAGAATGTTAGATTTTGTCAAGGACTTTTTCAGAATTTAATGAGATGATCATGTGGGCTTTTTCTTTCAGTTTGTTTATATGCTGGATTACATAGACATATTTTCATATGCTGAACCCTCCATTTATATCTAGAATGTAGCCTATGAAGCATGTTCAGTCATGGTGGATGATCTTTCTGATGTGTTCTTGGATTCAGTTTGCCAGTATTTTGTTGAGTATTTTTAGATCAATGTTCATGAGAGAAATTGGATTGTAATTCTCTTTCTTTGTTGAG
This sequence comes from Myodes glareolus, assembly GCF_982192425.1. Lineage (NCBI taxonomy): Eukaryota > Metazoa > Chordata > Mammalia > Rodentia > Cricetidae > Myodes > Myodes glareolus. The sequence goes on along the minus strand of NC_142053.1, from coordinate 131,185,987 downwards.
TCATTGTGTGTTTTGAGTATCAAGGTGGCTGTGGCCTTATAAAATGAATTTGGCAATATTATTTCTGTTTCTATTTTGTGGAATAATTTGAGGAGTATTTTTCTTCTTTGAAAGTCTGATAAAATTCTGTGTTAAAACTGTCTGGCCCTGGGCTTTTTTGGTTGGGAGACTTTTAATGACTGCTTCCATTTCCTTAGGGGTTTTAGGTCTATTTAAATTGTTCATCTGATCTTGATTTAATTTTGGTATGTATCTACTTTTAGATTTTCCAATTTTGTGGAGTATAGTTTACTGAAGTATGACCTAGTGACTCTCTATATTTCCTTAATGTCTGTTGTTATGTTTCTCTTTTTGTTTCTAATTTTGTTAATTTGGATATTATCTCTCTCTGCCTTTTAGTTAATTTGGATAGGCATTTATCTATTTTGTTGATTTTTTGAAAGAATCAACTCTCTGTTTCATTTATTATTTGTATTGTTCTCTTTGTTTCTGTTTCATTGATTCCATCCCTCAGTTTGATTATTTTCTGCTCCTCTTGAGTGAGTTTGCTTCTTTTTTTCCTAAAGCTTGCAGGTGTGCTGTTAAGTTGCTGGTGTGAGATGTCTCCAAATTCTTTATGTTGGTAGGCCCTTAGTGCTGTGAACTTTCCTCTTAGCACTGCTTTCATTGTGTCTCATACATTTAGGTATGTTGTGCATTGGTTTTCATTGACTTCTAGGAAGTCTTCAATTTCTTTCTTATTTCTTCCTTGATACAATGATATTTCCATTTTAAGAATTGCTCAGTTTCCTTGAGTTTATAGGCTTTCTGTAGTTTCTGTTGTTGAACTCCAGCTTTAATTCATGGTGAACTGATAAGATACAGGGGTTATTTCAATTCTTTGTGTCTGTTGAGACTTGTTTTGTGAGTGAGTATATTGGTCAATTTTGGAGAAGGTTCCATGAGGCACAGAGAAGAAAGTATATTCTTTTGTGTTTGGGTGAACACAATCTATATCTATATTCTGTAGATATCTATTAGGTCCATTTAAGCCATAACATCTGTTAGATCCATTATTTGTTCATTTAGTTTCTGTCTGCATAGTCTGTTTAATGGTGAGAATGGGGTGTTAAAGTCTCTCCCTATTATTGTGTGGGATTCTATGTGTGATTTAAGCTTTAGTAATGCTTCTTTTACAAATGTGTGTTCTGTTGCTTTTGGGGCATAGATGTTCAGAATTGAGACATCATCTTGGTGGATTTTTCCTTTGATGAAACATCCTTTTCTATCTCTTTTGATTAATTTTGGCTTGAAGCCTATTTTGTTAGATATTAAAATAGGTACACCAGCTTGCTTCTTATGTCTCATTGATTGAAAAACCTTTTTCCAACCTCTTTTCATATTAATTATCTTAGCCTTTGTCTTTTTATTGTTGAACTGAGTACATTGATATTGAGAGAGATTAATGACCAGTTATTGCTAATTTCTGTTATTTTGTTGTCATTGGTGGTGGTGGTAGTGTGTGTGTGTGTGTGTGTGTGAGAGAGAGAGAGAGAGAGAGAGAGAGAGAGAGAGAGAGAGAGAGAAAGAGAGAGAAGAGAGAGTCCCTTTGGGTTTTGCTGGTGTGAAGTGTGACATTTTCTACTGCCTGTGTTTTCGTGGATGTAGCTAACATCTTTAGTTGGAGTCTTCCTTCTAGTACCTTATATAAGATTGGATTTGTGGATAGATATTATTTAAATTTTACTTTGTTGTGAAACAACGTTTTTTTTCTTCCATTTATGGTTGAAAGTTGCTGGGTATTGTAGTCTGGGCTGGCATCTGTTGTCTCGTAGAGTCTGTAAGACATCTGTCTAGACCCTTCTGGCTTTTAGAGTCCCTATTGAGAAGTCAGGTATAATTCTGATAGGTCTGCCTTTATATGTTACTTGACCCTTTTCCTTTGCAGCTCTTAATATTCTTTCTGTATTCTGTATATTTAGTATTATGATTATTATGTGGTGAGGGGATATTTTTTCTGGTCCAGTCTAGTTGGTGTTCAGTAAGTTTCATGTATCTTTATAGTCATCTCCTTCTTTAGTTTTGGAGATTTTTCTTCTATAATTTTGTTGAGTATATTTCCTGGGCCTTTGAGCTGAGTTTCTTCTTCTTCAATTTCTATTATTCTTAGGATTTTTTCATACTGCCTCATATTTCTTGGATGTTTTGTGTTTGGAATTTTTTTGGTTTTAACATTTTCTTTGACTGATGACTCTATTTCCTCTATCATGTCTTCAATACCTGAAATTCTATCTTCCATCTCTTGCATTCTGTTGGTGATGCTTGCATGTGTAGTTCCTGATCATTTACCCAGATTTTCCATTTCCATAATTCCCTGAGTTTGTGTTTTCTTTATTGCTTCTATTTCTGCTTTCGGGTTTTGAACCATTTCTATCACCTGTTTTTTTTTCCTCTTTGTTTTCAGGTCTTTCTTTTAAGAGATTTATTGATTTCTTCCAATTTTTTGTTTGTCTTTTCTTCAATTTGTTTAAGGCATTTTTTCATTTCCTCTCTAAAGTCCTATATCACCTTCATAAAGTTATTTTAAAGGCCATTTTCTTGTGCTTTAGCTGTGTTGGATTATTTAGCCCTTGTTGTCATAAGATAGCTGGACTCTGCTGGTGCATATTGCCCTTTCTGTTATTGATTGTGTTCTTACAATGATGTTTAGGCATCTGAATTTATGATGCTTATAGGTCTAGGTTTTGATTCCTGTGTTTGTCTTTGTTGGGTGGGTATTTTGTTCCTTTTTTTCTGTTTTCTGTCTGGTCTTCTGGCCTAAGTGGCTAGGGGTTCTGGTGACTAGCAAGTCTTCAGGTCCAGTAATGTATCTTCCCTGGGGCTTTGGGGATCATGGGTGCCTAGGTTTGGCCTGGCCTCTAGTAAAGCCAAAGTCTTCTTCCGAAGATGTAGACAAAATTATGGACCACAGGGGAGGGAGTGCAGTCTGGAGTTATTGGGTAGGCTTTAAGGAATGTTAGTGGGCAGTGGGAGGTGTTTTTCCTGGGCTCCCTGGGACCAACCTGGCCTCCAGTGAAGCTGCTGGGGCTGTGGACTGGGCTATGGAGCCCAGGGGGAGAGTACAGTCTAAGATTCTTGGGCAGGCTTTAAGGAGTGTTAGCCAGTGGCAGGGAGCATCTTACCTTGGGGCCCTATATCTGACCTGACCTCTGATAAAGCCTAACTCCTCTTCTAAATTGTAGTCAGGTATATGGAGCCTAGGAGAGGTGATATTGTGTCACCTCTAATAAAACCCTAGCTCATGGGCCCTTTCTAGCCTTTTAACCTCTACAGACAAATTAAACACAAATCTAAAAAAGAAAAATCAAAGCTAGCATTCACATATGAGGGATAACATGGAACATTTATCTTTCTGGGCCTGGATTAACTCATTAGTATGTCTTGCATTTCTATTCATTTCTTGAAAATGTCATAAATTTATACTTCTTTACAACTGAATAAAATTCTATTATGTATAGGTACTACATATCCATTATCCATTCATCACTTAATAGGTATCCAGACCGATTTCATTTTCTGCCTACTATGAATAGAGAAGCAATGTGTGAAGGAAGATGTGGAGTCCTTGGTTATGTGCCCAGGATTTATATAGAAGGATCATGTGGCAATTGTTTTTTATTTTTTTGAGAAACCTCTACTTGATTTCCATAATTGTTATACCAAGTGTTCTTCTTACCTACATCCATGCCTACATTTGTTGCTATTTGTTTTCTTGATGACAGCCATTCTGATATGGGTGAGACGTTTAAATGTGCATTTTCCTGATGGCTAGTTGTGGTGAATATTTTAAAAATTTTTACTAGTTATTTATATTTCTTCTTTCTAAAACTGTTCAGTTGTGCAACCCATTTTTGATTATATTGTTTCTCTTCATGACTTTTAGTTTTTTATATTCTGTGTATTAATCCTCTATCAGATATATAGTTGGCATGTATTTTGTCCCATTCTGGCTGACTTGGTTTTTCTGAGGGGAGATTTTTATCGTTGAGGAGAAGGATCAAGAGACCCCTTGGATCTAAGGTATGGATGGGAACAGAAATGTCTACAGCCTTCACCTCCAGGTGAAGAGTGGCTTTTAGAAGGAGGCCCTTGCCATTAGCTAACCATCCAAAGCCACAAGTTCGCTTTCCCCAGTTTGGAAGGTTTTGAAATTTGATTATGCATACTATCCCTTGCTTTTTTTGGTCTGCATCCTGATACATATCCAGGGGATTCTGGCTATCAATTTAGTATTGGAGGCAGGAGTCCCAAACCATCCACCAGTGGAACCATGCACCAGTGGGAGGCAAAAGTGTCTCAAGATTGGTGCTACAGAAAGGGCTGTGACAGGCAGGTGTTGACAATTGCCAGCAGCAGGACATCTACTTAACTGTTGCAGGACTGGCAAGTATTGTTTGAGGAATGCGAGTAGAGTCTGGGTGGAACAGGGAGCATACGTGGGTAAAAACTTTGTGAAGAGAAGGAGCTTGGGGCGCCTGGGTTTCTAGTTCTTTCTACCTCTTGAGATCCAGGTGTGGGAAAGTAGCTTTCATGGTCCATAGTATTATCTAGAGAGATGTATTGTCCATCCTTTTGGTGTCCCCTACACTGTGCTATTGAGGTTATAGTAGGTAGCAAGACTGCCTTTAAGAGTTTCTGAGTGGTATTGGCAATGGGTGTTCCTCTTTGTGTTAAGAGCCCCTCTGTTTTCCGATTAGGATGTTGGACTGGATAGTGTTAGAGGCATACTTGGAGTCAGTATAAATGTTAACCTATTTATTTTTTGGTTAGGGTGAGGGCTCTTGTTAGAGCTGTCAGTTCTGCCTGTGGAGAAGTGGTTTTCTGAGAAGGGCTGCTATCTCCCTCAGTGTGGGCCAGCTCAGCTATGGTGAATAAAATAAGGAAGTAGGCAGAACAGTCATCTCTCTTACCACTTCCCTCAAGGGGGACATGTGTCCTGACCAAGTATGTATGAGGAAAAATGACCAAGGCCTCCAGGGACATAGGGAGAGTCAAGAATGGAGGTGGAGAAGGACACTCTCTTGAAGTAGTAGAGGGAGTAGGTACAGGTGATATGGAAGGGGAGGGGGAGGGGGGCTGGGGGGGAAGCAGTGGAACTGGTGGAAGATCTGTAAGATGCTTATATGGTGCAGGATCATATGCAGGGTTGGAACTGAAGGTGAGGGGCATTTTGGAGGGGGGTGGTTACAACCAAAATTTCAGTGACTGTGGTAGTTTGAAAGAAAATAGCCCCAAAGGGAATAGCCCTATTAGGAGATGTGACCTTATTGGAGTAGGTGTGGTCTTGTTGGGGGAAGTGTGTCACTGTGGAGGCAGGATTTGATGTCTCATATATGCTCAAGCCATGTCCAGTGAGACCACTTCCTGTTGGTTGCCAATCAAGATGTAGGACTTTCTGCCCCAGCATCATGTCTGCCTGCATGCCGCCATGTCCCACTATGATGATAATAGACTAAACCTCTGAAATTGTAAGCTACCCCATTAAAGATTTTTCCTTTATAAGAGTTACTGTGGTCGTGGTGTCTCTTCACAACAATATAAACCTCAACTAAGTCAGTGACAGAGGAAAAGTTGATAAGCACAGCAAGAGTTACAGAGATAGGATCAGTCCAGAGAGCAAAAAACCATGTACATAAGGGGCTTCAGACTATTTTCCATCCAGTTTTAAGAAGCTATCTATCTCAATTAAGATACTAAATCAAAGTTCTGAATTTTGGGCAACAAGATTTGCATTGAAAGGGGAAGCAAAGTTGCCAGTCTCAATTCTCCTAATTGGAGTTCCTTTAAGTTATCCCTCAAACAGTTTAAGGAGTGTCTTAGCATAGACAGTTTAGAACCCATAGCAGGTATGGACTCAAGATAAAGACATAGGGCCCAAATCAGGACTTCTTGGGGTATCCCTTGAGTTTGGGATTGACAGAACAAGCCTGGAAAATAGGAGTAGGATCCCTAAAGTCATCCTTTCCAGAAGCCAAGAGACCATGGGAACCTGGAAAGTGGGACTCTTGATTGAGCACATATGAAGGTGAGATGGAGGGGGATTTCCTAGAGTCCCTGACCTGAGCGATTCTCAAGACAAGACAGAGGGGAGCTCCCTCACCACCAAGATCTAACCAGGGCACTTTCAAGTTAGGTTCCACGAATTCCTTTGTTCTGACATTTCACGAATTTCTTTGTTCTGACATTTCACGAATTCCTTTGTTCTGACATTTGACTGTGTTAGATGTATGCTCGGTGTTAGCTGTGGAGAACTGACCTCTTATCTGGAGGTCTGACTATGTCAGAACAAAACAGAGAGATGTGGGAGAAGAGAAATGTGAATGCTTTATAAGAAAAGGAGAGATGATGAAGGATATATGTTAGTGAGAGTGGTGGATGGCCAGCTCTGTTAGTCAGGTGGGCTGGAAGGGGTTCAGCTAAGGTGCTGGACGATCCTGGTTGCCAGAGCCAGAACCACCAGTATCCCAAGGGCTTGACTACCAGGACGGATCCCAAAGTCAGAACAAGACAGAGAAAGGTACGAGGAGAGAGGAAGATGAAGGGATAGCTGCTTGGGAGAGAGGAATGGCCCTGGCAAGCCCATTTAAGCCCCAAACTAGGTTTATAAAAAATAAAAACCTGCTCAAACATGTTTATTGCTGCTCTATTCATGATAGTCAGAAACTGGAAACAAGGTAGATGTCCCTCAACAGAAGAATGGATAAAGAAAATATGGTTCATTTACACAATGAGGTATTACTCAGCTATTAAAAATGGCACCATGGAATTTGCAGACAAGTGAATGGAACTAGAAAAAAATCATCCTGAGTGAGGTAACCCAGGCCCAGAAAGATAAATATGGTATCTATTCATTTATGTGTAGATATTAGCCATTAAATATGTGATAGCCAATTTACAATCCATAGACCCAGAGAAGTTAGGTATAGAGTAAGGGACTGGGGGGGGGGCACATGGATCTCTCTCAGAAGGGGAAATAGAATAGATTTTTATGGGTGGGGATTTGAAAGAGGGAATGTATGGAGAGACAGTTGAATTTGAGGGGCAGTTGAGGGATGGTATGGAAACCTAGTGCCATGAAAACTTCCTGAAATATATGAAGACAATCCTAATGAGATCTTCTAATGATGGAGAAGACAGCATTCCGATTGCCTCATTTGATGACAAGAGATGGCATCCAATTGAGTTGTTCATCAAGGGACTCCCATGGAAATCCCCAAACAATCCAGGCTATTGCCAAGACTATAGGCTTCCCTCCACAAACTGAAAGGCGGACCCCATTACTGAGAACAACACCCACACAACTCATGGAACATGGACAAGTCAAGTAGGTGCCTATCTGGAGTCTTAGCGTCTATATTCTAGTGTCTTTGGTGGGGAAGGTACTGTGCAAGCTGCTGAAAGAAAAACATAAACACCAACCCAGTCACAAAACCTTTGACCTACAATCTGTCCTGCCTGCAAGATAAGCTAGGACAATGGTGGCACAAAACTCCTGGGAATAGCTAATCGATGTCTGATTTGATGTAAGGCCCACTACACAAGACAGAACCCATACCTGATCTGTGACTGAGAATCAGAGACTAGATACCCAGAGACCTAGGGTAAAACCAAACACTACTGGTCTAAAAGAATGTTGCTAAAATGACTTCTACTAACATTCTGCTGTACTCATAGATCCATTCTTTATTCAGGCATCATCAGAGAAGCTTCCTCCTGCAGCAGATGGGAGTAGATTCGAGATACACAGCCACAGCAAAACATAACATAGACAGACAGCCCTCGGAACACACAGCTCTAAATGGGATGTCTCCATCAAATCCCTCCCCTCAGATCTCAGGGAACCCAATGGAAAAGGAGTTAGAAAGAGTGTAAGAGACAGAGGGGATGGAAGATACCAGGAGAACATGGTCCACTAAATCAACTGAGCAAAGGTCATCTGAACTCACAGAGACTGAGGCAGCTTGCACAGGGCCTTTGTACCAGGTGCTTTGCATATATACTATAGCTATCAGCTGTATGTTACTGAACTCCTCAATGTGTGAATGAATGGGTCCCTGATTCTTGTGCTTTACCTTGGGGACCCTTTTCCTTCTGTTGGATTGCTTTGTCCAGCCTTGATGTGATGGTTTCTATTTTGTATTTTATTTTGTTGTATTTTGTTATCTCTTAAAAGCCTGTTTTTTTTCCTAAAGAGACAGAAAGGGAGTGTGGTCAGATGGGAGGAGAGGTGAGGAGGGATTGAAAGGAGTAGGGGAAAGGAAAACTGTGATCAGGATATACTGTATGAGAAAAGAATCTTTTTCCAATAAAAGTGGGGGAAAGAGCTCCAACAAAGCCCCAAGATCCAAAAGTCTCATCCGTAGGACCTGCAACACTCACAGAGGCAAAGGCCACAAAGGCCAGGGATTCCAGGTAGAATGGTGGCTGTTTAGCCTGTAGAGTGAACTCCTGAAAGAATAGGTCCCAAGAGTAGACAAGGATGAGAAGAAAGCCAACAAGTCCCAGAGAGAGAGAGTGTGTGTGTGGAACCACCCCCTTCTGTGGGGCAGGAACCCCAGATGCTCTCTGGTTTCAGCACCAAACGTTAGCTTTCTGGGACAATTAAAGAGACAGAAGGCAGAAAAGAGTAAGATTTCAGACTTCAACAGACGGGATTGTTTGAAAGAGAGAAGGACAGACACTTTTCTGTGGAAAAAGAGGTACCTGTAAGGGGAAAAGGTTGACTGCAACCCTTTATAGGGTCAGCGTGAGGGGCTTGAGGATGGGGAAGTTGTCGCAGCCAGTGGTCTACTTGCAGTTCTGCATGCTTTCCTGGAATTGTCTGCTTCCCTCAAGACAGGTCATCTTGGGAGATAGGTTATCGCTGCAAATTATTTCTTTCTGGGCTGACCAAGCTTCTGGAACATTGAAGGGATCTTGTGAGTCCTGTTTTACAACTGAGCACTCTATCACTAGGTTTTTCATTTGTAGCATTTAAGTTTGGGTTCTCTTTAGTGTTCTCCTTTGTTGAATTCCTCTCTTCATATCTCACCACCTTTCTTAACTCATTCAGCTGTTTGCTTGTGTTCTTTACCAAGAGCTGATTTTCTTTTATTTCTTTGAACAAACTTATAATCATTTGTGAGGGCTAAAGTTTTGTTTTAAATTTAAATTTCTGTGCTTAGGAGATCTATGAAACGAAAATGTCTCTAACCTGTAAGCCCCACTTGCCCTAGGACAGATAACTTCTTGGAATACTGGAGGCTGTTGTTCAGGTACGATAACAAGCCCCATGTTTTCTCTTTTGTAAACAAGGTTAGTTGTCCCAACTTCACAGGATGTGCTTGATCACACAGAGGAGGGAGGTAAGCAGGTACACAGCCTTATTGGTTTTGCCTTTGAAAGCACCGGACTAACATAATTCTCAACTATTCTCTGGGAATTCTTGGCATGGGCCTGACCAATGTCCATCGTCCTGGTCAATATTTTAAAAAGCTTGCTTCAAATTTGTCTCAAAAATTGTGGTAGTGGTCTTATTTTCACCTGGTAGGATTAACACATTCTTTTGAATTCTTTGTCTAGGATTTCATCTGACCATCAATCACTATCATTACTGTAGGATTAGTAAGTTTCAGAGGAGTTATGTTGCCTTGGTTTTTCATTTTTGTTATATTAATGCATCGGGATTTATGCTTCTTGTGTTATTTGTTTGGTGGTTATTTTTTAAAATCAGGTGTGTGTGTGTGTGTGTGTGTGTGTGTGTGTGTGTGTGTTTCACTTGAAGAACTTGCAATGTTCAAGTGGAACTTGGATGTTGTTTTTATCTAAGTCTCTATTGTTCTATTTTATCAGTAAAGACCTGGGGGTCAGATGCTGAGGTAAAAACCTGCTAGCCCAGAGAGGCAGAGAAAGCATCCAGCTATTTTCTCCTCTGCTGTCATTCCAGAAAGAGATTTTTCTTCTAGCCTTCCCAGACAAAACTCAAACTAAATGTCCTTCCCTTCTACTTTCTGTACCCCCCTCTTACCTGTCCTCCTGACTTCCTTTTGTTCTCTAGAGCTTTTAACTGACAACTGGTTGCTTGCTCTGCCTCTTGATCTGAGGTTGATTTTATTTAATCATGTTTAAAATATTCAAGCAAAAAGCTCTTGGTGTGTGCTAAGGCTGAGTCACACCACAGCTAGAAGCAGGTTTTTTTCTTAGTAAATAACAAGAAGCAGGTTTTCTAGTAAATAACACATTCTCAGGGTTCACAGTATGATCAAATATCCTGCAACACTTGGGTATGGTAGAGTTGAATGTGGAATGTGAAGTTTGGAAAATGGTTCCTTAGAACTAGAACTCAGGATATTTGATATAAACTAAATATTATTCCCTGTTTAGAATGCTGTCTGCTTGAGAAACCAGAACTGCTTTATATTACCCTATACAGATATCATACTAGCCAAATAATACGGTAGCCCCTTTGAATTCAATAAAAGTTGGAGTACAAATAATGAAGTAGAGTGTGTAGCAAGCTCATCATATTTTAGTTAAGAACATTAGAACATTAATAGTGTGATTAAGTATAAGGATTATGCATTAGTTAGTTTTCTGTTGCTGTGTTAATTCCATGACCAAAAGCAACTTATAGAAGAAAAAGTAGGGACGGGGCCATAGTAGCAAATTATAGGCATGGTGGCAGGAGCAGGAGCAGAGTGATCACATCTTCATCTATATAGAGAAAGCAGAGAGAGAGAAAACTCACATTAGAGTGAGGCTATGAATTCTTAAAACTTGTTTCCAGGGATATACTCCTCCAGCAAGGCTATACCATGCCCCCAAGCAATGCCACTATTTGGGGACCAAGTGTTCAGATATCTCAGCCTAAGAGAGACATTCTCATTCAAACCATCATATTCTATTCACTGACTCCCCCCACATAGGCTCATGACCACATCATGATGCAAATTACATTTAGTCTACCTTCAGAGTCCTGATACTCTTTTACAGTCTTTAAAAGTCTAAAGTGCGAGGGTAATGGTGACACAAAGCTTGTGGGAGTAATCAACCAACTCTGGATTTGACTTAAGGACCATTCCATGAGATGGAACCCATACCTGACATGGCTTGTGTTACCAAGGACCAGATACTAGAAAGCCCCGGAACCTAAGGTAAAAACAAATACTACTGGCATAAAATCAATCAAACAACAACAAAAAACCCAAAAAACTATAGTGATAAAATGATTCTGTCAGGTCCCGAAGAAACCTGACAAATCTCACTAGTACCTGCTGTCCCTCCCAACACCTCTCACCCAACCCCTATCCTGAACCTCTCCATTCTAGAGTCTGGGCTTTGTTTCCCTTCCCCCAGCTTCTCATTCCTATATAATTTCAGCTGTGTGCTCTGACTTCCCATGTGTTTTTTTGATGCTCTTGGCCTCCTCCTCCCTCTCTCTTCTCAACCTCTCTGTCTCTCCCCCTCTCTCCCTCCTTTCATGGCCCCAGTCTATAACTGACCATGTTCAGTGTGGACTCTTCCAGATGCTTCTGACTGTTTTCTCCCTCCTTCTAAAGTAAAGCTTTTCTCCTCAGTTATACCCAGGAGTGGTTATATCTTCATTTTCATGTATCTGGTGCTGAAACCCAGGAGTGAGATATAAGGACTCCCTTTCAAGGGACTCAGGCTCCCTGAACCAAAACTGATTTGACTTTTCTAAGGTCTACATGACATTGGTCTCTGCCATCTGCCATATTTAACTGCAAATTCTATAGTCTACCTCTTCAGCCACTTACTCCCCTCACCTGCTCCAACCACCCATCTCTAGTCACCTACTGGGTAACTGTCCTCTCTCCGGCTCCTGGAGTGTCCTACACCCTCCAGAGCACCATCACATGGCAACTACCCACAAAGAGACTGCGCTCTCTGCTTCATTTGTTCTCAGCTCCTTCCTGGAGCTTTCTTGCTTCCAGCTAGGAACTCCATGCCCACAACTCTCTACTCCCCTCATGGCCTCTATGATATTAAAATTCTTCCCCGGGCAGAACTATTTATCCTTATCCCTCAGGGTGAGATTGTTCTCTGTCTCTAAGCTCCTGCTTGGAGCTTATTGGAACTTTCTCTCCAGAGGAGTTTTATTTTTGAGACCCTTTCTTCTTTTATCTTCAAACTCAAAGAGTTTATTGAAGTTTCACTCTGTTGCTGTAAATGGCTTGGCCTCAGCACAGCTCAGTGGACAAAGATGACACACTTGATTTCCAAGTTCTTGAATATTGTAATAACTTCTTGCTCCACACAAGCAAATGATCCCAAAGTCTCTCATTGCTAAGATTTTTCAAATTTTCACTCTTTCAAATCTTTTATCTCTACAATTTCTCTGTGCTCTACTCTCAAGAAATCTTTGAAGACTATTGTTTAAACAGTCTTTACCTCAGAATTTGTAAATTCACTGAGTGTGGTTAAAGAATCTGTAAAATCTGTAACCAAAAATTAGCTTAAAATTTGCAATAAAATGTTGAATCTTTATTTGCTGTATGTTATCCAACTCTTATTTAGAAAAGTTGATCTACTTACTGTGTATATAACTTGAACTCAACTCTAGTTTGGAAAAATCGATATTTTTAAATAACAACTATGTGACTTGCCTGCATCTTGACTGATGATCTCATCAGGATGGAAGCAATCATGTGGCTGGAAGTTATATTTACTAAAGTTAAAAAAGAGTACATGCAATATAACTTTATAACCATTCTTAGTCAGGTGACCACAATGCATAAACAATTAAGGCAACAATCAAAAAACTTCTTTTTTTCAAGACAGGGTTTCTCTGTTGCTTTTGGAACCAGTCCTGAAACTCACTCTTGTAGACCAGGCTTGTCTCTAACTCACAGAGATCCACCTGCCTCTGCCCCCGAGTGCTGGGATTAAAGGTATGCATCAGCAACAGTCATAAAATATCTTTATCATTGTATATCCTTTTTAGACTAAGGAGACAACTGGAGGTCTCAAATATTTTGGATTAGGATGGATTTTTGTGTGATGATAAATTCTCTTTCTAATTTTTCATTTTTATTTTGTGTGCATTGGCATTTTGCCATGGGTGTTAGGTCCCCTTGATCTGGAATTAAAGACAGTTGGAACTGCCTTGTGGGTGCTGTGAATTGAACCTGGGTCCTCTGGAAGAGCAGCCACTGCTCTTAAGCACTGAGCTATTTCTCCAACCATGTGATGATAACTTGAGGTTAACAAAAAATGACTTAGAGGAGTATGTCTAGGTTCTTATGTCTCTAGTAACTGTAGAAAACCAGGCTTCTACAAAAAATTTAAATAAGAAACAACATAAGATATATTTGATAAATAAGGTTTACAAATTCCTAAGGCCTACTCAGAGTAACACCACATTTCCCCCTTTTTGTCTAAAATTAAAAAAGAAGGCTATAACTAATATAAGAAAAACTATATGCAATAAGTACAATAACTATATACAATATAGAGAGGCAATAATTACATCAACAATGTCTAGTCCATTAGCATTTGGCAAATTCAGAGAAAATACTCTATTATCTATCCTATTTCGTTGATTCCAAAAGGTTATATCTAACTCATTTTCTATTCTAACTTGTATTACCACATTTCTCTATTACCCATTTTCTTTTTACAATGAGATCCCTGAGTCTAATCTCCTTTCTTCAGCATTTTTCTTGACCATTACCAATAACAACTTTTACCCAACCCTCTTAAATGATAATAAATATCCATGACCCATCTTTTGAGAATGTAGATGTAGTTCTCTAGATTACTTCCTACTGGTTGGGGTGCTGGTAATTTAGGGGGGACCCTGAGGAAATTCAGGATTATTGTAAAATCCTGACTAGAGAATTCTATGAGGCCGAATCATCTTAGTCAGCAGCCTTGAAGCCATTCTGGATGTTGAACTCAGAGGAGAAACTGCAACATTGGATCATCTGGGCCATCTGCTCCCCTTGGAGATTTTTCAGGGAGTCTTTCTCAATCAAAACTTATTTTTCTTAGAATGAATCCACAGCCTCTCATTTCCTGTGGAAACAAAAATACAACCTTTTCTCCAAAGTAGCATAACTTTTGACTTAAAGTTTGAAATCAAGGCATTTTCAAAATATATATGTTGGATTAATCCAACAACATCTATGTTCAAATGTCTCTTAGCAGCTGTTGCTTCTTCATCAACAATCAAACAATTCAAAGACAACATAAGAACAAATAGTATACAGACTCTCTGTGTATTTTCTATCTTTACATGGCTTTTTATTATTGCTTTACTTCCTGTTAAGGACTTTATTATTTTAAAACTATATATTTCTTGTTTTATGACTGTCTATACCTTCTATTTACTCTCCCAATCCTATGTATATTTTTAAACAAATCGTTTAGAGGTTTTTATTTTTTGTCTGAATATGTTTTTACTTCATATTTCTATATTTTTCTGGCCACATGTATCTTTAAACTACTAAGTGGTCTGGCTAGAACTAAGGTAGTGGCTTTGCGGACTGATTTCACCCCCCTCCTTGGTTCTCCAAGAGGTTAATCTCAATTACCTCCTGCTCCAGGAGCCATGATTACTGCCCCAACTCTGAGAAACTTCTAGATTCATGCTGCCACCAAGTAGCATGCCATCCTCTACTCATAAACCTCATTTAAGTGTTTAAGTTTCTCAAAAGAGCCACCTGCTTTGTCACTAATGCTAAGTAGGAACGTCATCTCTTAAAGATGCACTGCCTCTGCTTGCCGCTAGCAAACAGAACTCACCCAAGAAAAAGCAGTTACCAAGAAGCTGAGTTTGAGTCCATTTTTGTGTGTTTAGAATCCTTTTAAAAGCTTTTTTACAGCTTTATGTGGAAATTTCGGCCCCATGTTGGAATGTAAGCATGAATTCTAATTGGTCTTATTAATAGAAACCTGGAGTCAGATACTAGGGGGTGAAAGCTGAAAGATCAGAGAAGCAGAGTAGCCCGCCACTAGTTCTTTCCTTTATGAAATCTTCAGACCAAATGGGGTAGCCTGCCTCTACAAGTTCTCAGACTGAATGCCAACTCTATGAAACCTCAGACTCAGTCCTCAGCTCCTGTCTCCCCCTGCCTTATATTCCTCTCTCCATCCTGTCATATCACTTACTGTCTTCACCCCACTAGTGCTGGAGTTAAAGGTGTGAGACACCACAGCTTGGCTCTGTTTCTCTTTTAGACTGATTCAATCTCGTGTAGCCCAAGATGGTGTTGAACTCAGAGATCTATCTGCCTCTATCTCTATACTGCTGGGATTAAAAGGTGTTTGCCTGGCCTCTGTGGGTTAACTAGTGGCTTAGCTCTGCACTTCGTCCTTCAGGCAAGCTTTATTTGTTAGATCACGAAGAAAATACCAACACACTGACTTGAAGATATATGTCCTTTTTGTCTTTTCTATATGCCTCTTTGTCTTTTCTAACTTTATTAAGGTTTAACTATTTGGATAAACTGAACGTGGTAGCTTGAATGAAATTGGCTCCCATAATCTCATAGAGTAGCACTATTGCAGACATGGCTTTGTTGAAGGACGTTTGTCAGTGTGGGGGTGGACTTTGAGGTTTCCTATATTCAGGATACGGCCCAGTGTCTCAGTTAACTTCTTGTCACCTTCAAGATGTAGGACTCTCAGCTACTACTCCAGCATCATATCTGTCTGCATGCCACCATGGCCCCTGTCATGATGACAAGGGACTAAACCTCTGAAACTGTAAGTGAGCCACTTCAATTCAACGTTTTCCTTTATTAGAGTTGCTGTGATTGTGGTATCTTTCCTCAGCAATAGAAACTAAGACGCTGAGTCTTATAAGAAACTGATATTCTATAATGGTACACTATAAAAGGATCAGGAAATAAAGTTCCTAGTCTCTCTGCAGAAGGTATTTATGGTTTTATAAATTTCCCAGTTTCTTTGTAGACTTTATTTATGGTTTGAAGTTTTATTTTGATGTTAAAGGATCTTTGATTGAACCTTCAAATCAAAATTTTAAGGTTCAAGGTTAACAGGGATAAAATTATCAATTCATAATCTAAAAGCTACTGACTTGTAAACTGTTAAAGATAATTAAGACATGAAAGTAAACTGGTAAGTCACATTATAAATGATCAAATTTTTGATGTGCTCATAAATCAAAATGTAATTAATTTACAGGGATGAGCTGTATTTAGTGTTTTCAGTAAGGTTTATATTGCTGTGAAGAAACATTATGACCATGGCAACTCTTATGAAGGAAAGCATTTAATTGGTGTTGACTTACAGTTCAGAGGTTTAGTCTATTATCATCATGGTGGGGCATGGTGGAATGCAGGCAGACGTGGTGCTGGAACTGAGAGTTCTACATCTTGATTGGCAGGCAACAGGAAGAGGTCTGCCTCTCTGGGTGTGCATTGAGCACATATAAGACCTCAAAGCCTGTCTTCACAGTGACATACTTCTTCCAACAAGACCACACCTACTACAACAAGGCCATATTCTAATAGTGCCACTCCATATAAGCCTATGGGGGCCATTTTTTTTAAACCACCACATTTAGCCTCCTGTGTATGTCTTCAAGGTTAAGACTAAAGCAAGAAACTAAAAGCAAGTAAGATTTGTTTAGGTCAGGCATATTTAATAGATAATGGTCCTTAAACTATACAGAGATCTTCTAAATATGGCTTTTAAAGTGTTTAATGAAAAAATTTCCTGTAATAGACAGAAATGCCAGCTCCTATCAGTGACCCTAGGGTCTCCAATGAAGGTGATGGAACACAAACCAATCTACCTAGATTTGGTGATGCTAAGTACTGGGCAAAGAACTGCCCCATGGCTCACCTGCTGCCTGAACCCTGAACAAACTATGGACACCATTGACTTGATGGCTCTACCCTGCCTCATCAGTTCCCCCAAGTTCCTCCACCACAGGAAAATCTCTCAAATCTTGACTGGTAGCCGAAAGCCAATGCTGTCCTATGCAGCAGGTGAATATATAATGCTGTCTTATGTGACTGTGGGACAGCCAAAGACCTATGGCCTCTCCCTGCCATGCCCTCCATGAAGCCAGTGAGACCTTGGAAACCTAGGGTAACCATTCAGGTAGCAGTAAGTCTCTATAATTTTAACTGATGCATAGGCTATTGGATTTCTACTCTCTGCTATAATTAATCTTTCTCAGACCTCTAAAGGCATTGATGACTTGCTGTGGAACAATGGTCTTTTATCCTGTCACTTATATTATTTTTAATAAAATACTGATTGGTCAGTAGCCAGGCAGGAAGTAGAGGCAGGGCAACCAGAACAGGAGAATTCTGGGAAGAGGAAAGTCAGTCTGCAGTCATCACCCATATGCAGAGGACACAAGATGAGAATGCCTCACTGATAAAGGTACCAAGCCACATGGCTAACATAGACAAGAAAAATAGGCTAATATAAGATGTAAGAAAGAGCTAATAAGAAGCCTGAGCTAACAGGCCAACCAGTTTATGATTAATGTAGACTTCTGTTTGTTTCTTTGGTACTGAATGGCTGTGGGACCAGAGGGGACAAAAACCTCAGTCAACAATGACTAACTGCAATTTTGCCAGTTTGGCTGCAGCAGGCACCTAACTCCCAACCCCAAGGCTATAGCTACTTGGTCAATTCATTTCATATGTAAAAATCAAGCCTCACTTTAAAGCTACTAGGTCTCCAGCTGAGAAAGGCATACATAGTTTACCTTGCCTGCAGACTTCATGCTAAAAGAAATAAGCTCACAAAACAGGTTTTAATGTAACTTTTTATTATTCCTCTATTTTACAAAACTTTCTTTGCAATGACTGCTTTCAATAATCAACCACTTGTGTCTTGTTGCAAATAACTGGATAGAAAGAAAATATTTGTAATGGAGCTTTACTGACTTGCCTCCTTTCTCTCTCACACACTCTCCCAATCTATTATCTACTGCTTTTTAAAATCCCAAGCTTCACATAAGGAGAAAAATTAACTAATTGAATTATTTCCTCCATTTTCCAACTCCGTCCTTTAGAGGTGCTAATTAAACCATCAGTTATTTTATTGCTGTTGCAAATGCTTTATAATTAATTTTAAGATTAATTATTACTTCAAAATTAGCATAGCTTTTGTAACTGGATCTTGTTATTTTGGCCCTTATTAAAGAAACAGTCATTTCTTTATCAAGGACCAGCTTTCATATTTTGATGACTCTAGTCAATAATTTTCTGTGTAAGCCCATGGAGCAGTTACACTAAGATATTTCACATATCCTGTACTGTATCTAGATAAAGTGTGAGTATGTGATTTTTTTTGGGGGGGTAGTCACATACTTGTACACCCTTTATCACTATGTAATTCTGAAACATTTTTATCAGCCTCCATAGAAACTCAGAATTGATTAACAGTCAGTCTTCATCTCCCACTCCCACTTTCAGTGAGCTTTGGGCAGTCAATTTACTTTCTGTCTCTACAGTAAAATTTTCCTGTCTGGAAATTTCATATAAATTGAATCATACAATATGTGGCCTTTCACATCTAATTTTTTTCACTGGGCATGATGTTGTCAAGATTCATCTGTATTGTAACATTTATTATTACTACATTTCCTCTTATTTCTAAGTATTTCATGGTATGAATATATAACATTTTGTTTATTTGTCATTGATTGTTGGACACTGAGTTGTCTGCACTTTTAGGCAATCATAGATTTAATTTTGAACTTATAATTCTGTGTGGGATTACTAAGTGTCTCCTATATTTTGTCTCCTGCTGAATTCAGTAAGATGTGGAAAGAACACATGGTGTAGCTATCTATCTGAGGATCTCAAAGTTAACATTATCAAGCCTATTAAAGAAGAGTCAGAATTTGAATAAGCAACAAACTAGTAATGGCATTCCTATTCTTTTTGATTCTTGGATTTCTCTGATCTGAAATTGATACAGTTAGGAAACTGAAAGTGAGCACTATGGAACAAACAAATACTTCCAGTAGAAATCCAGTTCTGGCTTGAGAAAGGATAGAGATACTTCCTCAAGATTAGAAGAGGGGGGGATCCAACTTATTCTCTATCTAATCATTCAGTGGCAACAGTAGTGATAGCCATAGAAGCCTTTCAGTCTTTCAGAATCAGTACTCTCAGGGACAGGATCCTTAATTTCTATGTGATTAACCACAGCAGAGGAGAGTCACACACCATTGCTTTTAAATCTCTCTGTTCTCCCACCACTCATCTGAAGAGTTAGAAAACTGTAGAAGGAAACAGTTTCCAATTAGACAGCTGAAGACAAAGCACCAGGAACTGGGAGGAATGCGGAGGAAAAAACATCAGAAAACAACCTCATAAATTTTAATTTTTAACCCATTAAAAATGACTGAAATTAATGTACACTGGGCTTTATAATCACAATGAAGTGAAACTAGAAACCAATACTGAAAAAATAATGGCAAAACCTTGAAACACTTAGAAAATAGCACATTTCTATTTTTTCTTTGTTGTTTTCAATATCTGGACCTTGCAGCTGGCAAATAATTTCCTAAGGAACAAACAATTTATTACAACTTGGAAAAACCTGAAAAGCATTATGCTGAATTTATGCTAAGTTAATTAATCCTGTCTCAAAGGTTACATATTAGTTGACAGTTTCAAATGTCAAAAACCATGAAAAATTAGCTAGTGGTTAGGGGAAGGATTAAGGTGTGATTACAAATGAATAATATGAAAAGCATGCATTAAAAAGTAGAAAACATTCTATATCCCAATAATGTTGGGGAAGAGTCTCTATTCTCTATCTATCTATCTATCTATCTATCTATCTATCTATCTATCTATCTATCTATCTATCTATCATATATGAACAGTCCTGGTAAAGAATATATAATATAGTCTGCACCAAAAGGGACAGAATTTTATTAAAGTGCAATTTAATTTTTAATTTTTTCTTTTGTTTGAAATTATAATCCTCTGTGCTTTATGTAAACAGAGACTGGAGACTGCTCGTTTGTTTCCCAGCTGTCCAGATCTGAGTAATCACACAGAAACTTTATTAGTTACAGCACTGCTTGGCCAATAGTTTAGGCATATTCCTGGCTAACGTTTAAATCTTAAATTAACCCATTTCTATTAATCTGTGTATTGCCATAAGGCTGTGGATTACTAGTGCCAGCATGTTACTCCTTTGGTAGTTACATAATGTCTCTGCCTACTCTCTCTCTCTTCTCTCTTCTCTCTCTCTCTCTCTCTCTCTCTCTCTCTCTCTCTCTCTCTCTCTGTTCTGATTTCCCATCTGGCTTTACTCTGCTAAGCCATTGACCCAAACAGATTTATTCATCAATCAATAAAAGCAACACATATACATAAAGACATACACATCAGCTTATATTATAGCTTCCAGTTTAGTGTTCTTCTGGGTTTTTTTGTTTTGTTTTGTTTTTTGAGACAGGGTTTCTCTGTGTTGCTTTGGAGCCTGTTCTGGAATTAGCTCTTATAGATCAGGCTGGCCTCAAACTCACAGAGATTTGCCTGTCTCTGCTTCCTGAGTGCTGGGATTAAAGGTGTGTGCCACCACCACCTGACCTTCTGGGGTTCTTGAGTGTGTAAATGAGTGGGTCTCTGTTTCTTGTGTTTTCTCTTGGGCTCTTTTCCTTCTGTTTACCTGGTCCAGCTTTGATGTGATAGTTTTTGTTTTATTATATTTTATTTTGTTATTTTTTTTAAAAATGAATGGATGAATGAATGAATGTAAACCTAGCTACTAGGGTAAAGGTTAACAACTAAACTATCACTTAAACCTGCTGGGAGAGGGAAAATCAGTTTTCTCCAATGATATATGATGTGAGATGTCCTTTTGTATATATGCTGCTTTTATTGGTTAATAAAGAAGCTGCTTTGGCCTATGTCAGGGCAGGATAAAGCCAGGCAGAAAATCTGAACAGAAATAGAGAGTAGGCAAAGTCAGAGAGATGCCATGTATCTATCAAAGGAGAAATATGCTCAGAACCTTTACAGGTAAGCCACACCCTTGCGACAATATACAGATTAATAGAGATGGGTTAATTTAAGATACAAGAGCTAGCTAGAAACATGCCTAAGCCATTGACCAAACCATGTTGTAATTAATATAGTTTCTGTGTGATTATTTGGGTCTGGGCAGCCAAAAACGAACGAGCAGTCTTGGCTTACAGATATACTGGGTGTATCAACCACTCCAGGGCAGATCTCATACTTTAGGAGTAATTGACCAATAACTGATGAACTTCACACAGTTACTTTGGTATGCTTAATTACTTGGTTACAGTTTATTCTTTCCCTCTTTTTCGGTGATACTGTATTTTATTTTCTAGGATTTGGGCATTTTATTTTGTTCTTGGTTTGCTTTTTGAGAAAGAACTTAAAGTTGGATGGGAAGGGAGGAGAGAGAGGATCTGAATAAACTTGGAGGAGGGGAAGAATGTGATCAAAATAGATTTAAATTTAAAAATTGTTTTAAACAATAAAAATATAAAATAAATGAAATTAGAGCAATTTTTATTTAATTAAAATATGATCCATGACATATTTTCTTTAATTATTAGATATATAAATATTGTGTATATATGTGTATACATAAATGGAAAATGCTGAGTCTGTTTAGTGTTGCTTGTATGTATATGCTTTGTATGTATAAATCTTGTATGTATATGCTTATATTGGATAACCAACTAGGGGTCTCATCCCTGGGGAATGCTAATTCTTTTTCTTTCTCAGAAGTCACCTATCCGGGCAGTGGTGATGCACACCTTTAATCCCAGCACTTGGGAAACAGAGACAGGAAGATCTCTGTGAGTTCGAGGCCACCCTGGTCTACAAGAGCTAGTTCCAGGACAGCCAGGGCTGTTACACCGAGAAATCCTGTCTTGAAAACCCCCCAAAAAAATCATCTAGGGGTGGGGTCCCATGAGATTTCCCCTATCCATGTTGACATGTGCATTGGTATTATTATTGTTCGGGTCTTGTTTAGGCAGTCCTGTTGTTGAGATTTCACAAATGTTGTTATATCATATCAAAAAGATAAAATCCTGCAGCAGACTTCTTGGCCTTGTATCCCTTACAGTCTTCCATTCCCCGTTTTTACATTGTTTCCTGAGCCTTAGCTATAAAGGTTGTATTGGAAATGCATCAACTGGAGCACACCACAGTCAGTTCTCTGAATTTTGACCCGCTGTGGCTTTCTGTAATAGTCTCTGTCTGATTCAAAGAGAAGCTTTTTTGATGAGGATTGAGAGCTGCACTTTTCTGTCAGTATAAGAGTGTACATTTAGAATGTAGTTAGGAATTATACTGCTTTAGTAAAGTGGCAATATTAGGTTCTCTTCTAAGGTCCATGACCTCGGCAGCCATGAGTAGTGGCCAAAATTGATAGTACTAGGCATGAATTCCCTTCTGTTGAATAGTTATTAAGTCCAATTAGCCCTTATTGTACCTTGTGGTGGTTTGAATGAGTATGGCTCCCATAGGCTCATATATTTGGATGCTTGGTTCCCAGTTGGTGGACTGTTGGAAAAGCTTAGGAGGTGTGGCTTTGTTGGAAGAGGTGTGTCACTGGAAGTTGGCTTTGAGGTTTCAAGAACCCACACCAGGTAGGGTTTATCTTTACCTGTTGATCAGGAAAGAAAGGTCTCAGCTATTTCTCCAGTGCCATGTCTGTCTATTTCCCACTATGATGATCCTGGACTAACCCTCCGAAGTGTAAGCAAGCTCCCAATTAAATTCTCTCTTTTATGAGTTGCCTTAGTCATGGTGTTTCTTCACAGCAATATAAGATTCACCTTTTGGGGTAACTTGATGAGCTGGGCATTGTTGTGGTTCATAGGCATTGCATTGTGCACGAGTATTAACTGCAGTGTGCACATCACTTTCCGGTACTATAAAAGCTAGTCCTTAAGGAAGGGGGTTTCAGGTCAAATCCAACTTGCATCCTGAGTCCTGTGTCTGAAGTACATGGTATTTTCAGCAATAAGGACTTAAATTCAACCACTGGGAAGTAAGCAAAGGCAACAGCAATGGCCTAAATTGTTTTCTCTTGGACATCCCTGGCCAAAAAACTTGAAAGGAAGCTTCTTGTGCCTGGTACTCTCTTTGTCACATAGCATAACTTCATTTAAACTATGTATTCATATCCACATATTTATATGTTATATGTAATTTTAGCTAAAATGAATATGACTATCTCTGTTTTAGACACCCATAGTGTTATCTATCCTTTCCTCCCTTTCCTTTGTATTATCTACCTCCCTCGTCCCCAATTAGACCCCGCTCTCATTTTGTCTGTTTTCCTCTGTATAGCACCTGTAACCTTCATCCCACTCTCTTGAGCTCTTTCCCTACCCATAATCTCCTTTTACTTCCATGGTTTATGTGGTTACTATAGTTTATATCTAGCTGCCAAAGATTGGGAGATAGGGATCCCAGTGGAGAGAGAAATGCAGTATATGTCTTTCGGGGGCTTGGTTGTCTCCCTCAGTATAATTTATTCTAGTTTCACCTATTTACCCAGGAAGTTCATGATTTCATTTTTCTATACAGCTGAATGGTATTCTATTGTGTATATGTACCACATTGTCAGTATCTATTTATCACTTGAAGGATATTTAGACTGGTTCCATTTTCTAGCTATTGTGAACAGGGCCGCTATGAACAAGTAGCTGTGGAGTATGATGTCGAATCCTTTGGGCATAGGGCAAGAAGCGGAATAGTTGAGTAATGGTAGATTTGCATTTACCTTTCTGAGACCTCTGCACAGTGATTTCAGACTACCTTGACTAGTTTTCTGTCCCAGCAAAGGTGAGTGAGGGTTCCCGGCCCCCATCCTTGCCAACATATTTTTTTCAGTTGTTTTTTGATCTTGGCCATTCTGACTGAGATGAGATGTCCAATTATAATAGTGTTTCAATAGTCTGATATATGCAAAACAAAAGTCTTAATATGGATCACAGGGTCTAGCCTGCTATATCCTCCACAGCAGAACTGTTTACCACCCACCCCGAAAGCCCAGGAGTTTGGTTTTTTTTATAAGGATAGCCCAAAATGTGGTCCTGTTAAAAATGCATTGTCTCTAAATGAGAAATCATTTTTAGCATTTGGCAAGTTAAGGATTTATGACTTGAATTCTTACCCTTACTTTATGTGAAATCCTGGTCTGCTATATCCCTAGTTGCCTGTGCAGTAAATGTAATTAATATCTGAATTCCCAAGATGACTGCAAATATGTGCCAGAAATTAAAGCATTTTTATTACAGTGTGTGTGTGTGTGTGTGTGTGTGTGTGTGTGTGTGTGTGTGTGTGTGTACATGGTGCAGCACATGTGTCTGATCAGAGGATAACATATGGGAGTCATGTGTGTTCTAGAGACTGAACTCAGATCATCAGACTTGGCAGAAAGCCCCTTTACCTGCTGTTCCATCTCAGTGACCCTAAACTATTTTCAGTTGTGGTTCTGAAGAGACTCCTTCCAACTTTAACACCATTGGAGGGGAGAGAAACATTTATTGTTTGGGTTAGGAGAGCACACTGCATTTTAAAGTGCTTTCAAGCTGTCTTTGACTTCTTTATAGCAGCCTAGGGTATACTCCTTCATCTTACTCTGCTCTTCCACTACCTGACTTTCCTGAGATCTGTCTGTATATCGCAGAGAACTGGCATCTATAGCAATAATGGTGGCACGTATTTCCCCACAGAAATATGCTACTTTGCAGCTAGGTTTTATAACCAGTTTCAGCAGCACCTTTAGGGCCAGTCTTGCTTTGTGTTTTGTTGTCTGGTCTTTCCTTCCACTGGTACCTGTAGGTGACCTATTGAGAGCTTGAAGGACCACCCCAATCCCCTAACTCACATCAAGCCCCATTCAACTGCTCCCCTACCCTGTTGAAAGAAATGATGAGATGTAGGTATTGTTGATATTTATCCATTTATTAAAATACTTTAAGAAGCAATCACTGAATTGATTTTGAGGACTGGCGTTCCATTTGATGAGGAGGGCTAAGAGGAATAGGCACGCTTTGTGGATCTTTTCCTTTTGTGTTGTTTTTTCTGTTATTCCATGACTATTCCAGCTTCCTCCCCTGACCAGGCCCTCGCCCTGCTACTATTTGCAGGGCCTCTGAGAAAACACAGAACACATAATAGTAAACAACAATGTGTTACAGATTAGCAAACAAATGCAACTCCACAAACCAGATAGCCAATCAAGGTCCCTTGTTCAGTGAAAAGATGTGAATGGGGTCTGATTTCTTTGGTATTAGTTTCTGTCTGTTACACAACTAAAATTCTACTGTGTCCGAAGGGAGGATGATGTTGATCCCCAGTTGTTTCTTCTAGTCAATTTTAGTATGCCAAAAATATCCTCTTTATTCTTCCCTTGCCCTTTTGGGTGTAGTAGAGGACCTTGATGGGTAGTTTTATGCCTCTTACAGTATCGATGCCAGAAGTTGGTGACAACTCTATTCAGATTTTTCCTTTCCTGCTGTCCTTCTGGCCAAGAATTAGACAATTAGTTCTACAGACAGTGCTACCAAAGATACAACCAAACCCCAGAACTTTGATTCTTAATGATTTCTGTACATAACTGTGGTGGATACTTGGTGTCTGGTCCCACCACCTGAGCAACTGTATTACTTCAAATAGTTAACAATGAAATCCTGAAAGAAGCCCATGATCTCAAGGGCTAAGGAAAAGAGAGAGAGAGAGAGAGAGAGAGAGAGAGAGAGAGAGAGAGAGAGAATGGAACAGAGAGAGAATGGGAGAATGGGAGAGAGGGAGAATGGGAGAGAGAATGGGAGAGAGGGAGAAACAGAAGGAGGGGGGAGAGAGAGAGGGAGAGAGAGGGAAAGAGAGAGAGAGAGAATGGGAGAAGGAGGGAAAAAGACACACACACACACAGAGATCTCTTCTTGTTTTGTTTCCAAGTAGATGTGTGAACAAGTTCTTAGTATGCCAGCTTCCTTTTCAGGAAACAATTAGTAACTAAACAATTTCGATGGTATCTGGACCATTTTAAGAAGCCACACTTAGCTTATCAGTTTTGCTCCACATTTCCTTCTAGTCCCCATCCTATAGGTGTCCTTCAATATTATTCTGACTCAGATGGGAGAACGGGGTGGAAAATGAGCGGGACTTCAGATGGTACAACAGAGCAACAGCAGTATCACAGTACACAAGGACCTACAGTACTTCAGCAAAATAAGCAAAGATGGATTCCTATTATGTTTGACTATCATTTGCGATAAAAATAATTACAAGACATAGCCCTGCTTAGTTATTACCAAGGGAAGGCTACTGTTTCCTAAGATTTCCTTCTGTTTCTTTAAATTTGCTTATTTATAAGTGATCCATTTTGGTAAAGACTCTTCTGAGAAAATTCAACACGGTTCCCAACTGTGTGAGTGTATGTGCGAGCATGGAATTAGTTCCTGCCGCCAAGGAGGAACAATGGCCTTGGTGGTTTGATCTGATACCTCCTCCTTTGAAAAAAGAGTGGTAAGAGAAAACCAAAGACATTGCAACTGCACACTCCACTTAAATATATACACTGTCAACACATTACACATTCTGATATTTAAGTTTTAAATGTTTTCTGTCATCTTTTCCCATTGAGTTTCTTCTCTAGCTGTATAGCTAGGACAGTTTTGTTTGGCAAAGCTATCAGACATTGGGGGAATACCCTGTTGTTAGTCTCTTTTTCTCACCCTTGAAGAGGTGGAACACAGGCAGCTGGTTTAAGAGGGTTAGGCTGGTGGAATTCTAGAAAGTTAAGAACCAGTGATCGGAGTCTGGATTGTGCACCTCAGGGAACCAGCCATTGGACTGAGTCAGATAATTGAGCACACTAAGTTTGACTGAGCAGTGAGAAGAGGGCAGTTGTCTGGATTTTTCTTGAGAAGTGGGAAGGGACACTTTCTAAAAGGTATGACTTGAGGGTGGGGATGAGCGGCAGGCCCGAGACATTCTCTCTGAGCACTGGACTTTCATTAGTTTACCTGACCGAGATTGTACACTTAAAACAAAAAGATTCAAATTAAGATTTGGAGCCATTTAGGCCTACTATGTTTTCATGAAAAACCGGAAGCAGAACAGTAGGGAAGCTGAGGCTTTTAGCCATCTTCCTTCCAGTCACCCTGACTTTTCTATTCAGGGGGAAAGGGGACAAGACATGAGATTTGAAAGTAATTTAAAGAGTGACCCAACAGCCTACCCAATAGCTGCAGGCCCAAATTAAGCACAGGCTGTGGTGGGTTAGTAGGCCCTAACTTAGTTATCTAAAGGGTGGAGCTCTTTGAAATTATTTTTACTGAGGAAGGGGGCAATAAAACTTGGGCAGTTGCTGATACAGAGCCAGGAGAAACAGAGCAAATGGCAGCATGCCAGCTTGGCCCCTCTGCAGGGCGTTGGTGTTTTTGTTCCCTTTCTGTGACCTGGCTCAGTATTTTAAGTGGATGTCAGAATTAGCTGGGCTATCTGTAGACTCCAGCTACTTCTAAGACACTACAAATGCACCAAAAGATTAGAAGCTCCACCGAGAGCTCGGGCAGTTGGTAGAGCTGTGTATTTGTGTAGGGTAATAGGGAAGGGGAGGGATTACTGGGCTATCACAATAAATTAGAGGGTCACTTAGGTCGAGTTGTATTTTCAGTTCCTAAAAATATATATATATGTACATCTTTATGTCTCTGTATATAATCTATACTGCGGCACAGCGGCAAAACAGTTAGTTAAAAAATCCAGCGAGAATGCAGGCAAGTACTCCATGGAGGCATGCAGGCTAGGATCAAGGTAAAAGGACAAGAGCCTGTATGGTTGCCATGAGGGGTGAGTTCCAACCAGTGGGCTCACCCAGCCACGAGAGCACCACCTTGACATGTGCAAAGACATACATGTACACATGGGAAAACATGAAGAGTCTATGGGGAAAGGGGAGGAAGCAGAAGTAGAGGAGAAGAAGGGGAGAGAGGGGGAAACAAGATGAGATGGAAGGTTAGTGAGGAAGAGAAGAAGAAAGGAGAGAAAATGAGAGAAAATAGGAAAGGTGGGAAAGGGGAGGCAAGGGGAGGAGAGGAGAGGAGGAGAGGCTCATATCTACAAGGAAATGTTCACATGATCATTTTAACATACAAATGGATAAGCCTCCAGGACCTTGTTCTCATCTTCTTGAGCCAACTAGGAGCCATCTTTTGAAATTTCCAGTTGCATTCGGCAGGGATTGGAGGAGAAACACAACCAAGCCTGAATACCCTGCCCCTTCATCTTTCTGAGAGTTGGTTACTCATTTCATTCCTTGGTGTCAGAAGTTTCTCTGCTAGTGAAAGAAAACCATTCCAACACTTCCTAAAGCAGTGTACTCCCACAATACTTATCGGTCCCAGGCTGTTCACAAAGAATCTATCCCCAGTAAACAGTGTAGTTGCTCAAGGTACACAAAGAGAAGGAGAACTGAATAAAACAACTCGGAACAATAATCTTTGGCCAACAAGAAAATGTAACCCTCTAAGGAGATCTGATTAAGTCCAGGGAAAATATATTAGTATAAGGATTTGGAGGGTCTTTCTTGGTGGTGCTCATTTTTGTTCTGATATAATATAGTTCAGTCTTTCTTGAGGTTTTGAGAGTTTTTAGTAAAATTCTCTGTTGAGAGTTCTTCCAGCTTTCAAGGACTACAGCTGAGAACCTGAAGGTGTTGGAGAGTCATTATCTTTTGCTGCATTGCCACGATTTCTGCGACGCCAGAACTTGCCTTCAGAGTCAAAAAAGGGGGGGGGGTAGAGAAATAATGAAGTTAGGACTTTGCCAAATGCTTAAATGTTCTCTCCCTAGAGGGGGCAGAGTGGCGGGAGACATACTAGTTTGTTCCTACTGGACCTACCATCTCTGAATCAAAGAGGAAGCCACTGGAGACCACACAAACTAAATGCAAATAGGATTAATTCTTAGAATCTGATTATCTATGGAACTACTATGGACTCACACCAGAGATTTCCAAATATCAGATTCTTAAGGAATCAAACCAGTTGGACCATACCCAAGAAAAGATATAGTTAGGTCCAAAAAATTTTCTCTTGACATCAGAAAAAAACCCTATTTATTAAAACTAAAACAAACTGTTGTTCTCTTGCCCTGTTTTCACATGTCTGCTAATGCTATATCTTTGAAGCTTCCATGTTGCCTAAGCACATCAGAATTGGGACAACCGACAATTCTAGTAGAGTCTTCTTTTGTGTCCCATTCACATTTCTTTTCATGGTACTTTCCCATTCACAGTACTTCAGACCAGTAATAAATAGAATGGCAAAAAACACAAAATTTATATAGTAAGAGATTTGCATATCCAGGGACTCTATTTAACAGGGAGAAGGGATTTTTGACAGGGCCAAAAACCTTTCCCTAACATCTTAGGAATGGGTCAAGCAGTCTGAATGCAGTTTTCCTTGCTAGCCCACACAGCACCATTCCTTCTCAGGTTCACCCCTTACTAGCCAGTATCCATCTCATTCTCTAACTTACTTGGCATTATCTAATATTGGCTTCTTCCCAGAGCCTCCCTCTCTGACACACCCATGCACATTTCTGAGGGTACTTTCAGGTCTCTTGGAGGTATCCAAGCTGCTGTTCATGTCCTCTACGTGTGTGTAATTGACTTACTGAAAAAACCAGGGAGTCTTGGCTTTGATTTCGACTTTCCTCCCCCTTCTCGCTTCTTCCTCCCCAACTTGGGGAATCGAACTCTCAATCTGCGAGTTAGACTGTTGGCGTCAGAAGAGTGCTCCTGGGGAAGCAGAGCAAGAGTCAGGTCAAAATGTTAGGTGACATTCTGAAAGAACTTGTGTGTCTCTTTAATGTGATGGAGAAGGACTTCAGGAAGCAGGCAGAGCTCCTCTCAGCCCAGGTAGGAGAGCTGTCCCTTCTCACTAGTCATATGTCCTAATAAAGAGATTGAGCTTCAGCAAGCGCCCACTCTGGACCCTGTGCCTTTCTGGATATATCAATAAATACTCCTTACACAAGCCTCAAGGCAACCTGGAAAATGGATACTATCATTCCTGGATTAGAAAAGCAGCAAATGCTCAGAGTTAAGGCATGGCTGTGCAAGCAGGAGTAGGGGAAGAGGAGGAAGCAAACAAAGCTGTACACTCTTCCAAGTTTATTGAGAAAACAAAGAAAGGAAAAACCAAAAAAGCAAAGGTTCAGAGCTTGACCTTTGTATGTGAGGTCGCCTGGATTGTTGAGGTCACTGTTGCTTGTATGACAGTTCTTTATAAATTAGGAAATGCATTCCATTTCTCCCACCTCTAGTTGAGAGCTCCTATTTGTTCCCCAGCCAAGCCTCCTCTTATAGGGAAGACACTGCCTCACAGGCGACCTATTTTTCTGGCTGGAATGCAGGATTCTCTAAACAAACTTACTAATTTTGAATGTGAGTTCTTTCCTGTGCAGACAACACAGGCTCTGTAATTCCAGTTCATTCGCCAACTTATATCTTGTTTCTGTAAAAGCATTCTTATTTTACTTCTGTTGCTAGCAAAATGATCCTGAAGTTGATTTATTGCCAGAAAATCTAGCCAAACACATTACAAGAAAGAGGTTTTGGAGTCATCTTCCTTTGAGGATTAGTTATGCCTCCAATACCTTCCATCGGGGGAAGAGTCCAAATTTATCTTCCTCCTCTTCTTGCACTGACTTCCTTGCTTCTCTAATGCTGCTCCCAGCTGTATACCCCGGCGTCCAGAAGTGCCTTGTACAAACAGCTTCAAGGACGAGAACAGGCCCTTACCCTCAGCTAGAGTCTTGAAAAGACCAACAATTGACTCTTGTCCTGATCTCCCCCAGAAAAGTGGGTCTGAACCTTCTGTAATCTCAAGGTGGGGAGTTTAGTGTGAGCAACATCTCTGGCTTCTGTTCGGTCTGCTTCCTTTCTCCGGGGCTTTGCTTCTCTGGAAATACTGGAGCTCAGAAAAGAGTTTTCTGTCCCAGGTGAGGAAGATTCACATGGAAATCAGGACCCCAGGGTATAGGCTGAATTTGTCTCATTTCTCTCACTATCCAGTGAGTTTACTTAGCTCAGGAGTTTAATGGGAGATGGTAGAGGCAGGTAGTAATGGAAAGAAGAGTGAGAATTTGCTTTGCTTATTGTCTAACAGAACGTCTTCCTTCTCCAGAAAGTTACTGATAAAAACCTGAAATACACCAGGCCTTGTAATCACCAAAGACTGGTAAACCTTTTAAGATAATAAGTGGTTCTCAGCCTTCCTAATGCTGTGACCCTTAAAACAGCTTCCTCGCTTTATGGTGACCCCCAACCATAAAAATATTTCTTTGCTGCTTCATGAACTGTAATTTTGCTACTGCTATGAATCATAATGTAAATATCTGTGTTTTCTAATGGGCTCTGCGGCCCCAACCCACAGGTTGAGAACCATTGCTTTAAGACTTGAATTTGCATATGAATTTCCTTCTGAAATAGTGGCCTTGCGTCTGCACTATTCCAAACATGCTTGTGTGACTACATTCAACTGGCATTTGCATTCATAAAATAGATGTGAGAAGGCAGGCAGGGATCCTAAAATTTGAGATGAATGTTTTTACGGTGAAAAACTTTTGAGACAACCTCTGTCAGATCATGAAGTGAATACTTTACTTTGTTATAGGTGGCCATCTTTGGGATATTTGGCTTATGAGTGAATATGAAAGTTTCCAATCTCAGAAGAGTACTCAAAGTAGTCCAAAATTGACAGCATCTCTCAAACTATGTATCTGTTACAATGTTTGATTTTCCTTCTATGCCACATATTAAATGTGAGATGCAATGGGGGGTCAGGTAGCAACAGGAGGAGGAGGTGTTGGAAGATTCAACTACCTAGATGTCAACCATTTACAACAGCTACCAGCAAACACCTGGGGTGTTTATGCCAGTATGTACCAGATACAGTTTAGTTCTGGCAGCAGACACCGAGCAGGGAGAGCTTGTAGCCTAGACAGCAACATGAGCTTTCTTTATTTTTTTCTTGCTTTAGAATGGTCTTCTTCCTGGTTATTTTTCCATGCTCACCTACTTGCTCATTTTTGCTTCCTTTTTCTGTCCACTTATGGTGAGGGTATGAAGGGGAGGATGGTTCATTAAAGCGGAAGCTAAAGGTCACTGCATCAAGATGGGCCTCTGCGACATCCGTCCCATGTACTGGCCCCATACTATGACTTTACACCAAGGGAAAGTCCCATTCCCCAGGTTACGCACCTCTCGAAGAAGGATTTGACCCAACCAGTCAATTGCCAATATCCTTCGCAGCTCCGTATTCATGGCCTCCAGGGCATTTTTTAGGGTGGCCTCATCCTCAGCATCTCTCAACTGGCATAGACAGGGAGAACAGTGAATACACATTTCTTAGCACTTTACCTTAGACTCCACTCTGAGTCCATGCTAGTGACCAAGAGATCATACAGGTAACAACACACTTATAATGGTGGTGACAAATTATAGCTCATTTGGCCTACAATCAGATTGTTTACTTATCAAAATTAATACTAGCTTTAAACAGCTCCTTTTTCAACAAGAAGGCCCAGGAAATAGTCAGATGGCAGAGGTCTCTTTGGAGCTGGGCATGCTAGGTTTCACAAGTGAAGGTCTTTTCTCTGGCATGAATTAGCACCGTGCTTTAGCTTAATGTCTACAACAAGGGTCCCACTCTTGACTTCCAGTCTTTGAGGCCATATCAGCATCCTCCTAAGTAAGAGCTATCACTAAGTTTTGAGCACACTGTGTATATCAGGTAGTGTGAATACATAATTCCTCTTACTCTCTCCAATAGTCATGCAATACCTTACATACCTTTGGCCTGTATCTCTTGAGAAGGTATAGTGTAGCTATACCTCTTTGCATTTGCTTCCTCTATCTCCAAGATAGGAATTATAATCCCTACCTTTACAGTTTGTTTAGAGGATTTATATAAACAACCAAGTATTGTACCTTAAGTGGGTTATGTTGTGTTCTTCTCAAGAGATACATTAAAATCCTATTCTCTACTTCTTCAGAATGCACACTTACGTGAAATTATAGTCATTGAATTTATACCTCACTATCTGAGGTCATACTAGACAGGGCAGGCCTTAGTCCATTACTATCAGTGACTCTGGCAGAATATGGCCATGTGAAGACAGAGACATTGAAGATGGAAGACAGGACAAGAGTGGTGCACTTATAAGGTAAGGACCAACAAAGATTGCCAGAAACAAATGGTCAGAGCTAAGAAAAAGCAAAGAAAGCTTCCTCTAGGGTTTTTAGAGGGATCATGAGCCTGCTTGCAATTTGTGTTTGAATGTTGGGGTTTCCAGAATGATGAGATAGTAAGATTGTGTTATTTAAAGTCATATAGTACTTGGTACTTACCCATGGAAGCCTTGGAAAGATACTAATGGAGGGAGCTAATTTGTATTTGAGCTCAGAGCCCTCAAAACTTCCCCTACTTCCTGCTACTTTCTCCATGGAGAAGGTGACACTTACAGACCCGAGAGAAGAGCATCTCTGAGGAGCTCACTTTTCTCACTTGAAGCTTTATCGGGTATAATGAGAGCACCCTGCATCTGGTGGGCCTAGTCTTTGCCCAGGAGACATTGACCAATTTCATCTAAAATACGGTAGTCTCTATGTGTTTGACATAACACAAACAGTAACACATTCAGGTAACAAATACTGGATGACAGCAATCACGACCAGAATGACTGAAATCACCAGGCAAGCACCTACTTACAATGATCATAAGCCTCTAGCACCATGGAACCCAATACAGAATGTGGCCATATTCAAAAGAGATGTTTTCCCTCCCATGCTCCAGCCCCCTGCACTCACCAAGTTTTCATCCACGAAAGCTTTGGTGTCATCGTAGAGCCCTTTAAGACTAAATGTAACATCTACTGCATCAGTTCTGCTTAGAGTCTGAGAGGAGAAGAAAGGAAAAGGAGCGGAAGGGAAAGGACAAGACAGAGAGGAGCCGGTTAGTGAGCATGCAGCTGGCTTCTCCACGGGAAGGTAGGAGCAGACCAACAGGACACGCCTGGAGGTGGAAACGTCATATTAAAAATACAGCACGGCTGGCCCAGCATGAGCACCAACCAATCCGAATTGACCCCAGCTGTCAATGGTCAACTGTCAACAATGTAGCTCTATTGCTGTGCCCTGCAAAGTGGGCGTCTCTGACTGGGTACAGTCGGTAACAGGAAAATAGGGAATTTGCAAACCAGAGGGAAATCTGCAAATCAGGAGACTTGTCCCTAGGTTAAAAGTGCCTTTCCTATGGCACATAGAAATAAATCTAACCATACACATCTCTTCTTGAAACTCATGGCCTTTAGACCTCCTTCGACTAGGATTTGGCCTAAAATAAATTTAACTCACATTTGAACACATCCTGATCCTATTGTATTTTTACCTATTAATGAAGTTCTACTCATTTTCCTTCATCTCCCTTCTCTCCCTCCATCTCCCTACTTCTCTCTCCATCCTTTCCTCCCTCCCTTCCTTCCCTGCCCCTCCTGTATGTGTGTGTGTGTGCGCGTGCCTGTGTGTCTCTGTGTGCTTGTATATATTTACATATACCAAGCATCATATCCAAGGCCGTTCCCTGTCACTAAGGTACATCTCCAAACCTAAAGTCACATTTTAAAAGCAACACCCAAGTCTTATGGCAGGGAGTATTGGCATGGGATGGCACATTTAATAGTAAATGTCTGATCTGGACCTGTCAAAAGGGAATTAAAAGCATCTTGGATCTCTGGTTCCAATGGCAGGTATGACCTTATATGATTATACAGGGAGTCAACTGGAATTAGGAAGGTCCAAGACTATGCTTCTTTCCATTTATTAACTATTTCACTTTGAGTCTGATGTAGGGGCTAGCTACCAGGAACAATACTGTTTCTCAAGATGATGAAATTTGTCATGCCATTTCCCCAGCAGCCACCTTGGCCTTGTAACAATCTAAGGACTTCCTGCATTCTTACCCAGTATATCACTTTATTTTTCAATTTTTGTGTGGTTATGTGTGTGTCTGTGTGTGTGTGTGACTGTGTTCCAGTAGAGGCCAGAGATGGGTGTGTTTCTCAATTACCGTCCACCTTACATTTTTGAGACAGGGTCTGCCACTGGGGCTGGAACTCACTGATATGACTAGACTGTCTGGTTAAAGAGCCTCCAAGACCCTTCTGTCTCTGCTTCAGGCAGAGGAATTAAGATGCATGCCGCCATGCCTGACTGTTAATGTGGGCACTTGGGGTATAATTCAGTTATTCTTGCTTGCATGGCAAAGCACTTTACCTGGGAATCCATGGCCCCAATCCCTATCTACTTTACCCATCAGTTTTCTATCCTATCACTTGCACATGCTCCTCATTTAATTTCGTTTCACTTTCCTTTTAACCCCCTTTCCCTTTAAAGTTTGGCTTCTTTATATCATTTGCTTCTTTTCACCCCTTACCTCAATGGGAGTACAGGAAGCTGCACCTGCCTCATTGCCACTGTCATGGCTATAGAAGACATCATTCAGGACGTTAGCACTGGCATTCACAGAATCCATGAGGACAGACACATGCTGGTGGACCTTGCTCAGGTCATTAAGTCTGTAATAAAGCAAAACCAGATGAGTTTGTTGCTATGGATTTACGGTGTGAGGAGCTGGTAGATTGGGATAAGAATTGAAACAAAAACCCTGGGTACTGGATTTGAACTCTTTCTTCCCTCTTGCTATTTCTGTTCTTCATTAGGTATCCAGTGAAGAAGATGTTGCTAATCTTCTCTAAGTATTCACCTTTGTTTATGTTTGTTTAACTTGGATTTAGATATTGCTAGATTGAATAGAGTGAGAAATTAAAATAGAGGAGCATGCCTGACTCTTGCTAAAACTTCAAGGTCTTTCTAATAGTTAAGGGCAAGAGTAAACTTTTGCTTGTTCGTGTATATTTGCACATATATGCCAGTGTGTGTGTGTGTGTGTGTGTGTGTGTGTGTGTGTGTGTGTGTAAGTTGCAGGAGTTGGCTCTATCTCTGTTTCTATCATGTGGGGCCCTAAGGATCAAACTTAGATGGTCAGGCTTGATGAGAAGCACCTTCACTTCCTGAACCATTTTACTGACCCAGAATAAACATCCTTATTCCTGCTGGGTCTTGGGAAGCAGAGGGAAATAAAAAAATCACTTCTGGCTTGAATGTGGAGTGTGAAAACTACCTTATTGTTAATCACAAAGAATACTTCTTGCACAGACTGTCAGGGCCCTAATTTTAAACACTTAAGATTCCTTTCTGAGGCTAAGCTCCCCAGTAGTCAATAGACACCAACTGACTGCATCTCCCTATCCATTTTTAGGCTTCCCAACCCTGTTTTAAGTCCAGTTCTCTTACCTGCTAATGAGGTTTTCTGCAAGCCGAGCCAAGTGCTGCATCTGGGCATACTCGCTATCAGAGAGGCTATCTTGAGATTCCTGGAAGTCCAGGTGGGGTGGTGGGATAGCTTGGATTTCAGTATGCTTACATTCCCACGTTTTCAGTGAGTTCTCAAAGTTCTAGAGATGAATATAACGGCAAACCGTAATGATTGTTGTAGCTTTGAGGACATGTGGCAGATATGTCTATGAGTATGACATTCTGTAGGTATCATGGGATATAGGTGGTATCCATTCACCTTATGCACCTATTTATCCATCTTCTTGTCTTTTTAGTCAGTGTGCCTTCTTTATAAGGCAGTTTAGTTTTTATTGTTAGTACACTGGCTCATGGGACACCAGTCTTGAATGAAGCAAAATATTTGCCTTCTAGAAGCTATGAGAACATGGCGATGGATAAGACAGAAGAACATCTTTTGGGTTTCATTCTTTTCCAAAGGTATATATTATGTTGTGATGGGATTTAGATTCAGATATACAAAATTTATTTTTTTCAATCCTGTTGTTTTTTATTTGCTAGGTATGTGACTATTCATAAGGTATCTAAGCTCTCAACATAGAAGGAATTTTACCTTTCTTATAGGGTTTTTGGGAGGACCTATGTCAGGCAATAGATGCAATGTGCCCAGCACGATGTTGGCATTTTATTAGGTAGGTATTCCCTCCCTCTCTACTGATATATTTATGTTCACAATTCAAAAGATAACCCCAAAGTTTGAAGACGTGGTCACTAATGATATCTTTGCCATCATTGTAGTTTTTTATTTCGAAGAAATGAGTGACATCTGTAAATGCAATATTAAGTAATCTTATAAAGCCCAAAGAACATATTCATTGCAGGAACTGTTACTGAAAGAGTAGAGTTCACCACCACCACCACCACCACAGGTCTTTAGTTTTCTGTGCAATGTAGGATGGAGGACAACCTTGTTGAGAGACAGACAGTGTCTTGCAACTTTTTACATAGTAAAAATGTCTTGGGGAGCTTATTTATAAATGCTAGCTCTTAGGAGTCACCTCTTTCCATTTCAGTTCAGAGAGTTTGGTGTGGGACCTAGAAGTATGCACCTCTAACCGTCACTCAAGGTGCCTGATAAGAAAGGCACACAGAGCTCCCTTTGGGGAATTCTTCTTGACTAGAAATGTGGTAGCTGTGAATGAGGCAACGTAGGCGCTCAAGTAGAACTTTTCGCTTACCCGATCTCTCATCAACATCTGGGCAGCATTCTTGTATTTAATCTTGATAAGGCCTGGCTTCTGAATCCAGGCTTCCCCATCCACCTGCACAGGGATACCTTCTTCACCGATAATAGTTATCATCACCTCATGGCACTACCAAAAAAGGAAAGAGAGGACAAAAAGGAAAAAATGAGGAAACTACTGTGGGCTAATCTGGTATTGGTCACAGTGTGAGTGTGTATTTGAAGAGACACTGGCAGAATATATGAATCAGATCATTCCAGGGAGGTGGATCATGTATTACCCATGAGCCTTTTGTGCTTTTGGTCTCTGCCACTTCTATCTTCACCACCTAACTGTCTAACAGATTGCCTACTCCCACTCTCCAGGAACTCCTACAAACAGGTAATTGCTAGGATCACTGCACTTCTTTGGGTTGAAGCGAGATATTTCCTCCCCTTTGCATCCAGTCAACCCTCGCTTACCTGAGCGATTCGATGATGATGCAGGTTGATGAGACGAGACATGGCCATCTGCACCGAACCAAAGATTGCCACCACCTCTAGCTTCCCATCATCTATCGCGGGGGCCTCGTATTCCTAGGGAACAAGAATCATGTCATAATTCTCCCAAGAATCCATACTTTGTCTATAATAAATAAATGTGCTTTGAAGACTACTGGTAAAACTTTTTCTAGTATATCTAGTACATGAAGAAGTGAGAAAACCATACTAAAGGGAAAAATTAACGTGAGGAAGCCAAGCTTGGAAATGGGAATTGTGCTTGCAATACATGTGAGCTCCTTTGGAGATCACAAATTAGCCAATTCCTTTCTTGTCCAGTCCAGCATCATGAATCCCCACGGCCACTTGTGTCAGTTTCCTGAACTTCTAAAATGAACTCAGAGCAAAGAGCTCATGGTTGGCTTCCCGGGAGATGTTTTCACTGACATACTATTAAGGGATGAAGAATATGGCCTCTGGGGGTGATCTTCTGAGTGTCTTTTGGGCCTTAGTAAAGGGGAAGTCAAAACCCAGGATCACGTGACATAATTCTCAAGTTTCTGGTCGATTCTCGTGCTCTGGAATGGCAACTGTTTTAAAAAGCTGAACCTACAGACACTGCTAATACGGACTCAAAGCCTATCTCATCTTCCCCCCCTGTCTACGTTCATTCTAGCCAGTCCAGTAATCCTTTTCGAGATAACTTAGGAGAGTCATGTCCCCTTCCCACCCCATTCCTCATTCCGCACTCACCGCGGTTGCTGTGGTGCTTCCCCAGAAGTTGACACCTCCAGCATAGCTGGTAATATTGAGCACTACAATGCCTTGAAGGTTCGGCAAGGAGATGGGTTCTCCATCACACTGAAAGAAAAGAGTCGCTCTTATTGCCTGACTTTTCAGATACCAACACAACGATCCTTTACAGAGATGAGGGGGAGCTTCTCTTCATACTATTATTTTCTTATATATGACAGAAATAAAACCTCATGCCTTGTCACCATGGCTGTGAGTGAGGCTCCCAGAGTTTAATTTGAGAAGAACTAAAGATATAGTGGAAAGGTGATTCTGAGGTCACTTGATTTCCTTGCTCCGTGCCCAGGAAACAGGCCCTTTTCTACTAACCTCCAGCTGTATTCGTTCTTCCAGTTTCCTGTAAGAGCGCTGCAGCAGTTCCTTGCTTCCCAGAAGACCATACCATATTTTGTTCTTAAGGCGGCTACTACAGAGAGAGGAGTAGAAAAAGATAGTCAGAAGGTGAATGAGAGATAGGTAAGTGGGTAGGGAAAGACAGGAAGGGAACATATCTTATTTTTCAAGTGCCTTTTGCTTTTGAAATTATACTTTAAATTTATTCTTTGAGAAATTCATACATGCATCAATATATTTCTATTGTAGCCATCTCTTATTCACCTGCCCAACCAATTCTTCTGGGATACACTTCAATTTATTTTTATCCTCTCTGGTAGGTTGCCCATGTTCTGATGTATGTATAGGTGACACGATTGGGAAAATGGTAACTTTTTGAAAAATTATGATACATAGATAAATGAGGTGTCTACAGTGGTTTGACTAACAATGCCACCCATAGGCTCATATATTTGAATGCTTAGTGATGGGGGTGGAACACTTTGATAGGTTTAGAAAGATTAGCAGGTGTGGCCTTGTTGGAGGAGATGTCGCCTTGTTGGAAGAAGTGTATCCCCGGGGGGTGGGGGTAGGTACACTTTGAGGTTTTCAAAAGTTCACACTTGGCCCAGTGTTTCTCTCTTTCTTTGGCCTGTGGGTCAGGATATATACCTCTCAGGTACTTCTCCAGCCTATGCTCCCTGCCAGGATGATAATGAACTAAAATTCTGAAACTGTAAGCAAGTCCCCAATTAAATGCTTTCTTTTGTAAGAGCTGCCTTGGTCATGGCAGCAATAGAACACTGACTAAAGATGCAAAAGGATGAATTTCGAGCATTAACTCACACCATACATCTCCCAAATAATCATAACTCAAGATACATCACAGACTTAAAAATAAGAGCCAAAGCAATAAAATTTTGGAAGAAAACAACACTTTCAAAGCATGAGTTAGATTAGTACACCAGAGACATGGTCCATAAAGAAAAAAATAATGAGCCCTTGTAAATTCAAAATTTTTATACTTAAAAAGTTACCTTTAAGAAAATGAAAGGACACTAATAAACTTTGTAAATCACATATCTGGTAACATACTTTGTCCACATCCCAGGTTTTTTCTGAGAAAGAGATTCTAGTGGCAGCGGCAGTGGCAGGGGTGGGGTGGTCCTTTTTAAAAATATTTACTTGTTTGTTTTTATATCCCAACCAGTTTTCCCTCCCTCCTCTCTTCCCACTCCTGCCTCCCCTCTCCCCCTCACTCACTTCTCTGTTTCTATCCAGAAAAGGCAGGCCTCCCATGGATATCAATCAACCATGGTATATTAAGTTGCAGTGAGACTTGGCACCTTGCCTTGTATTAAGGCTAGGTAAGGCAACCCAGTATGAGGAGTAGGTTCCCAAAAGTCAGCAAAAGAGTCGGAGACAGCCCCTGCTCCCAGTGACGACGAAGCTACACAATTGTCACATATATGCAGAGGGGCTAGGCCAGTCCCATGCAGGCTTGGGGTAGTCCTTTTAACTTATACATTTAATTTATAAGAAATGTGAAGCTGCCTTAAGGGATATCTGTAAGCTAAAACTACCAGAAAGTGCCAGGTAGGGCAATATTAATCAATGGGTCCACAGGACCCAATCTGGAATGCCAAGAAGCAATAGAAGTAGCTTGGATATTTGAAGCCCTGTCAAGTAAAAATAGATTTGGAGCCCCTACAAGGACTCAGTTAATCTCTTATAAGCACCATAAAGCTTAATGCAATCTATTCTCAACAGCAGTAACAGAGATAGCTATATTTCTACAGAAATCCACATGGGTGAACTACTGAAGGGAAGTACGGATGTATGATGGCAGGGTGATTATCACAGAGCAACCCAGCCTTCAGGACACACTGTCTGCACTAGGCTAGTCTTGAGACGAGTGCACTTATTTCCCAAGGACCTCGGTCTTTTCATTGTTTGTTTGATGTAGGAATACATATGTGTATCATGATTATATGTATTTATACAGAGAGCTGAGCTTCTTCCCCTTACTTGTATTGTCCTGGGTGTTCATCTCTTCTGGTATTGAACTCCAGAGAAATTTTTGCATCTAGTCCAATTCCGAAGTAGTTGTTCATGACACACTTTTCTTTGAAGCGTCTGAAATTGGATAGGGAAGAAGGCAGACACTAAAGCAGGAAAGAAATACTACTGCTACAGACATCAGACTTCATCTGCATGACAAAAAAAACACCACTAAGGGAAGGCCTCCTCCACTGGGTACAAGCCATACAGTTCATGGAAGGTATATAGAGAGTCGTTTTGTGTCCAAGAGTAACTTGTTAGTTCTAAGGGAGAATGCCCCTTAGAACTGGGACATGTCCTAGAACTGGAGAATGTCCCTTAGTCTGGAAGCTTTAGAGGGATATGGCACACATTAAAGAAGCAAAATTTGCAATCTTATTTATATTTGTAGACCTCAGATATGAGTCCTGTTTTTCCACATTCTCATAACTATTTTTTGTGTGTCTTAGTTGCGAATGTATTTTGATGAGTATACATTAGTCTACGTGACCATTCGCAGGGGTACCCGACTCCGCTGTGGCAGTTTCCCACCAGAAAACATCTCACATTCGTGAGGAAAGTCTGGTAAAGGAGGGACAGCAGCAGTGAAACAGTGAAGCAGTTTCCAGTCTTTTGTATTCATCTAGGGTGTCAATAGCAGCACTAGACTATTCTAGAACTAGTTTGTATCATCCCATGAAAACTGAAATGCTTATTCCCAATTTCGCACTCAAAGACATCTCAGTTGCTTGGACGAGGCCATGGTGGGAGGGCTTACACCAGAAATCAATCAGTCAATCCTTTGGCACAGCTGGTGTTAAACATTTGCCAGTGCTTATCACAACCCACAAGGCAGACCCATGAGCCATGAATGAGGAGTTGAAGGATTTGGGGAGGGGACTGTCAGACACCGGAATAGAATTGTTTTCGTAAATAAACTATTTAAGGAACATTTGCTGTGTGTGTCCTTCTTTTGAGAAGCTGAAAAGGGTACAGTTTGGCTGTTCAAGCATAGGGGGATTTAAAGGAATCACTAAACGTCCATCAGTTTCACCTCCCTTGACCACAGTGAGAAATCAGGGTTTCCCTAATATCCCACCCCAGTGATCTAAGTGTGGTAGAATTTGGCTGCTGGGCTCTGTTAGAGAGGTAGGACTGGGAGAATAAGTGTCCTTGGATTTTCTATCCTGTCCCCTATATGACCGGTTTTGGTACTTTCAACTATTTACAATTAAAAGTAACACTGAGAAAATAAGTCCTCTGAACAATAACATGTTATGTGTTTATAATGATAGTAACTGCTAATGCATACAGCACTTAAGTATGAGTATCAACTACACAG
Source organism: Myodes glareolus (assembly GCF_982192425.1). NCBI lineage: Eukaryota > Metazoa > Chordata > Mammalia > Rodentia > Cricetidae > Myodes > Myodes glareolus. The sequence continues at coordinate 131,143,340 of NC_142053.1, read as the reverse complement.
CTCAGTGCAAGTACTTTTCACGTTTAGATGCAACAAATAGAACAAGCTTATGTGCAAAGTCCAGTAATTATTTTCCTTCCATTTGAATTGAGTAGGTCACACAATTAGTTAAGTAGAATCAGAATTTGACTCTGGATATGGTGAGACTGTGCTACCAGCCAGAGAGACAGAAAAGCCATTAAGAGGTCATCCACTTGCATACTTACATCGTTTCAGGTGTAAAATGTAAGTAATCTAAGTCAAGGTTTCTGAGGTCTTCACTTTGGAGAGACAGCAAAGACGATAAGGTGCTGCAATAAGAACCTAAACAGGAAAAACATCACCTTGGAGACAGATGCGAACGAAAAGCCTTTCTCCCCACTTGTAATTAGTTATACTTTCCCAGGCAGGTTCGAGTCAAGCTCAGTGGTTTTTAATCTAAATAAATCTCAGGGTTCTCACACCACAGAGGCCCCTTAGATCCTTTTAGAAGGAGAGGGACTTTCACTGCAGAGAGGGTAAAGCTGAGGTGCTTGCTGCCTGGCAGGAAAAACAAATTCAGATCACAGCTCTCATGAGAGCACTAGCTCCCAAGTGTCTAACATGGCCATTGCTGCGGACACTGGTGTGACTGAGTGCAGAGCTTCTAGACAAGAGTGAGGACTCCCCAGTCCCGAGTGGGCTCACGTATAAAGCCGGATGTGTGCAAACAGACTTCTTCCCTGGAAATCAGGTAGCAGCAAAGGCTAGAATGGGAGAACCAAGATCCTTACGGTGTCGCGGGCTCATCTGACTGAACTCCTCTGAGTCATCTTCTTCCAGGCAGAAAGTCGATGTGAAGTTCTTCACTGATAAGGACTGTCTGCTTTCTTCATCCAGAACTACCGAGGAAAAGCGGAAGGAAGAAATGGAGGGAGAGAAGGAGGGAAGGAAGTGGAGATGAGAGAACGGGAGACCGGTCACATTTATCCAACAGTTTCTGGGCATTTGCTATGTAGGTAGACTCCTCTCCTGTTTTCCATCATGATGTCTGTTCTGCTCCTTCTTTCTGGCGTCATTTCCAAGTCTCTTAAGATCCATACTGTTTTCTCTGTGACTCTTTTTCTGTCACCCCCACAGCATACACAGTTGTGAGTAGATGCTTGGGAGGGGTGCTATGTTTTCCACACCTGAGTGGAAATCACTATTCCTGGCTACCTTTATTTTGTTAGCATATACACTCGCATGCCATTTGTTCAGACTCGAACCTCTAGGACTATGCTATGCATGTGTGTGCATGTGTACATGAAATGTGTGTATGCATGGTTTATGTGTATGATGTGTGTGTGTGTGTGTGTGTGTGTTTGCGTGTGTGCAGGTACTTGCATTCCACAACATACATGTGGAAGTCAGAGACAACATCAGAATCAGTTCTTATTTTCCACCTTTCTTGAGATATCTCTTGTTGTTTATTGCTGTGTACACCAAGCTAGCCCACAAGCTTCCAGTGATTCTCCTGTCTCTTCCTCCCATTTCCCCCACAGAGGTGCACTGAGTTTACAGACGTGTCTGTTACCACATCCTGCTTTTACATGGGTTCTGGGGATTCAAACTCAGGTTGTTAGCTGAGCACAGTGAGTATGCTGTGTGCTGAGCCATCTTCCTGGCCCAGCGCTCTTCATTCAAATGCCTCACCCCACTACCCAGGACATCTGAGATGTTACTATCCTTTTCATCAGCTCATATGTGGCACAGCACATGTATTCAGCATGTGTTGAGCCCATAAGTGGTACAGCTCATGTGTTCAGCTTGTGCCAAAGCTCATATGTTCATTCACTACCTTACTGCCAAGTCTTTATGTAACATGTATTGAGGGAACATGTAAAGATGGGTTATGACAGAGCCATGGGGAAGTCAAACTAATTTTATCTTCATTACTACAGAAAGAGACACAAAATGATTGTTTAATCCCTGAAAATTAACTATAGAAACAGAAAAAGATTATTTAATTATTCCAGTGTTGGCAGAGGCTGCTTGTTCATTCCCGGCCTCCCAGACCTGAAATAATTACACAGAAACTGTATTAACTACAACACTGCTTGGCCAATAGTTTAAGCATATTTCTGGCTAATTCTTATATCTGAAATTAACCCATTTCTATTAATCTGTGTGTTGCCACGTGGTTGTGGCCTTCCATCCAGCGTCTGCCTCCTCTGGTGGCTACATGGTATCTCCCTGACTCTGCCTACTCTTTCCTTCCCTATCTGCTTGGAATTCCTCTTTGCCCTAATCTGTGCTGCAATAGGCCCACAGCAGCTTCTTTATTAACAATGGTATTCGCAGCATACAGAGGGGAATCCCACACCATTTAACAGTACAAAAGGGAGCTGTCTATTCTTAGAAACATGGCTAAGGTTTCTTCTAAAGGTACCAAGGCAGGGAAAGGTGCCACGGATAAACACCAAAGGCTAGCAGGAAAGAATTCATGTTATGGGGGGACTTTTGCTTAATTCTAACAGCTCAGTTAGAATGCAATTTATCTCACAGCATCTTCTTTATTTATTTTCCAAAGGAGCATTATGGAGATGAAGTGGCCATCAAAAATGCTAGACGAAAAAGTTGGGCGAGTTTAGAACGTCATCCCAAGCTGCAAGTTTGGAGAGTGTCATGAATTCTGGGCAATGGCAATTACTGGCAAGTCAGTGGGATCAATCTCAGGATCCATATGCCTGATTACATGGTGCAAGTCCTTTAAACATGAACACCATTTTTTTTCCAAATAGCCACAGGCTGCTGATTAGCCTTGGCTGCTGAAATGGCAGGAAAAGATAGAAAAGGTTCCATGGCCAGAAGTGAGGCTGACAGAGCTTTCAGCAGTGTTGCTTACATCATGTGTAGCTGTTAAGGATGAGTGTCAGTTCCCAAAATAGGTAAGAATGGGAACTGAAGGCTAGGGAAGAAGAAGTCAAAGAGACAGCATTATCTATACTGGGGCTTTTCAAATCAGCAGCCAGAGGACTGATTTGGAAGGCAACCTGAACACCGAATCCAGCTAAGTGCTGTCAGTGAGACCAGATAGCAAACCCAGACTAAAGGAGATCATTAAACCATTCATAGGCGAAACCTGCACTTCTCCCCATCTTTCCTAGTGCCAATAGCACTAAGAATCTTACCTTGTTCCACCTGGAATATGATGAGCTTCAAGGATTTCTGGATGTCATGAGCCCTTACAGCCAACTCCAGCTTGGACTTTGTGACGTGGTCTATTTGAGGGACGAAGGGCTTTCGTTCTATTTTCTCAGAGGTTCCATATGTTGTGGCTAGTCGCTCAGCAGAGGTAACTTCTTCATCCTCAGTCAGGATATCAATAATGATGCTGAGTTTATCATACATCAAGTCACTCTACAGAGTAGAGAAGAAAATGGGATATTGTTACAAAGGCCAGAATGAGGAACAGTGATGATAAGGGAATACTAGGCCAGAAACACTCAACCTAGAAATCCGTATGTGAGGTGATGAAGTCCACACTGTTCTGACACCCAAAGATGACTAGGGGATTAAGCATCAGGTCTTTGTTTCTGAGCAGCTTTTGGTACCTATGCATGCTTCACACAGCCTTTCTCATGTCGGGCTGGCCCTTAAATTTATGTGGAACATAGACAAAATGACGAAATAAACACATTTTCATGTAAGTATATTCATAGGCATGCTCCTATGGATGCTGGTGTACCTCTGCATAGTGTCTGTGTCTGTCCTCAAAGGTACATATTTCAAGGATGTGGATTTGCGATGTGATTTAAGCTTAACTTAGCTCAGTAGTCCTCAACCTTCCTAGTGCTGTGACTCTTTAATACAGTTCCTCATGCTGTGATCCCCAACAATAAAGTTATCTCGCTGCTACTTCATAACTGTAGTTTTGCTACTGTTATGAATCACAGTGCGAATATCTGGTATGCAGGACAGCTGATATGTAGCCCCTGTGAAAGGGTCGCTTGACTCCCCAAAGGGGTCGTGACCCACAGGTTGAGAGCAGCTGCTTTAGTAGTTTGTGGTATGAGACAAGTTTCTTGACCTCCTTGTCCCTCCATGCCTTAGGTCAGCTGTGAGAATGAAATAACATGATACATTAGAGCACTCGGAACAAGCTCTGATGCAAAGTGTGTGTCACGTGTTAGGTACTATTACAGGAGGTGTGTGTTTTCTATGTTTAAATGTGTGCATGGTGTGCATGCTCATGTACACGAGTGACTGAGTGTTTGTGTGTGGGGAGGGGATTGGAGGTCTGAGGTCACTGTCAGGATTATCCTCAAATCATTCTTCCACCATATTCATTGAGCAAGGTCTCTGAATCCAGATTGTTCTTGGGGTCCCTGTTTCCACTTTCCAGAGCTGGAATTATCATGTTCACCCTTACTGGGGATCCAAACCCCAGTGTTCACGTTTTCACAGGAAGTACTTTAGCTGTTGAGCCATATCCCAAGCCTGGCGTATTTCTAGCGTATGCATATGTGCTGGGGCTAGAACCTGTGGCCGAACACACGATAACTAGCATCTACTAACTGAGTTGCATTGCCACCCTTTGTGGGTTTAAATGCATAGATTTTCATGCATGCTTTGGTATATTAACTCCACTCACTGATGCTTAATGTACACTTGTGTCTATTTATGGTCAGACTCTTGGCTTATATCTAGGTGCATGCATGTGTATATGCATGCAAAGTACCAGTCTTCATTTGGCAAAGATGAAGGGAGGAGATTGAGCTTTCCCACGCAGATGTACCAGCTACTCGCCTTTGCCAATACTTTATGATTTCTTATTGTTTTACTGGAAAAAGTGAGTCCTGGCTCCCACAAAGGTGAGACACTGGGAAAGGAAACTTACTTTCAAAATCACAGACTCCACTGCTGTATTGTTCTGTTTTATTTGGGTCCAGGCCTTTACAATATCAATCATAAAGTCTTCCACTGCTGAGCACAGGAATCTGGAAAAACGAGGTAGATGGCATATGTGATAGAAATCATGAGGTCTAGAGCCCTTGTCTTTTACAATAGCATCAATATTCATCTTCCCCCTCCTTCTGTCTCACTTTTGAAACATATCCTGCCTTCCCTGTCCTCTCTCCAACTTCCCATTCTTTTTTCTTTGTTTTATTTTCCCTGTACATATGATGAAATATATCCCGTTCACACTTGAGTCCAATTTCACCCCACTTCCCAAGTGATGGACTTGAGACAGGTTTACTAGCATTTCTTAGTGATAGTTATAAAAGAGAATTTACACATTGGGTCAGTCAATTCTAGTTCAAGGGCTACCTAATACAATATAAATACAATGACACAAGGAAATGTCTTTTTGGGATTAGTCCTTCTCAGATGAGAGTGTAGGTGATGGGCCAAGAATCTTTGCTCCTAAAAGTACTAGGAAGAACAAAATTACCCAAATATTTTGGAGGGAGTGTACTGCTTGGGTTATAAGACAGAAGATAGCATGTCCAACCTTCTACCTTCCTAGGCACTGACAGGTAAGGCATCAGTCCCTGGGTCCTGGGCATTCGGCTATTCCCCTGAACTCTGTGTTGACAGGACCTAGTACCCCAAGTCCCCAGAACAAGCTTCTGTCATCCAGTAGTTTCTGAAGTCCACAGGTAAGGAGTCCCCAGAGAGCCCTGGCCACACTTCTGTGGATCCACTAACTCTTAGGCCTGAAATGTAAGCAATCTCTGGAGTATCAGCCCCCAGCCCACACTTCTAATTCAATGGACTAACTTCAGATGCTCAAGTCTCAGTGCAGAAATATAAAAATAATGTGACAATCCAGGAAAACATATCTCCACAAAAATGATTCATCCCATGCTACTAGACCCCAGTGGAACTGACTGAGAAAAATTTCCAGAGAAAGAAGTGGAAAGAATGACTATAAGTGAGTCTACACATCTCAAAGAAGACAAGGATATTTTCTGAGAACAAGAGCGATACATAAAATAAAGTCAGTACAAGATATAAAAATAGAATTTAATAAAGACATAAAATTAGTGAAGAAAAGCCACACTGAAATCATGCCGGAAATGAAAGCAGTAAGCAGGACTTCTGGGTAAGATGGTGGATGAGAAGCCATGCTGGAGCGTGTGCAGCTTATCACAGTCAGCAATTAAAAGAATTGAAATATGTTATCATCTTATCAGTCACCTTCTCCTCCAGTCCTAGTGTCTACTTGATCGAAACCCCAACAAAACTCAAACACCATGGGACCGACAGAATATCTCCACTAGTGACTTGGACTTGCTGCTGCGATTATAACCAGTGCAGCCACCACCACCGTGTGGACATTTTATTCCATGAAAAACAGACTAAACAAACCCTACCAGGATATCCACAAAAGTGGTGTTGGTAGGCATTTCACAGAAGGGCTTCCCAGTGACCACTGCCAGGGCCACCATCGGTGCCCCGGCAGGAAAAGGTGAAGCCATGGAAGCTAAGCGAAGCTCTAAACAGTGCTGTAGGCGTCACCCAGCCACCAGCTGCTTCTGTCCTGTGTGAAGGCAGCGAGTGTGGCTAGATGGGGTTTGCCTTAGCTACTCACAGTCCACAGAACTGAGGCAAGGGAAGTCTACACACAAGACGATCGGGGAACCCACAGAGGAAGAACTGAACTGGTAAAAATCAACCCAGAGCATGACCAGGGCAGGAACCAGGGAGGAAAAGCAGTGGTTATGACAAAGAGAACACGCATTAACATTCAGGACCTCCATCCAACTCGCCTCCCTCTTCTACGGCTATTTCTTATCTGTCGCTGTAGACATTCTAGCAGGCCAACACTGTCCCCTACTGTTCACACCTTTTGCTGTTTTACACACTCCTTTTCTTTCTTTTTTCCTTTTCCCCCATATCCATCCCTTAGGATTACATCTCCTAAAGCCCAGAGGCTGACCCTGTTTATGGCACTGGGATACACATCCTTACTGTCTCTTTTTAGGCTACCATTAATCAGAACTCCCACATATTAACCTCATTTTTTCTTTGCTCCAAATATTCCAACTCCAACGGATGTCCCTTCCTCTACTTCCAGTGTTAACAACAGAATACTCTCACTAGACCCACTGTGATTATTTACCTCTCCTCCTTTTCTTTCCCATTCTACTCATACTAACATATCAGTATGCACAGTAGCATTAAGGCTCCTTTATTCCCTAAAGTAATCAGTACTTAATAAGTGTCTGCTTTGTAGGCACTTTCTACCCCATTATCAGAGTGCTTTAACTACTGGGTAGTGTGATTGGTGCTTCAGACAGTAGTCAACCCTCAGACTGGAGATAAAGCCTGACGCCTGGAACGCTAGTCTAACCGTTGGAAACATCCCCACAATGGCAACAACCTAGTTTTTCCTGAGTATTACAAATGAACTCACTGGAAGACAAGAGGCAACCAAATAAAAAACAGTAAATCTTAACCAGCAATGTAACCCCCAAAAGGCTGATCCCAGTGCAAAAACCCAAGGAACATGAAAACCCAAAACAGCTTATCATGTCCAAAAACAACCAACCCCACACAAATGACCCCTAGTCAAAACAACTAACCCCATACAAAGGAGCCCTAGTCAAAATGACTTGGACAAAACTCCAGGTGCAGAATCAAAACAGTAATTATACATATGTAAAAATATCTCAAATAGGACTCAAATACTTTCAAAGGGAACACAGACAGCTGAACGAAATGAGGCAATCAATACATGATGTGAAAATAGAATTTAATAAGAGATAGACATACCTAAGAAAACTCAAGCCAAAACAGTGATGGAAATGAAAAACACACTAGATCAAATAAAATCTTCAGCAAATTTTTCACCAATAGGATGATCATGTAGAAGATAGACTATTGGTGTATGAAGACAGAATAGAGCACTCAATCTCAAATTGAGAGGGATAGACACTCATTCAGGTATAAGACATCCACAAAGTAACAAATAGGACTAGAAAAGAAACATTTCTACAGTTGAAACACTAAGTGTACAGAACAAAGAAAGTATCCTGAAAGCTGCAAATGAGAAAAGCCAAATCACAAACAAAGGCAGACCTGTCAAAATAACTGCTAACTTCTCACCTAAACTAGATATAGAGTCATATCATCTGCAAATAGGGATACTTTGATTCTTCCTCTCATTTGCATCCCCTTGGTGGCTTTTGTTTGTCTTTTTGCTCTAGCTAAGACTTCAGTACTATGTTAATAGAGAAGGGGGAATGGACAGTTTTGTCTCTTGCCTGATTTTAGCGGAAATGTTTTGAGTTTTTCTGCAGCTAGGATGATGTTGGTTGTGGGATTCTTTGTACTGCTTTTACCATGTTCCCTGTGTCCTTATTTTCTCCAGGACTTTTTTGTTTGTTGGTTTGTTTTACAAGACATGGTTTCTCTGTGTAATACCCCCTGGCTGTTCTGCAACTCAATTTGTAGATCAGGCTGGCCTCGAACTCACAAAGATCCACCTACCTCTGCCTCCTTTTTGCTACAATTAAAGGTGTGTGCCACCATGTCTGGCTCAGTCACTTGAATTTTGATATGGATGTCAAAAATACATATGGAAAAAGATAACATCTTTGATGTACTATGTTGGGAAAATGGAATATATACATGTAGAAGAATGAAACTTGGTCCTTCTGCACAAAAATCATTCGTAAATAGATTAGAATATAGATATTGAACCCAAAACTCCAAAACTTCTAGGAGAAAGAGTAGGGGATACACTGAAGGATACAGGCCCAGGTAAGGACTTTCTGAATAGGATTTCCAATAAATCAGGACATAGGAGCAACAATCAAGAAGTGTGACTTCATGAATCTAGAAAGTTTCTGTACTGCAAAGGAGCCTGTAAATCAATTAAATAGGTAGCCTATAGAATGAAAAAAAGATTTTTGCCATATATATATATATATATATATATACATACATCTGACAGAACTATGAGTATTTAGAATATATAATAAATCTTAAATACCAAAAGCAACACAATTAAACAGTGGGCTATGGACATAAAGAAAGTTTTCTCATGAAGGGAAATAGAAATGGCTAAGACAAAATTCAAAGTGTTTGCAACCATTAGCATCAGGGGAAGGCAAATTACAACTATGTTGTGACTTCATTTTACCCAAGTCATATTAAAACAAAAGACAGCAGATGCTTTAGAAGTGTAGGGAACTGGAAACCCCAATGCACTGTTAATGAGAGCACCAGTTGTTAGAGCCACCTGGAAATCAGTGTGGCAGTTCTTCAAAAACCTACAACTAGGTAACAATCTGACCTAGCTAGACAACTTCTGAGTATATAACCTAGGGACCCTGTTCTCCACTCCAGAGACAAGTGCACATCCACATTCCTAGTGTGCTCAACACAACAGCTGGTTCCTTTTCTGTTACTGTGATAACACACCATGACCAAAAGCAGCTTAATAAAGGGCTTATCTCGGATGATGGTTTGAGAAAGCTAGATGTCCATGATGGTAGAGAACTCAGGGTAGCAGGAGCAGGCAGCTGAAAGAACACATCTCAGTCATTCACAGGAAGCAGAGAAGGGCAGCAGGAACTAAAGCAATGCTATAAAACCCTCGAAGCCTGTCCACAGAGATGTACTTCATCCAGCCATACTCTTGCTTCTAAATGTTCCTTAGCATCCTCAGAAACACCAAAAGGGACCAAGGGTTTAAGTGAATGAGTCTATGGGGAAATGTTTCTCATTCAAATCACAACAGCTAAGAAATGAAATTAATCTAGGTGTCCATCAATCGATAAGTGGATAATGGAAATTTGGCCCCTAGGCACAATGGAATTTTATTTAGCAAGAAAGAAAACACACTGAGTGATGTAACAAAGACCCAGAGAATCAAACATTTTATTTGCGAATATTAACATAAAATCTTTAGATTTGTGTGTTCGACATGGAATACCTATGGAATCCAGAAAAGTAGAAAGGAAGCACTGGTGGGGAAGGGGAAGAACAGGTTTCAGGGAGGAAATTTCTTTAATTTGTATTCATCATGGAAGATTTTCATTTCTCCTTCAATTTTAATAAATAGTTTTGTTGGTATAGTAGTCTGGGTTGACAGTTTTGGTCTTTCATAACTTGGAATACATTTTTTTCCAGTCCATTCTGGATTTAAATGTCAAATAATCAGGTGCTATTCTGATGATCCTGCCTTTGTAAGTGGCGTGACCTTTCTCTCTTACGAGTCCCTTTCCATATCCTTTATTCTGTTCTTAATGTTTGAACTGTACGATGTCCTAGGGAGTTTCTTTTCTGTTCTGTCTATTTGGAGTGCTGTAGGCCTCTTGGACCTGCATGGGCATCTTTTCAACTCTGGAGATTTTTATTCTATGATTTTACTAAAATCTATTTTATGTGTTAGTATCAATGTTATTCTTATTCTTTAGTTAATATCAACTGTCTCTGCCATACTTGTCAACACGTCCTGTCCCACACCTCTGGCAGAAGCCTCCTCTTCCATCAGAGACCAGGCCAGCTTCCTGAACCCCAGGTAAGACTGCTTCCCCACCCTGCCTGTGCTTACTCAGAACATCTGCAACTGCCCTTCACCATCTCCTGGCCCACACTTCCTGGAAGCCTTCCGACCCATCAGAGGCCAGGCTATCTTACTGAAAGCCAGGTAAGCCACCAACCCTTGTCCCCCAGCCCCCTACCACTGCCTGTACCCCCCACCATAATCCCAAGTGCATTTCTTCTCCTTGCCAACTTATTCAGAGGCCTGGCCAGTACCCTGAACCCCAGATAAAACTGCCCCCTCACCCCACCCATGCCTGCTCAACATAACCCCAACTGTCCCTCCTGAAGGGACACTAGTCCAGGCGAACATGTGGCTCTGGCAGGCCTTAGCCTTCTCCTTATTCCCTCTGCAGCACTAAAAACAATCATATTATATCGCTAACGTTAGCCACCAAGGTCTATTCCCTTACTTTATTAGCCACTTCCTCCTCCTGAGGCTTACTATCAAAGTCCAACAATCAGAAGCCCCTTTGGGTTCAATTAATTAACATAGCCAATTAAAATTAAACACTTCATCCTAACATGGGGTTTTCCCCTTTACCTTTATAAACTGCCATTTGCCTATGTGACAGCTTTGTCTCCTCTCTGTCCTTTGTCCTTCTGGGACAAATATCCCTGGCCCCTTTCCCTTGCCCCCTTCCCCTTCTCCCTCATCCCTATCTCCTTTACCACAGAATCCTGGCCCTTCTAACACAGACCTCTCCTTCTTCTCCTCTTAAAATTCCACCTGCAAGGTCATTTGCTGCTATTTTTCTGCCTGAGTCAGAAAGCAGCCACTTTAACTTTTCTTCCCTCATTTCTAAATAAGGGATCTTTCTGTGAAAACAGGTATTTGGGTGTGGTTTGTGCCTAATCCAGGGTCTGGAAGGGAGCCCCTGCTGTGTGTGGGCCCCCTTCACCTCCCTCTCCTCATCATCATATCCAGGGCTAGGCCTCTGGCTGAAGCTTTCCAGGCCAGCTCCCTGAAAAACCAGGTAAGCTATCCCCTCATTGCCCCACCCATGACTTCCCAATATAACCATAACCCCAACTGCCCCTCCTCTCCTTGTCAGCATGGCCTGATTTACACCTCTGGTGGGAGCCTTCTACTCTATCAGAGATCAGGCCAGAATCCGGACCCCAGAGGCTTGGCCAGCATCCTGAACCTCCTTGAAAACCAGGCAGAAACCTCTAACCCCACCAGAAGCCAGGCCAGGATCCTGAACCTCAGAGGACCCCAGACCACATCAGAGGCCATGCACGTACCTAGCCAGATCTTCAGGCCCAAACTTGAGCAGCAAGCTCCTGCTGGACCAGAGGCCACCCAGGCCATCAAAAGTTCAGCCCCCAACACAGTCAGAGAATCTCTACCCAATCAGAGGCCATGAGATCCAGAAGACCAGAGAGGAAACAGAAACTAAGGAAGAAAACATCCATCAAACAACAACAAGAAAAAAAAATTCACAAATTGGCACCAAGACCTATGATCATTCCAAACCCAGATGCCTAAATGTAAGTGTAAGAACACAAACAACAGCCAGGGCAATATGTCACCACTAGAGTCCAGCCATCCCAATACAGCAAGCCCTGACTATTTCAACATAGCTGAAACACAAGAAAACTATCGTATGATGATGATAGAGGTCCTTAAAGAAGAGATAAAAATAACAAATAGAAGAAAAGACAATCAAAAATTGGAGGAAATCAATAAATCTCTTAAATAATGTCAAGAAAACCAAGAAAAAACAAACAGTTGGCAGAAATGAATAATACTGTTCAGGAACCAAAAATGGAAATAGAAGCAATAAAGAAAACACAAACTGGAATTCTGGAGATGGAAAGTCTGGGTAAGTGAACAAGAACTACGGATGCAAGCATCCCCAACAGAATACAAGAGAACGGAAAAGAGAATCTCAGGCATTGAAGACACAATAGAAGAAAAACCCCAACATGATCATCTCATTAAATGCTGAAAAATCCTTTGACAAAATTCAAAACACCTTCATGATAAAGGTCTTGGAGAGATCAGGGATACAAGGGACATACAGAAACGTAATAAAAGCAATATATAGCAATCCAACAGACAGCAAAGCAATTCCACTAAAATGAAGAACAAGACAAGGTTGTCTACTCTCTTAGTATCTATTCAATATAGTACTCAAAGTTTTAGCTACAGCAATAAGACAGCAAAAGGAGATCAAGGGGATAAAATTAGAAAAGAAGAAGTCAAAGTATCTTTTCTTGCAGATGATATGATAGTATACATAAGTAACCCTAAAAATACCACTGGGTAACTCCTAAAGCTGATAAACACTTTCAGTAAAGTAGCTGGATATAAAATTAACTCACAAAAATCAGTAGCCCTTTTACAGAAAAACAATAAAGGGGATGAGAAAGAAATCAGGCAAACAACATCCTTCATAATAGGCACAAATAATATAAAATATCTTGGGGTAACTCTAACCAAGCAAGTGAAAGACCTGTATGACAAGAACTTTAAGAGAAGATATAAGAAGATGGAAAGACCTCCCAAGTCCATGGATAACTGAGATTAACATAGTAAAAATGGCCATCCTACCAAAAGGAATATGCAGATTCAATGCAATTTCCATCAAAATCCCAACACAATTCTTTACAGAACTTGAAAGGACAATTCTCAGCTTCATATGGAAAAGGAAAAAAAAACAGGATAACTAAAACTTGTATAGTAAAAGAGCTTCCAGAGGTACCACCATCCCTGTTTTCAAGCTCTACTACAGAGTTTATAGCAATAAAAATAACATGGTATTGACATTAAGAAAGGCAGGTCGATCAATGAAATTGAAACCAAAACCCAGACATAAATCCATACACCTATGGACACCTGATTTTCAACAGAGAAGCTAAAATTATACAATGGAAAAAGAAAGCATTTTTAACCGATGGTGCTGGTCTAACTGGATGTTGGCATGTAGAAGAATGCAAATGCATCCATATCTGTCACCCTGCACAAAACTCAAGTCCAAGTGGATCAAAGATCTCAATATAAATCCAGATACACTGAAACTGATAGAAGAGAAAGTAAGAAATTGCTTTAACTGCACTGGCATAGGAGACAACTTCCTGAACATCAACAGCATGGATAGGAAGCTAGATGATTAATAAATGGGACCTTAAGAAACTGAAAATCCTCTGAAAGGCAAAGGACACACAAAATATCATGTTCCAGAATGGGAAACGATCTTCATCAACTCTACATCTAACAGAGGGCTGATTTCCAAAATATATAAAGAACTCAAGAAACTAGACAACAAACCAAATAATCCAATTAATAATAGAGTATAGATCTAAACAGAATTCTCAGCAGTAGAATCCCAAATGACTAAGAAACACTTAAGATGTTCAACATTCTTAGCCATCAGTGAAATAAATGCAAATCAAAATGACTCAGATTCTATCTTAGACCTGTCAGAATGGCTAATATTAAAAACACAAGTGACAGCTCATGGTGGAGAAGATGTGGTGGGAAAGCAAACTTGTACAGCCACTTTGGAAATCAGTATGGCGGTTTCTCAGAAAACTGGAAATTGAGCTACCTTAGGACCCAGCTATACAACTTTTGGGCATATACTCAAATGATGCTCAATCATACCACAAGGATACTTGCTCAGCTATGTTCATAGTAGCGTTATTTATAATAGCCAGAACCTGGAAACCACCTAGATGTCCCTCAACCAAAGAATGTGTAAAGAAAATGTGGTACATTTACAAAATGGAGTACTACCCAGCTGCTAAAATCAATGACAGGAACTAGGAAAAAATCATCCTGAGTGACGCCCAGAAAGACAAACATGGTATGTACTCACTCATAAGTGGCCACTAGCTGTAAAAGATAACCATGCCACAATCCACACCCAGAGACGCTAGGTAACAAGGAGGACCCAAGTGGGGACGCATGGACCTCCCTGGGAAGGGGAAATAGAAGAGATCTCGTGGATGGACTGGAGGCTGGTAGGGATGAGAACATGAGGGATCAAGTTGGGGTGAGGTGGGGGAGAGTACTGAAAAAGAGAGGACTAGAAAGGGGATAATTTCGGAGTCAGGTAGAAGCTTGGTGCAGGGGAAATTCCCAGGACTCACCCCAGCTAAGGCCCCCAACAATAGGGAATACTTAACTGGAAATGGCCATCTCCTTTGCTCTGGCAAGACTACCAGGAATTGGGACACCGACCCAGACTCACAACCTTCAACCTACAGTCTGTTCTGCCTATGACCATATATATGCTAGGATAAGGGTGGCACAGAGATTGTGGAATGGCCAACCAATGACTAGTCCAGCCTGAGGCTCATGACACGAGAGTGAGCCCACCTCTGACACTGCCTGGGGCACCAGGACCCAGAGTCTGGATGGCCCAGAAATCTAGGGTAGAACCAAACACAACTGGAGAGAAAAAAATGTCAAAACAATGATATTTTGCTATATTCATAGGTTGGGGCCTAGCTTAACTGCCATCAGAGAGGCTTCATCCAACAACTAATGGAAGCAGATGCAAACCCACAACCATACTTTAGGTGGAGCTCAGGGAATTCTGCTGAAGAGAGGGAGGAAGGATTGTAGGAGCCAGAGAGGCAAGAAAACCACAAAAAAACCTATAGAGTCAACTAACCTGGGCTCATAGGAGCTCACACAGTCTGAACCAACAACCAGGGATCCTGCATGGGCCTGACATAGGTACTCTGCATATATGTGACAGCTGTGTAGTTTGGTCCTCCTTATGGAAGTCCTAACAGCAGGAACAGGGGCTGTCTCTGACTCTTTTGATGACTTTTTGGGAACCTATTCCTCATACTGAGTTGCCTTGTCCAACCTTAATACAGGAGAAGTGTTTAGTTCTGCCACAACTTGATATGCCATGTTTGCTTGATATCCATGGGAGGTCTGTCCTTTTCCAAACAGAAATGGAGGAGGAGTGGATGAAGGGGGCGAAGGGGAGGTGATAGGAGGAACTGGGAGGAGAGGAGGGAGGGGAAACTTTGGTCAGGATGTAAAATTAACCAATCAGTCAATCAATCAATCAATCAATCAATCAATCAATCAATCAATATTAAAAATACAAATAAAATCAAGAAAAAGTTTTAAATTTTATAATTAAATGAAAATAAAAAAGATAAAAATAAATATAAAATGGTTAAATATGGGAGTAGAGGGGCGAAAAGAGTAAAAGCAAACGAGGGTAAAAGATGGGACAGAGAAATGAGGTAGTGAGTAGGTTAAACAAAGCTAAGGATGTTTGAAAAATATGAAAACCCACTTGTTAAAAATTAACACAATTTTTAAAAGAAACAATGGAATTCTCCTATATGGATAAACAATGTTTTTCCCAGGAGACAAGGCTCATTATTTAAAATTTTATTGCAAGGCATGAGCTACCTCCCTATGAATTACTGGTCAGGGAGCACCAGAGGTATCTAAAATAACACAAGCTATCACATTGCCCTTGGTTACCCACCATAACTACATGGTAAGACTCTATTCGGGAGAACACCATAGACTTTGGCTGCATGACGCAGAGGATTAATTTCAGAGCAGCTGGGAAGCTTTCTCCTGCTGGTTACCTTTCAGAGTGTCATAAGATGCAGGTTGCTGGGGAAGGAAAGGCATCAATGATCTCATTCAGTGTTGGGTTCTGCAGGCTACAGTCTCATTCTGTGAGGCAAAATGTGCCCACAGACGCAGAAATGGCATGACTGTTATGGGGGTAACTATGATTTATGATTGAATTTGAGGCCCTCTCCAGAGGAAGTGGGGCTAGAGAGATGGCTCAGCGGTTAAGGAGCACTGCTTGCTCTTCCAACGTTCCTGAGTTCAATTCCCAGCAACCACATGGTGACTCACAACCACATGTAATGAGATCTGATGCCCTCTTGAGGAAGAGACCTGGTCAGTCGTCCTCATCAACTTAGACCATGAAACCCAATATGGACAAGTTCAACAGAACCACCATATTCGGGCTGCCTATGCATGCTTCAGCATTGCCAGGGCATAAATTTCATTTCTTCCCTTTTTTTTTTCATTTTCCACAGGAAGTAATTTCACACCTGTTACTGTAGCCTTCTCAAAAGCCCATAGGTTAGAAGGTCATAGGCCCTAGGGTATAACGGCTGCTATTGTTTTGCTAAATGATTTCTAAGATATGGTGTTAAATGAATCAAACATTTTATAAGATGACAAACATTATATGCTACTGTACATTTAAAATGATTGCTAAAGTCTGGGAATAATTAAACTACAGGGATATCCAGCCACAAAGAAGAGTTTTGACCTCCCCAAAGGCATGCATGGGAGACACTTGTGCTTTTGATTTTGTACTGGGTAGATATATAACATATAAAAATGAATAGAGCTTAAATTGGCAAATAATACAAATTTGAAACTAAAAAGCAAACAAACAGGCAGGTACCAGCAGGCACCGAAGAGACCTTTTCCAGCGCCAAGTCAGGTGTCTGTGTTGCTGGATTATCTAGAATATTTTATGTGCCTTCAGTTGCCTTCTTTCCAAATAGCTGCTCGCAATTTTGCCTGCTTTTTGAGCAGCATGACTCCTCCCTCCAGCCTCATATTTTTTTGTCTTTAATGTTCCACTCAGGAAATTGGAGTTGAGTGAAAATGATTAGAAAAGACAAATACATACTTTACTTGACCTTGAAACCCCAGGCTTTCAGAGTGAACTTCATATAGCATCACCTTAGAACAGCCTATGATACCCCAGAGGACGAGAAGCAAAGGAAGACTGACCTAGAGGCGATGACAATCTCGGTCGGGTACTGGGCCTTCAGGATTTTGTTCAATTCATTGTTTGCAGCCTCTAAGTGCTGGATAGCAGCAGCCTAGGGGTAGACAGAGGGGTCAGATTCAGAAGCTGAGCTCTGTGACTTACCATACTGCATCTCTTCACAACCCCGCCCCCAACATCTTCACAAGAAACTCAACTGCCTTTCTGGAAATAAATTATTTTGAGTCTCAAATCATTCTAAAAATGAGAGACGCTCTCTGTGAAATGTCATATTCTACAGATAGTAAATAATAGATCTGTAATTCTGATTTATAACTTTCCAGAAGTTTACTTTTTCAAGGTTACTAAGAATACAATATGTAACTGATTGTGTTCTAAGTTATATGTACTTATCATTTTTATGTATTCTCAATATCTATCCTGAGAGGTAAAGAATGCTTTTATGCTCATTTCATAGAAGAGAAAACTGAGGCATGGGAAAGGAATCAATCAGTAACATATTTAGATTTGATTGCAGGTAGACTGACTCTTGAGTCTGTATTCTTAATTATAAGTTTTAATCCTTCCTATCACTGAGCATCTACCAAGTCCATACACTTAAATGTTTTCAGTATCTTTCAAGTTTGTCCAATTCTCCCCACTTCTGTTACTGAGTCACAAACCTAAATCAGCATCATCTCTAGTCTGAATAACGTCAGCACCTCCCAGTTTTTCTCCTTGCCTCTGATCTTTAATCATTGTGTTGCCTCCTCACACACCCTGGGCTACAGCTCAGTGACGGGTAGTTGGTTGACTATGTGACAGAGGAAGCTTAATGAGATGTTAGTGGTGGGCATTTCCATTTCAACTTCCTCATGTGTTTGGAAGTTTTTATATTAAGTAAGGGGGGAAAAGATGGCTGGGAGATGGCTCAGTTGATAGAGCACTTGCACCGAAAGAATAAAGACCTGAGTTCGAATCCCCAGAACCCACATTAAAAAAAGCCCAGCATAGTAATCCCAGTGATATGCAATGAGATAGGAGGCAGAGACAGGCAGAGCCCCAGAATCTTGTCAGCTAGCTGGCCTTCCTACGCTGTGATGTTCCAGGCCAATGAGAGACTCTGTCTAATAAAAAGATGGAAGGTGCCAAGGACTCCAAACCAGAATTCATCCTCTGATCTCTGACCACAACTATATGCTGTGCACATGGACATCTCCCCCCCCCCCACGTAAACACATTCCCCCAAACTCTTCTAGAATTCTCATTGCTCTTAGGATTAAAATCCAAATTTTCTACTGTGCTTTATTAATTAGCCTTTTCTGGGTTGATTATTTCTCTAGTCTCTCATTTTGTATGTTCCATCCTTGACCAACATGCCCTGGACATTATGAACATGTTTCAGTTCTGTTAATATTATACAGCCTTTATTGTTTTTGGAACAGCATAAAAACAGGTCTTGTGATGGTTTGAAGAAGAATGGCTGCCATAGGGTCATATATTTAAATGATTAAGGAGTAGCACTGTTTGAAAGAATTAGGGGGTGTGGCCTTGTTGGGGGAAGTATGAGGTTTCAGATGCACAAGCCATGCCCACTGTCTTTTCCTGCTGCCTGAGCATCAACATGTAGAACTCTCAGCTCCTTCTCCAGCTCCATGTCTGTCTGTGTGTCACCATGACAATAATTAGCTAAACGTCTAAAACTGTAAGTCAGTCCCAATTAAATGCTATCTTTTATAAGAGTTGCTGTGGTCATGGCATCTCTTTAGCAACAGAACAAAGACTAAGACCAGTCTCCTTTGTCATTTTTTCCTGATTATTGTTATTTCTTGGGTCTAAGTTGAAATGGTACTCATTCTAGATGTTTTCCATGACACCTCACAGAGGGACATACAGACATACATGTAGCACTTTATTAAAATTTTACCTTTTCTACCTTTAAATAGACTCAAGCTCTGCACAACAAGGGCTATATTACTTTTCTCTATCTACTAACGTGTAAGAACATTTCCTAATACAGTACCTCATATACAGTAGCTATTCCACAAACAATTTTGAATTAATGAATGAGTAACTAGAGTGACTCATATCCCTAATGCCAAATGTATTTGCAGTGAATAGCTGCTGACTGATTTCTCCTGTCCTTAGAGATGTCAGCCTCATGGAGTCTATAGACGTACTTCATATTCTTTCTAGGCTTTTCTTCATATTTCACTTGTGATAAAGTGATTGCTCTGAATTATAGCTGACCAATAATCACCTCAAATCTTGGTATATCCATTTTCACCTGTCCTTTTAGTGGTGGGAATTGTTTGGGGTTCTCACGGATCATCACGCTCCATCTAAAATGAAGTTTAAACACAAATGTTACTTAGGTCTCTGCTAATTACAAATGAAATCACAGTTCAAGAAAGAAGTCAAAGCATTCATGTGCTTGGGGAAGTGGCCTGCAGGGTGAACTCAAGCAGTGTACATAACCTCAAAGCATATTTAAGAGGGGATTCTGCTTCACAACATCCCTAGGTGAGTCTGATGGAAGGAATTTTTCTCAGAACTCTCAGAAATCAGTGTTTGTCAACCAGAGGTAGCATCATGAGCTCAAGAAATACTTTTACGAAGTGTTTATGCTAGATCCTTGCCCAAGAACTAAGGAATGAAAATCCTTGTAATTGCCCCAGATTTGTATCTTGAAAACCCACACCTCACTATAAAAGTCCTATTTATCAGATTATAGGATGATGATATTCCCTATTCTTTGGAGCAGAGAAAATATAAGCCAACTGGCACTGAATCTCCTCCCCTGCTCCCCTTTTAAGGTTTCTCTGAGGACTTGCTAATACTGTAGATTCTTTCTCAAGCGTCCGAATGCTTCCATTGGACAAGTGACTACGCATTTTGAAGGACACTCAGCAAACCCCTGAAACATGTCCACGAAGCCCCTGCTCTGTGATCTTTCGGGGGGAAGAGGCGCTTCTACAATATTGCAGGGCTACATGGCTCTCTGGTTTCTCAAAGGACAAGACCTTCCAAGTGAGCCCGCCCTTCCATCACAAGGGAGCTGGGTTCTGGACTAAGATGATATAAATAGAAGAGACACAAGGACATGGCCTTTTAGTCACTCACCTGTCTAAAATTCTCACGTTAGCCTGCTCTACTCTGTTGAGAATATCCAGTGGTGACTTGTTTTTACTCCAGACTGATCCCCAGCCAAGGACACGAGCGAGATCGTTACCAGTTCCAAGCGGGATGACTGCCAGCTGACACTGTAAGAAAAATAGAGACGCTCTTTCAGATAGTCCTTCCACCATGTTCCACTGGCTGAAAGACTTTGAGGGTGCTCTTTGGGACGGAATGGGCAGGAATAGGCCTTACAGCCAGGGGTTTTTAAAGAATTGCTTTATAGCAAGAGTAACAAGAGGGTATTTGGAGTTGAATGATATTTTCTCAAAGGAATTGGACCCCATTCTAATAATGGGGTGAGCATGTTTAGATTGGTCAAGTTAACCATTAAGCTTGTAAAAGACATGTTTATAGATAGGATGAGTGCAGACTAGGGACTTCTTGGATTAGACAGCTCCCCACTCCCACTCTTTCTAGCAATGGGTAAAGGGACTCAGCCAGGCACTCACCCTATCATGCACTTCAAAGGCATCAATCGTGGATAAGACCCAGCTCACGCTGCCATCTCCACCACAAACCAGAACGCGAAAACGAGAAAAGTTCTTAAACATACAGATCCTGCAAGGAAGAAGGGGAAAGGGCAATCATTTCATGATGAATTGGAATTTCTGTTTCTCCCAGACTGTCAGGACCTAAGAATGCCTGCTTTAGCACCCTGCTAATGGACCACTCTGCCTTCTCTTTACTTTAGCCTCGCACTCTTTGTTTATTTGGGACCACAGCTTCACAAGGCAATCTCAGAAATCAGATCTTGCCTCGACTCATCTTATTTTGTGCTTAGCCTTTCTCTGGAAACCACTAATAATCTAGTCGTCTGCTGAGTCTCAAGAAGAATACTTTGCTTGGCTGTTAGTGGCTCCCAGAAACCAGCACTGAATTGGCAAAAGATCCCATAGTAAAATAAGTCTGTAGTGAAATCCCTTTTCTTCATCCTCTGATGTCAGAGGGCATAGTTTTCTGTCTTGCCAATCAGAAAAAGTGAAGCAAGTTTGGGAGCAGGAAAAGAGACTGAAGTGATTTCTGGGAGAGAGCCAAAGGGTAAAATATTCCAGAGTCATGTATTTGTGTATCTGCTGGGATACAAGGACTAATCCCAGAAAGCTATTCTAGCCTAGACTGTTCCGTATACCCAACCATACCTCTTTAGCCCATACTTACCCTGCTTCAGGTCCGCCCTTCGACAGGTCAAATACTTGAGATGGATTAAGATACTGCTTGAATTTTCGGAGGAAGATGATCCCTTGATGATCTCCACTTTTGGAATTGATGAAGATGAGCAAGGGACAGGAACAAGTCAATGGCCAATCAAGACTCCAGAAGTCAGACGATACCACTAATTGGCCTGATAGACACACAAAAGAAAAAGAAAAAGTGCAATTGAGACGAGATAAGAAATAAGATACGATCTACATCACATTTTAAAGAGACTTTTTGGTATCATACTCAATCTCTTGCTATAGAGGAGCAGAGGGAAAGTGAGGGTATTATTACGAGGAGAGTAATGTGTTTGTTCTACTATTTCTAGGCATCCATCTATCATTTTCTGAGAAATTATTATATACCAGATATCATATTAGATATCGTTAGGGATATAGCCCCTTGACCTCAAGCCAGGATATGCTGGAAGACAATTAATGAAGAAATTGCTATAACAGCCAGATTATCAAAACTCTGTGAAGAAAATTCAAAAAAGGTTGAGAGCCCAAGAGGAGGAGCATCCCTCAAGCTAGTCCACTCTGTCTGGTCCAGTTTAGATCTCATGGTGAGAACTGAACAGACCAGGAGAAAAGGGAAAGAAAGGCTGTCATTAAGCCATGAGCTAACAACAGAGTTCCTAGCACAATGATGCATCAATATAAGGTAAAGCCAGAAACTTTAATCGCATCTCTAAGGCTAAGAAAGAGCAATTTATACTATCACACCAATTCCAATGCAGAGTGAGCCTACAGATAAATTTCATGAGGAAGAGAGGGGCGTTTAATAATCTCCAACACTGAAGTTATCCATAGAGAAGTAGGATTATAATAGCCAAATAGCAGTCTAAATAGTCAAATCCTGCCAGCTTGTGGTGAGTGTTAAAGCCTATTGGCAAAGAGATAGGCAGTGATGGTCTTCTAAGAAAGAGTATTATCAACAAATACCAGGCCCTCAAACATCTGCGCTCATGGCCTGTCAGGAATGCTCCAGAAAAAATTAACATATAGGGCAAAAATCATGTTGCTCACTCTTATGTAAGATAGGTAGATATGCTGAACTTTAAAAAAATGTATGCCTGGCAAAATCAAAGGCAGCTTCCTATAAAGTCCCAGAAGGACTGCCTCCCACTAATTGACTGGTGGGTTTTGAAGGCATTCTAAGCAGTTCTGCACCACATTTTCAACTTGTAACTACAAGGGAAATTGACTATCTTTCCTTAGCAGTATAACTTGGATGTAATTATCTTCCATGAACAAATGAAATACCATTATTAACAATTTTTAATGAAAGGTAAAATGGTATCATAATGGTAGTTTTTCACATTCATGCATGCAGGCATTCATTCACTTGTGCATTTATTCACTCATTCAACAAATATGTATGAGGATGTTCTCTGTGTCAATTCTTCTTTATGTTGGTGGACAAAATACAATTCTTATTTTAATGAAGGTAAAGTTAAAGCCCCCATCTCTCTGATTCCTGGTCTGCACTGATGTGCACAAGCTCATATGTTGGTGCCACCATGGAGTCACTTGCTGCCACACTTTTCCCACTGTGATGAACTAGACTGTGTTTTTTTCAAACTGTGAAATACATCCTTCTTATTTTAAGTTGCCTCTTGCGAAGCATATGTTCAGAGCAATGAGAAAAGTAATTAATTCACTAACTGAGGAGAGGGATATAGGAAATTGAAATCAGAGAGATGATAGTTACAAGATTTTCCTATAAAGAATTTACATAATTTTAAAAGGAAACTATTGGCCTATGTAAATATATTTTCCAGTCAAGAATTAAGAAATAGGAAAATGAAAATTATGTTAATGGTACTTACAAGTTAAATAACCATGAGAGCAGAATGGAAATGATTGTTCTAGAATCGTCTTGCAACTTTGGGCAAAGTATACTATACTATACCTTGTAGTATATTTCTATACGAGAGACAGGTAGCTGTATGCTACACTTGGTTGCTCTCCCAGTTTATTCATTAAACTACAGGGACATCTTAAGTTCTCTAAGGGTGCATCTTCTCATATGAATAATAACAGCGTGTTGCAAAGATGAATAAAACAGCCAGCATCGTGAGCTGGGCTGCAGAAATGGTAGATTCATACTCAGGTAGCCAGGCTGACTCCCAAGGTTGCTCTGAAGAGGCTGATGTCCTGTACTGTTTCACAAGTTAATTCTGTAGTTCAGATGAGCGCACAGAAAGCTGACCTGTGAAGTATGTACCCCAGGGTTGAGAAAGAGCTGCAGGCTGATGGAAATCAAGAGCAGAAAATGACCTCACCAGCCACATGAGTCAGAGTAAACAGATCGGGAAGTGTGCACCTTTGTCTTCATGCTCAGCCTCAAGGCCATAAATTATGCTGGGATAGAACAATGGAGACTTGGCTTGGCAGATTCAAGTGGGAAAGAGCACAGGGGCTTTAGGATATGAGTCAACACCCTGATGAGCCTCTTAAGAAGAGCTCATGCTTCTGTTGAGCTGCACCAACCCAGTCACCTAAGCCAGGGGACCACTAGTTTCACTGCCCTTCACTGTCTTCGCTCCACAGAAGGATGCTAAATTGGCGAAAGTCCTGCTTCCTGTTGCCCTTCCTATACTATTAAAAGTAATCTTTAATGATGTTTAAATAAATTGAACTTTTGTAATGGATCTGAGTATTTCTACATGTGTAGAAAGAAATGACAAATGACACCATGAGCTAGGCCCACTCTTCCAGGCTGAAGAAGTTTATGGAGAATGAGTTCTCGACACTACGTGGTAGCAAACATGTCCAGGAGATACTGTGAGGATTTTCTGTCTTTATGAATGCTGTGATATGACCACTGAGTTTGTGGACATGGCAGCTGGTGGACAGCAGAATAGTAGCAGAATGGTGGTCACACGATAAAATAGTGTCATGGCAGAAGCTTCGTTAGGGCCTGCTTTACTAGGCCATCAAAACTAAGTGATGTACATTTCTGTATTACATGTTTTGCTAAATAAACTTTAGTAATAGTGGAAAATTGAGAAATGGAAACACGTTAAGTAACTTGTCTAAGATCACACAGTAAATGATGGAGCGTGTCCATAGGACTAGCAGTACAGAAAGCATTAGGGAACTTTTCAGAAATGCAAATTATTGGGCCTCACCCAGGTGTGCTGAGTCAAAACCTCTGAGGGTGTGGCCCAAAAAGCTGTGTTTTAATAAACCCTTCCTGATGCGTCTGATGCATGCTTATGTTTAATAACTACTGTGTGAGTTCCTACTTTACTGGTTGGGAAGTAATTAACTTGGGGAAGTGGGAAGAGAGCATTTGAGAAGTAATAGAAGATAATACTTGATTTGAGCTATACCTTAAAGGAATTTACTAAAGACTAAGTAGAGAAAAGTGGGTAATTGAAGGTCCTGACAATTGATCGGAGCCCCTGGATGGAATCAAGGAATGCAGGAATGAATGAGCAGCAGCCCTGTCAAAGGTCACCTCAGAAGGTCACCATTTGCTTGCTGGAGAAAGGCTTTCTAGCTTGCCTGAGAGGCTGGAGTGGAATAACCGCAATACCACCATTAAGATTCTGTGACTGAGAAACACAGAAGAAGATTCCCCTCGAATGGAACATCTCATAGGGAATCCTACTCCTCGAGGGCTTATTTGTTGAGGCTAAGAAGCCCAGGAAGAGTCGAGAAGAAAGGGAGTTTTTCAAAGCCCTTTTTGAGAAGTCCAGGTTACGTAATGCATGGTAGAAAAAAAAGGGTTGTCAGTGTGATATCCAAGTGGACCAAGATTGCTGCAACATGGAAGCCAAAATGAAAAGATGCTTCATTGCACATGAGATGACACAAAACATCATCTCATTAGTTAGTATGACAACTAACTAACTAACATTACTAACATACTAACATTAGTTAGTATGTTAGTAGACAAGTTACTAACAGCCTAGTCTGGGCACTTCTATGTAAGGGAAAGCAATGCCATTAGCTGGTGAACCATAACAAGAATCAGACGTGCTGCAGGACGAAAATAACCTCACAGTTGATATAAACAATGAACTTCGACAAGGACAGAAACCTCAGAACATGCTTGACTTGGGCACAAATAGTTACCATCCCCATTAATATACAGTTGGGATGATCTTGTGGGATGCTAAACTATCTCCAGATAATAGTGAAGGAAACAGGAGCACAAAACCTAAGGTTGTAGCCTGAATTCCATGCTCAGAGAAACTTCCTCTTGCAGCAGATGGAAACAAGTACAGGGACTCTCAGCGAGATATTATGGAGAGAGAGAGAGAGAGAGAGAGAGAGAGAGAGAGAGAGAGAGAGAGAGAGAGATCTTGAACACACAGTTCCAAATGAGAGTTCTCCATCAAATCCCTCCCATCAGGACTTAGAGAACCCCATAGAAGAGGAGGCAAAAAGAATTTAAGAGCCAGAAGGGATGGAGGACACCAGGAGAACAAGGCCCTCTAAATCAACACGAGCAAAGCTCAAATGAACTCACAGAGACTGAAGCAGCAAGCACAGGCCCGACACGTGTATAGGTCCTTTGTGTATATATTATAGCTGCCAGTTTAGTATTTTTATGAAAGTCTTGAGTGTGTGCACGAGTAGGTCTCTTCCTTCTGCCTTCTTTTGGGACTCTTTTCCTTCTCTTGGTTTGCCTTGTTCAAACTCAATGTAATTTTTCTATTTTATCTTATCCTATTTTATTTTGCTATGTTTTATTGTTATCTCTTAGAGACAGAAAAGGAGTGGATGTGGATAGCAGGGGAGGCGAGGAGGAACTGGGAGGAGTGGAGAGAGGGGAAACTGTAATCAGGATTGTATAAAAAATAATCTATTTTCAGTAAAAGGGGAGAAATAAATGAATGGTAATGATGCAAGAAAAAAGTAGATTGACTTTTTATGAGTCGCCTGAATTTGTTCAGGTAATTAATGTATCAATTCTTCATGTATCAATTCCATTTTCCCTAAACCTCTTTGTTCTTTTTTTCTAGTCAACCATCTCTCATTGATAAAGTTCTTCTCCTCTTTATTCAGTTGTCGAGTAGGTGATGTTATGAAGATAAATATTTGAATAGATCTGAGAATAATATATTTATGCATCTCTGAATGAATTAGCTTTTGTTTCTTTATATGGTACTATGAGGCACATGCTTACACTTGCTTCAGAAACTTCTGGAAATTGCTCATTCAATAGCCTGATGCTTGTCTACACCCATATTTTTTGTCAACATTTCTGACACTTACCTGATATCCAAGTGTCTCTATCATTGCTTTGTTACTTAAAATATGCACCATCCAATTGTTAGTTGTTGTGTTATACCAAAACCTTGAATTCATCATGATTACTTATTGTATAATGTCTAATTTAGAACTCAAGAACCTTGTGAAAATAACTTTCAATAAATTCTTATTGACCAGAAAGTGACAAAATATCAGTGAAGAGTGCTGGGGCAATAACCATGCTAGTCTCATATTTGGCAACAATTCTGATGTTAGTTCCCATTTTAAACATAATATAACCTAGGTTTTCCATGGGTTTTGAACCACTGGATCAAAAATCTATGAGATTTATTTTCTAGAATAGGTAGTATTTCAGAATCTTTTCAAAAAGTTAATAAAGCTGAAATTAATTTTGAACAATCAGAAAGAATTTTGACAGTCTACAGAGAACATGCCCATACACAATACACATACACCAGAGCACTACACTCATCACTAAAACGTTTGAAGGCTTAACGGTTAGCTTTTGGATGCACACATACAAATTCGCATTTTCCCCCAGATAATTTACTAGTTGTGGAGAATAATTCATGCCCCCCTCCCCAGCCTTTATACCTTCCCTCCCTCCCCAGTGTGTTTCTGAAGTAATGGTCAACCTACTCACCATCGCCTCGAGGGTCGCTCAGCGCCGTAGGCGGTACGATCGATGAGCGACGACTTCCAAAGGAACATTCCTTGGAAAACCGCCTCTGGCAGGCGCTGTGCACCTGAAACGATAAGAGCACAAGAGAAAAAGGAAGGGGAGAGAGAAGAAGAAAAGATTGATTAGTCTTCAGTTCCATCCCAAGATTGGGCCTTTCTATTTCAAGTCTCCTTTTCTGACACTGGTACTATCTACATAAGCCTTAACTCACCTAACACCACCCCACCCCATTCTGCTGTGAAGCTGCAATATCCCTGAAGGTGTAGTCCTCTGGCCCTCTCGAAGGTGTCTTTCTGAAGATTCCCAACTACAGGTACTGCACTGTCACCAGCCTTAGGACATAATCATGGTAGCCTGCAGAATGGGAAATTTCATTGTATTTCAAAAGTCCTAATCCTGATAGGATTTTTATATTTCAATCTTTAGAACAACTTTATGTGGTGGGAAAAGCATCACTGAGCTCATTTTAGGCACGAGCATGTGCGAAAGCCCAAAGAGGTCAAGGGTCTTACTCAAGGTCAAATAGCTGGAAAGTGTCAAAGCAGACTTCCCGGCAAGCTGCCATTCTTCCTAGATTTCAAACCTCTTCAAGCTCCACATTCTAAACAACTGCACTTTCTAGGGACATGAGCCTGGCATGGCTATTCAAAGTGAATTAAAAAGAGGCCAGTGGACATAATATTCAGGGAAGAAGCTCACTTCAGTTTCTTTTCATCTTAGAAAATTCAGTTTGAGAGAAACATCTAACCTTAGAAAGTCAAGATCAGAATCTCTCAATCTCTGTAATATTGATTTTTTTTTCTGGCTTAGATAGTTCCTTGTTATAGGATACTATCCTGTGCATTATAAGTTTTGAAGAATCTGCAAGATACAAATTGTATCCTTCCTATACAGTCCAGTTTGGGCCATCAAAAATGTCTCTGGATATTGCAAAATGTCTACTGGAGCAAAAATTATACTCAGTTGAGGTCTAGTGCTTCCAAGACTTGGTATTATTATAGTTAGGACTATGGTCTTATTAGAATTATTTATTAATCAAGACTTTATTTTTGCTGGCAATATGACCTTGGGTCTACCTTTCTGAACCCCCACATTACTCATCTGTAAAATGGGCACAATGAGGCTTATTTCAATGTTGTTCTAATGATTGAGATCATGAATAGAAGATATTTATTACACAGTGGCAATGATAATTTTTTAGTCATTGTTATTAACCATTAATAAAGATTATAAGTTTCTAGGAAGTAATGAATGAGGGAGGAATCCTTTCTTAAGGATAGACTCCAGAATTTATTTCTAATTGTTCATATTGCCATTTGAGAATTCAGCTTTTCTCATTGCCAGGATGGCTTTGTCAATTAATAAGCATCAGATTATGAACACTTTAAATCTTTCTCTCAAAGACTCCCCCGTCATTTACAAAAGGCAAGTTACTGGGCTCTGTACTATAGAATTTATAGAATGCATTTTGTTGTAAGGGTCTCTGAGCTACCTATCTATTTACTTATTTATCCCTGTATAGTTCCAGACAATCCCCAATCTACCTCTTCTCTAAGAATAAGCTTCAAGTATCAAAGCTATGAAAAGAGACTCACCGTAGATTCACACCAGAGGCAGCGGAAGTCTTGAAGCCTGTGATGACTACCACAGCTCTCGTGACATACTGCACAACGAGAGTCGGCAGGTATGCTTCCTTCTACCCACTGATGGGGCATTGTTTGCTAAAGTGGAAAAAGGCAAAAGACAGAAATTAGTGATAAAAGAAGGAAGACTGGGCTAATTATTCTACTCTCGGAGAACATGAGCTAAGAGTCTCATGAACCTGCCCTCAACGCTACTGACTAATGAAAGGTGGCAGTTGGGGTTTAACTCAATGATATTCATTGGGTCATTGGATCCTATGGAAGAGGAAGAGACTGCTTTGCTGGTCTAGTGACAGGAAGAATTCTTCCTTTCCCTGTGTGTCATGACTTTAAATGAGTCAGAGAAGGTGTCTGTGGAGGATATGGCTGGTACTTACTATTTCATCAGCAGGTAGAAGGAGGTCATCGGTTACGGACAAAGTATTCCACTTGCAGTCTTTGCTCGCTCTCAATGCACATAATTTGTGTGATTTCACCTTGCAGACTGTGAAAGGAGGAAAAGAAAATAGGTGTGAGTCTAGTGACAATGAGAACTCTAATTCCCTTCCTTAAGCTTCTCTGGAGGTTAGAATCCAAGAGCTTTCTATATAGTTTTGACCTACTTCCAAAGACCTACTTCTATGTGAACCAGTTCCTTTGGATTCTTTGCTAGCTAAGCGTCCTGTTACCCATTTTACATTAAAATAGTAGGAAAGAACGGATTTCTGACTTTTCAATCCTTCTGACCATATAGTTCCATCTTCTTATAGCCAACCCTCCGTTTTTACTCATGAGAACATCCCTTCCTGCATGTTTCCTTTTCCCTCCCGCGGGATTAACTTCACACAAAGACTTAGACTGGATCTGCAATACTAACGCAGTAGGAGACCCTTCGTGCCTAGCTCTACCCTGTGAGCTCTGCTTTTTAAAGGAAGAGAAAGATACCTTCACAGATGATGGCATCTCGAGATAAGGCAGGAATGCTCTCGCGACAAACATTGCAGAACTGTGTCCGAGGACTATGGCTGGAATACCAGTAGTGCATTCCGATAAGGTAAGGATTGTTTTCGGCTGCAGGTATCTAAAACAGATCAAAGAGAAGAAAAAAATGGAGGTTAACCACAGAGGTGGACTCAGGAAGACCACAAATTCCTCTGCTAGGGCTAATATAGCCCTAGTGTAGGTGACAAAGCATGTGAAGGAGAGGGCCAGTAGGTACAGTTCCCACTTTTTGTTTTAATTTCTTTTGGTTGCTGGCTTCAGAAGGGAAAAAGAAATAGATGGGAATGATTTCAAATAGGAGCTGAAGACAGAAGCAAGGGTCTTTCTTTACCTTGCTCAGCCACTATATTAGTTTAGTCCAAGCAAAATTTGTTGATTGGTCTTGGCTCTCTTTAAATAGAAAGCAAAAGAAAGGGGTGGGCTGGAAATTGAGGGCTATCCAAATGCTCAGACAAAGAACGGCAGGTGCAAGGCTCATACACAGAACTCGGCAATACCTGCAAGGCTTTCGCTTTCTTAATACAGCTGCCAAGTGAGCAGAACATTACTCTACTTGGACAACACTTAAAAGACCTTTAAATCCTCTTTGCATGAGCTTTTTCCTCTTTTGAAATCCATGCTTTGACTGCCTACAGCAGTTTCTTGGTTAATCATTTTAATTCATCCAATAAGTTATTAAACAAATACTTACTGAATCACTATTACATGCTTGCAATTTTTCAAAGCATTTGAGATATAATCATTAACAAGACACAGTCCTTATCCTTATGGTGACATTCTGCTTACTGTCTTCTTTCATACTATTCCTTTTAACCTTTTTGTTATCATGCCTGTGAACACAGCATCTGCATATCACAGCCTGACATTCACCACTACAGGAAAGGCACAGCCTCGCCATGTGACAGCAATGGTTTGAGTTGCATGGATGTACAGGCACTGAAACCCCCTGACTTTGTTCTGTGTTTATTTTCACAGGACTTCCCTCTCTTTTTTCTAGTTCCCATGAATATATCCATTTCTACACTGCCTTTTTTTTTTAAAAAAAAATAGAGTTTAGACATAGACTCACGAGAGTTTTTTTTATTTTTGTCATTATAATGGGTTGTGCGTAAAAGACATGGTAAGATTTTGAAAGAACAATACATTCTCTCAGATGTAAGCTGACAATAGTCCCTTAAAAGGGTTGCTGTTGAGGGCTCCAACTTAAGTTTGCACTTAGTCCATTTATTGGAATTAGCCATCCAAGACATAGCCTGCACATAATGCTTTCTGATCTCTATTCCCCACGGGTATGCTGGCTATGTGGGAAACTACTGTCGGACTGAAGCGGACTTTTTTTGGTAGATAAAGCTACTCTGATGAGCTAATTTTTGGAATTGCTTTGCGATGGGAAGTTTGTCATATAGTGACACCTGAAAAGCCCTAGGTCTAGAAACACCAGACTGGAAGGCACCGAGTCTTGACACTGGCACTCTGAGCTCACAGTTCCTTTCTACTCCTAAGGCTGCTGTCTAAAACTAAACAAGCCCCTCTCCTCCTCTCATTTTCCTTCTCTTCCCTCCAAATTACCAGGAACCTATGACCATATGCTGTGTAACACAATAAGCGCTGGAGCTACAGAGATCAGTAAGTCACATAGATCAAGGAACTCACTCTACTGGAGGAAACTAATTCTCAAACAGATAGTCATAACATGGTGACAATACATTTTTAAAGACTGTACAAGGCTCTACAGGAGCAAGCAGGAGAAATGAAGAACTCTTGATTATGTATTAACTATAATGGAATTCATATTTAATGGACATTGCCTGGGTTCAGTTGTTAAGGAAGTGGGATTTATATCTCTCATGTTTATCTTATTCTGGGAGAAAAGTTTGATGCAACCAGTCCTGGATGAGTATGTGTGGTAGTTTGAATTGTATGTCCTCCAAAATACGTTCAAGTCCTAACCTTTGGTACCTGAGAATATGACTTGATTGGGAAACACTATCCTAACAGATGTAACCAAGTGGGACTTAATTCAAGGACTGGTGTCTTCCTAAGAATAAGAAAGTATGAAAAGAGATGCAGTCAGAGAGAACACCTTGTGATGATATAGAGTACACAGACACACAGGAGAGAACATCACGTGACCGTGGGTGCAGAGAGTCAGCCAAGAAATATTAAGGTTTGTCTGTAATCACCAGACTGTAGGAAGAGACAAAGAAGGATCCTCTTTCTAGAACCTTCAAAGAGACTCGGACCCTTTCACAAACTCAAATCCAGATCTCTACCTGCTAGAAATATGAGGGCATAACTGCTGTTCAGCACACCCAGTTTTTGTTTGTTCCAGCAATCCTGGAAAAGGAATGAAGATTTTCAAATTGAGATGCAGATGTTTCTGCATCAGGCACTAGAAATAGGAAACTGCTGTGACCTTTGTCTAGTATATCAATACTATGAATTTTGAGACAGATGATCTTGAGAAGACTACGCTGCCTTGAGTAGAGTGCTATTAGGAATATGAACTGCTTCTGGTACAGTCTCCGATGCAGGAGAGTGGCAGAAAGGCAATATTTTTTAGAGTGGAAGAGAACCATGTCATTGCCCTGTTAGATGAAAGCCGAGTGTTGAAATGATGAACTTGAACCTTTGGCTGTCAAAACTTTCAAGCAAAGTATGAAGGTACAGTCTGTTTTCTTTCTGCTGCTTATAGAAAATGAAACAGGAAAGAGATATGTTGCTGTGGAAACCGTTCTTAGTCTATTTGGCTTTCCATATACAGAGTGGGTGGCTTAAACAATGGAAAGATATCTTCTCACTGCTTGGAGATGGGGAAGCTCAAAAGCAAACAGTCAACCAATATATTTCCCAAGGCCGTCCTTCATGGCATGGATGTGGTCACTTTCTCTATCTGCTTGCATGACTTTTACTTAAAACAGGCATATGAAGAAAGAAAGTGATTTTTTTTTTCTCATGAGGCCATCAGCCCTACTGGATTTAGTATCCGTGTTTATGGCTCCATTTGACATTAATCACATCCTTCAAGTCTTATTTCTAAGCACAGTCACATTTAGAGCTAAGCTTCAACATATGAGTTTGGGGTAGGGTTACAGTTCAACTCATAAAAGATTTACTAAGTAAAAAGTGGGCAGACCTTGAAGATTTGGCAACTTCTCAACCTATTTATATTTCAAGCACAAAATAGTCACTCTGGTGTCAACATCCATGATATGGGTAGACAAAGCTTTTCTGGGAAAATTCAGTATGGGACACTAGGTTTAAATCAGTGATCTCAGCAGAATACCGTTGCCATAGACTGAGAAGCTCAAGACACAAGAGTCGATGAAAGGTTATGTGACTACTGAGACTCTACAGCAGCCAAGTGCTGAAGAAAGCTATCCTGCTGTGGGTTTGCATTGTTCCTTCAGGAAAACAGAATAATGGGTTCCATTGATGACTTGGAGGCCAGCAATGCTGGTGAGAGACTCCAGTTTGTTATTTTGGCCAACATAGGAGTATGGGCCTATTGGAGGAAGTCATTGCCTCTTTCGTTCCAGAGGGTGGGGTTGTCTCCTAGATTCCAGAAGGTGAGGTTGCTTTTTTTTTCAGAGAGAAGATGCCACTCAGGTGGGCTGAAAAAGTGAAGCCAGGCGACAACGCTGCGCCACAGAAAATTAGCTGTAGGCCTGTAAGCCTAATGGAACTCGCCTTTCTGGGTCGCCAGCTTTCTTTAGATAAGCAGCCCTTTCAGTTCTTCTATTTTACCATTTCAGAATGGGAATGTCTATCTTCCACTACTTCCACTACGGAATTTTAGAAGCAGATAAATTGTTTTAGAGGTGTCACATGCCCACAGGTAGAGGAGAAATATTGCCCCCAGAAGGAACATACACAGAGTACAGAAAGGAACATGCAAGAAGTCTTTCTGGTACCTCACTGGTATTCTTAGAAAAGAGAAAATTTTGAGTACAGACACAGAGAGAACAACTTGGGAAGATACAAAAAAAAGAAAAATAGACACACAGGAAAGCCCAATGCAATGGCCCAGGCAGAGACTGGAATAGTACGTGGCAAGTCCAAAAACACCAAGGATATCCTGTAACCACCAAAACCTAGGAAGGGGCAAAGGATTCCTCCCGAAGGCCGTCACAGAGACATGGCTGTACTCACACTCTGATTTCGGACTTCGGGCCTCCAAGATAAGAGAAGACATTTTTGTTTTTGTGTTTTACATTTCTCCAATGTAAGAGAATACATTTCTATTTTTTTGTTTTTACTTAAAGCAGGATTTCATGTCCTCAAATTTAGTAGTTAGCTGAGGATGACCTTGAACTTCTCTTAAGTGATAAGAACATAGGGATTTATAAATTACACCCAGTTTGTAAATTTGTGTCCTTTAAGTCCCAAAGTTTTTTTGGTAATTTGTTATAGCAGCCATGAACTGGCATAGTATGTCACTACAGGCATTTCTATTTGCTGATATGGATTTTTAAAAATCAAATTTGACAGTAACTGATGGAAGCAGATACAGAGATCCACAGCTAAGCACTGGACAGAGCTCCTGGAGTCCAGTCGAAGAGAGGGAGGAGCGATAATATGAGCAAAGGGGTCAAGACCATGATGGGGACACCCACAGAAACAGTTGACCCGAGCTTGTGGGAGCTCACTGAGTCTAGACTGTCAGCTGGGGAAGCTGTACAGGAGACTGAACTAGGCCCTCTGAATGTGGGTGACAGTTGTGTGGCTTGGGCAATTTGTGGGACCACTGGCAGTGGAACCAATATTTATCTCTATGGCATGAAATGGCTCTTTGGAGCCCATTCCCTATGAAAGGATACCTTGCTTAGTCTAGATACGGGGGCAGGGAGGTGCGTGGGGGCGTGCGGGGAGTGGGGGCTTGGTCCTGCCTCAAGTGATGTGACAGACTTTGTTGACTCCCCATGGGAGGCCTCACCCTCTCTGAGGAGTAGATAGGGGTTGGGGTGGGGAGAAGGTGGGGGAAGCAGGAGGATGGGAGGGAGAGTGGACTGGGGTTGATATGTAAAATAAAAAAGACTGTTTTCTTTTTAAAAAAGAATACATAAATAAATCAAATTTGAAGACATATTCAAAACTGTAGCAGGCATACAAATTGCTAAGAAATGTTAGTTGGCCTAAACTTCTCAGGGCCTAATTGTTGGGTATTTGTGTTTGATTTTTATCATCTCTAAAATATACACTCCATTGCTCCAATCAGACTCTTACTCTCAATAGACTGAATGGTTGTGTAACACCTCCCCCACCACCACCACACACACACACACTCTACTGAAAGCCCAACTCTCAATGTGGCTGTATTACTAGAGAGCCTTTGAGAAATGACTATGTTCTCAGGGTGGAGCCATAATGAATAATATTAGTTCCTATATAAGAACCTTCAGAATTCTCTCCCTTTTCCTTTGTCATGTGAAGAGACAGCACAAAGCCTGTGCGATAGAAAGTAGGCCTTTGTCAGACAGAGTTTATCAGTAATATCACCTCCAATAAGAAGCAGATGAATCAATTCCAAGATATATATATATATATATATATATATATATATATATATATATATGCACCCTAGTAAGACTGAATCATAAATAAGAGAAAATCAGAGAGGAACAATGACAAGTAATGAAATGAATAAATAATAAAATGCCATTCACCAAAGAGCATCCCAGGCCCAGAGAGCATCACTGCCTAATTCTATCAAATATTTAAAATAGAAAGAAGGGATGTAGCTGTAATTCAGTGGTAAATTTATTGCCTTGAGTGCATGAAGCATGAGTTTGTGCCTCAGAACCACAAGAAATACCAAACAAGTTTCTAAAAATCATCTATAGAATCAAAGAATGAATGATACTCAGAAACTCATGCTACAAGACTTGCATTTCCTTGATGCTAAAGTAGTAGAAAGACTATTATAAAAAAATAAATTAACTTGTAGGCCAATGTCTCTGATGACGATAGATGCAAAAATCCTCAGCAAAATGCAGCAAACCGAGTTAGATAACCACAATCAAGTGGGATTTTCCTCACTGGGATTCAAAGTAGTTTAGCATATTCAAATCAACAAAAGTGATATATATTATTTTAACAAATTCAAGTATAAATTAGTAGGACCATCTCAACAGATGCAGAAAAAGCATTTGACAAAATACAGCATCCCTGCTAGATAGATCTCAGCAGGTTATATGCAAGAGGAGTGTACCCAAACATAGCGAAGGCCATTTATGACGAATCCATAGATAACGCAGTTCTCAGCAGTGGAGAGCAGAGAGCTTTCTCTCTATGATCAAGGACAAAACAGAGAGCCAAATGTCACTCCTTTTCAGCACAGTACTGGAAGTCCTAGCAGAGCAATTGGGGAAGAGAGAGAACTAAGAACCATTCTAATAGAAAAGGAAAATGTAAAATTGTCTCTATTTGCTGATGATTCTATTATATCCATTGTTCTTAGACTAGAAAAAAGCATTAAAAATGGTGAGTTATGTAAAGTTGTGGGGTACAAAAGCAGAATCCAAGAATCATTTGTGTTTCTGTATGCTAATAACTATCTACCAAAAATATTAAGAAAATAATCATACTTATAGAAGTGAGTTTAAAGTTTGGTTCTTACATCTGAATATAACCAAAGATGTAAAGGATCTATAAAGTGAAAAGTATTTCACAGTAGTGAATTAAATCAAAGAAACAGAAATAGATTGAAAGATACATGTTTTTGGGTTAGAGAATTAATACTATGAAAATGTCAATAATACACAGTCTATAGACTCAATACAATCTCTATAGAAATTCAAACGTTACATCCACAGAGCTGGAATAAACTACTTTAAGCTTGTATGGAGTCCAAAATAATCTTGAAACAAAGAACAAAGCTAGAAGCACCACACTCCTTGATTTGAAAACATAAAGTGATTATAACCAAAACAGCATGGCACTGGCATTAAAAATATAAACCAATAAAACAGGAAACCCAAAAATAGACCCATGCACTTATGATCAAGTTTTTGGCAAAGGTTTTTTAGAACATAATATGGAGAAAGGGCATCTTTCTTCAACACATGCTGATGGAAAAATGTATATCAATATGCAGAGGAATAGAATTAGAAATTTCAATCATATGAAAAAATCAAGTCAAGTCTAAATAAGTAAAAGAAACAAATAAAAGACCCCAAACTATAAAATTACTAAAACCTAGAAGACACATCATGAATCTGGACAACAGCTTTCTTTATATGACCTTGAAAGTACAGGTAACCAAAGAAAAATAGACTAATGGGATGATATCAAACTACAGCTTCAACATAGCAGAATAAACCAAGTGAGTGAACGTGGACAAAATGGGAGAAAATACTTGTAAATCTGAGGAGGAGATAATACCCAAAATATGTAAGAAATTCAATTAAAAGCAAAGAAAACAAGTGTACCACTAGAGAGGAATATAAAATGACACGAGTGACATGGAAGGAGGAGGTAGAGCAAAGGAGGGTTTGTTAATTGCAGTGGGAGAAGGAGATTAATGTAAAAGGAGAGGGAGGAAGGAGGATAAATAACATTAAGGAGGTCTAAAAAGCCATACGGAATCGTATTACTATTAATTTACCTAAATCACACACAATACAAGTAAGTCTATGTATATACATAATTCAAATGAAGTTATCCTACTCAAGCAGACAATATGCCCTGCAAGAGCTAGAGACTAACAACACAGCTTCTACATCCAAGGCTCAGGATACATTCAGGAAGAGAAGGTAGAAAGATGGGGAAAATTTTTAAGAGCTAAAGGATCAGAAAATCTACTGTGAGATTGCATTTCCCTGAAAGGACAGGGAAGCTCACCCATGATGCCTCAATAATATGGCTGCCTAAACAAAACCTGAACAATAACTGCACCAATAGAAATGCCAACATAGAAATGGGCAATCTTGTGAGGCCCCACCCATAAATAAAGACCCACAGGCAACTAGGAACTGCTGAGAACAGGAGAAATAATCTTAGCCAAGGATTAAACCCTAATTAGTTATCTAATACCAACTACCCAGCTTGGAAATCATATACAAATTAGCAACTCCAAATTTTCTGATATGTGTAGATAGATAGATAGATAGATAGATAGATAGATAGATAGATAGATAGATAGATAGATAGATGATCTGATCCCACTATATTCATTGCCCTTAGACTAGAAAAAAACATTAAAAATGGTGAGTTATGTAAAGTTGTGGGATATAAAATCAGAATCCAAGAATCATTTGTGTTTCTATATGCTAATAATGATCTATCAAAAATATTAAGAAAAAATATTAAGAAAATAATCCTATATATGTGTATATACACACACACACAAATATATATATATGCCTTTTTCATATATATATTTATTTATTTATAGAAGAAGCAAGGTGGGGTTCAAGGGAGGATTTCTGGTAGGAAAGAAAAGGGGAAAACAATGTAACTATATTTTAGTTCCCAAAAGAAACTAATAAAAATAAAATAAAAAATAAAACACAGTCATTTAAAAGGTCAGCAGATCTGAACAGACATTTTTGTGAAGGTCAATTGAAAATGCTCAGTATCACTGATCACTAAATGTAAATCAAACCATGGTAAGATAGCATCCTATTCCTGTTAAAATGCCCTGATCAAAAGAAATGAGAGATACAAAGTATTGGAAAGATATTGAACAAAGGGAGTTTTGAAAAGTCGTTTATTAAAATGCCAATTAACATAACCAGTTTGAAAAACAGCATAGAGATTTCTCAAAAAATTAAAAGCAGAACTATCATATAGTGTTAGAGTTATTGAGACTGGGAGTATGGGGCTTTAGTATTAGTTTCTCTGGAGACTGGAATATCACAAGTCTAAGGTCTGTCTAGGCTACTGAATGAATTCAAGGCTAGCCCGGGCAGCTTGGTAAAATTAAAAAGAAACATAAAATAGTTATTTCTTTTATTTTTTCAGATCATAATATAATTACATCAATTTCCCTTTCTCTGTCCTCCTTCCAAGCCCCTCCTTGATCTTTTTTCAAATACATAGCTTCTCTTTTCATGAAAATAATGTTGTTACATGCACATACACATATCTTAATTGTGCAAGAGGTGGGGAAAAGTTTGTAAGAGGCAAAGGAACAGGGAGTTTGCTGTGAGATTATGTTTCCTAGGAATGGAAGAAGCTACACCCATAAAGTCTCACCAGGACTGTCAAATCTGAGCTGAATTGTAGACACGGTAATGAGGACAAAATGGGCAAGCCCAAGAGGCCTCAATCATACACAAAGAACTATGGACAACTTCAGAATGCTGGGGGGGGAGGGGCGGAATAGTCTTCTTAGGTCCATATGCATGGAAAATCTTTTTCCAACCCTGTGTCCTGCAGTAATGTCTATTCCTGATGTTGAGGCATGTTTTTTGGTTTTTTGTTTGTTTGTTTGTTTTTGCATGCAGCAGGAGGATGGATTCTGTTTTGTATTCATTCTGTTAGTCTGTGTCTTTTTATTGAAGAATTAAGACCATTGATATTGAGAGGTATCAATGACCAATGACTGTTGATTCCTGTTGTTTTGTTGTTGCTGTTGGTGGTGGCGGCAATGGTGGTGGTGGTGTGTATGTTAGTATGTGTGTGTGTTTCTCCTTTTAATATACTGGTCTGGTCTGAGATTATTTATTCCCTGTGTTTTCTTGGAAGCAGTAAAGTCTATAGGTTGGAGTTTATCTTATAGCAACTATTGTAGGGCTAGGTTTGTAGCTCGATACTGCTTAAATTTGGTTTTATCACTGAATATCTTATTTTCTCCATCTATAGTGATTGAAAGTTTTACTGGGTATAGTAGTCAGCTGGCAGTTGTGGTCTATGAGAGTCTGCAACACATCTGTCCTGATCTTTCTGGCTTTTAGAGTCTCCATTGAGATATCAGGTGTAATTCTAATAGGTCTTCATTTTTATGTGGCTTATGTTGCTTGCAGCTTTTAACATTTTTTTGTTACGTATGCTTATTATTTTGATTATTATATGCTGAAGGGACTTTCTTTTCTGGTGAAAACTATTCGGTGTCCTGTATCCTTGTACCTTTATAGGCATCTCCTTCTCTAGGTTAGTATAATTTTCTTGAAAATATTTTCTGGAACCTGAGCTGGGTTTCTTTTTCCTCTATTCCCATTATTCTTAGATTTTTGTCTTTTCACTGTGTCCCAGATTTCCTGAACCTTTTGTGTCAGGAGTTTTTTAGATTTAATATTTTCTTTGGCCAATGTATTTTTTTTTCTAGCACACCTGCAACACCTGGGATTTCCTCTTCCATCTATTGTGTTCTGTTGGTGAACTTTGTCTCTATAGTTCCTGCTTGAATTCAGAAATTCTTTCATTGCCAGAATTCCATCTGTTTGGGTTTTCCTTGTTGATTCTATTTTCATTTTTTGGTCTTGAATGGTGTTATTCATTTCTATGCATCTCTCTCTCTCTCTCTCTCTCTCTCTCTCTCTCTCTCTCTCTCTCTCTCTCTGTGTCTCTCTTTCTCTGTCTCTCTCTGTCTCTCTCTGCGTGTGTGTGTGTGCGTGTGTGTGTGTCTGTTTCCAGATTTAAGGTCCTCTATCATCCTCATATGGGCTGTTTTAAGATCTTTTTATTGTTTTACAGTTATATTGGAATCCTCAGGACCTGCTGTATTAGGGTTTCTGCTGATTGTGTTTTTGCTGGTGACTAGGCATCTGAGATTGGGATGATTGCAGCTCTAGATACTGATATCAGTTTTGTTTTTGCTGGGTGGGTGTTTTGTTCTTTGGTGTCTGTTTCCTTTCTGGTTTTTAGGAGAGTATGTTTCCTCTTAGGAAATTTTCTGTGAACCTGACAGGTGTGGCTACTGCGGGTTCCAGGCAAATGAACCTAAGAAAAAAGCTGGTGTAACTATTTTAATACGACAAGACAGACCCAATCAAAACCAATGAGAAGAGATGGAGAAGGACACTACATAGTCATCAAAGGAAAAATCCACCAAGAGGACATTTCAATTTTTATCATCTATACACCAAACACAAGGACACCGAAGTTTGTAAATGAAACACTACTACAGCTCAAATCACACATTGACCCTCACACACTGAGAGTGGGAGACATCGATACCCCACTCTGAACAGACAGACCGTCTAACCAAAAACTAAACAGAAATGCTGAAACTAACTAATATTATAAACCAAACGGACCTAACAGATATTTACAAAGCATTTCACTCAAACACAAAAGAATATGCCTTCTTCTTTGTGCCTCATGAAACTTTCTCCAAAACAGACCAAATACTCAGACACCAAGCCAGTCACATCAGAAACAAGAAAACTGAATAACAGCCTGCTTCCTATCAAACTAACACAGATTAAAGTTGGACATAAACAACAACAGAAACGACAGAAGGCTTACAATCTCGTGGAACCTGAGCAACTCACTACTGAATGAAAATTGGGTCAAGACAAAAATAGAGAAAGAAATTTAAGACTTTCTAGAATTGGATGAAAATGAGCACAAAACATATCCAAATTTATGGGACACCATGAAAGTCATTCCAAGAGGCAAGTACATTGCACTAAGTACCTACATAGAAAAGAAAAACCAATGGAGAGTCTCACGCTAGTAACTTAGCAGCCTGCCTGGAAACTCTAGAACAAA
Organism: Myodes glareolus; assembly: GCF_982192425.1. NCBI lineage: Eukaryota > Metazoa > Chordata > Mammalia > Rodentia > Cricetidae > Myodes > Myodes glareolus. Next base: position 131,101,534 of record NC_142053.1, on the reverse strand, counting down.
AGAAGAAATCAGTCTCAAAAGGAATAGATGGCTAAAAGTAATCAAACTGAGGACTGAAATTGATAAAATAGAAACAAATAGAACAATACAAAGAATCAATGATACAAACGGTTGATTCTTTGAGAAAATTCAGCAAGATAGACAAACCTTTATCCAAACTAACTAAAAGACAGAGTGAGACAATCTAACAAAATTAGAAAGGAGGGACATAACAACAGACACCAAGGAAATCCAGAGAATTATAAGGGCATATTTTTTGGTTTTTTTAAGGACATATTTTAAAATCCTATATTCCACTGAATTAGAAAGTCTAAAAGAAATGGATAATTTTCCTGATGGATACCATTTATCAAACTTAAATCAGGATCAGATAGACAATCTAAACAAACATATTATTCTCCATGAAATAGAAAGTCATTAAATTTTTTTCAGTCATAAAAAGCTCAGAGCCTAATTGTTTTAAGACAGAATTCTACCAGGCTTTCAAAAAAAAAAAAAAAACAATAGTTAACACCAATACTCTTCAAATTATTGAATAAAATAGAAACATACAGAACATTGCCCATTCACTTTATGAGACCACAGTTACTCTGATATGCAAATCATGTATAAACACAAGAAAAAAAGAGAACTATAGACCAATATCCCTTAGGAGCATATATGCAAAAATACTCAATAAAATACTAGTAAAACACATCTAAAAGATCATCAACCATGAATCAAACTTTATCTCAGAGATGCAGGGATGCTTCCTGTAATCTACCATATAACATAATCCAACATATAAATGTTATCCACCATATAAAAATCTGAAAGACAAAAAAAAACCACGCATGATAATCTCATCAGATGCAGAAATGGTCCTTGAGAAAAATCTAACAGTCCATCATGATAAAAGTTCCAGGAGGGATTAGGGATACAAGGGATATTTGTCAACATAATAAAGGTAGTTCACAGCAAGCCCATAGCCAACAACAAATTAAGTGGAAAGAAACTCAAAGCAATTCCACTTAAATCAGAAACAAGACAAAATTGGCCATTCTCTTCATACCTAGCCAATATAGTACTTGAAGTCTTAGCTAAAGCAATAAGAAAATTGAAGGAGATAATGGGGACACAAATTCGAAAGGAAAAGGCCAAAGTATCTTTATTTGTAGATGATATGATAGTCTACACAAGTGATCCAAAAATTTCCACCAGAAAACTTCCACAGTTGATAACTTCCAGCAAATTAGCTCGATTCAAAATTAACTCACAAAAATCAGTAGCCCTCCTATATACAAATGACAAATGGATTGAGAAAGAAATAAGGGAAGTAACACCTATAAATAATATACAATATATAATAATATAAAATATATACATATGCCTGCAAATAATATATAATAAACCTGTAAATAATATATAATATATAATAATATAATAATAGATTGGGGTAACTCTAATTAAAAAAGTTAAAGACTTGCATGATAAAAACTTCATGTCTTTGAAGAAAATATAAGATGGGAAGGTCTCCCATGCTCATAGATTAACATAGTAAAAATGGTCATTCTACCAAAAACAATCTACAGATTCAATGCTGTCTCCATCAAAATTCCTATACAATTCCTCATAGATCTTGATAGGCTAATTCTCAACTCCATATGGAAACACAAAATACCCTGGATAGCTAAAACAACCCTGAACAATAAAAGGACTTCTAGAGGTATCATTATTTCTGATTTCAAATTTCATTATAGAGCTATAGTAACAAAACCAACATGGTATTGTTACAAAAACAGGCATGTTGATTCATGGAATGGAATTGAAGACCCAGACATCTAGTCAAACAACCATTAACAACTGAGTTTTGATGAAGAAACCAGAAAGTAACATTGGAGGAAATAGTGTCTTCAACAAATGGATGGCTGCATGAACAAGTAGCCAAACAGATCCATACTTACCACCCTACACAAAACTCAAGTTTAAGTGTATCAAAGACCTCAACAAAAACTCAAATACACTGAACCTGATAAAGATAAAGTGGGGAATAGCTTTGAATGCATTGGAACAGAAAAAGATTTTCTGAATAGAACAACATTAGTGCAGGCACTAAGATGGACAATTAATAAATGGGACTTCTTGAAACTAAAAGCTTCTACATGGCAAAGGTCAATGCTATATGAACAAAGTGGCAGCCGACAGAATGGCGAAGAAATTTACCATCCAATAGAAGACTAATTTTATATATATATACATATATATATATATATAACTAGATATCAAAAAACAATTAATCCAATAAAAATGGGGTACAAATCTAAACAGAATTCTTAATGAAGGAAACTCAAATGGCTAAGAACCACTTAAATGCTCAATATTGTGCAAAGAGAGACCTTGGATCATTCAGCTCTAGATGAGATGTCGCCATCACATCTCTCACCGCAAGGCTCAGGCAACCCCACAGAAGAGGAGGTGGAAGGAGTCTGAGAGCCAGAGGGAATGGAGGAAACAGAATGCGGACAGCCCTCTAAATCAACTGAGCAAAGCTCATATGCGCTCACAGAACCCAAAGCAGCAAGCATAGGACTGCAGCAGTTCCTCTGTGTATATTTTATGGGTTTTGGTTTAGTGTTTTTATGGGACTGTTGAGTGTGTGAATAAGTAGGGACTGCTGAGTGTGTGAATAAGTAGGGACTGCTGAGTGTGTGAATAAGTAGGGACTGCTGAGTGTGTGAATAAGTAGGGACTGCTGAGTGTGTGAATAAGTAGGTCTCTAACTCTTATGCCTACTCTTGGGCTCTTTTTTTCTGTTGTTTGTTTGTCTTGGCCAACTTAGGTGTTATGGTTTTTTTGGTTTTCTTTTATTACATTTTGTTGTTACCTCTGTTTTTGTCTAATGAGAAACAGAAAGGGAGTAGATCTGGATGGGAGGAAAGGTAGGGAGGAACTGGGAGGAATGGGATAGGGAACTGTAATCAGGATACACTGTATGAGAAATGAATCTATTTTCAATAAAATGGAAAAAATGAAAAGCCACAAAGGAAAATTTCTAAGATTGGGCCTTTAGAACATTGTTGGAATCTTATTTCCCTGTCCAAAACCTTTTTCCTACCATACTCCTTCAATGCTGGAGATGAAACCAAAGGCCTCTCACATGGTATGTTCTACCACTGACTTACATCCCTATCGCACTTTGGCTTTTTCTTGTATTTAGCTTCTCTTCTTACTCCACTATCTTTTCTAGCATCCTTCTGGGACTTAACTTTGTCTTGCTTGAGGTGATATGTAACTTCCTCCCTGAAGTTCTAGCCTCTAGTTTTCCCCTTGTCTAATCCCTTCTGTGTTTTGTGTATGTGCATGGGCGTGTACACGTTTGCACATATGGACATACATATGTGCAGGTGTACCTGTGTGCAAATGTGGAGGAGGGGATCAGGCATCTACATGTATTGCTCCCTAACTTATTTTGTGAGACAGGGTCTCTCACTCAACCTAAACATTGCTGTCTTAGCTACACTGATTAGTCAATTAACTCCTGGGATTCAGTTGCCTCTGCACCTCTAAGTTTACAGAATATACTGCAATGTCGGACTTTTTATGTGGGTCCTGGTATCCAAATTCAGGTTCTCACAATTATTAGCAAGTTTTAGCCACTGAGCAATCTCCCCAGCTGCTCCAGTCTGTATTTCTAAAGTGAACAACTCTCTCTCTTCAATCTTTCAGTTGAAATGTTATCCTACTGTAAGTCTTCCCTCCTTCTCCTGGCATGGAAGAGCATGTAAGTCTTCCCTCCTTCTCCTGGCATGGAAGAGCATGTAAGTCTTCCCTCCTTCTCCTGACATGGAAGAGCATCTGCCATTAGCCCCAGTTCACCTCTCTGACCCTGCTTGTCATGGTCATATTCCTAAACATTTCCCAGCCATGTTTTATTGTATTTCAAGAAGATTCTCTTTTCCTGGTAATTAGTTTTTTCGTATAGCAGTTTCCATGTTCAGGACTCCCTGGTGACCCAAACCCTTGCCACCAATTAAGTCCCATTTATCTTTCAGGGTCAGACTCAAGTTTCTTCTCTACTAATTCTTCCCCAAAGACATGCATATCCATTCCTCTTCTGCATTCCTCTACAGCTTTAATATCTGTTTATCTGAGAACTCACTTCAGTACTAGCATGTTTGTGTATATCTCGTCTCCCTAACTACCTAAACACTCACTGGGCTCAGGAATTGAAATTCTATCTTTTTTCCAACACATTTGACACCAGAACGGAACATTATGTGTGTGTGTGTGTGTGTGTGTGACACACACACACATACACACATATGGAATAGTTTCCAATAGCTTATCCAACCACTTTGTCAGTACTTTAATAGCTCACTAAATCCATGATTAACCTTTTGTCACCATCACCACAAATGTCAGGCGCTGCTGGCAACAGAAGACAGAAAAGACTGTCAGAGATGAGATACATACAAAAGAAAAGCATTTCGTGTTTAAGCTTCAAGCAAGATGAAATACTAAAGTACTAGTAGTCAGAGTGCTCTAGCAGCTGAACGTGTTTCTCAATATATTTAGGTCCCTGAGGCAACTCCACAGACTTGAATTAGGTCCTTATACAGTTCTTCCAAGAGAGTGAGCAGGCAAATTATTCTTTTCTTTTCTAGTATGGGCTAGGTTGTCAATAGCCAGGTATTGAATTCAATGGCGTCAATAATGACCCATCTATTTTCCGATGGTTTTTCCTCTAGGATTTTTGCATTCCTAAACTAATAATTAAAAATCAAAATATCCTGCACGACCTTTTGTGAAACTGAAAATACGACATGATATGTCAGAAACATTCCAGTTTGAACAGAAGTAAACCGAGAGATAGGCATTGTCCCACGAGAATGAGAAAGAGTGAGCAGTAAAGAATGAACAACTCTTTGTAGGCCTATAAGAAGGCTTCATGATATGTTGAAGGCTCCAGCTTAGTCATGTTGTGATGTTACCCCCATCATAGTGACAGCATCAAGTGGTCAAAATCCCAGAATACCTTAAGGAGTGATAAAAATGACTCCTACTGATATTCTGCTCTACTCATGGATCCATGCACTATTGAGACATCATCAGAGAAAGCTTCCTCCTGAAGCATAGGCAGACATTGTGCAAAGAGAGACCTTGGATCACTCAGCTCTTGATGAGATATTGCCATCACATCTCTCCTCACAAGGCTCAGGCAACCCCACAGAAGAGGAGGTGGAAAGAGTGTGAGAGCCAGAGGGGATGGAGGACACCAGAACGCAGTCCTCTAAATCAACTGAGCAAAGCTCATATGTGCCCACAGAACCCAAAGCAGCAAGCACAGGACTGCTGTGGGGGATAAGCTTCTCCTGACTTCTACATTTCTTTTGTGAAAGACAGAAAACAGAGGTGGGAGGATTACGTAGCCTGGATTTCTTTTTAAAGAGAGTGATTATTTCTCCTTGATCTGATTCCTTCCTCTTTCTCAGCTTCACTTTTCTGAAGTGTTATTATTCTTCTTCTGAAGACAGTAATTAAAACTGCTAATTGCAATTTTCTTAACAATTATGGATGTTTAAGTTAACTACATAAATACATGTCATGGATTTCGTTTACTGGATGCAACATGACATATCTACCAATATAGAGGAGTCTAAGCTACATGCTTACCAGAATCTGAGCCCAACTGAATTTTTCCTATTTGTGTGAGTAGTTCTAAACAGGTTTCCAAATGATGTCTATCTACTTCCTGGCTGGCCAGTCTCTGCTCCCAGTTGAGCAGTTCTGTGCTTGAGCACCGACTTCCCTAATGTAGTCCCTTAAGACTACACACTCTGCCGAGAGCTGTGTATATTTGCCACCAGTTGCCTTACCGTATGGATTTCTCCCTGCTGGACAGTTTTTATGATGTTAATCCATTCTTCCATGTCTTTCCGACTGGGTGCAGCCAGGGAGACTTTTCGATGTGGTGTGATAAGCTAAACAAAACATCATATTATTAGTTGCTTTTCACCACAAAATTAGACATAGTTACCAAGTATATTCACAACCACTGCTTGAATATAAGACCTAAGTTTTCAGAGCCACCCCCAGCTGTTCTCATCACTATTCAAGACAATAATAATTAAAATAGTAGTAATCAAGACTTTAATGCTACCTCATGTGTGCCAAACACTATTCTGATACATTTTTAGAAATATTCTTTCAATCAGTCTTTATTACAGTACCATGAGATGGACATTGCATTTCTTCCCCTTTCATAACCAGGAAAACGAAGACAAGAGCAATTAAAAAAACTTGTCTAAAGTCATCCAGAAGTTAAAAAATGAAGGCAGATTCTTTGACTCCATTTGAGTCCATGCTCTTAAACACTAAACTACCGGTCATCCATTTCTAAAAGGAGCTTGCCTAAAGTGTTTACTTGCTCACTGCTGTTCTATGGAAAGTAGGGGAAGTGTATTTACTTCAACAGAGTCCCTCTCTTGCTGTTTGTGCACCGTACCAGATGTCAAAAAAAATCCAGCTTCTTTCTTTATCATTGGCAGGGAGGGATAAGTGGAAGAATCTCACTAGGAATATCTATCTATCTATCTATCTATCTATCTATCTATCTATCTATCTATCATTGTGTGTTTGTGTGCATGATGTGCACATGTATGTATGTGAGTGTAGGTGTATGTGTGGCAAAAACCATGTGTGAAGGCTCCTTCCTCGACAGGATCCAGGGATTGAGTTCAGATCACTGAGCTTGCATGGCAAACTCTTTGGCCTGGTGAACCTCACTGCTTCAGGGCTGAAGATCTTAGTGATGCAGCCAGAAGCAGAACTTGTATTTTTGCAGATAGTAAGAGAGAATACAATTGGCTATCATGTCAGTCATTGCTTCAGGGGCTCTGCTTGTTATTTTATGATGAATGCCTCAAACTGATGCTAGCGCTAACCATACTAACATGCAATTTTGGTCTCCTTTTGCATGTAGTGCTTGATTTTGCAGCAGATAGGCATAGGAGCTGGTTAGGACAATGAATAATCACAGTCACTCCTTTGTTTTCGATCCAATTCTTAGTTGATCTGATGTGCAACAGCCCTGGACTTTCCCTAAGATAAAGGATAGCCTAGCCTCAAGCGGAACCCTAATGGAACCAACTGATGGGGCTGACAAAAACAATTTTGGAGACGGTGGGAAGGAGCATTCGGGGCTAGTGGACTTGATGCTTTGAAGTGATTATTCCGGTTTAGATATACGTGAATGACCAAAGCGGTACAACGGCCCAGGGACACTAAGCCCTGAACACTTCTGCTTTCTTAGAAGTACTCTCATCCGTAACCTCACCATGGACTGGATTTCACTATGGATGACCTACCATGCCAGGGGAAATTATGTCATGAACCTTGGTTATTCTATTTTTTCCCTATGGCTTATCAGTCTCTCGAAACTCTCCCCAATGATACTTCTAAACACCTTTCAGAAGACTGATTGAATGCCATAGTAGTCAAAGGCCCCTTGTCCCTTGAAGTCAGCTTTGACTTTATAGCAGCCTTTAATGGGGAGCATGGTTAGTATTCACTGTTCTCGCCATCATTAGGCTAGCAGAAATTTGTACAAATAATAACATTTTTCAATCAAAGAAGACTTGTTAACCCTGATGTTCCCCAAAATAGAACAAATAAATAGAACGACCCTATTTCTTAGCTAGCCCCGCCCGTGCACATCCAGCCATTCCCCATCTTACTTACACAGAAACTGTGGCAAAGATTTCTCCAGCTGCTTTCTGCCAAGGCGACTTCCGACAGATCAATTGTTTCAAAGTGCGCAAACTGGAAGATAGAGAAGGAGAACGGTAAGAAGCCGTCTGACTGATTAGGCAAACAGACATTAAAAGGTACACATCCACATCCACTGACAAACATTTTTGGCAGTTACGATCTAACCATTTGTCTTGAGGGCTAGGATTTATATAGTCACATGATTTCTGTAGACAGAGCATGTGGCAAGTATAAAACAAACGAAATAGAAACACAATTTTCCAAAAACTTTTCAGTAGACTTGGAGCAAGGCTTGGACTGCTCAGCAGACTTACCCAAATATAAACTTCGTGCTGGATAAGATAACAAAATATAGCCTACCTGGGAAATTTGCAGTATAAATATTACCAAGTCCTAATTTATTGGGTGGCAGTCTTTGACTATGTCCTTGTGATAGCCAGTCTGGAGCCTGTATCTCCTGGTAGATCTGACGCGGTAGAGACTGCCCAAGCTAGCAGCAGAGCATCAATACCGTCAATATAGACAAGGCTAGCTGCTCACTATGTAACCTGTGTCGGCATATAAGACTCCATGCTCAGAACGGCCTAGGATTTGGTCTAAAGCTTTGCTATTGCCACCTTTAAATCCCCGATCATTTGAGTTTGGGGTTTGTGTTTTGTAAATAAAGCCCAATAAGACCATGGGCTGTGACACAAATACAGGAAGCCTATGTCACCTGCACATCCTCTCCTGTTTTGTCATTCTAACTGTATTATCATATGCCTGCACTTAGAATTCCAGTGAATCCCATCATGGTGGTAAGGCAAGTACAAAGTATGCTATGTCTATGACTGAGCAGCTGTGGGTACTGACAGTCCACACGTTCTGTTGGAGTCATGACTTGCTATAGAAACAAGCAACCGGGGAGCCTTACTCTATTTATTCTTATTCCTCACCTGTCCTTGTATTATGCAACCATTAATGCTGAAAAGGATGGCACTGAAGGACTAGGAAAGTCGGGGCAAACTACTGTGCCCTTTCCATTTACTCAGAAAGTGCTGGCAGAATGTGAACACATAAAAAAGTGAAAAATAAAGAGCTAGTTTTTGTATACTGCTGAAAACAAAATATACTAGCCCAAATTATATAACGATGGTGCTTCTTTTTATAAGTTAAATGCTCTTATATTTATATTTAAAAATGGAATGGTGCGAAAGAAAATTAAATGGCAAACTTTATACAAATTATCTTTTTAGAATAACATTAAATCCCAAATCAAAACACCATAAGCCAATGTTTTATATTTTAGTATAAATAGGAAACATTTTGTGTTAGTACCATTAATGATATTTTTCCTGATTTTTGAGTAAAGGGTTCTGCATTATCATTTTGCACTGGGCCCCACAAATTTTGTAGGCCATTCTGCATACAGAAACTAACCATGGCTGGGCGGTGGTGGCACATGCCTTTAATCCCCACGCTCAGGAGGCAGAGGCAGGTGGATCTCTGTGAGTCTACACAGCTAGTTCCAGGACAGGCTCCAAAACTACAGAGAAACCCTGCCTTGAAAAAAAAAATCAAAACAGAAACTAACTGGGGAATCCATGAAAATGAAGAGACATAGGAAAGGGGAAAGGAAAAATACACCACTCATTTGATCCAAAGGGATTAGTTACAGGAAGAAGAGATGCTTTCAACTTCTCCTTTATTGATGACCTTCTCCGTACTCACACATTCCTTGGCATCCAGCCACTAATGCAGATGAAAGGATTCTATAATTACCGAAGGGTGGTGTGCAAAGTGGAGCTTCTGTCCTTGAATCAGACAATATCTAAGCTTCCATCTCCGGAAGGAGTTACAGTTCTTAAGCAGGGGTCCTTCCTTCAGGATTTTCTGAAAGACACAAGCATAGCAGTAGATAAGTTAGATGAACTTGCGAGATTGTTTATTTGTTCTCTCAAGTGGGAAAATTACTTATCTGGAACATTCTATCTCTGCTACCTAGCTGATGAATAATAGCCTGTAGGCCAGGCAAGAATACAAGGAAATTAATTCCACCAGAAAAGGCATTGGTTTCTTTTCTATAAAATGCTCACAGTGGCATGGCCTTCAAGTTTCTTAGGATATATTACTCAAAAGCAGTGAAGAACATCTCCATTTGTGGTGAGGGGAGAGAGAAAAGCATGCATGTCTAAATATAAAAATGACAATCCTGAGAAAGTACAAGTAGCGCTGGAAACGGCTGAGTTCAGTAAAGGTAGATTTTCCTTAATTGTCAAGGTTGTGGCCCTAGATATAACCTTCCAATCAGCTCTTCTTGAGGATTCTTCTTAGAATATTACACTAGATTATGTCTCTTCACTGATCACAAGCCTCCAATAGCTTACTAATATTTTTAGAAGCAAATATAAATTCCTTATCAAGGCCTTCAGGGGATGCATGAACTGGTGACGGAGCAAGCATGAAAAGGACTCCGAAAGACAATGACCTTCTGATTACTTTCTTTATTTAGCACATGGTCTGGCCAATGATTTTCCACTTATTGCACAACAGACTGATCCTACCGGATGCTGAGACTACTTATCATTTTCACCACTGAAGACACTCTTGGTTATGTTATAGAGAACAAACCGACATAAAGACTGCAGAAGTACTCACACTAATCGGGAACCAAACCTATAGATAATTATGGGACAAAGAGCCAGACGATTAAATTCACCAAATCAAGGCTCTTTCTTTCTTTCCTTTTCTTTTCTTTTTCTGTGAAATCACCTTCATCAGAATGAGGATTTACTATTAAGCGGCCAAAGTGTTTTATTTAGCCTAACTAGTATAACCTAAACATTTTAATTAATTGATAATGCTTAAAAGACAAATGTCCAGAAATGCAGTGACTTACTTCTTTTTATTTATTTTTAAGCAGAACATCTGGAAAAGGAGGCCTACGTTCTTGCATGGCAACACTTAGCTGGAACCATGTAGCTGCTGCCATCTTCCAACGGAGCATGTGACCTCATCAAACATTTGAATTTGAGATTCTAATGTAAACAGGCATTGAGAGGGTATATTTCTCAGTGTGGAGAGCCTGAGCCCATGCACAAGCCCCTATATTCAAGGAGAGGGGAGATTTCTTGAGGTTAAATGTTTGAATGTGGATAGAAGAATTGGTGATAGAAGACAGTAAAGGGTGGGCTATCCAAACTAAGGATATCTGAAGAAACTTTACAGAAATTCACTAGTTTACAAGTTAATCAAAAGCATAAGGAGGCTAAGCAGAAGGAACCTTCATGGGTGATGATGATTACTCCCAGAAGGCCCGGGTTGTTCAATGAAAGACTCAGTGCTAGGCAGTGGATACTGTCCTACAAGTTAATGGCCAAAGAGGCTCCAGAGGCACCCTAAATAGATGGTAAGACCCTATTGCTAACGACATCATTCACTTTGGAAGCAAGACATAAAGAAATCAGCCTCAAGTGGCCAGGAAATGCACGCTTTCTCTCACTGCTGTTGATCTTACATGTTGTTAAAAGGAGCTATGAAAGCTGCTGGGGAGGAAAAGACATCAACAGTCTAATCCAGCACTAGACTCTGCATATATAATACTGACCTGCATGGCAAGATGTACCCACTAGTGCAGTAGTGGCATTAAGGTTACACAGCTAACCAATCCACGTTCTGATTAGACTTGAGGCCTGTTCCACAGGAGGGAATTTACACGTGGTACTGTAAATCTATTGAATATTTTCCTTCCTCTATTTTTAAAGACCTGTAACTGAGATGGCCAGGTATCTAAACATCTACGTTCTCTTCTGAAAGACACCTTCACTTTAAAAATGAGCTATTAAGCCTAGATTTTTTTTTTACTTTTTAATTTGGCCATATAATATCTTAAGAGAATTCATATTTAGTTCAGGCATTTACCAGCTATTTTATAATATGACCATAAGCAAGAAGAAAAAATAACTATCTTTTTCAAATTCCTATTTTATCTATTTTTAGACCACATCCTTTCCCTTTGCATACCATTCTGAATACAATGGTTACTCTGGAATCTATGTTAGTGTTGGGAACTGGATTTGGTTTCTCTGGATAAAGTACTCTTAACTGTGAGCCATCTCTCCACCTTAATAACCCAACATGCAACCCCAACTTGAGAGACTATTAGTTAACTCAGCCAAACTCCACTATTAAGGAGACATTAGAGCTACCAAGTCTATGTAGGAGTAAAGTTTATCCATGTCATATATAGTATATATCACCATAAATCAGAAATCAGAAATGGATTCTGGTAAGTTAGGATGTATAGTGTAATCTTATTCAGCAAGCATGAAGAAAATAACTTTAAATTTTATCTATACATATACTACACATGTTATTCCTTTGCGGTGCCTTTAAGGACTAACCACGCCCACTCCCCAGCCACTTCTGATGTCCCTCGCCGCCATCTTAACTCTCTCTCTTTGGTCTTTCTCTCTCGGCGTGTGCACACGTGTTTCTCTCTGTCTCTATGTTTTTATGTCTTTATGTTTGTCTATCTCTGTCTCTCTGTTTCTCTGTTTCTTTTTAAGTAATAAATGTTTATCCTTATGCTTATTTACTATGTCCTATGAGCCTTTCATCCACCGTACCCATCCGCCTGACTCGTCTGGCCGCGTGGCGGGACCAGCCTGCCACCCTGGAGATCTTACAGGGACCCACAGCCATCCTTGTCGGACTAGCGGCTGCTCTGCGAGCCTGCCAGGGAACACACCCGCCTGTTTTTTAAAGAACAATAACACATGGACTAGAATGGCTAAAATTCAAAATACCAATAACATCAAATAGTGCTAAGGATGTGCAGTAATAAGAACTCTCATTCATTTTTTGTTAGGAATGTAAAATACTATAGGCACTCTGTAAGACAGACTGTCAGTTTCTTGTAAATCAAAGTATGATCCAACAATTGCAATCTCTGAAATATACCGAGTTCGCTGAAAACTTAAAAAGTTGCAAATCTGCACACAATTTTTATAGAAATGTTATTCCTAATTTCAAGCCCTGGTTTATTATATGAAGCTTTGCAATTTTTCAATGTAAGCAGATAATGGAAAAAGAACTTTTTAAGGCAAAGAAAACAGTTTGCAAGCTATGGCCCGGCAAAGAATTCACAGTATCTGAATTACGGCTGCTAGCACTTCGGAGGGATTACAGTAAGTTTAGAGTACATGGATAAGGAGTCCATTCATGTAAGACACACGTTACCAAGTTGGAGGCAGATAATGTCAACGTAATTTATGTACAGTAGAGATAATGTCTCAGTAAGGATTTCTTACTGACTGTCTAAATACAGGCTCTAGCTCATCAGCTGTTGAACATATATGAATACCCAAACCTGGATGTCTAAGAACTAAAAGTGGCCACGGTCCTTTTCTTTGCAAACTCTGTTCCCTTTCAGAGATGCTTACCATACTAACCCAATCATTGCTTTAAAATAAACTGCTGCATATTTTTTTAAGGCAGCCTCGAGATGATAGAACAGGTAGAAGAAAATTTCATTGGATTTCTACAAGCCACTGAGATACATACATTGAAAATGGCTTTGCCTGTTTGGGGGTAGTAAACTGAACAAGAGGCCGGTGAGGAAATGAGGAGAGGCAAAGCTAGCCTTCAGATAGATGTGGTCAGGGGTGAGCTCCTAGGCCCCAGGAGAACTCCCCAGTGCTTCTCAGCCATGGGCTGTTTGCAGACCACACACCTCACTGCCCTCTCCGGGCAGCCATGCACTGTGCTGTCTGTTACTGCCAGACAGCAAACCTGAAGGCTGCGACATTCTCCACTACTTTTCCCAACCTGCAATTATAAATGGTTGCTGGACTCTGCTTTGTCTCCCTCTGACAAGAAAAGTGGGAAGGCCTGGTTAATTAGTACGTATACAACAGAGCGAGCACAAACCCCACCCAACCCCCACTAAACTTTGCCCTAAAAGACATGACCACAGATAGCTGAGAATTAGATTGTGTTCTGTGAACAGCTCTGAAGAGTCATTAGCAGATCTGCACTAATGAGCTTCCCCGCAAGGGGCAACTAGCCATCCTTATCATTCTAGAGACACAATGTTCCATGGTGAGCATGAAGGAAGTTCTGCTTTTTTTTTATATAAAAAATAACAATCCAAGGGTGACCGAAAGAGTAATTAGAATTCATATTTATGTAACAACGTCTAGCTTAATTCTGCCGTATGGGGGAAAAAAACTATGAACTTAGTTTCTTTGTTACTTTTACTTTTTATTGAACTTTTTATTGAAAATATTTTTCCATATTTTGTTTAAATTATTTATCAAGGTATTTTTCTTCTTAAAGCATCATCAAATAATTTAGTAGTTTTTCTGTTAAATAATATTCTGCTTTGTAAACCTTTTGAGATTGTAGCATCCTGGAACTGAAATTGTTGTCAGAAAAACACATTTGTAAGGTACTTACAAAAGGAGCAAAGGAATGGGACAGTAAATAGCAACATCTTTTTGATGACCATACAAAGCTATATACATACAGTGATGTTACAGGGACATCACTGATTTCATAAAATGGAGCATAGTCATAAACCTCCTTGTCTAATCTGTCACATTCCTGTCGTGAATATCTGTGTTGTGAATATCTGCCAAGTAGGCAGACGTTAGGGTTAAAGAGGTCCTCGAACGTACTGAAAAGGCCCACCACCCACCATGTGATGCTTCTTGACCTGAGCGCACAGCAGCCAGGCCTCCTAGTCTTTCCTGCCAGCTGTAACATTAAAACCTAGATAACCCAAGGGGGACTGCACTGTAGGGGGATTATTTCGGTTGTTGACACATCTATAGCCCCACAGTTCAGTCACCACAAATGCACTAAGTTTCACTCAAATCCCTAGCGCGCAGGATTCAGAAGCACAGGTAAGCAGAGCCTGTATTGGAACTCAGCTTCACTTCATTTTGGAGCCTATCTGGTAAGCCAACCCCTAAATCCATTACTTCTACAAACTCCCACACCCAGGCACAGGGAGATTTTCTTCCACATACTCTCAAAGACTCGGCACATATAAATTAATTGTCAATACCAATGGAGAGCATTTCTTTTGCTCCATATTTAGAAAACATCTAAAATACCTCAATGGGATCCTGATTACCGACAGGCAATTAACTGCTGCCTGTTGCCTAATTGAGAAAGTGCAAGCACAGCTGTGGCCATGACCTTTTCTTATCTTCCTCCCAAGTCCCCAAAGCTTCTGCTGGCTGCTGCGTCTCTTTTGTTCTGGCTTGTGAGGCTCTGGGGGAATTACTTACCCTTTCCTCATAAAATGAGCCCCTGTTACATAGCCAAATTGAACTGCACACTTGCCCAATCAAACAGTAGGCAAACATCCATCCCGCCACACAGCAGTACCTGTTAGTAGCTAGCCACTCTTCTGTTTGCTCGCCTTGCTCTTGGGAAGGAGGCTGGCTTCAGTTGAGAGATGATCACTCCCCAAATAAGAGCCGAACTCTCACCAGGAGGACAGCTCCAGAAGCTATCGTTTTGTCTCCTTCGGTCTCCAAACCTAGAACATCTATTCTCTTTGTTTTGGGGGTGGGAGTAATGGGAAGAAATCCGTATCTCAACATGGCCCTGCCAAAGTTGATTCAGAGCAACAGTGTTTGATTTAGTTAAAATGCAACTCTGGGTGCTTTAGGGCTTTAAGAAAGGCCAGATCCAGTGTTTCTCTGAAAGCTTTACATTCCCCAGGGTCTTGTTGATGGGGCAGGAGTCAGACAGACTGGCTCCAGCACTTACTAGCTGTGTGACCTTGGGCAAATCACTTAACCTCTCTGAGCCTCATTTTCCTTGTCAGTTAGATGAGGATACCCTGCAGAGCATATAGCTGCCACTCGGTGTTACTTGTGCCCTGCGAGAACTGTGAGGCTGAGACTCTACTCACACCCCTTTTGAGACCTTTAGTTCATGGCTGGCTCAGTGCTATAGCAGAGGGATGAGAAATAGGGAGACGTACTGCCCTTTTTTCCAGGAGTTGTAGCCCTAAATTCAGGATAGCCACAGACAAACATGTTGATCATCCTAGTACTGACAAGGAATCCCCTCCTGCTGCCTGGAACTGTACAGACTATAGAGAATTCACTTCTGCTGCCTGGAACTGTGGAGACCACAGTGAATCGACTTCTACTGCCTGGGACTATACAGAGTACCGTGAATCTACTTCTGCTGCATTTGATGCTAAGGAAGAAATGTTGAGGATCATCCAGCTTTCTATTCTTTGCCAGTAAAATATAGAAAAGACTAGGATGATGTTATATTTATTTAGTTTTCCTAAGCAGGTAAAAACTTTAACTAGTCCTTTGTACATCACTCAGAAGATAGTTTATAAACACGTGCAAATGTATGATACACATCTATTCTTATTCCTGGTGTAATTCATAGTGGTCTGAGTACAATGTTTCTTGGATTTCTAAATTTAATGTATTGGGGGGATTACAAGCTCAGTATATGTACTGCATCCTCATTTCTTTTTACAACTGCATAACATTTCATTGTATAAATAGAATGTTACTTATTTATATGGTTTACTATTGATGAATAGTGGTTTCAGGTCTTATTCCATTAAACAACCTTTAAACAATTCTCTGCATAGAAGTGTCATTCCCTGACATGAGAGCTTCAGTAAGACGAATATCAAAGGTTGGTGACAAACATGAGTCCACTGGGATATTAAAGCTGAAACACTTAGAAGTTTGGGGACAAATGAAATCGTGAGCAGGGAATCCAGTGACAGGAACCACGTGAAGGGAGAGCTTGGCTTGGAAGTCTCAGATCTCTGACTCATCCCTCTTTCCTTTTGTTTAATTACCGGAATATTCGAAGAAGGGCAAGCACTGCTAATTGTTTAAGGGGTGGGGAAGAGGTAAACAATTCGGGCCCTGGTTGACAAAGTCCAGAAAGTGATACCTTGGCTTTTGATAACTGGTTTGGGTCTAACAACAACTGGGAAGAATGAAGAGCTCAGCAGAACCTCCCAGACCTGCACGCCCTTGATGTGTTAATGATTGTTTTGTTGCGGAGTGGCTTGCGCCCTTGGCTAAGCCATCTCACTACTATGGGATGAGAGTGCTGGTCTACAGAGCTCAAAGTCTACTCTCACCACAAAAGCTACCTTTTAACTTTCCAGGCTAAGCCTACCCTGATGGAGGTGAAGAAAATCAGGACCCAAGAGGGGCTGCATGAAACCAAATCAAATAGTAAATGAATGGGAGAACCTGGATTGGGCTTTAGGGCATCTTCTTTCAGGCGTTGGGGCTCTTTAACAACTTCTCTAAGGTGAATGAGGGTTTCGTGTAACCACAGCTGTTGCACTTGCTCCCCATTAACAGGAGCTCCTGAAACATGGAGAGAGTTCTGGGACTCAATAAGAATCATGGGAACAAAGGAGAGAAGACCAGCAGAAAAATGGCTTGACTTTAACAATGTTACTCAGAGGGAGAACTGGGTTAGAGACCTGGAGGTTTGTGGAGAAGATTGGCTTTGTCTGGAAATACACGGGAGTGCAGATTATCCGTGGGAGGAGGAAGATCATTTTGAAGCTGTGAGAGGAGACTCCAAGTTTAGAATTATTCGGGAAAGATGGCAAAGTAATCATGGAAGTGAATGTTTAGTAGGAGCCCCTGATGTTACAACAGTGCTTTCTTGCTGAAAAGAAGGGAGTTCTAGGGTCATAGAAAGTCTCTAAGGAAAATACCAGAATATTTTGGACCCTGATCTTCAACTTGTCCAGGATCAGAGAGGTCAGAATACAGGACGACAAAGCAATATCTGCTTCTAACTGCTTTCTCCTTCACCCTTCCACCTGATTATCAGCTTTCAAAGATGAAATTTCTATCATTTTTCTCCTCTCAGACAGAATCGGGTGCTACTTGCTTCTTGCGGCACTGGTAGTCTAGGAAAGGTGAAATTGGTGAATTCACTAGTGTTTGTGTGTGATGCTTAAAATGGGAGGAGGTGGAGGAGGAAAAGGGAGGGGAGGCGGGAGGGTGCAAGAGAGACTGAGTTATGGGGGAGATACTTGGTTCCACCTCACCAGTTTGGGAGAGAATAGAGTCAAATTGAAGGGCAGCTCAAGGGTAGGACTGCCTTGGGGTGTGGTGCATGGAGACACATACATGAAAAAATCCTCTGTTCGGTCCCTGAAGCTGTGGATAGTCTTGCTATCTTTAAGAATTTTACAGACAATTGGTTATGGTTATGGTTATGGGCCTTGGTTCCAGATAAATTACTGACTAGGTAACAAAAGCAAAAATCTCTAGAAAAAGAAGCTGTCCCTCTCAAGACTCTTGGAGTAACAACAACAACAGAGCAAGAATAGGAATTGCTGATTTTTGCTGAGCCCTTACTATGGAGAAAGCTTTTGCTAATATTATGAGTTATCTTTTAACTCTGAAAACAATTCTAAAAGGTAGATGTCATGATAATCCTATTTTGTAGATGGAAACACTGAGTTGTGGAAAGATTAAGGACTTTTTCTACAGGATTAATAAGTGGGAAAGGTAAAACTTCCTGTGAAAGACTAGTTATTTCCTCAAGGGAACAACAACAACAAAAATATCTCAGTACCATACTTGAAGTCAATTGATAGAAGGATTGTTGGTAAAACTTGTTGGCTTTGTGTTGTCTTGATTTTAATATTAAAAGCTAAAGTAATTAAGTAATCATTGTTTAACTTACATAACATTTTGTAGGCTGATCTTTAAGACCCTTATTTGACTCTGAAGTCAACTTTAGGGGATAAGCAAGGCAAGAAATACCATTGACTTTTGTTTCTGGATGAAAGTGACTCATGGAAGTGATGTACATGGTACAAGTCTCTTTTTGTACTTCATCTCCAGATTTTTGTGCGATTTCTTTGTTTGATACCCATTTTAATGAGCAATCAGAAGCTGATTTCTACTTTCTTGCTGCTCTGTAATGAAATGCTCTGCCGTCACTGCTGGTCAGAAGTAGGAGGCAATCCAATGGGCCACTGGCAGACATCCTCTTGGTTAATGAACATAATGCCATGCTGGACCCAAAGGGAAATATTTGTGTGATTTGAATGACTCCTCATAATATTTTCAAAATAACTTGGTCATGCAACCGATGCACTAAACCATCTCAGAAGGCTCCTGAAACATATTGGCATGTTTGTCTTCCTGCTGCACCCCCTCCCAGAGCCATTTCTCACAGCTGTTTTTGAGGCTTGACCCTAAGACTCACTGCTCCCCTTTTCACAGTTTATAAAACACTGTCCAGATCTGCAACTTTCTCAAAATGTCTCCCTGTGGGCAAACACCTTGTGAAATCATCCCCACTGCTCTCTAGCCAGGCTGTATTTAAGAGACTAGTGCTGTTCCTAAATAGTCACTGGCTACAGTGATCAAATCCCCACTGCTAAGGCCTTAAAGCAAGGCTGACTGCCGCCTGAATTTTGTGCTATTTAACTCATGATAGTCTATCCAAAAAATGGCGACCAGAAAAGTACAAATAAACTACTAATGGAGGAAAGAGGACAGGGAAGGGAGAACCAGTAGAACTAGATCACCAAGAGAGCTGGAAAGAGGCGAAGAAGCAAAACAAAGAAACAAGAATAGGACATTCCTATTCCATGGGAGGCTTAGCTGGGGATGACAGCAAACACTCACAGACTTGTAGATGACAAGAGATGTTCATTCCCCTACCAGTAATGCATAGGGTTCCCACTGTCCTGGAACAATCTCTACACCATCGTTTGGTTGGTGCTTGCATTATACCCTGATCAATGTGTGCAGCTCTCTGGTCCAAGTGGCTTGGGACAAAGCAGCAGCCACTGAAAATGGGAAGAGGGTTGTTATCAGCTGCAATCTGAAGAATTGAATCTTGTGCACACACAAAATATACAGTTGGCAATTTTGATCTGGTAGAGAAGGAGGGACTTTAATTAGGAACAGGTTTTAAGAAATGGAGGGGTCAAAGAAGAGTTTAGTTTGAAACAAACTCATTAAGGACAATATGCACAGAAAAATAAAACCTTAATGCATGGAGAAACACAGATACTCAGCTGTGTGCCCTTACTGTCCCTTTTATCTCTTTATTCATGTAAATAAAAGTACTGGTCTAACTGCATCTGACATCTGCATCTTTTCTGAAATATCCTGCTAGGTACTCTGTATTCATTAGTGCTAACACAACACAGCAAGGCAATGTTATCCCTCTACTATTACAGACAAGGCATGGGGACTCACAGCACGGTGGACTCACTTCGGCAAGATCATACACTGTTCCATAGAGTGAGGCGTTTCAACTCAAACCTGCCTGAGTCCAAAGCCTACACAAAATTCTTGACATTCCATGCTGCAGCCAATGCCTCTCTTCTGAAAACTGAAGATCAGTTTGCAGGTGAGAGGGTGGATAGTTTGGGAAGCTACGAGAGATTAGTGTGACTGAACCTCATAGAGGAGAAAGTGGGAAGAAAACTTGAACGCACTGGCACAGGAGACCCCTTCCTAAATATAACCCCAGCAGCACAGATGCTGAGAGCAATAATTAATAAATTGGACCTCCTGAAACTGAGAAACTTCTGTAAAGTAAAGGACACGGTCAAGACAAAACAGCAGCATACAGAATGGGAAAAAATCCTCACCAACCAACACCAAACAGAGGGCTGATCTCTAAAATATACAAAGAACTCAAGAAATTGGTCATCAAAAAAACCCACAATTAATCCAATAAAAAAACAGGGTGTAGACCTAAACAGAGAACTCTCAACAGAGGAATCTAAAATGGCTGAAAGATACTTAAGGAAATGCTCCACATCCTTAGCCATCAGAGAAATAGAAATCAAAACAACTCTGAGATTCCATCTTATACCTGAGAGAATGGCCAAGATCAAAAACACTGAAGACAACTCATGCTGGTGAGGTTGTGGGGGAAAGGGAACACTCCTCCATTGCTGGTGGGCGTGTAAGCTGATACAGCCTCTTTGGATATCAATATGGTTATTTCTCAAAAAATTAGGAAACAACCTACCTCAAGACCCAGAAATACCACTTTTGGGTATATACCCAAAGGGTGTTCAATTGTGCCATAAGGACATGTGCTCAACTATGTTCATAACAGCATTGTTTGCTGTAACCAGAACTAGGAAGCAACCTAAATGTCCATCGACCAAAGAATGGATAATGAAAATGTGGTACATTTACACAGTGGAGTACTATACAGCAGAAAAAATAATGGCAACTTGAAATTTGCAGGAAAATGGATTAATCTAGAAAACATCATATTGCGTGAAGTAACCCCTACCCAGAAAGACAAATATCATATGCACTCACTCATAAGTGACTTTTAGACATAAAGCAAAGAAAAACAGCCTACAATTCACAATCCCAGAGAACCTAGACAACAATGAGGACCCTAAGGGGGACATACATGGATCTATTCTACATAGAAATAGAAAAAGACAAGATCTCCTGAGTAAATCGGGAGTGTGGGGACCATGGGAGAGGGTAGAATGGGAAGGGAGAGGAAGGGAGAGGAAGGAAGGGGAGCAGAGAAAAATATAGAGCTCAATAAAATCATTTTTTTTAAAAAAAGAGTGATTAGTGTGAGCTCATTTGGCATTTGTATAGTAACAGTTGTATGAAGTTTGATGCTCGAAGTAACATACAATATAAACAAATTATATCACTTTCCCAAGCTGCCATCTTCTTGAAAGGAACTGTTCAAAAGTTTATAGAAATTTGGCATTTGATTTATCAAGGGAAGCTAAAATATAACAGAAAAAAATACTACACAAAATGCCTTCCGAACAAATTTAAGACTTTGTGCATAGCCCCTTATCCCAGGACTCAAATTATGTCCAAATTGAGAGGGTTCAGATGGCAAAGTCAGCATACAATTCTCTTGACAAATCCCACTCTGGGGTATAGCTGAGCTACATCTGACAGGAACAGTACTCACAATGTCACCACTTACCCAGAGGAGACGCTTAATGAATGTTTGTAAAGTTAAATTGAGTGGGGAAAATCACATGCAGGGAAGACAATGAAAAAGGGGTATATTCAAGTGTCCAGGAATCTAGTTCTTATCAATTGGCTCTTAAAAGCCGTAACTGTTGCAGGAGACATCTGGATATTTTTATATATCCAAGCACATATTTAGGCAAAACAAATTTAGTATTAGTAAAAAGGAATGTAGATTTTGGCCTCTGATAAGTCTGGATTTTTTAACCCTTACAGTGCTTACAGCGCATCACTTACAGTACTAGGTGTCATCTAGCTTATAAGCCTTGGCATTTTCAATCTGTTAAGAAACAAGTATAATGACATTCAATGCTAATAAGGATGAAGGGAAGGCATGAAACTGTGGACAGTGAGGGTAGGCATGCAATATGTGCTTCATTCTTTCTGTGATGAAGAAGGTACATTTCTGGAGCTGAAATCAGAACACAAATGCAGCTTTATGTGAAGCTAACGCAGGGCCTTGCTGGTCCATGCAGTATCAGTGTTTTGTCCTAAGTCTGGGAGTGTAATTTATGTATGACCAGAACAATGTCTGTAGAAAACCAGAGATTGCACTACTTTGAGATTTTATGAATTTAGCCTATGGAAGTAGAGATTCTTTACTTTTCACAAGTAGAAGAACAAGCATCACTGGGAAAGGAAGCAAAGAGTACAAATAGAAACCCTAATTGAAGTCTGGAAAGGGGTTGTGTCTGCTGTCTCCATAAAAACCCTCATCTGCTGGAATATGTGAGGCTGTTAGGAAAAGGAGAACCTCCAATAGTAGGAGAACATTTATTTAGGTACAAATATTGGAGGTAAGTTGAAAGGATGATAGGTTTGAGAAAGCTGTGTTGGAACAGTTAGTGAACACAAGTGTTCGTGTCTCTTTAGATGTAGCGCATAGACATTTCAAATGGAATGCTCTCCAGTGTTTGTATTAAAAACAAAAAGAAAAATTTCAAAGACCTGAAAGGCTGGTTGATTTTGAAAACACCCTCCTCTATTGTATGCCTTTACCCATAGCTAAAGGAAACACAGACTCAAGGACTGATAAAATCTGACCAGAGTGAAGTACCACCACCATTTACCTAGTATGAATTATACTCACAGTATATTCTGATTCCTGGCTAATTATCCATATTTTTTAGACGTTAAAAGCCTGACCTTGAGAACTTAAAACTAGTTAAATGTAGAGAGGGTAGACGTCGTCAGAAGGACCATTTTCTCACACAGAGCACTATTTGAAGAGTAAGGTTTATTTGCGATGTTGCTGGGCAGATCCCAGAAACCTGCATCTACAAAACAACTTTCACCATATATTTATACTAAATCAATAGAACACTTGCGAGAAATCGTAAGTGTTCTCATTTATTTGCAGTGCTAAGGGCTGAACTCAAGGTCTTGTGCTTGATAGGCAGGTGCTCTACCCCTGAGCTTATGCTCAGGCCCGAAACTCTTTTGTGTTTTTCCTTGTCATTCACGGGCTTTGGGGAAATCAAAATGCACAGGTCTACACTGGGAATTGGTGAATGCATGCTCTTATTTTTATTATGAGGATGTGGAGGTCTTAAGAGAGTTTCAGTAAACTATGCCTTCAAAAATCTGTCTCCTCAATCACAGCAATATGGACAGACAACATACTTAGTCCTTACAATTTTTTTCTTTTAAGTTTCTAATTCCTTTTTTATATCGCACTAGAATTCAAACCCAGGATCTCATGCATGTGAGGCGAGTGCTCTACAACTGAGCTATATCTGTAACCCGATTTTTTTCTTTCTTAAAATTTTCATCATTTTATCTTTGCTTCAGATAAAGAAATTGTTCATTCTACTTTGCTCTGAATTCTGTCAAGTATACCTAAAATTCCGCTGTATTAACACAAGAGCAGTGCAAAACCAAAATGATTTTTAATTTAGGGAGTTAGTGCAGGGATGACAGGCATAGCCTATGCTAATGAAATTTCTCTGGTTATTACAGAAAGAATGGTTATAAGGACACTCTGTCTGCCTACAATTCTCATGGCTTTCTTCAGTTTTTCTTATCTGGTGACATGGTGAGACTCTTGTTCAGACTCATTCGTGATTGAACTAGTTTTTGCTGAAGAGTAGCAATTTACAGAATTTTAAAAATGCCAGGAGAAAGAGGAACTGAAAACCTCATAAACCTTTAGGTGGTATGAATGGGAAAAGTCCTTCTGACCTCAAAATATGCACAGTACGTAGACATACTACATTCTCAGTCAAGGATGCAGAGGTACCTCGGGATCCTTTCGATCTATTTCAATTTCCCGAGTGTCACATAAACGCGTCTTCTAAAAAGTATATTCAGAGACAAGGAGCATGCTGATTGGTGTCTTGAAATTAGGGTGGATACAAGGTTGTTTGGATGAGAGAACATGTGTCAAGTGGACATTTTTCAACTTTCAACAGTCCTTATGCTCAAGTTGGGGTATTTTGCTTACATAGAAGATTGACTAATATCTATTTTCTTAATTGAATATAACGTCACTCAGTCTTACATAACTATATTTCAATGAATGTGCAAAATATTTTACAGGTTAAGTATAAAATGTATTATCACTAGTCATAGCACAATTGAGAACCAATTACCACAAAATCTTGAACAAACAGTCCTATTGCTCCATTACAATTTAACTCTGGTCTCAGTCATGTCTATGGAAAAAGAAAAGGCATTATGTCAGGATATATGATCACTAAAAAAGTGTTGAGCTATTCCTATTGACTTTTCTTCTTTCTCAAATTGAGGAGACGGGTTCTAGCAGGTCTGTGGATTATGGCCTCCATTCTAGGTAGGGCTCTACGGAGGATTGATGTTCAGGTTTCCATTGCTGAGTAACGTGTTACTGCCAATGTACCCATAACTTCCATTTGTTCCCCCCACCTCCCCAGTTTCTGTAGGTTAGAAGTTCAGCTTGGGTGAATCATATACTTCAGGCGCTCATCATACTGTGGACTAAATGCCTGACAAGACTGAGGTCTCATCAGTGGTGGGGCTGCGGGACTACCTACTTCCAAGTTCTCTCAAGTTGTTGGGAGAATTCAGTTTCTTGTGGTTTTCAGCACAAGACTTCAGTTACATATTGGAAGCCCTGCTCACAGTGTATAAGCTACCCACAGTTTCTTGCTACATGGCTTCCTCAACAAGACTTATCTCATTGGTTGTTTATCTATAACGCTAATTAAGTGGAAAGAGTCTACCTAGCTTACTTGCTAGCAACATTATCATTGAAATGATATTCCATGTTGTGTTGAATAGAAAATAAAGTCACAGACTCAGATTACCCTGAGGTTGAAGAGATTATACAAAGGAGCAAATACAAGGAGGTAAAAAAAATTCAATGGAGGTCACTTTTTAGGGTCTATTTCTCACAATATATCAATGATTCTACCCCCAAGAAACTCCAAATCCAATCCTGGAGCACATATATCCTCTCTTTGTTATCTCTACATGTGAGAATTAAAAATCTTTATGCATGGGCTCTACTAATTTTTATTTCTATACTACTATATATTTACAGTTTTAAGGACAAAACTACACAGATATGACTAAATAGGAATTCATTTTTATATACAAAGCAAAAACATACATCATTCAGAAAAGTTACTTTTGAGTTTAAAATGAAATGTTTATGGACTCACAAATAATAAGTATGCAGGGAAATGTCAGTCATCCTTCACCCAGTTCCCCCCAGATATCTTGTATAATAATAACAAAAGCAGAATATTGACATTGATACATACAGTCCATCAACTTATTCAGATTTTACCAGTTACATGAATAGTGTGTGTGTGTGTGTGTGTGTGTTTCTATAAAATTTAATCATCTGAGCTGGGTAGTGGTGGCGGTTTTAATTCCAGCACTTGGGAGGTGGAGGCAAGCAGATCTCTGTGAGTTTGAGACCAGCCTGATGTGGGATTGCCCTCTATATGCTGTGACTACCATTAATGAATAAAGGAACTGCTTTGGACCTATAGCAGAGCTATAGGGGAACAGAGCTAGGCAGGAAAAACTAAATGAAATGCTGGGAGAAAGGAGGAAGAGTTAGGAGAAACCCCACTGGAGCCGGACAGAACTTTAGCCCGTAAGCCACAGCCACATGGTGATACACAGATTACTAGAAATGGATTAAATTAAGATGTAAGAGTTAGCAAATAAGAAGCAAGAGCTAATGGTTCAAACAGTGTTTTATATAATATAATTTCTGTATGATTATTTCAGGGCTAAGTAGCCGGGAACTAAGTAGCGGCCTCATTACAACACCAGCCTGGTCTCCAGAACTAGTTCCAGGACAGTTAGGACTGGTAGACAGAAAAACACTGTCTTGGAAAAAAAATTAACCATATATGTAGTGGGTAACTTTTATCACAACAAGATACTGAATCATATCGCTACAAGATTCACTCAAACTGTCTGCTTATAGCCATTCTCACTCCTTCGCCCGCATCTACTCCCTAAGCAGTGACTACCACCATCTCTAGAACTTGGTTCCCTATTATTACAGGAATTGAACCAATCAGTAGCCATTCTCTGGAAACTGGCTTTTAACCCTTGGGCTCATTAAAGTCATTATGTTGTTCAGAATATTCTATTGTACAGATTCGCCACAATTTGTGTAACTGTTCAGCCACTGAAGGACATTTGGTCAGTCTCTAGTATTTGGTTATTATAAATAAAGTCACTATGGACATTTGAACACACATTTATGCATAAAAATAAATTCTTAACTTTTTGGAGGATGTGTCCCAATGGTGTAGTTGCTGGGTCACACAGTTTGAAATTTTAAGACTAGTTTATCAAATTATTTTTCGGAGTAGCTGTATTAACCTAAACTTTCTCCAGTCATATGTGCGAAATTAGCTTCTATATATACTTCTCAGTGAGCAATAATGCCACTATGTTTTATTTTTTGATATTCTACTAAGTATGTAGTGATATCTTACTATAGTCTTAGTTTGCATTATACTGATTGTTAATGATGTCCCACATTTCTTTTGTTTTATTTGTTATCTATATATCCTCTTAGATGAAGTCTGTACAGAAGTGTCTGTCTTTTTTTCTATTTTCTCATTGGAAAATTTCCTTTTTCATTGCTGAAATTTTAGAGTTCTTTATAGACTCTAGAAACAAGTCCTCTGTTGGATAAGTAATTTGAAGATATTTTCTCCTAATTTGCAAATTATATTTTCATTCTTTTAACAGCCATTTACAGGAAATAGAAATGCTTTATATTTTTATGAGGATTATTTTACCAATTTTTATCTTAAATTTTTAATACATTTTCTTAGGTGTGAATGTTCTGTCTGAATGTATGCCTGCAGGCCAGAAGAGGGCATCAGATAGCATTAGAGATGGTTGTGAGCCACCATGTGGTTGCTGGCAACTGAATTGGGGACTTTTGGAGAGCCGCTAGTGATCTTCACCACTGAGCCATCTCTCCAGCCCTCAATTTTTATTATTATGGATTATGATTTTTAATATCATAATGTTGTGTAGTATGTATATGATACTTTTGAAGAAATATTCCCCATGGAGTTCTTTCTGTTGTTCACATCTTTTGAAGTGCTTATATGGGTGCATACATGTATGTAGCTCTGTGTGTGTGCATGCACATACAGGCTTACACATATGTATACACACACTGCCTGGCCTAATTAGAAGAATTAGAGCTTACTGCTCTGATTATACTTGTACATAATTATTAATTCATATTAATTATTAATACACATAGTGCAATTGATGGAAATACATAATCCAGCTAGTTTATCACACTTGGTGTGAGCAGAAGAGAAATAACTCAGAAAGCTATGAATCCTCTTCATATTATACTGCCCTCTATGTAGATTAAATAAGGAAGCATGATTACTGTATGTACTAGGTTATATAAATCTGTGGAATTTCCACCTTGAAATGGGTGTGGTTTCATAAGAGCAAATCTTCTAAAATCTAAAATTCCTTTTCTTCTAGAAGAAACAGTATTTACATAGACAGCACTTGAGCATCAAGGCTTAAAACAAAGGCCAACACCACCTACTTTGGTAAGACACCAACATGAGTCAAAACTACATGAAACTCACAGGGGAAGACTGATTACGTGGTTTTACAAGGAAAATCAGATTCTAGTTTATATCATCAAGCAGTGACTAATTATCATACTAGCCAACTTTTGAGGCTCAACTTACATTACAGCATGACAGGATTTCTGATGCCATATCTTTGTCTGTGCTAATACTTAACTGCTAATTCCTGTTATTTTCACAATAATCATTTGTATTCAGGACAGAGAATCCAAATGACTTGCTTGGATTTACAGTGGGAATTTCTCTCAAGAATGATTGGACAGAGGTCCAGCTTTTCTATATCCAGTTTTGAAAAGCTTCTGGGATTACATGATAAACATGGCATAATGTTGATCTAAAATAAGTACTGAACATGCTATGTGTACCGAGTCTATTTCCAAGTAAATATTATAAGAAATTTATTATTGCGATCAAGATAGAACTTTGACCCTTCATTAAATGCAAAACAAATAATGTTTCTAGCCTCTGGACAACGCAAATTCAAGAACTATTTGTGTATTTTCAACACTGAGAGACAAATTAGGCATGGAGCAGGGATTACGGTATCCTTTTTAAGAAAGAGGATCTTTGGAAGGTTTTACTACATTTCTTTTGTCTCTTTCCACCTCACCCCCAGGATCTCCATCTGTGGCCCCAATACTTTTTCCTAGATTCTAAATGGATGATCTTAAATCAGGCTAGTTAACCTTCTGGGAGCTCCCTAAAGTGTTTTTGATTTGAATTGGCCCCCTTTTTTGGGTAATCAGCACAGCATGCTTAGGGACATCTGGAGGTGGGAAGCACTTTCTAAACAAATTGCTGTACTAATTCTCCTGAGAATGTTCCTCACAGGATTTGACTAAAAAAAAAAATACAATGCTAAACGCCTACGTAGAAACAATGAACTCACACTGGAAGGAAAAGCATTATCAGGGGCAAAACTAGCTGAATGTACATTAGTATACCGAGAGTCTGCTTCCAAATAGATTCACTTTGCTCTTTCGAAGGTCTGTAAAACTCTTAACTGTAAAGCGCCAACAATGAGCACCGGATGACACCACTCTCTTTCTAATGGTAACAAAGATCAGGTGCAATAGGTAAGTCACAGTCCAAGGAATACCAAAGGTGGTGAAGGCGAATTCCACAAAAGCTACTCCCTGACCTGGAACTCCCCCTGCAGGATTTCCTAGGAATAAGAGTTTTATCTGCCCTAGAGGAACTGCAGAGACCTGTGAAGGGAAGCTTGGGATGTGGGCTCTGTATTTGCTCAGCCAAAATAATTGTCAGATTATAAGAATGAACTACGTGGCATCTATACATACAGTGAGTCTTTGACCCTTTTATTGTAGAACAGAGGAGAGTAAAGGAGAGATCTCTGTTGTCAGTACTAATTCCATCAATTTAATGTGTCAAGTATCAGTTGCCCTCTAGAGAGGTCACTAGTACAGTGAAGGTGCTTGACAGGAAGTCTAAGTTTCAATGTGAGAATTACAACACGGTTTCATCAAAAACAAGAATCACACCCCCCTTAGGGTGATAGCCCAGAGAGGAGATCGGTGAAGTGAAAGCTACTGTCTTTTGTCACACCTTGCATTCTTCCCCTGCACAAATGAAGACTGGGAAGGGCCCTCTCAAAGTTTATGAAATACTCATTGTCCCATCAATAACCAAACAGTAAATGGGATGCCTACTGTGGGGGAAACCACCTAAACTGCTAAGGAAGAGCTCCTTTATGGGACTAGAGGATACTGATGAGAGAGAAGGCTAGATGCTTAGACCATTTGTTTTTCTTCTCTATGCCCAGAGATAGCAAAAGCCACATACCAGAGAGCAGATACTCTATGATGCTTATGAGAAAGAATGTGTTGGGTCATGCACAGACCTTAATGTCCAGGCTCCACAGAAAGAAAAGCCAGGAGGAGAATACTCTGATATTATGAGTTAAACTGATTCACTACTATTTCTATGTTGCAGTTGACAAAACTGGTCTGCTGCCTACTATTGCTCAGCCATACACCCAAAGGGGCATCCAACAGCCCCTACGACTGAACTGACGTCTTCATGGCTGACTTCTGAGACTACACTCCTGCAACTTCCTCCACAAATCTCCCTGAAAATCAAGGTTCCTTTTGTAGACTTGACTTTGACCTAGAGTTGAGCTTTACAGTTTTTTTTTCTCTCTAAGATCATGGAAAATGTACTCACTAGCCTTCTGTGCTACAGACAGATAAGTACCAACGCTACACACAAATCTTAGCCTTGAAGCCCCTCTAGCCCATTATTCATGCCACTTGTTTTCTTTCAACAAAGATTTGGATTTGGCTAGCTGTGGAAAATAGCATCTTGTTTCTGAACATGCATGGCATGAATGCCCGCACATATACTGCTACATTACAAGCCCATGGTCCCAAGGTTCTTCTTCATCTCCTAACCTTCCCGTACTCTCATCTCCTCACACAGTAACTGTTCCATTTCTACTCGTTTCTGTCTATATGACACTAACTCAGGTGGGGGGGGTGCCAGTAAGAACTTGGATGCTGCTGCCCATTTGGCTGACCTTGCTCCACTGGTGGGCTTGAAGTAGCAGCTTTCCACTGGGTGACATCTGGGGAGAGAACCTGATCCTGCTGTAGGGCCACACAGAAGCTGGCTCTACTTCACACTTTCCACAAGTACGTTGCTGCCTCTATACAGCTATTTATAACCATTTGCCTCAACTCTGAGCTGTGTTTAGAAAATATGACCATTGAAAAGCAGCATTGTCTACCATAATAAGCCTGGATGATATGAAGGGGGAAATAGGGAAAACAGGAGAGATGCTTTTACTGAGTTGGGGATGAAAACACAAAGACAAAGAGGAACGAGGGATAAATAACACTAATGATGTTTGAAAAGCCATAAAGAATTAGATTATTTCATATTTACCTGAAATATTAGTATATATTATATAAATATGTATATATAGTGAAGTTAAGCATTTGGGGAGATAATTCCTCTCACCTAAAGAGCTACAGACAACATAAATGAAAGGTCAGTACCAGGCATTAGAAATCCTCTTTTGAGTTGCTGGTTGGGGAAGTTCAAATAATCCCTCCAAACAATATAGGCTATTGCCTTTGTCATTAGTCAAATCAGAAGGTATGTCTATTGCTAAAGACATCATACACTTCAGATACATTACTAAGAAGAATCAGACAGGGTCTGACCTGGACCCTGAGGACTACATTTTAACAGAAAAAAAGGGACATAAAAGTTTCCAAGGGAGAAAACAAATCAATAGTGAGTCCTACCCTGCTATGACATCTATTAACCACAAAAAATGACCAATACAGCTGGAATGATATCTCTAAAGGTGCAATAGCGGCACTTATATCTTGGCAATAAGCAATGACTGTCTGCTTGGACTTAAGGTCTGATCAATAGGAGAGAATTCATGCCTGACACTGTAAATCTAGCCTACTCTCCATGGCTGGTGAGGTCATAGCATCTTGAGGAAAAAGTATACCTGCCACTTCCCTAAACCAGAATAATTCCTAGCTGCATTCTAAACACTCAATCTTATACCCACAGACAAGTGTAGCTCTCACTTCTTATCCGAGAAGCTTCTTTTGCACCAAATGGAGACCATCACAGAAATTCACAACTAGTCAAGATATGAGGACAACCGATTGTGGGGATCCCACTGCAGCTGATACAGCTACGGCACAAGCCACAAGTGCTCCAAGGCTCAGGAAACCTCATGGAAGGCAGTGGAAAATATTTTAAGAGCCAGAGAACCAGGACATCTGCTGCAAGACTGTGTCTTCTATATATGATAGGGAAGCTACACCCATGAGCTCTCAACAATATGGTTGCTTAAACAAGACCTGAACAATGACACCAACTGACATGCTACAGTGGATGAGGGAAATTTCACGGAGCCTCAATCCCTAGAGGAGGAGCTATAGGCAATTAAAGACTTCTGAGACAGGAAGAATTAGTCTTCCACAGGAGTGAATCCCTTTATTAGTTAATTCAATACCAAGTATTAAACACACATGCACATACATACACATGCACAACGCACACACACGTGTGTCTGTGTATGTTTGCAACACCAAATGGAGTCATAAGGCTGTATTTACATATTTCTTCATTTGTTTATAAATGTGTGCATGTGTATTAATAATAAAGAAAAAGAAGTCATGAATTTGAGGCATGGGAGGGGTTGAAGAGAGAAGAGGGTGCTGAAAGTTATGTAAATACAATATGAATATATGCAAATTTTAAAACTTTAACTGTAAAATTCCTTGAATTCAAATGTCACCTATTTTTTTTTAGACAGACTCTCTCGTAGCCCAGGCTATCCCTGAACATGTTATGTAGTCAAAACTGGCTTTAAACTTCCTGATCCTCCAGACTCTACTTCCGGTATGCTAGAATTACAGGCATGCAGCAGCACACCTAGTTTTATGTGGTAGTATGGCTAAGACTGTGAATTTCATGCATGCTGGGAGAGCACTCTATCAACTGTGCTACATCCTCAGCCACGCAAATGCCAATGTTAAGCTACTAAGTCTAAGAATTTCCTGAAGACCAGCGTCATACTCTGCCATGAGCTTCCTCTATGACATCTCAAATATGTCATGGGCTAAATACCTACATCTTTGTTTATTTTCCTTACCAATGAAGAATTCATTCTACAAGTATTATCTAATGAGAGGAGTTTCAGGATCATAGATAGCTTGTTAAGGGAGAAGTGCAATAATTTCCTTAGAAATTATTCCTTAGAAAATTTCCTCTTACTGATAATAGCCATCTTAGTGATATACCACTCAAATCAATATCCTGTGAGATGATCCAGACTGTTGTGGAAATCCCACACAGGGCAGAGATGGAAGCAAAACATAGTCCTGAACTGATTAAAGAGTAATAGTCTTTGTTATAATCATGTCTTAATATACTTGTTTATTTATACATTTGTTTATTGTCATTCTGGAAACTTAGGGCTCTATCAATGAGCTACACTTTGTATTGACCTCATTTTCATTTTGAAGGTATGTAAAGTACTCTACAGAATTTGTAAGAATCAAAATATCTTTGAGCATAGAATTTAAAATGCTTTCTGGATATCTTGATCAAAAATATGCTTATTTACAAATATGAAGTGAAAGGTTAAAAGGTTTGTCTCAAATCACAAAGGCATAGCATAGTAGAATCTCAATTCTAGGACAATACCACTAGACTAGTATGTTTGTAAACAAGATATATTTATTTTTATTCTCTGTGTACAGTTGTTTTGCCTACATGTCTGTCTGTCTGCTACCTGTGTGCAATGCCTGAAATGGTCAGAAGAGGGCATTGGATCTTTTAGAAGCATAGCCACAGATGGTTGTTAGGCACTGTGTAGGTGCTAGAAATCAAGCTGGGCTCAGTTCTTAATTGTTGAGCCATCTTTCCAGTTCCAAAAAACAGTACAATTTTAATCTCAAGAACTAAAGACCTTCTTGAGAATTTTCATCTCAGGCATTACCAAACAATTTAAATGATGAATCATTGCAAGCATTTTAGAGTTAGCTTTAAAAAGTCATTACAACTACCTTAAAACAATATATCACCTTAAGCCCCTGGGTTTGGTTAGCTTTAAAGACTGTCCTAAAATGAAGACAGGTATCCTCTATTATCTTTTTTATTTACTTTATTTAATTAATATTTTTCATTCATTTTATATACTGACTAGTTCAGCAGTTACTTCGACATTGTATCAATTCCATTACCTTAGTTTGGATAATTTTCTGTGACCAAAGGAACTATCCTGGGCTAAGTAGGTGGACTGAAGATTGATTCTGAAGTTGAGCATCTTGAACTTTAACCTTGTACACTGTGAAATTTTATCATTGTGATTGGATTAATAAATAACCTGACTGGCTGAACAGAATAAAGTTAGGCAGGAGAGCCTGACTAGGAGAATACTGAGAGGAAAAAGGGCAGAATTTGGGTCACTAGACAGGTGGAGAATGAGTTGAACACACAAAATGGGATAGAGGTAAAAGTCACAAACATCGGGGCAGCACATGGATTAACAGAAATGGGCTAAGTTGCAAGACTTAGTCAGTAAGAAGCCTGAGCTATTGACCGAGCATTTGTAATTAATATCAAGCTTCTTTGTAATTATTTGAGAGCATTTGTGGGACAGGAAATCTCTGCCAACACCTTGACTCTTATCCGTAGTCCTTTAGCTTAGTTTTTCTCATCTGCACAATGGGGTAAAACTGATGGGACTCTGGTAACAAATCGAGGTTATAGGACTTTGCATTAAGGCTCAATAAAAATTAAATGGTGGTATAAAGATATTGTCATATCAATTCATGTATCATATGCCTGATTGGGAAATGGTTCTGTAGGGGCAAACTCCAGCTTCAATATTAGAGGCGTATAGAAAGGTGGTCAGTGGTAGTAGCAGGATTCCACAAATATACATGTCAAGGCCCTCCCAAGGTGTGCAAGCAGACAGACCAGCGTGCAAAACAGACTAAAAGAGTCTCTAGTGTGCATGCTACAGTATGGGTGTGGAGATCTGTCAGAGAGCAACTTTGGTGAATCTTATCTTCTTTTACTTTTGTGTGGGTTCCAGGAATTGAACTCAGGTTGTCAGACTTGGCAGCAGCTTTCTTTACCCAATGAGCCATCTCTGGGCCCTCAGTGTAGTTTGAATTTGTATTTCTCTGATGGCTAAGAATATCTAATCATGTTTTTGTATTGCATTGGCCATTTGTACTTCCTTTTTGGAGAACTGTCTGTCAATTTCACAGGTCATTTAATTGATTAGACAAGATAATCATTTTTCTTTTGATATTTAGTTGTTTTCTGTCCTTTCTTTATATACTCTGAGTATCAAACTTCTATTAGATGTATAGATAACAAATATTTTCTCCTGTTCAGTAGGTTTTATCTTCACCCAAGTGTTAGTTTTCTTGCTGTGTAAAAGCCTTTAGATTTCAAGCAATCTTATCTGTCTTATTGGGATTATTTCCTATGCCACCGGAGTCCTTTTCAGAGCGTTCATGCCTACGTCTATACCTTGATGTGTTTTCCCTACTTTTTCCTCTAGAAGTTTCAAAGTTTCATATTAGTGTCTTTGATTCATTTGGAGTTGATATTTAGGCAGGGTGAAAGACATAAATCTAATTCCATTATCTGTACTCCACATATACAACCAAGTCAACTTTGCTTGAATTGTTAAGTACCTATCTCAGTGTCCTTTTTGTCTTCCAAATGAGAATGCAAACTTTACATTTTTTTTCCTTAAATATCAAAGGGTTGGTTCTTTAGTGCCCTTTTAAGCCTTTTTAGTAGTTTGTTTCATGATTATTTGACCTGACTTTTCTTTGCTTCCTCTACCATCTACAGCTTTATTTTAAGGTGCTTTTCTTCTTCCTTCCTTCCTTCTTTCCTTCCTTCTTTCTTTCCTTCCTTCCTTCCTTCCTTTCTTCCTTCCTTCTTTCCTTCTTTCCTTTCTTTTTTTTGAGACAGGATTTCTCTGTGTAACAGTGCTGGATGCCCTGAAACTCACTCTGTAGACCAGGCTGGCGTCTAACTCACAGAGACCCTCCTGCCTCTCTTCCTCCTGAGTACTGGGATTAAAGGCATGCGCCACCACCACTGGACCATAAGGTGTTTTTTATACAACTTACACTTGGAAGACAAAGGTAACTGGCTAAGACAAACTTTCTAGAAGAAAATTTCTACTTTTCCTGTACATTTCAGAATAAGCATATAATATCCGTGATACCTTAGCTTGCTCTCTTTAAAGATATTTTAATATTGCTTTATATAATTCTTTATTATCTATTAATATACCATCTATGACTACTTTTTGTTCTTATCCAATAGCTATTAAGTAACAGTTATATAGAAAACTAAAACTGAATCTTTGGTAAAAATATATTTTTAGCAAAGATATATATTGAATCTTTGATAAGCAGATTCTCATTATTTTTAACAGAAGCAAAGTATTTTCATGCTCGTCCTACCAGTAGCATAATTACTGTGCTTTCTTTTTCCCAAACAGTATTTTTCTGTAGTTCTGAATTAAGACTTTAGTCATGAAAGCTCAGAAAGCAACTCACCTGCATTTTACTCAACAACACATTAACCATTTCTAAGATTTCTTTTTAAAATTCACATCTTCTTCCTTTCCTTCTACCATCTAATACAATAACCTCTAATTCAGGTATTTGTGTCTATCCATTTCCTAAGACATTTGTCCACATACACCTCCCTTAACAAGGTCGGTTTTGTCATTTTTGATAAAGGTGAGTGGTATGCAGACGCTTCCCACTTTGACCCCCTTTCATGGAAGACATGCACATACAAGTCCTTTGACTCTTGCCTTCTAGCTTTTCTCTGACCACCATCTTGAGCTCCAGTTTCACCAATTTCTCAGGCTCCAAACCTAATCTCACTGTTAATTTTCCTCTAACTTTTGTTCCCATGCCCTCCAAACCTTTCCAACTCCATGCCAGAAAGCTCAGAAGCCTCCTTCTCCACTCTTATCTCTTCTGCGAGCATTCACATGAAATCAACTACAGACTAGAAGCCTCTCAGCCTCTCTTCTAACTATTCTTTGGACCTACTGTGTTGTATTCAAGTCCTCAGTATCCCTTACTTAGACCCAGACTGATATCTTTACCTACAAAGTCATCCTATGTAATCTATTCTACATTTTGAGAGAGTTTTTCTTAAATCTAAACCTAAATAGATACTTTCAACAAAAAAAAGAAAAAACTTTATAAGGTTCACAACTGCTTATAAAAATAGATCACAAATTCTCCCCCCTTACACACTTGAAACACTAAATGGACTCAGTGGTGAGATTATAAAGATATTTATCACATATGTATTATATATATGCACACACACACAAGGAACAATAATAAAGAAGAGGTGAAAATGAAGAAAAGTGAGGGGAATGTGGGGGAAGTAGGAGGAGGAGGAAGAATGTGGAAATAATTGTATTCATATACGAAACTGTCAATAGATAAAAAAACTAATTAAAAAATACATCCCTGATGCCTCATCTATCTCTATCTAAATAGCTGTTCATGAAATTACCACATCTTTACACGCTGCTCAAATCCTGCTTCTTTCAAACAGCCTTACATGACTGAATAGATTCACATCTACATAGCTCAGGTCTTTGAGAACAGTTAATCCTTTAGTGAAGGTTGTTTTTAATTAAGCTCACATAACAGTATATAAACTTTAGAAAACTTACTGCCTGAAAACAGATTAAATAGGAAGCCTGAGCAAACAGGTGCCAGAACAGTCAGAGACGCCTACTCCCCACTTCTTCCTCCCTCCCTTAGTTTTATAAGACTACACTAAATATTCCCCTAAATTTCTTTTTATCAGTGTTCACATACATGGTTACCTACCCACCAGGCTTTTCAAAAATTGGAATATATAAATATATTTATATTTATATAAGAATGATGCATCATTATGTATCTGTGGCTATACATTTCCTCAAATTCCAAATTTTAATCCTTTTTATAAGTTTCTGTTTTAAAATTATGCTTATACTAAATGTGATATGGGATAGAACAAACTACTTTTAGAAATCAGTTCTGAGTATATGATTTACTAGTTTCTTGGACGTTATTAAGGAATGCATTTTAAATTAATTGTAAATAATTAGTATAAGGTCACCTCATAAAATAACGCTGTAAATACTAGAGGAAATGTGCCCTTCCCTAAAAATACTTCATTTAAACTTGTCAGAAATTGTCATAGTATTTTGATTTTGTTAGAGCACTTGACTGCCATCTACCAGGCAATTGTTAGGATAAAAACATACTTCTGATACCTTTGCCATGAAAAATGTCACCTTAGACATGACACCTTGGTGTAGCATACAACAGACAAAATTATAATCTAATAATGCCTGCATGTATTCTAGAAATGGTAGATGTTGCCCACCTCATTGAAGGGAAATGATCTTCCTTCTGATTGGATATTAAATGGCTGTTAGGATTCTTGATTTTCTTTTCCCTTTCTAAGCCCTTTTCCGTTTCAGGCTGCTAATCTGATCAGAGACATTGCTATAAAAAATTAAGGCTTTTCCTGTAATCAGTAGAAAGCTCTTTCGATACAACTTGGACTACCAAAGGAACATCAAGTCTTAGCTGCTATTTCTCAATCTTCATGAAAAAACAACTTTGGACACCTACCTCCAAATTCAAGTATAGCCTACAAGAAAAATTTTGAGCAAAGAGCTTTTCAATTGAGACAAAAAGAATACCATAACTAGATTAAATTCTGATTAACAGTTAAGATTAATAAAGACTATCCAATTATCAAATGATACATCACTTTTTGTTGAACGTGACATCATATTGTAAATACAAATAATAAATATAATATTCATATAAAAATAAGTACAATGTACTTTAGCTAGTGACTAAGCCTGTAGCTCAGTAGTATATGCTTGTCTTGTATGTCCTAGGGTCCATCCCAGCACTGTAAAATAGAGAAAAACCTCTTTAATTGGCAATGCTTGAATAGTTTGATGCATTTTTATTGGGGGGGGCTTTCCTGATAGATTATTATTTTCATTTTTCAAAAATAATTATGTTTAAAACTAAAGGCTAGTAATTCAAGATGACATGGTAACATAGGGTTGCTTCAAGTACATAAAGTACTTCTATGGAAAGCTAGAGAAAAATCTACAACCCTTTGAGAGATACAATAACCTTGTGGTCTATGAAAGGGGAGGAAGAAGCATAAATGGAGAGAGAGAGACAGTTGGGGTTGTAGGAGCAAGAGAAGATAATGTAGGGAAGGAAGACAACATATCACATTTTTCTGTTATATGCAGAATTTAGAAATATATGTACACATGAATTCATATGATATGAAGGCAGAAGGATGAGCAGAACAGGACTAGTGAGAAGAAAGAGGGATGGGGAGAGGGGATAAATAAGAGCAAGATACAGTGATATAGTCATGAAAATATAGTAGTGAAATTCCTTATTTTGTATACTAAGTTAGAAAAACACTGTTGACAACTTATGCTGGAGAGGTTGTAGGGTAAAGGGAACACTTCTGCATTGCCGCTGGGAGTGCAAAGTGGTACAGTTGCTTTGGATGTCACTATGGCTATTTCTCAGAAAATTAGGAAACAACCTACCTCAGGACCCAGTAATACCACTTTTGGGTATATAACCAAAGGATGTTCAATCATACCACAAGGACATGTGCTCAACTATGTTCTTAGCAGCATTACTTACCATAGCCAGAACAAGGAAACAACCTAAATGTCCCTTGACCAAAGAATGGATAAGGAGAATGTGGTACATTTACATAGTGGAGTACTACACAGTAGGGGGAAATTAATGATGTCTTGAAATTTGTGGGCAAATGGATCAATTTAAAAAACATCATATCGAGTGAGGTAACCCAGACCCAGAAAGACAAATATCATATTACTCACTCAAAAGTGGCTTTCAGACATAAAGCAAAGAAAAACGGCCTATAACTCACAATCCCAGACAACATAGACAACAAAGAAGACCCTAAAAGAGGCATATGTGAATCTAATCTACGTGAGAAGTAGAAAAAGACAAGATCTCCTGAGTAAATTGGGAGTATGGGGATTATGGGAGAGGGTAGAAAGAGAGGACAGAGAATGGGAGGGGAGAGGAGAAAAATATATTGCTCAATAAAAACAATTCAAAAAAATTTTTTAAAAAAGACAGTCCTCATAGGCACCACCCCATCACCTATTGGTAAGGCATGTGAAACTATAAAGTCCATTGTGCAGAGTCAGATATATCAAAATTTACCTGCATACCTAAGCATCAAAAGTGGTCATAAGTAAATATCATGCCACACATATGAATGATAGTGCAATAAATCATCATTTGCATGTTCCTATTTTTATGTGTATCTAGTTCTCTAGTAAAATTCCTGAGGTGACAGGCCAATTCCTCTGATCTGATAATTATATACGCTATTGGAAATCCAACTATTCCATATATATATATATATATATATTCAACATATGTCAATTAAAGATAAAAGATTAAAATCTACTTTTTGATCCAGCTGTTATTGTGTTTTGTGTTCTTCTAAGGGAGTTCTGCTGCCATTTGTGGAAAGGCAAGCAGTAGCTGGGCTCCGAAGCCCTTATCTTTACAGACTTCAAACTCTTGAACTTCAGGCTACAAGGTACCATGGAGCAAGAATTTGAAAAGGTCACCAATGTGCTTTGCAATAAGATACACTAAAATATTAGAAAACCGCAGGCATACTGAAGTAAGCCAAGCCCACAGCCGTCTAGGACAACTAATTAACACCCATGGCACATTCTTGGCAGCAGCCTGTGCGCCCTCGTGGTGTGGGTGCTACAGCTTGCTATAGGAAGATCTACTGCAGAAAATGAGGAGTCAGCCCAAATTCCCTCAAATACCAGCTCAAAGAGGTCTAAATCTTCCAGATCATTCCTGAAAGTCCCCTCACCAGCAGACACAGCAGAACAAAAGTCCTCCTAATTGAATTTGTAATTCATGTTATACCTAGCATGCATGCATTAAATCTCATATTCAACTGCTTTGAATTAGTTTT
The DNA here is from genome assembly GCF_982192425.1 of Myodes glareolus. Lineage (NCBI taxonomy): Eukaryota > Metazoa > Chordata > Mammalia > Rodentia > Cricetidae > Myodes > Myodes glareolus. Next base: position 131,061,111 of record NC_142053.1, on the reverse strand, counting down.
GCCGTGTGTTTATTTGTGCATAATAGCCCTCTTTTATTGTAGTTGATTTTGTAGGCTATTTCATATTCTTTTTGGATGCAGGCTGAGTGTAAATTCTAAATCAATAGTAAACAGCACATCCAATTTATGTACAATTGGCTCTTTTATATGCTTTATATACAGTTTATAGCACACGGGGGCCGCTTATAAAATCAATGTGTATTCTACATTTAGGCCCATTTTATACAACTTGGAACAACTTTTCTGCCTTAAATGTTTACAGAGGCTTACAACTTCAAGCTGGCTTTTCCCATGTATTTGTAGTTATTTCTACAGTTTACCTGGTGTGATGTCCTTGCTCAGGAACACAACTTTGAGCAATTATGTTCCTATAACAAAAGCAGTGCTATGAAAATCCATTTTATAAGATATTTGTAACATATTCTGGAGTGGAGGAGATGGCCATATTGCCATGAAAGTATTATCTACCTCAGAATATAGTAAGCTAAATGTTAAAAATCTAACTTGCTCCTTTTTTTCTATTTAATGTGTTATATTGCCAACTTCTTTGTTAAGATCCAATAATAAATTAGGTCTGGAAATTCATGGTCATATCAGCCTAATATAAATAATTTAGAAGGCCATTTAGTTACAAATTCATTTTAGTATACAAGAGAAGTAAAGAATAATTATTTGTTTTATCTTAATATCAGACTTTCCTTTATGATTTCATTAATAAAACTACAAGAGTCTATTACTAAAATGCTTTTTCAAACACTGACTTAAGTAATTGCCAAAGTCACTCTCTCACATATTCTATGAGTCTGTAATACTGCAGATGGTAGGAGGCTTTACTGGATTCTAAACATGTTTTCTTATTCTCACTATATAAAACATTGTGATGTGGGGATTGGAGAGATGGTGCAAAGGTTAAGATCACTTGATACTCTTCCAGAGGACGAGAGTTCTGTTCCCAGCACCCATGTCAGGAGGCTCATTGACCACCTGTAACTCCAGCTCCCTCTTCTGGTCTCCATGGACACCTGTAGTCATGTGCACATTCACACACACACACACACACACACACACGCACACACACACACACACACACAGAGAGAGAGAGAGAGAGAGAGAGAGAGAGAGAGAGAGAAATGTAAAATAAGTATTAAAAAATTTAATGTGGAAGATTTAATAGAGAAAGTAGACCAGACTTATGAAAGTAGGAATGCGGATCAAAGATGGTCTGAAACAGTAAACATACAAACACAAACAAATAAAACTTGTCAGTTTTGGCTTTTATAGGTTCAAGTGTCATGCAAAGACATTGGTAGTGGTTCCATGGACTCACTTTACACTTCAACCAGGTAACATTAATCAATAGCCCTGTGGTGGCCACGTGTCAATATGATGTATGCTTGTTAGTTGCCTTTCTAATTTCAGTAATCCTTGCCTCATCAACTTTATTTTCTACAATATTTCAGTGTATATCCTAAAAGTCTATCAAAGTGACCCTTTTAAGAGCACAGGGTCTCACTCTTCTGTCTCCATGACCCTGCTGCAAATCAAGTTTAATGTCACTTCTACAGATACTTTTGATTGTCACCATCTAATTGGGGTGGGGGATGTGCTATAATGTCTTTACTTAACTCAAACAAATTCATCATGTTATCCTCCTAAACCTTTTATATTAATGTGAATTTGCTATCAGGAAATCCTTCACGATTGAATGCAGTTCATTCCTCAAAACCAGGCAGATAATGAACTTTGGAAACTAGAAGTCTTTGTTCTTTTATTTAGATTGAAAGAGTAATAGTGTACTTGTATATCTAAAAAAACCACAGTCAAAAAATTTCAGGCATTACTAAGTGTTCTTAAACAGCCATGCAATAATCCTCCATATAATATCATCCAGTATTTAAAGTGGCTTAATTGTCATACATAATCAGTTAATGATGTTGTACTACATTGGATAAAAGGCACTGCTGTGGCAGTTTGAATTGAAATGGCCCCCATAGTCTCATAGGGAGTGGCACTACTAGGAGGTATGGCCTTGTTGGAATAGGTGTGACTTTGTTGGAGGGAGGGTATCACTTTGAGATTTCAGAAGTGCAAGCCATACCCAGTCTCTCTATCTTCCTACTGCCTGCTTATTGGGATGTTGATCTCTCAGTTCCTTCTCCAGCATCATGTCTGCTGGCATACCACCATATCCTCCCATACAATAATAGACTAAACCTCTGAACTTTAAGTCAGCCCCAATTAAATATTTAACTTTATAAGAGTTTCCATGGACATGGTGACTTTTCATAGTAACACTGACAAAGACAGAACTTGGTACTAAGGACTGGACTATTGTTGTGGTAGACCTAACCTTGTTTCTTGGCAGGATGTAGACTTTGGGATTTTGGATTAGGAAAGCTTTAAGCAGGGATTAATGGGCCATACTAATAGGAGCATGGAAGCCTGTGGTGTTGAGGGTGATTTGAACTGTGGATACCTGTCCCAAGAAGTTCCAGGGAAGAAGAGTATCTGTATGTGGCCTAGAGACTATTCTGGTGATATTTTGACAAAGAATGTGGCTGCTTTCTTCCCTTGTCCAAAAAAATCAGCCTGAGACTACATTGAACAGTTTTGGATTAACAGCTTTGACAGAGATTTCCAGAGCCTAGTATTGACTGTTCCATGTGGTTATTGATGGCCAAACTTATGCAGATCTAGAAAGAAAAGGAGAACATTGAAAAGCTGACAAAGGAAAAAATAGAAAATGTACAGTTTGAGAAGAAAGGAAGCCCCAGGAAGTGTAATAGAGTCAAGTCTAATGCTCAAGGAGATAAAAAGTTTAAAGAAAAACGTGATGCTAAATGGAATAAAGGGGTGGTAACCTCAGGGCAGGACCCCACCCAGATAAGCTTCCAGTTTGTGAAAAGGAATTAAAAAAAGTTTAGGGTCAAGTGTGATGGTGTATGCCTTTAATCCCAGCATTCAGGAGACAGAGGCAAGCAGGTTTCTGAGTTTGAGGCCAGTCTGGTCTATAGATTGAGTTCCAGGACAGCAAAGTTTAGGCAGTAAAGGAAGCCATCAAAAACAGAAACCTGGTGAAGATGAATGTATTTGAACAAGGAGGCCATATTCCAGTCCCAGTTAGCAACAGAATTCCGTAGCTTCAGCCACATGGTTCTGCCTTTGGAGTCAAGGATAGAAGAGAGGGTTTATGAAATCTCCCTTCATCACTAAGGAAAGCTGCTGAGGCCAGGCATGGAGGCCTAGAGAAGCCATTGTGCGAAGCTGTGAAGGTAAAGCCTGCAGTGCCTGAGAGACCCCAAGATATTCAAAATGCCAGAGCCGTGGGATACCTGCTGAGGAAAGCTGCTAACTGTATAGAAACAACACAACAAAGCTGAAAGGAGTTAGAGATCTGAAATCGTTTTGACATCAGATATGGAGATGCTGAGTTTGGAGTTTGCCCAGCTGTTTTTTTTTTTTTTTTTTTGAGCAGAATGTGGTGGTTTGAAAGAAAATGGCTCCCAAAGACTCAAAGGGAGTGGCACTACTAGGACTAAGGCACCTCGTCAATGTTCCTAGCGTCATTTTCTACTGTTAGAAGAATATTCAAGAAATTCTTGAAAAGTCGGGTGCTGTTGGGAAGGGAAAGCAAAGCTCCTTTGGAAGTTCTCCAAAAAAAAAAAAAGATTCAAAGGAACCACAGTAACCAAAAATGTGCTTCTATTTGCCTCAAGCCTGATAGGAGGGGAATTTTCCGTCAAAGAAAGTACTTACAGAAGTTTGTGAGAAGGGTACCAATTTGATAAGATTTTGAAAGAAAGAATTCTGTTGTTCTGGCTAGGCATCGTGGTTCATACCTGTAATTCCAGAACTTGGGAGGCAGAAGCAGGAAGATCACCATCACCCTACATCCAAAACTATCCAAAGCACAGAGTGAGATTCTGTCTCAAAAACCCAAGACAACAAAAAGGAATCTCTTTACTGCTTATGTTAAAATTTATTAATCAAAGTATATCACATTATTTTTCGTACTGCAAGGAATATGTATAGCGAGGTAAATAAATGATGGGACTATATATTAAACGTAGATCATAACTGCAGATGATGCTTATCAAGGGAAATTAACTCTAAAGTTCCTTACAACATAGCACTCAGAGACTGCTGTGAGAGTCAGAGTTGAGAGCTCTAGGAGATTGACAGAGCACAGGGTTAAAGGAAACATTCCCTGACTTTTGGGCCTTGCTATTCAAGTTTTGTTCACCAGGTTCTTTTTATTTCCTGCCTCAAGCTTCAAAATTGCAGAAGAGAACAGGTAGAAACATTATCTGCAGGAGAAAGCAAATAAATACTGAAGCTTCAAATTTGTTATTGTTGTTATTATCAGGGTCGCGCTGTACAGTCCTGGCTGGCCTGAAACGTCCTATGCACCCCAGACTGGCCTCAAGCATGAAGCAATCCTGTTGCCTTTGCCTGGCAAGAGCTGGGATTACAAATGTACATCACCAGTCGGGCAGTGGTGGCGCACGCCTTTAATCCCAGCACTCAGGAGGCAGAGGTAGGTAGATCTCTGTGAGTTCAAGGCCAGCCTGGTCTACTGAGTGAGTTCCAGGGCAGGATTCAAAGCACCAAAGCTACAGAGAAACCCTGTCTCGAAAAACCAAACCAAACCAAACCATAACAAATGTACATCAACATGCCAAGCTCAAGGTTAGAAACGTAGTGAGTTGATTCTGATAAACAGTGTTCTATGAATGTTAGTGCTTATCATTCTCCAGGCCCACTACGTCTCATTTCAGAGGGATTCTGCAAAGCTTTAGGTATTGATCAGGAGCTTCTGTCCCTGGTCCTGTGCTGAGGAAAATGAGGTAAGAATCCTTGTCCCTAGGAACCAATGATCCCTTTTATAGGACCATTAAGGCAAAAGGCTTAAATAGTAAATGTTATAATGCTTTGGAAGATGAAAATTATGAAGTGCTACAGACAAGACTGAAGATTATTCTCATCTTAATAATGCATTACAGTTGCCTTTTAAATTTCCAATTCAAACTTGTTTCAATTGCATATAGCTTATTAATTCTGAATTGTCTACCACATTTGGTTAATGAAACCTGGATGGGTTGGATCTGCTATTTCTTCAGAATTGTTGATAATATCATCATATCATCACATGTAGGATACATTTTCTTTCCCAGTCAGTGGCATCTAATTGAATATGAAACATAACTGTGTATTGCAGACAAAGGCATCTGTTGTATTTTCTGAAATTAGTATACCTTCCTGCATTATATTGGTTTACTTTTTGTTTGCAAAAAAGTATGCAGAGAGAATTAGCTATTAACACGATTTCTACTTTGGCAAAGCATGTGATAAACAAATAATCCCCACCCACAGTTTTGTTTGGGCATCTAGGTATCTCATTTGCCAGCTTACTCAAAGGAAGTCTCATTTTTAGTTTGCATATGGTAAAAAGTGATCCAATAAAGTTGCAAAAGTTTAGATTTTTCTCTTGCAAACTTACATGAGGAACAGAGTGGAGTTTCTTCTGCTCATTTTCTTCAAGAATAAATTGCAAAAGCTAGCTGAACAAATAAATTTGAATATCTACCAGAGTGTTAAAAGTAAATATGAGATGGAAACTGTCATTTGACACAGAAGCAATCATAACAATTGTGCTTTACAGGATGGAGCAAATATTAACTCCGTTGCATTCCAAATGCATGCATGTCAATCATATCATACAAAAGCTCAACTTGATAAAATTTAGGTTAAAATCATTATGTGTTTCTTAAAAACAATTAACACAATATAATAACTGTGTGTGCCGTGGGATGATTGAGAAGGGGAAGGGAAGACATAGTTGCACATTCATTGAAGTCTTACTATGTATAATGCATGAATATATTCAGTGAAATAAATAGAAAAATGTAGCAAGGTATTAACAACTATTATTTCTCAGTGGAGTGTTAGAAGAATTTCATTTAATTTTAGAAGCTTTCTTGTTTTCTCACTTTCTCAGAAATTAGCACACCTTTATTATGCTGATTTTCTGTTTGCTTGCTTGTTTGAAATGAAGGGTGCTGAGACAATTAGTTATTCACAGTGAATACCTTGTCAAAGCATGTGGCATCCAGATCAATCATTTATCACTTTTGCTAAATGTAAGTCTCATCCTTGTGATCTTTTGAACAGGTAAGGAATCTTCGGTTTTTAGCACAATGCTCAACACATAAAACACAGAAAGCAAGCATTCTATTTTTTAAGAAAAAATTGAATTTTAAATTTTTTTCATTTTATAAATAGTATTTTATGAATCCATGAAAAGCAAACCCTACAAGAAAAGACACTAAAACCAGAACATGGTAAGAGGACAACTCAATGACGGTATGAAAGTCCCCATGATGAGACTGGGGAATGGTCACAGCCTGCTAGGTATGTGTCTTACTGGGAATTACTAGGAAGAATGTTACTGTCTTATATTCTGTTTTGAACTCAGACTCTCTGTGGTAGTACATGAAATAACGATGCAGTCATTAGCTAAGTCATGTTGGTTTGATTTGGAAAGGAAGTCTATTTTTTTTTCAATAGATTTACCTTACTAATAGTTTTTTGTTTGTTTGTTTGTTTAGAAAGGATCTGCCTTTCTGAACATTCAGTTTTCCTGGATGATGGGGTATGTTGCCAAAATTATTTTGGGGAGGGGAATGCCAGGTTGGGATTAAATTTGTACAGCCTTTTAGCCTTTTATGCTGTATTTGAGATTCACTGGCATGATTCCAAAAGGATATTTATTATCTTTTCTTTTCTATTTCTGAGTCTGTGGACGGAACTGGGTGGAAAGGGTACTTTTTATTTTCAGATGTTAGGCCTGAAAAAGAGAACTTTTATTTTTTCTTTGTTTGGAAAAAAAAAATCTCTTTATTTGCAGTTCCTTGGTGGCCAAGGATGTTGACCATTTCCTTAAGTGTCATTTGGCCATTTGAGATTCTTCTGTTGAGAATTCTCTGTTTAGTTCTGTTCCCCATTTTAATTGGGTTATTTGGAGTTTTGATGTCTAATTTTTTGAGTTCTTTATATATTTTACACCAGTCAGAATGGCTAAGATTAAAAACATCAATGATAGTTTATGCTGGAGAGGATGTGGAATAAGGGGAACATTCATTCATTGCTGGTGGGAATGCAAACTTGTACAACCACTTTGAAAATCAGTATGGCGGTTTCTCAGAAAATTAGAAATCAACCTACCTCAGGATCCAGCAACACCACTCTTGGGTATATACCCAAAAGATGCTCAATCATACTAAAAGACATTTGTTTAAGTATGTTCGTAGCAGCATTATTTATAATAGCCAGAACCTGAAAACAGCCTAGATGCCCCTCAACTTAAGAATAGATAAAGAAAATGGGTACATTTATACAATGGAGTACTGCTCAGTGGTAAAAAAAAATGAAATCTTGAAATTTGCATGCACGTGGATACAACTAGAAAACACCATCCTTACTGAGGTAACCCACACCCAAAAAGATGAATATGGTATGTACTCACTCATAAGTGAGGACAAGGGATGTGGGAAAGGACTTTTATTGACTGTTGGTAGGGTATAAGATGGTATACCCACTATAGAAATAATTGTGGCAGCCCTTCAAAAACTTAAAAATAGGATTGTCAAATAACTTAGCTATACCACTCCTGGTACACTAAAAGGGCTAGCTATAATCTCCTACAGAGGCACTTGTACTTTTATGTTTGTTGCTGCTGTATTCATAATAGCAAAGACATGAAATCAGCCTAGATATCATCACCTGATGAAAAATAGGAAAAATATGGTACATATACACAATGGGGTTCTATTCAGCACTAAAGAAAAATGAAATTTGGAGAAAAATGGATGGATATGGAAGTTATTCAGTGGTATAGCCCAAACATAGAACTTTATATTCTCTCTCATATGCTCAATCACCACCCACACCCAGAAAGATGAATATGGTGTATGTAAGCGTGTGTGTGTGTGTGTGTGTGTACATGTGTGTACATGTGTGCGTATGTGTGTGTTTGTATTTATGAGAGAGAGAGTGTGGGTATAGGTCATGAAACTAGAAAGAGGACTAACCATTAGAGGGGGAAAGGAGTCATTAAAGAAAGTAAATAAATGTATTAAGGAGGTTAATGGAACACATGAGACATGAAACTGGGGGAAAAAAAGGATTATTGGAGTCAGGCACAGGGATGAGGGAGAAGAATGGATGAGGAAGATTAGCCAAAATTAAGGATAAATGAAAATGCCACATTTAAATCTATTACCTCATCTAGCAATTTAAAAACCAATATTTTCAGAGAATAGGAAGATGGCTCAGTGGGTAAAAGTCCTTGCTACTTCTACATAGGGCCTGTGTTCAGTTCCCAGCACACACAGTGTGTCTCACCACCATCCATAACTCCATTTCCAGGGAACCCAATGCCCTCTTCTGACCTCTGGAGGAGCCAGCCACGCACATGGTGTAAAACATATGTGCAGACAAAACACTCATAAAGTAAATAAATCGAAAAAATTAGAAGCAAATTTTAAAAATAGAAGAAAGACAGGGAGGTACACGTGTACAATTTCAAGACTAGAGAGATTGAGGCAAGAGTATTGTGAGTCTCCGATCAACTCGGACAATAGAGCAAGATACTGGAGGCCTCCATGGAAAGCCCTTTTATTTCCCCTCTCTTTTTTTTTTAAAAAAAAAAACCCTACATAATGATGGTGGTGGTGGTAGTGTGTGTGTGTGTGTGTGTGTGGGTGGGTGGGTGTGGGTGTGGGTGTGGGTGTGGTGTGTGTGAAGTGGCTTCCATCTTAGGTTCTAGGGATCAAGCCCAGGTCATCAAACTTCTGCCCTTTCCTTTTCTTTAAATAATCTGTTTGAAAAAAAATTCAGGACACCTTTTCTTAAAAATTCTTTCCCTTTCTTCATTTCCTTTCCTTTTATAAAAACGGGTCTGGGATACTTTTGCAAAAGACACAGATTTGGTTCCCTTTACCCACATGACGGCTCTCAACCACCTGTAGCTCCAGCTTCTGAGGATCTGAGGCCCTCTTCTGGCCTCCACGGGCATTGCATACACATAGTGCACAGATTCAGGCAAAACACACATACACATAAAATACAAATAAATAAGTATTTTTTAAAAATAAATATTTAAGTACTGGGCATAGAGGTCATGCCATTAATCCCATAACTCAGGAGGCAGAGGTAGGTGAATCTCTGTGAGTTCAAGGCCAGCCTGGTCTACATAGTGAGTTCCAGGTCTACCTTAGCTACATGATGAGACCCTGTCTTGGAAAAACTACAAAATCCCAGGTCCATTATTTATAGTGAGTTGGGGTGAGTTGACCAGGAACAATATGCATTGTCTCAAGCAGTATACATTGAATGGGAATGAAGACATAGCTTAGTGGTAGAGTGCTTGCTCAGCACAGGGGAAGTTCTAAGTTCATCTCTAGAGCAGAAACTATCTCTCTCCTGCTCCCTCCCCTACCTCTCTCCCATCTTTTTCTTCCCCCTCTCCTCTCTCTCCTCCCTTTCCTCCCTCCCCCCCCCTCGTCTCTCTATATATTCCTGGCTGTCTTGGAGCTCACTATGTTGACCAGAGACCCTTGCTCTCATTTTATTTTTTCCTTCCCATCTTTCCCTTCTTTCTTCCTAATCTCTTCCTCCTTCTCCCACTAGAAAAAAAAAGGTATCTAGGACTTTGGTGAATTTGGGAGCATCTTTTTCAGCCAAAATTAAAAGATTTTTTTAAAATTCCTCTTGCGTTCTACCTTCTTTTCCCTCCCTAATTCTAATACATTTCCCAAATTCTAATACATTTCTGTACTACCCAGAATGTACCCGATAATTTCTAAATACACTTACATATTTTGAGAAAGAAAGGAGGGGGCTTTGTTAGGCTGGGGTTGCTTTTCCTCAAATGGACACTCTTGTTTCTAGTTCTCCCCTACTTATTCTATTCTTCACTCATTTTTAAATCATATATTAATAATAAAGCTGTTAGGTTTAAGTGAATGTGGGTCAGTTCCCACTAGAAATAGTTTCTTTAATTTTTCCATCTTTAAAAAATTGGGTCAGTAAGATGACTCAGTGGGGAAAAGTGTTTACCAACAAACATGATGAGCAGAGATCAATTCCTAGGACTCACATGATGTAAGGGGAAAAGCGACTCCCCAGAATTGTTCTCTGGATGTTAAAGGCACTGTGGAATAGGTTTGTGCATGTGTATGCACATGTGCACACACACAATCAATCAATAGAACTGCATTTTTAAAATGTATTTTGAGTTGGGCAGTGGTGGCGCATGCCCTTAATCACAGCACTTGGGAGGCAGTGGCAGGCGGATCTCTGTGAGTTCGAGGCCAACCTGGTCTACAAGAGCTAGTTCCAGGACAGGCTCCAAAGCCACAGAGAAACTGTCTCGAAAAACAAAAAAAAAATGTACTTTGGCAGAAAAGAATTGGTTTTATTTCTCTCACTATAGTCCCTCCACCATCACATGTTCCATTTGGGGAGGTAATCTAAGGTGTAAAGTGTTTGTAGTGCAAGTATGAAAACATATGAGTTTCATTTACCAAAACCCACGTGGAAAAAGCCAGGAGTGATGGTATATACTTGTAATTCCAGTACAAGGGAAATTGTCTCTGGGGTGTATCTCTGGGGTTCACTGACCAGGCAGCCTAGGCTAATTAGCAAGCTTCATCTTCCAGTGAGAGATGGAAGCATCATGAGCACACAGAAATTTTACTTTTTTGAATAAGTTTTGGGGGCGGTGAGATATGGCATAGATATGAAGACCACTTGCTCTTCTTTCAGGGGATCAGAGTCAAATTTTCAGCTCCTATCAGGTGGTTCACAACCATCTGTAGTTTCAGCGTCAGGGGATCTGATGTCCTCTTCTGGCCTTTATTGGAAGCTACATGCACAAATGTGCATACACATACACACATATTCACGTGCACACACACAGCTTTAAAAATGAAATATTTTTTAATTATTTAAAAGACTAGGTACCTATTCTTTAGTCAGCTGGAAACAGTTGTTATTTCTTTTATTTTTCTTTTCCTTTCCCTTGAAATTAAACATTTGTATGATCAGGGACTCTTTCTCTTAATATTTATTTAAGTGAAAATGCCTGGGGCTAACATGTTAGAGGTCCAACATGATAGAGGCAAAGGTAAGGAGATTGGCATGAATTTGAGGCTAGCATGATATACGTAATAAGGTCACATAGGTCTACACAGTGAGACTGTGGAATAGGAGAAGCAAATTCATACATAAAGAGACAATATATCCCATTGATGGGGGATTTTGAGAGTACTAACTCTTTAAAATACCTCCCATTTTGAAAAATAAAGTGAAACATTGGAGATGAGAGTGAATAAAGCGGTTTTTGTCTGTCACTTTTGGTGAAGTTAAGAGAATCTCTGCGTGAAAAAAATCCCCTCTTAAATAATTTTGTAATTTCCTTCTTTATGCGTTAGTAGGGGATAGCAATTCATTACCTTGAGGTTGGAGGATGATAGTCTACTTTTCTTTGTCTTCAAAAATTACAGATGTGCTCAGCAGTGGTGGAGCACGCCTTTAATCCCAGCTCTTGGGAGCCAGAGGCAGGCATATCTCTGTGAGTTCAAGGCCAGCCTGGTCTACAGAGTGAATTCCAGGACAGCCAGGACTGTTTGTTACACAGAGAAACCCTATCTTGAAAAAAACAAAAACAAAAACCAACCCTCCCAAAAGCACCAATTAAAAAAAAAAGATGTAATTCACATATCATGGGATTAATCATTTTAATGTGTATAATCTTGTGGGTTAGAGTGTGTTCAAACATCAGCATTAACAAAATCTCAAATGTTTGTCCCTCCTAAATGAAGTCTCGTACACCTTAATCTCCCCTCCATCCTTCCTCCTGACAGCCACTCACCTCCTTTCTGTCTTGAGTGACTTTCTTTGTCTTGGACGTCTCCTGGAACTGGAAGAAACAACCCAGAGCAACCTAGAGACGGCTAGAGATTTCGATTGGAGGACTGGTTTTTGCCTCCATAATTTGCACCAGAGAACAGGCATGGGCTATAGGGTGCATGCAAGATTTATAAATTCCATGATCTTTTAGAGTCCAAATACCGGTTAAGATGGTGTCTCTTTTTTTTCAATTCCACAATAACTTCATGGGCCTGGATAATGACTAAAAAACAATTCTTTCAATTCATTTTGGACTTCCTTTTGATAAAATTTAGATTAGGGATCAATTTTAATAACTAAGGAGCCTGTATCTCTATTTTTTTAAGTACTAAAGAAGTTACCAACACAGAGGAAAGCATTCTATAAATTGTAAAGAAACATGTGAGCAGAAAAAAATTGCAAGCCTTCCTATAGTGCTCTTTGGCCTCTGTAGATTTTTTTCTCTTTTCTTGGGAGGTATTGTGGGTAAAGGTTCTGCCCTTTGTTTTGACAGACCTGCAGAATCCCCAGCTGGAGATCTTTACAAATACATATAAATTCTACATTCAGAAAAAAAAAAGATGCACTGACTAAATACCTCATTATTTTTCTGAGAACATCCTGCAGCAAATACTCAAGAGCTCTCAGAATATAGCAAATAAATGGTAACAGAACCTAAGAGGAAAGAAAATAATTTCGCCCTGACCTTCAACAGGTTAAATATCTGAATCTATAATTCTAAAATTGTTTATGGCTACTGAAGATATTCTGTGCACTTAAGAAAAGAAGTATTACCCCTGAAACCAGTGACATCACCCATTAGTCTGCTGCTGCTGGGATAAGGACACTTTTTAACTATTTAAAAATTGCTAATAAGGGGCTGGAGAGATGGCTCAGTGGTTAAGAGCACTGATGGCTCTTCCAGAAGACCAGGGTTCAATTCCCAGCACCCACATGGCAGCTCACAACTGTCTGTAATTCTAGTTCCAGGAGACTCATGGCAAAACACCAATGTACATAAAATATAAATAAATAAATAATTTTTAAAAAATTGCTAATAATATTTTTCTTAATTATATTTTCAATGTCAATTCTGAATATTAGTAAGCTGACTTCATTTATTTAAGGGATATATATGTTTGTGTGTGTATTCATATGCATGTGTACATAATATTACATATGTTAGGTATTTAATATAATATTAAATCGACTTAATTTCTTGGATATACATATATACACACATATATCAGGCTATTTAGATAAGCATTTAATTCTCACTGATGAAAATATATTTTCATTTATTCTTAGCAGCAATCTCTGTGTTGTTGGAAATGGCGTTGATAGGTTCCAAGCTTCAGCAAGTGTTTACTGAACAAAACCAAGGAGCACTGCATTGCACCAGCTATTGAAAAAGGTAGTCCCTACTTTTTAAAAACTCAGAAACAGGTAAGCTAATAAAAATCAAGTAAGGCTTACCCAATATCATATATGATAAATGTTTGTTGTTTTGGTGGTTCCAAATCTTAGTTTATTTTTATTTTATTTTCAGAAAATATAAAAAAATTTTCACAATAATAAACACACATGATCATAAAATTTTGAAAAATTCTGTGTTTTATAAGAAAATATGTGCTCAAAACATCAGCTCTGTGGACAAAGACTGTACTTTTACAGTTTTGTGGTGATGGTAATTACTACAAATATTACCAGGGATCCACAAACCCTTCCACCCACAAATCACAGTCACAAATGTGTGTTTCACCCCACATTTTGATCAGTCACTCATACAGTGTGATTATAATTTAAAATCCATTAAATAAAAAATACAAACTGTCTTTCTTCAGGCCCAAATGAGGAGAGAGAAACAAATATGATCAACTTCATAGAAGTCCCATGCCCCCCAAGAGAGTCATAGTGTTGTTAAAGAGCCAATTCACACATCCTTTACTTACATTTACTGCCACCAGGTGGGAGACCAAAGCTCATTTCCTGGGAATCAGAACATTTAGAAGGGAAGGAGCAGATAGGTTTGGTTCACACACTGTAACCCTGGTAGCTATTGGGAAAGAAAACATGAGGCTCCTTTTAGCAGTCTCTAGTGTCTGCACAAACTGCAGCTAGTAGGTCCGGAAACCTTACTGAATGCTGCAAACAGAACAGAGTACAGGCAGGAAGATTCTTATCATTTATTGATTTGTTGGTTTGATTATTGAAATATCAGCTAGCAATATTACCTGAGAAAAACTTGCAGTCATATTCTCAGCCTCTTGCTTTCGCCTCTTTCTTCTTTAAAATATTTAAGCTAGTTTCATGCTTGCTATGAAGAATTTCTGTAGATACTGAGACCTGTATTGTTTGAAACGGTGCGTGGGGTGGGTGGTGGGTGGATGGGTGTGTGGACAGTGTGGGGATGTGTAGGGGTGTGGGTGGATGTGGGGGGGTAAGGGGATGAGAGTGTGTGTGTGTGTTGTGGGTGGGTTATGTGTGTGTGTAGGGGTGGTGGATGGGTGTGTGTGTGCTGTATGGGAGGGGGTTGGGTGTGTGTGTTGTTTGAAAGGGAGTTGGGTGTGTGTGGGTGGATGGGTGGATGTGTGTGTTGTGGGTGGGTTGTGTGGGGGGGTGAGTGGATGGGTGTGTGTGTTGTATGGGAGGGAGTTGGGTGTGTTGGGGTGGGTGGGTAGATGGGTGTGTGTTGTGCGTGGGTTGTGTGTGTATGTGTGTGTGTGGTGGATGGGTATGTCTGTTGTGGGTGGGTGGTGGATGGGTATGTGTGTTGTATGGGAGGGGGTTGGGTATGTGTTGTATGAAAGGAGGTTGGGTATGTGGGGGTGGATGGGTGGATGTGTGTGTGTTGTGTGTGTGTTGTGTGTGTGTTGTATGTGTGTGTTGTGTGTGTTTGCTGTGTGAAAGTAGGGGTGGGTGGATGTTTGTGTGTGCTGTGGGGGGGGTGGGTAGATGTGTGTGTTGTGTGTGTGCATGGTGTGGGGGGTTGGGTGGGTGAAGGTGGGTGGATGGGTGGATGTGTGTGTGTTGTGGGGGGCTGGGTGTGGGTGTGGGTTGGTAGATGGGTGTGTGTGTGTTGCATGGGAGGGGTTGGGTTGTGGGGGTGGATGGGTGGATGGGTGTGTGCTGTGGGTGGGTTGTGTGGGGGGGTTAGTAGATGGGTGTTTGTGTGTGTTCTACGGGAGGCGGTTGGGTGTATTGGGGTGGGTGGGTGGATGGGTGTGTGTTGTGGGGGGGTTGGGTGTGTGGGGGTGGTGGTGGACAGGTGTGTGTTGTGAGGGGTTGTGTGGGTGGGTGGGTGAGTGAATGGATGTGTGTGTTGTATGGGAGGGAGTTGGGTGTGTTGGGGTGGGTGAGTAGATGGGTGTGTGTTGTGCGTGGGTTGTGTGTGTATGTGTGTGTGTGGTAGATGGGTATGTGTGTTGTGGGTGGGTTGTATGTGGGGGTGGGTGGTAGATGGGTATGTGTGTTGTATGGGAGGGGGTTGGATGTGTGTGTGTTGTATGAAAGGAGGTTGGGTATGTGGGGGTAGATGGGTGGATGTGTGTGTGTGTTGTATGTGTGTGTTGTGTGTGTTTCCTGTGTGAAAGTGGGGGTGGATGGATGTGTGTGTTGTGGGGGGGTGGGTAGATGTGTGTGTTGTGTGTGTGTGTTGTGGGGGGCTGGGTGTGGGTGTGGGTTGGTAGATGGGTGTGTGTGTGTTGTATGGGAGGGGTTGGGTGTGTGGGGGTGGATGGGTGGATGGGTGTGTGCTGTGGGTGGGTTGTGTGGGGGGGTAAGTAGATGGGTGTGTGTGTTGTATGGGAGGGGGTTGGATGTGGGGGGGTTGGCGGATGGATGTGTGTTGTGGGGGGATTGGGTTTGGGGGATGTGGTGGGATTGGGAGTGGGGGGTGGGTGGATGTGTGTGTTGTAGGGTAGTTGGGTGTGTGTGTTGTGCAGGAGGGAGTTGGTTGGGTGTGGGGATGGGTGGATAGGTGTGTGTGTTGTGTGGGAGGGGTTGAGTATGTGGAGGGGTGGGTAGATGGGAGTGTGTTGCGGGTGGGTTGTGTGTATGTGGGGGGGGGAGTGGAGGATGGGTGTGTGTGTGTTGTATGTGAGGGGTTTGGGTGTGTGTGTTTTATATGAAAGGGGGTTGGGTGTGTGGGGGTAGATGGGTGGATAGGGGTGTATTATATGTGGGTTGTGGGGGGGGTGAGTGGATGGGTGTGTATGTGTTGTATGGGAGAGGGTTGGGTGTGTTGGGGTGGGTGGGTGGATGGGTGTGTGCTGTGGGGGGGTTGGGTGTGGAGGGGTGGTGGACAAGTATGTGTTGTAAGGGATTTGTGTGGGGAGTGGTGGTGGGTCTATGTGTGTTGTATGGAAGGGGGTTGGGTGAATGGGGGTGAACGGGTGGATGGGTGTGTGTTGTGGGTGGATTGTGTGTGAATGTGTGTTGATGGTGGATGGGTGTGTGTGTTATAGGGGGTTGTGTGTGTGTGGGTGGGTGGGTGAGTGGATGGATGTGTGTGTGTTGTATGGGAGGGGGTTGGGTGTGTTGGGGTGGGTAGGTGAATGGGTGTGTGTGCTGTATGGGAGGGGCTTGGGTGTGTGTGTTGTATGGGAGGGGGTTGGGTGTGTGTGCATTGTTAGAAAGGGGGTTGGGTGTGGGGGGTGGATGGGTGGATGTGTGTGTTGTGGGTGGGTTGTGTATGTGTGTGGGGTGAGTATATGGTTGTGTGTGTGTTCTATGGGAGGGGGTTGGGTATGTTGGGGTGGGTGGGTAGATGGGTGTGTGTTGTGGGGGGGGTCGGGTGTGTGGGGTTGGTGGTGGACAGGTGTGTGTTGTGAGGGGTTGTGTGTGTGTGGGTGTGTGTGTTGTATGAAAGAGGGTTGGGTGTGGTGGTGGATGGGTGTCTGTTGTGAGTGGGTTGTGTGTGCATGTGTGTGGGTGGTGGATGGGTGTGTATTGTAGCAGAATGTGTGTGCATGTGTGTGGGTGGGTGAGTGGATGGATGTGTGTGTTGTATGGGAGGGAGTTGGGTGTGTTGGGGTGGGTGAGTAGATGGGTGTGTGTTGTGTGTGGGTTGTTTGTGTATGTGTGTGTGTGGTGGATGGGTATGTGTGTTGTATGGGAGGGGGTTGGATGTGTGTGTGTTGTATGAAAGGAGGTTGGGTATGTGGGGGTAGATGGGTGGATGTGTGTGTGTGTTGTATGTGTGTGTTGTGTGTGTTTGCTGTGTGAAAGTGGGGTGGATGGATGTGTGTGTGTTGTGGGGGGGTGGGTAGATGTGTGTGTTGTGTGTGAGTACTGTGGGTGGGTTGTGTGTGGGGGTAAATAGATGGGTGTGTGTGTTGTATGGGAAGGGGTTGGGTGTGGGGGGGTGTTGGTGGATGGGGGTATGTCGTGGGGGGGTTGGGTTTGGAATGTTGTGGTAGGATTGGGGGTGGGAGGTGGGTGGATGTGTGTGTGTGTTGTAGGGTAGTTGGGGGTGTGTGTGTTGTGCAGGAGAGAGTTGGTTGGGTGTATGGGTGTGTGTGTTGTAGGGTAGTTGGGGGTGTGTGTGTTGTGTGGGAGGGGTTGGGTATGTAGAGGGGTGGGTAGATGGGTGTGTGTTGTGGGTGGGTTGTGTGTATGTGGGGGGGGAGGTGGAGGATGGGTGTGTGTGTGTTGTATGAGAGGGGGTTGGGTGTGTGTGTTATATGAAAGGGGGTTGGGTGGGGGGGGTAGATGAGTGGATGGGGGTGTGTTATATGTGGGTTGTGTGTGTGGGTGGGTGGGTGATTGGATGGGTGTATATGTGTTTTATGGGATAGGATTGGGTGTGTTGGGGTGGGTAGGTAGATGGATGTGTGCTGTGGGGGGGTTGTGTGTGGGGGGGTGGTAGTGGACAGGTGTGTATTGTAAGGGATTTGTGTGGGGAGTGGTGGTGGGTGTGTGTGTTGTATGGAAAGGGGTTGGGTGAGTGGGGGTGAATGGGTGGATGGGTGTGTGTAGTGGGTGGACTGTGTGTGAATGTGTGTGGGCGGTGGATGAGTGTGTGTGTTGTAGGGGGTTGTGTGTGGGGGTGGGGAGGTGAGTGGATGGATGTGTGTGTTGTATGGGAAGGGGTTGGGTGTGTGTGTTGTATGGGAGGGGGTTGGGTGTGTGTGTGTGTTGTTAGAAAGGGGGTTGGTGTGGGGGGTGGATGGGTAGATGTGTGTGTTGTGGGTGGGTTGTGTGTGGGGTGAGTATATGGTTGTATGTGTGTTCTATGGGAGGGGGTTGGGTATGGTGGGGTGGGTGGGTGGATGGGTGTGTGTTGTGGGGGGGTTGGGTGTGTGGGGTTGGTGGTGGACAGGTGTGTGTTGTGAGGGGTTGTGTTTGTGTGAGTGAGTGTGTGTGTGTTGTATGAAAGAGGGTTGGGTGTGTGTGGGTGGATGGGTTGTGTTGCGGGTGGGTTGTGGATGGGTGTATGTTGTAGTGGGTTGTGTGTGCGTGTGTTTGGGTGGGTGAGTGGATGGGTGTGTGTTGTGCGTGGGTTGTGTGTGTATGTTTGTGGGTGGTGGATGGGTATGTGTGTTGTGGGGGGGTTGTGTGTGGGGAGGTAGTGGATGGGTGTGTGTGTATTGTATGGGAGGGGATTGGGTGTGGGTGTGTGTGGGTGGATGGGTGTGTGCGTTGTGGGTGGGTTGTGTGTGTGTGGTGGATGGTTGTGTGTGTGTTGTATGGGAGGGGCTTGGGTGTGTGTGTTGTATGAAAGGGAGTTGGGTATATGGGGGTGGATGGGTATGTGTGTGTTATGTGTGTTTGTTGTGTGAAAGTGGGGGGTGGGTGGATGTGTGTGTGTGTGTTGTTTGGGTGTGTGTGGATGTGCGTGTTGTGTGTGTTTGTGTTGTGGGGTTTGGGTGAGTGGGGGTGGGTGGATGGGTGGATGTGTGTGTTGTAGGGGGGTTGAGTGTGGGTGGGTGGATGGGTGCTTGGATGTGAGTGTGTGTTGGGGTGGTTGGGTGTGTGTGGGTGATGGATGGTTGGTAGATGGGTGTGTGTTGTATGGGAGGGGTTGGGTGTGTGGGGGTGGATGGGTAGATGGGTGTGTGTTGTGGGTGGGTTGAGTGTGGGGGTAAGTAGATGGGTGTGTGTGTGTTGTATGGGAGGGGGTTGGGTGTATGTGGGGTTTTGGTGGATAGGTGTGTGTTGTGGGGGGTTGGGTGTTGGGGGATGTTGTGGTGGGATTGGGGGTAGAGGATGGGGGTGGGTGGGTGGATGTGTGTGTGTTGTGGGGTGTTTGGGTGTGTGTGTGTTGTGCGGGAGGTTGGTTGGGTGTGTGGGTGGGTGGATAGGTGTATGTTGTGTGGGAGGGTTGGGTATGTGAAGTTGTTGGTAGATGGGTATGCGTTGTGGGTGGGTTGTGTGTATGTGTATGGGCGGTGGTGGATGGGTGTGTGTGTTGTATGGGAGGGGACTGTGTGTGTGTGTTATATGAAAGGGGTTTGGGTGTGTGTGGGTGGATTGGTGGATTGGTGTGTGGCTGTGTGTGGGTTGTATGTGTGTGTGGGTGAGTGGATGGGTGTTTATGTGTTGTATGGGAGGGGGTTGGGTGTGTTGGGGTAGGTGGGTAGATGGGTGTGTGTTGTGGGGGGTTGGGTGTGTGGGGTGGTGGTGGACAGGTGTGTGTTGTGAGGGGTTGTATGGGGTGTGTAAGTATGTGTGTTTTGTATGAAACGGGGTTGGGTGTGTGTGGGTGGATGGGTGGATGAGTGTGTGTGTTGTAGGTGGGTTGGGTATGTATGTGTGTGGGTGTTGGATGGGTGTGTGTTGTAGGGGGTTGTGTGTGGGGGTGAGTGGGTGAGTGGATGGATGTGTGTGTTGTATGGGAGGGAGTTGGGTGTGTTGGAGTGGGTGGGTGGATGGGTGTGTTGTGCATGGGTTGTGTGTGTATGTGTGTGGTTGGTGGATGGGTATGTGTGTTGTGGGTAGGTTTTGTGTGTGTGTGGGTGGTGGATGGGTGTGTGTGTGTGTTGTATGGGGGGTTGGGTGTGTGTGTTGTATGAAAGGGGGTTGGGTATGTAGTGGGAGATGGGTGAATGTCTGTGTTGTGTGTGTTTGTTGTGTGAAAGTGGGGGTGGGTGGATGTGTGTTTGTTTTGTGGGGGTGTGTGGATGTGTGTTGTGTGTTTGTGTTGTGGGGTGTTGGGTGGGTGGGGGTGGGTGGATGGGTGGATGTGTGTGTGTGTTGTGGGGGGGTTGAGTATGTGTGGGTGGGTGGGTGGATGTGAGTGTGTGTTGTGTGGGGGATTGGGTGTGTGGGTGGTGGATGGGTGTGTGTTGTGGGGGGCTGGGTGTGGGTGTGGGTTGGTAGATGGGTGTCTGTGTGTTGTATGGGAGGGGTTGGATGTGTGGGGGTGGATGGGTAGATGGGTGTGTGTTGTGGGTGGATTATGGGGGATAAGTAGATGGGTGTGTGTGTTGTATGGGATGGGGTTGGGTGTCTGTGTGTGGGTTGGTGGATGGGTGTGTGTTGTAGCGGGTTCTGTGTGGGGGGAGTGAGTGGATGGATGTGTGATGTATGGGAGGGAGTTGGGTGTGTTGGGGTGGTTGAGTAGATGGATATGTGTTGTGCCTGGGTTGTGTGTGTATGTATGTGGGTGAGCAGATGGGTGTGTTGTGGGTGGGTTGTGTGTGTATGTGTGTGGGTGGTGGATGGGTATGTGTGTTGTGGGTTGGTTTTGTGTGTATGTGTGTTGGTGGTGGATGGGTATGTGTGTTGTGGGTGGGTTGTATGTGTGGGAGGGGAATTGAGTTTTTGTGTGTTGTGTGGGAGGGGATTGGGTGTGTGTGTGTTGTTAGAAAGGGGGTTGGGTGTGGGGGGTGGATGGGTGGATGTGTGTGTTGTGGGTAGGTTGTGTGTGTGGGGGTGAGTATATGGTTGCGTGTGTGTTCTATGGGAGGGGATTGGGTGTGTTGGGGTGGGTAGGTGGATGGGTGTGTATTGTGGGGGGGGTTGGGTGTGTGGGGTTGGTGGTGGACAAGTGTGTGTTGTGAGGGGTTGTGCTTGTGTGGGTGAGTGTGTGTGTGCTGTATGAAAGAGGGTTGGGTGTGTGGGTGTGGATGGGTGGGTTGTGTGTGTATGTGTGCGGGTGGTGGATGGGTGTGTGTTGTAGCGGGTTGTGTGGGGGGGTGAGTGGATGGATATGTGTGTTGTATGGGAGGGAGTTGGGTTGTTGGGGTGGGTGAGTAGATGGGTGTGTTGTGTGTGTATGTGTGTGGGTGGTGGATGGGTGTGTGTTGTGGGTGGCCACCCAGCCGGTATATGTGAACTGTTACTATATAAAGGAGACTGCCCTGAGCCCCCTTGCCTTGATCCTCCATATCTGGCAGCAGGCATTTTCCAGTCAAATTGGTAGAATGTGCTTTCAGAGAATGTTTTTTTTTTCCACTGGGGAATTGGAAAAGGGGTTCTGCCCCCCACCCCCGTCTTTCTTCCTGAGGCCAAAGGAAAGATGCCTTTGCAGACCACCCAGGTAATTAAGGGGCTAGGCCAGTAGTTATTCAGCCTGGTTCCTCAAATTTCACTTAAGATGGCCACAGGTCAGGTGATTCTTGCTCATCTCCCACTCAACAGCTTAATTCAAACCCTTCCAAAGAGACAACGGCTAGTCTCAGGAGTATGATGATCAAGGGGTTTAGCTACCCACCCTCCCTTTCTTGAGATCTCCCCAAGGAGGGTATCTGCAGGAAGGGGAAAGCTCCATCCCTGATTTTGAATTGTCCAAGTCACCATCATCCCATTTTATGTACTGAAATAAATGGCCACCCCTTTGTCTTCTTTGAAACTTTCACTGCAGACTTTATCACTGCAGATATTTGGCAAGCTATTTCATGATGCCAGTTCTACCCCCCCCCAAAAAAAAAAAACCTGCATTCTGCATTCTACAAGTGTGCAGTCCACAGAAGCAGGATTTCCAAGACATGTCCCTAGCCCTGCCAAGGGGCAGGATAGGCTGCCGTTGTTGGCATGTTGTGTTATTTGCTTGTGCCTCTGCCTGTGTATCTTTCTTAGGGTGAAGCTAAGGTGAGGGATGCGCATTATCGTGATTTTCACGGTTTTACGTGGTGGGAACCAGATCAGGGAGAAAATAAGGTAGACGGGAGATAGACATTGAAAACCTTCCTCCCTCTTCTGACTTGGATTAGTGCCAGCGGACCCTTCATTCATCCCCTCCGCCCCGCGCCCCTTAGTTAAGTGTGGTGTTTCACACGGAATTGCGGTAGAGCGCAGAGACGAAAGTTGCAGTTCACACACTCTGCTCACAAACCCCAACTCATGTTTTCACGTCTCTAAACAAGGACTGCAGTACTATTCCAACTGGTCCTGGTTCAGGATGACAGTTGCCTGCTTGTGACGCCTCGCGTCACTGTATCACTGTGTTTGCACCTACCTGCTGGGAAATCCTGCAGACAGACAGAATGGTGGCTTCAACACACGCATGCCCCCCCACCCCCCAGCGAATCTTGCCCTTCCCCTGCAGTGCGCGTGGGCGCCGCCCTTCCCCTTGCCTCTGCCTGGAGTACCAGTGTCCAGCAGTGGACAGAGGCACCAGGGACCTCCCTAGAGTGTCTTCAACAGCATCTCAGTTGATATACCTCTTCTTCCTCATTGGCAGGGAGGGGGCCTAGCAGGCAGAGGCTCTGCAGCTTGGGCCTCTGCGGCAGTGACTGTGGCAGAGGTGTGTCCCATCACCCTCCTCCCTCAGGCTCATCCACTTAAGTACCTTGAGCCAGCCCCAAATACTTCAGGTATCTTGCGTTCCCTGGGGGTGCCTCTCACGGCTTTTTAAAGACATAGATACCCACTGCACTGTCATTTCCTCCCATGGGGAAAACTGCTTTGACTCCCACTTCTGCTGTCGCCTCTTTTCCTAACCCCAAGCAACCTACTCTTTTTTCCCACATGTTGCTTCCCGCCTCCCAAGCACTTCCCGCTTCCTTGACACTTCTCGCTTCCCCAGACTCTCCCATTCCCACATATTTCTGGTCAGTGAGTGGCAGCCAAAATGATTCAAGGGATGCCCGGAGTCCAGCAAACTCCATAGCCATCCGACCTCACCTTGCCGCCCCCTCCCCCAAGGGGTCTTTTTCTTACCTTTATTCTGGACCAAGTTAGTGGCGTTCTGGGCGATGGCAATGGAGATGGAGATGACTTTCGACCTCTCTCTCCAGAGTCTATCTGACATCGCAACAGTTGTAGTGCTAAACTCATCCTTGGACTCTCTGAAGTTGGCTCAGGGCGCGACTTTGGAGCCCTCTTCCTGGCAGGTTTTGGGGCTGACTCTAGTACCAGCCCTATGTCAAGATCTGGGGTAGGCTTTCTAGTCGGTTCTAGGGCCAACTTTGATGTTGGACCTGGGTCAGGTTCTGGGACCGGCTCTGGGGCCGGCTCTGGGGCAAATTCTGGGGCCGGCTCCTGGGCCGGCTCTGGGACAAGTTCTGGGGCCGGCTCTGATTCCGGCTCTGAGTCTGGTCCTGGGTCCGGCTTTGGGGCCGGCTCTGGGGTTGATTTTGCGTCTGTTTCTGTGGCTGGTTCTGGAGTCGGCTCTGGACAGGGTCCCAGAGCAGGATCTGGTTCTGGTTCTGGTGGAGGAGCCGGCGGCGGCGGAGCCGGCGGCGGAGCGGGAGGCGGCGGTGGCGGCTCTGGGGACTCGGCCGGCTGCTCTCCATCCTGAGGTTGGGCAGTGCCCTGGGCCGCTGAATCTACCCCGTCCATTGCTGCACACCGTCTGGGGTCCAGGCAGTCAGCGACCCTAAGATTGGAAGGCTGAAGAGCCCTCGGGCGGTCCGCCCACGCTTATCTGACATCCCTTTGCGGGGTGCCAAACTTTGCACCCGCTTCGCTCCATGGCTAGCGCAGCTCTGATCTAACCCAGGGGCGCGCAGCGTCTCCCGGAGCTGGAACACGCCCCTTGGTGAGCGCACACCTCTCCGTAAGCAGCCACGGGTTTGATGGGCGGGAAAGAGTAAGGCTTGAGAACGCGACTGGGCAGAGCGCTTGATGACCTCTTAGCGACGTGCGCGGGAAGGGAGGGGGCAAAAAAAGAGGAGGGGGAGTGGAGTGCCTGTTGGGGAGGAATTGGAGCCCGGCCGGGGTTAACTCTTTAGTGACAGCAATGAGAGACAGAGACAGAGAGACAGAGATAGAGAGACACAGAGAGGGAGAGAGAGACAGAGAAGTTGAGGGTCTTTGCAATTCTTCTACACTCTACTCTACGGAGCCGCTGCTGGTCTTAACAGCTTCCATAAGGTAGTTGCCCTCTCACTTCAGCAGCAGGTGGATTTAGCCTGGGACCAACCTCTTGCCCTCCCTATCCACTTCTCCCAATCTCCAAGTCAGGATGGACAAATAATCCCTTTTATTTAATTTAAACCCAGAAAAAGAAATTAAGATGCAAAGATTGGAAAAAAGAGGAGACGGGGGCGCGGGGGCTGAGGATGGGGAGACCCTCTTCCAAGTGTCTCCCGAGTCTTGGGTTTATTTTATTTTATTTTGTCTAAATCAGAACAGTTGAGGAGGTTGGTGTTCCGTACCGGGTTTGCGGCGCTTTGGGAAAGCAGCATTATGAGGGAGAACTGGAGCCCTGGCTTTCTGCAGCCTGCAGATGCAGCCCAGCGCGCCAGACAGCAAGGCGAGAGAGTGCCCTGGCAGTGGCTAGGCTGCGAGCTCAGCAGCAGAGGTTATGCTGCTGTCCGCAGCTATCTGG
The DNA here is from genome assembly GCF_982192425.1 of Myodes glareolus. NCBI lineage: Eukaryota > Metazoa > Chordata > Mammalia > Rodentia > Cricetidae > Myodes > Myodes glareolus. The sequence continues at coordinate 131,036,441 of NC_142053.1, read as the reverse complement.
CATCTGTCTGGCTAGGCTTCGCTATAAGAGAGACTGTCTTCTGCTTTTACCAGGACTTCATAAGCATCTGCGGGACTTCTAATCTAACTTGTGTGTGTGTGTGTGTGTGTGTGTGTGTGTACGCGCGCGCGCGAACCTGTGTGTGTGTGTGTGTGTGTGTGTGTGTGTGTGTGTGTGTGTGTAAATGATCATGTCCTGGACTTAGAAAAATATCATTTCACATCCATACCTCTTTTTGTTTAAAAAAAAAAAAAAAAACCTCCCGACCCGAAGCACTCTGACATTAGGAAAAATGTGTTGCAAAAAGGACAGGTTGCTGCTGCAGCTCTCGTCCCTCCAGCGACATTAGGAGACTTGAGAAGCGCTGTCCTTGTTAGTCACGCGCATGTACCTACAAACTATCATCTTAGACCTCGACTTTAGACGCCAATATGCTGCCATATAGAATGAAAATTTGAGAAGTCTTCCCATCAGCCACAGCCGGGTGGGGGAGGAATACCTATAAACCTAATTTGAAATATGACAAGTGAATTTATCTCGCACACAGAGAATGCTGCAGTTTGGATGGCAGCCCTCCATCTGCAGCCCCTCTTCCAGCCATCTTTTTTCAGAGTACAACATTGGCTCTTCCCTATTCCTTTGTTAGCCGGTATTCACCAATAATTTCCTAGAATCTGCAGTATTTTTCTGTTCTTGACACCATGTCTTAGCAATGAATACCACTGAAGACGATCTTGTATATCCCCCTCCAAAGGCCAGAATCTACGATGCAGTCAGCATCTCTCTGACACTTGCTGCAGCATCTTTACTTAAATCTATTATTTGGAATACGTGTCACACTGCTTGACAACGACAAAGTCCAGCACAGGGACCATCTCTAACCTCTAGGATGGGAGAAAGCCAGAGGAGCTGAGTCCTTCACCTCCCTCACTTTACAGGCCTCTTTCTTTCCACCTTATGTGCTTACCTACTTCCCCCTCTTTGGGATTTTTCTTTCCTCTCTGATCCCATACTCAAAAACAAACAGAACAAAACAAACAACAAACAAAAAAATCAAGCTGTGTTAACCTTGTGTGTTCATAACTGAAAGCCACATGTGTCACATCTAACCAGTTTTAACCCAGGCTTGGGGTCACTTTTCAGTCTTTTACACCCTGGTGAATATAAAACAAACCAACAACACCCTTCAAAGGAACTTTTGTCTCCCATTTAAATGTTTCTTTTACAAAGCTTCAACATGGAGTCAGAAAGGCTGACGGCTAGGCAGTCACAGAAGATGGCCTCTCAGGTTTTGACACAGATGATTTTGTCATCAAGCATGGCAGCAGTAGGAGGCAACTTGGAGTTATCCCTGTATGTATATTCAAAGAACTCTTGTTTATAATTCTTTCTATGCTCAGTCACAATGTGTCTAAAACTTATGGTGTGATCCCTTGCTCCCAGATCATTTGGGTGTTGTGTACAGCGTTTGCTCCTCTAGGGTAGGTTGCTGGGCCTATATACAGCCGGGATTGTGTTAGGATTAGCTCTGAGTCTTCTAAAATGATTCTCAGTGCTTCAAAAGATGTCTGTCCCAGTTTGAGAGCAAGGGCTGATATTTTTTTTGTCTGTTTTGATCTTTCTTCTCCTGACTAGCTTTGAATACAATGCTTTATTTGTCTTTTTTTTAATAGCAGGGAGTCAGAATGATTGATTAGTGCCTGATTAGGGAAGCTCTTTTGCTACAACTAGTATACTCCCTCTCCCCACATAGCCTGTTTTTAGTAAAAGCAAAACCAGGAAAAGTTTGCATGGAATAGATGCTAGTGTATCTTCTTCAGACTTTAAGCCAGCAATGAGACTAGAGTAAGATTTAGGAAGTGTTTCCTAATCAGCTCATGCATTACAGGTTACTGGGTAGGGTATTTTTTTCTGCTGTACTTTTCAGCAGAATTTGGTATCAGATAGCCAAGAATCATTCAAGAAGGGGCCAGAGATCCATCACAACATTGAACCTCATCTTTTTCTCATTTCGTTTTTATTATTGAATGTGAGTTATAATGCAATGCTAGAGGGGCCCCTTGACCCTAGACCAATAGTTTTACATTTCTTAAGTCCCCCATTTTACAGAAATTTTAAATGAATTCATTACCTTTCTATGAGTCTTAGCAGCTGCTTACCTTTCCCATGTTGTCACCTTGGCAATATTCAAAGCCAAAATAGAATCTTTTATAATAATCTTCTAAATAAAATAAAGAGATGGAGTGATGAACAACACTTATGGAGCACATAGATGAGTCTGATAATTTAGACGGGATTAGAATGCAAACCTGTTATCCTTTATTCAGTTTGAATTCTTAGGGTTTAAGAGATATGGGGTTGTAGATTTAGAAAGTTGCGTTCATACAATGTGTTTTGACTTCTAAACTACATCTAAATATGTTATTTCTCTTGAGTCTCATAACAAGTGTGTAAGAAATAAAGTCTGGACTGCCACTGTACATTCCTACCCCTGGACTGTTATAGACAAGAATGAGATTAAGCACCATGTCTTAGGTCACAGAGATAATTGGTGGTTGAACAGATTTCTACAGCGTGTGTCTCTCAACTCCCATTTGAGAAAAACCAGAGCACAGTGCTGTCCTCTGAGCTCAGGGGCTGTAAAACAATGACTGTGGAACTTTTTCTGTATCTCCGTGTATTCTGTCACCAAATACCAAGTGATGCTGTGAGTGAAGCGGGATGACGTCTTGAAAATCTCTTGAAGGAGGTCTTGATTGGGAGTTAACGAAGATCAGCACGGAGGAAGCATAATATATATTGGCAGGCAAAGAGAAAGAAAGCAATGGAAATTCATGGTGCGAATGAGCCAGGGTGACTGAGAACAGGAGACAATACCAAGGGTTGAGTGGGGATATTAAAGCAAAGGAAGTAATAGAAGTAGAAAGTGTTAAAAGTCTTTGAAAACCATACTTTCTTGTTTTAAAATTGAGATCCAACAGAAGTTGTTTTAGTGTAGGGGTGATATGGTAAAACCACTCAGTTAGAAAAATTATTGTCTGTTTGCTTTTTTTAAAGACAGGGTTTCCTTGTGTAACAGCACTAACTGTCCTGGAGCTCTCTTTGTAAACCAGGCTGACCTAGAACTCACTGAGTGCTGGGATTGAAGACCTGTAACACCATGCCTGAAAAGAGAAACTATTCTTGACAGTATATGTTATTCTGGAAGAATCTACTAACCTACTTTTGTTCCTTGAAGTCATGTCCAGTTCACTTGGAGTCATCTGTAAAATCATAACTCTTCATTTTTGCTGCAACCTGTAGTTTTGGGTCTGCATTGCCAAGGCTAGTGCTCTAGCTCCAGATAAACAACTTAACCACCTCCATATACATTTGGATTCACTCTGGAATAGGTTATCCATGAACCAAACGTGCTAATGGAACCTCTAATATGAATTCTAACTAATGCTGAATGGTCAGAGGATAAGAGAACAAGTCTTTGTAGGCAGGCAGTAGTGAGATGGTTGTTGTGGATCTGAGAATAGTTTGAAAGAAGTCTTTGAAACATCTTTGACACACTATGGCTTAGAAAAGGCTTTTTGGGTTTTTTTCTTGTTTTTGGTTTTTTTGGGGGATTTTTTTTTTGGTTGTTGTTATTTGTTTTTAGACAGGGTTTCTCTTTTGTGTAACAGCCCAAGCTGTTCTGGAACTAGCTCTGTGGACCAGACTGACCTTGAACTCACAGAGATCCGGCTGCCTCTACCTCCCAAGGACTGAGTTTGGGGTTGTAACTGAAGGTAACTTGTCTAACAAGCATCACACAAGAAGATAAGGAGAAGATAAGAGGGAAGAATGGAAAGAGGGAGGAGGAGGAGAAGAAGAAGAAGAAGAAGAAGAAGAAGAAGAAGAAGAAGAAGAAGAAGAAGAAGAAGAAGAAGAAGAAGAAAACAGAGAGAGAGAGAGAGAGAGAGAGAAAACCATGACTATAATTATAGCATTCCAGAGGTTAAAGCCAGAAGTTTGTGAGTTCCCAACTCTTCTGGGCTATGTAGAGAGTTCTTCGGGCCTCAGAATATGGCCAAGACACCCAGATAGTTGGAGTTAAATTGTTGCGGTGCCACCTGACGGTGATCAACTGTAAAGGATAGGAGATGAAAAAAATTAAAGCAGTGGTTAAGCACACAAAGACTAATAATATTGTTACTAAGATTATAACAGACATAACCTGTTGCACCATGGAAATACAGAGATTTAGTTCCAAAGTGTTTTGCCCAATGAAACAAAGCTTAAAATGGTTTAAATATGATTTTATACTTTATATAAAGCAGATGAGACATTAGTAACACTTTAAGGAATATATACTTTGAGTTCAATTAAAAGGCCATTGCAAAATATCCTATCTGATAATCATTTTTTAAAATGAAAGAACTAGTTCTGATATGTATAATGTACTGTTGCAAATTGTTACAATCATCCTCTTAAAGAGGAGATAACTGGAAATTCAAAAGTACTTGAAGTGGGTGAGAGCCCAAAGACCCAAAAGCTGTCATAATTGGTATCTTTTGCATAGTCTTGGACCCATACAGGGAATGAATTTTCATTTTGAATATAGGAGGACAGGAAAAAAATGCTGGCCACAATCAAAGATGCCTGTTAAAAAGGCATAAGTTTACTTAACATTTAGAATGTGCTTGGCATTATAGTTTATATCTAAATGTAAGTTTGATTCAATATATAGATTTAAAATTTTATTAGCATATGTTACTTGTACAAACTAATGGGTTTCATTGTGACATTTCATACTCATATATAACATATTTTAATCATCTTTAATCCAGTTATCATATCCCACCCCATTCCCAGATGCTATTCGCCTTCCTCTACCTCAAAACCTACTTTTCTTTGATGAGGATTGATAGCTACATTTATATCAATATGGGGGGCTTAAGTATTTAGAATGCAGTTAGAAATTACATTGGTTTAGGAAGTTGGCAGTAGTAGATTGTACTCTACTTTCCATGTCCTCACCAGCCATAGGTAGTGGGCTAGGTTTACAGGACCAGACATGAATTCTCTCCTCTCGAGAGAGCCTTAAGTCAAACTTAACAGCCATTGGTCACCCCCCAAGATATAAGTGCCTTTTGAGATATCTTACCTGGATGATCACTGCAGTTATACAGTATTGTTCAGGGGATTTTGTCAAGGAAATAAGTTTTAAGGTCTGTAGCACAATTAATAAAAAACCCAGAGACAGATATTGGGATTCAAGCTGAAGATCAGAAAAGCAAAGCAGCCAAGCCACTAGAGAGTTCTTACCTCTACCAAGGCTCAGACAGACAAAGGGATGATCCTATTCTCAGCGTAACTGCAGACTGCAGTGTTCTCCACCAAACCTCAGGCTACAATGAGCTCTTGTCTCCTCCTGCCTTACATACCTCTCTCTGCCCAGCAACATCACTCCTGTCTCCACCTCCCTAGTGCTGGGAATAAAGGTGTGTGATCCCGAGTTCAGGGAATACGTTTGTGAGAGCTGTTTCTCTTTTTAGACAGAGTCAGTCTCGTGTAGACCAGGGTGACCCTGAGTCCTGGGATTAAAGTATGTGCCACCACTCCCTGGCCTCTAGTGGCTTAGCTCTGCACTCTAATCTTCAGGCAAGCTTTATTTATTAAAACACAAATAAAATATCACTAAAAAGTTTCAGTAAAAATGCAATTTTCCTCAAAATATTTTTGATTCAGTTATTATTACGTCCATGTACATATAAAAACTAACTATATATACTTTGTATTTTTTAAATTATTCAAGAACAAATGTGAACTATTTCTGTAAAGTTACTGCCAACAAATGTTGTGTAAATTATTGAACAGTGTTTTAATAAGATAGAAAATTCCATTTTTCAATAAAACTAAATGTTGATTAAAGCAGCACATTTAATCCTTCTTTATACTGATAAATAACTATAAATTAACCATCCAAAGCCATTATAAATCTCAGATACTAATGCTAAGAGAAAAATTTTAAGTTATTTTGTCATGCTTCTCAATCATAGAACTGGTGAAACTTATCCATCTTGATTTACTTCCATAAAAACATGGATATTTATTATATAAGTAATTCTAGGAAGTCAAATCATTTCTGTTATAGCAGGGTAAACTGTGAAAGGTTTTATGAAGAGATGAAGTAAAGGAGAATGCATGATATGTTATAAGTGTATCATTAATAAATACTTTTACATTTCAAAAAGAATTAGCTTTTTAACCAGGAAGGAATAAACAGTGAAGCTTTTAATCACTGTTCAATTGAACAAGGATTTTAATACCAATACCTCTGAATGACTTCCCCAAATACCTAAAGGAAATCGTTCCTCGGGAGATCCCCCTTTACAAGTTTAAAATGAGAAGCGATGAATCCAGCTGTCAATTCCTGGAACTTTGATGGCACAGTGACGATGAAGAAAATATGCTTATAACTTGGTGGAAGTACCAAAAGTTACCATTAGGATCCCCATGGCACCTAGTCCTCATGATCTCTGCTCAAAGAATTTAGGTGAACCCTTCAGAGCATGACATAGAAGAGCAGAGGAAAATAAACTCCCAGGGGTGAGAGTGGACAGTGGCCTGAGACATGAAACCAAGGAGAGAAAGTTATAAAGGACAGGGAAACAGGTAGGAAAAGAAATTCAAGACAAACAAAGAGTTGCTTTTAGGCTAAATTGTGAGGAATAAGGTTTTCTTCTTCCGTGAGTAACCCACTCTGTTCCTAGCTGCTTCCTTAGCCCTGTAGTTTTCCTTCTTCATTGAGACAACTTAAAGTGCACACTTTCTCAAAGTGCTCAATGTTAAAGGGAATCATGGTGAAAATATTTACACAATTGAAGCAATTTACAAGTATCAAATGCCACCAAGTTAACTGTTTTAGATTAAGTTAACACTTTTTAGATTAAATTAACACGTTAAAACCGCCAGTTCCAGGCCAGAAAGATGACTCCGTGTGTAAAGACGCTTGTCACTCAAATCTGATAACCTGAAGTTAATCCCCAGAAGCCACCTGAAGAAGCCAGATGTGGTGGTATCCATCTGTAATTACAGAACTCCTAAAGTGCGATGGCGGACAGGAACAGGAGATAGCTCAGGAACTTGTGGAGGACCCAACCTTGAGTAAGAAGCAAGGCAGAGACGAGAGGGATTCTACCTCAACTAGCTCGAGGGCGAGAACTGACGCTTGAAAGCTGCTCTCCCACTTCCATGTATGTGCCAGGGCATGCATGCATATAATTATATATATCACACAGGCGCAAACACAAGCGCACACACGCACACCTTCCCCACGGGGAGACAGGGACAGTTTCAGGACTGTGTCACCAGTCGCCTTTTGGTTTTAAGCCTACTTCTTGTGATTGTAGCCCCTAGGATTACTGCAAATTTTGGTAGTGCCTGTTCCCATCAACCACATCCCATATGCTACAACCAGACTAGGTGGCCTTTTCAGCTTCACAGAACTCTGCAAGGGCAACTGGATCTCATGACATTAACTTAGACTTTGGACAAAGACAATACCATCTGACTCTAGAGTTCCTTGGGATCGCTTCATTCATCTATTTCACAGTTAATACTAAATATCACCGACACGGCAGATACTTGTTTGAATGCCTGTGATTCACCAATGAACAAGGCACTCCACCTTCCTCGCTCAAATAACATCTAAGTATAGGATAGGACTGGGGTGATACGCACATGAGAGAGTCAAGGACATACATGCACAGAAATTGTTTCAGAAAAATGATAAATGTGATGCAATCAACAACAGCAAAAGAAACGCAAACAGGATACTAGGCTAGGAAGTTCACGAGGAAGTTTCTTTGGTCAATCTAGCTATTCATTTGCTTACTCTTCTAGCACATTAAAAACAGCTGGAAAGTAACTTTACTAATACTAATGTCAACAACAAAGCTGCTAGATAAAGTTCAGAATTTTTCTTTGCTACTCACTTGAGAAGCTTTCAACCTTTTTTTTACCATTATTTACCATTATTCACCACACACATTCACATTAGCATTTTATTATATTTGCTTAATATGTATTCCCATTCTCTCTTTTTCACTCTCTCCCTCCCTCTCTCTCCTCTCTATCATCCTCCCTCCGTCCTTCTCCCAACCCCCTTGTTTCAAGTTGCAGTCATCTTGATTTTGCTTCTACAAATATTTCAGTATGTATCTCCTAAAGGATCCTCTTTCATACTGTATGTAATCATCAAATTCATGAAAACTGAAAACAGTAAGTTCATAATGTTTAATATGAACAATATTACACTGTTTTCTCCATTTGCCAAAGCAATGCTCTCTATACAAGTTCTTAATACAAAATGGGATGAAATTATAGATTGCACTTAGATTTTATCTTTTTTAATTTATAATAGATCCTAACTTTTATCTTCATTGCATTGGTATTGTTAGAAAAGCACAGACCAATTGACTTAGAGATTGGACTTCAATTGGCATTTGATTGAGGTTGTTTGCAATTATATGTTTATGGAGTGTTTTTCTGAAGAAGCTGCTTTCTGATGAGTCCTGAATAAAGGAGTCTGCAATAAAATGATCTAGAGAAAATGATTCCAGGCAGAGGGAACATCAAGTAATAAAGGTCCTCAAACGAGAACAAACTTGTTTGTGGGAAAGAAAGCAGGCGAGCAAGGCTGAAGGCTGAGGATCAAGGGCAGAGTAGTCTGAGAAGAAGAACCGTTCCACAGGCTTAGATTGTAAGGAGCCATAGAAATTTAGAAGCTGCAGCGTTAAGTCACTGAAGAATTTAAGCACTTTGATGTTATGATAGGAATTTTCACTTAAAATTAGTTTTTACTTTTCCAAAACTTTTTTTGATTTTGATAAAACTTTCAATTGTTTGTGATAGAAGCAAATTATTTGTCACAGCTGTAAGAATCCTCCTCCTCATTACCTATTCTCCAGAAGAAACTATGTAGAACAGATTTGCTAAGCTAAATAATACACTTATAAAGCTCATTCATAGGTTTTCAGATTACTGCTTCTTTATGAAAAGAGATTAGTTCAGTACTACCTTAAGCCTCCAGACATAGGGAGAAATCTCCCACTGTACCACTGTCCAAGCACAATTAATTATCTCAAAATTTTATTAGATCACTACTCAGAGTATATATTATTGTAACTATGCATATCCTATAACTGAATTATATAGCATACTATGATTACTTTTGTTTTCTTGCATATATGTTTGCATTTAATGGAGCTTATAACAGTCTTTTTATTTGTTTACTTTTATACACACAGAAATAGTTCATCTCCAGCCTGTTCCTCAACTGACTAAACATTACCAAACATGTGTAGATGCATAGACTCTTTTGTCTTCGTGGAGACATCCTTTGAGATTGTTCAAATCTATTCCAATTATCCTCTAAATCTATAAAACTCTTTCTTCTCTGATGTCCCTAGTAATTACAAAGATATTTCACCGTCATCTTCTAGATATCATTAGAGAAGTTAGAAGAGTTCTGAGATGTCTGAAATGATGATACTTGCTGGTCTCTTATAATGTTTTTCTCTAGAACCTATTACTTTCTTCGTTTTGCTATGAGTGCATACAACACCCCATTAATATCTCTTTGGGCATACTTAGCGCCTCCTATTATGCTGAACACTTTGTGGATACTTTCTGTTTTAAAGCTCGCTGTCAATTTTTTATTGAATTACTTAAGCTTTTTCTCTGATTTTTCTATTGTTTTCTAGACTTTGTGAAATTCTTACATGGAACTTCTCTCACTGATACTGTAACTTGATGACTATATTTTTTATTTTGAAGTATGGTCTTATTCTGTAGTCCGGACTGATCTCAGAGTTACAATCCTTCTGCTTTAAGTCTTCCATGTGCTAGGATGACTGGTGTGTGCCACCACGTGGTGCCCACTTTTGTCTTTTTTTCCCCATTTACTAGTTTTCCTGTTCGTTCTACTTCTGGAAATTTTTTCTCAGCTTTATCTTCCAACACTTCTGCGATGCTGGTGTATAATTATGACACTACCCAAAGCGCAGATTCCATTGGTTAAGGGCAGAGTACCCAACAAGGTTTTCTTCCCTTTAGATACCAGGTCCCAAGCATCCATAGGATATTCAACCTTCAGACCAACTGACTACACATTTGGGAATTTCAACAATCCCCTCAGGCTTGAAAATTCTCTAGAATAACTCATATAGCCCATGTGAGGATTATGTGTATGGCAAAAATTTTATTATTAGAGTTCCATAAAATCAATTCAATCACAACTAACAAAATGAAAAGACTTATATAGGATGAGGTCTGGAGTCGTCTCTATTGTGGAGTTTTTGTGTCTTTTTCTATGAAATCTGAATAGATTGAATGGATTGTCCTTTTGGAACAATAATGTTTATCAACTAGGAGGCTTTCCCAAACTAGAGCTTTTACTGGGTTTTGCTTACCCAGTCCTGGTTGGTTGAAACATCTGATTGAACTCAGTCTCTAATCCCAATCCCCTTTCTCCTTGAGAGAGGTTATTTTGAGCTGATATCATCTAATTCAAAGCCTTAACTCTTTAATCATGCTGTTTGGTATTTTGAGGCCAGGTTTCATCCTGAAATAATCATCTAGGGGCTCACCCATGAGTCACCTCTTTGACAGAAATTTAAACGTCATTCTACAGGCTTAACATGAAGAACACAGAGTTGTCTACCATTGAAGAAATGTCAAAGGTCTAGAAACTGTTCCAGGAACCTGAGACAAAACTGTAATTTTTTTTATTATACAACAAATTATAATAGGAATTTCAGGAACAGTAATTTTAAGAACAATTTTGTTTTCTGAGATTTTTTTTTGTATAATGCGTTGTTCTTGTTTGAGAGATGCAATATGTTCATTCATCCCTTTGAGGATAATGATGGTCATTAATGTCACTCTGATTCTTTTCTCCCATGTTTTTCGTTTTAAGCGTTTGGTTTATTTGTTAGTTTAGGCACTACTTTCATATTAATTACAATCATTTTATGCTTATGAATAGGTTCCTTAAAACCTAATTAGATAGACAAACTACTTAGTACTTGAGTCTAGGAGTGTGTTCCTTTTGTATTGCAGTATAGTAAGTTACCACAAACTTAGTTACTTAAACAATATATATTGACAGGCTCATAGTTGCTGTCAGGAATTTACATGTATGTAGCTGAATCTGCTTGGACTTTCCATCAAACTCAGTATATGTGATAGGATGCAATCACATTTGGAGTTTAAAATGGGAAATTTGCTTCCAAGATCATTCAAATTGGTACCAGAATTCATTTTTTATGACTATATGACTGAAGTCTTGACATTTCCTTGCCTGTTGACTGGCCCATCAATGCTCCTTAAGGCTTTTGGCAGTTCTTTGTCATGTTGGCTTCTCCATCATTACCTCTAATTTCATCAAATCCATAAACTAAGATCTTAGCTTTATTCTGATAAGGCAGATCCTTATATAATGTTAAGTTAACAACTTTGTCTTTTCTGCTATCTTAGAAGCAAGGTGTATAATCCCACCTGCATTAAGGAGACTTAGTTGATTTTTTTTTGTTCTACCACGGAATTGTGTTATATACCCCAGACTGGCTTTGCACTCATAGCCCTCTGTATCTCAGCTTCCAAAGTGCTGGATTATAGAGATGTGTCACCACATCCTGCTGAAATCAACAGCCTTTGTTTTTTCTAGAGTTTATCACATTTCCAACGAAGAATCTACCAATACTCTGTTTAGTGTTTGCAACTCTTGAAGAACTAAATGGAGTAAAGGACTAGAAGCCTCACTAATAAATAAGAAAACTAAATTTTCCTGTTATAGACATAAGAGATAGAGGTAAAAGAAATGATGGGGATGACAGAGATAGAAGTGATAGACATAGGGATGATAGACATAGAGATAAAAGAGATGGAGATGATAGAGACAGAGATGATAGAGATAGGGATGGTAGAAATAGAGGGGACAGAGACAGAGATGATAGAGTTAGTAACGATAGAGATGATAGAGATAGAGGTGATAGAGATAGAGGTGATAGAGAAAGAGGTGATAGAGAAAGGGATGATAGAGATAGAGATGATAGAAATGATAGAGATAGGGATGATGGAGCTACGGGGAATGATAAAGCTATGGATGATAGAGCTAGTGGATGATAGAGCTGGGGATGATAGAGATAGAGATGATAGAGCTAGGGATGATAGAGCTGGGGATGATAGAGCTAGAGATGATGGCGCTAGGGATGATAGAGCTAGGGATGATAGAGATAGGGAATGATAGAGCTAGGGATGATAGAGCTAGGGATGATAGAGATGGGGATGATAGAGATAGGGATGATAGAGAGAGATGATAGAGATAGGGATCATAGAGATAGGGATGATAGAGAGAGATGATAGAGATAGGGATCATAGAGATAGGGATGATAGAGATAACGATGATACAGATGATAGAGGTGACAGAGATAGAGATAGATATCGTTACTGTGCTCAAGTTTTTCCCAGTCCACAGACTTTTGCTTTACCCACTCTAGACCAGTGGTTCTTAACATTCCTAATGCTGCATCCCTTCAGATGCAGTTCCTCATGTTATGGTGACCCCCCAAACCATACAGTTATTTTTGTTGCTACTTCCTAATGTAATTTTGCTACTGTTATGAGTTGTAATGCAAATAACTGTGTTTTCCAATGGCCTTAGATGACCTCTGTAAAAGGGTCATTTGTTCTCCAGGTTGAAAACCATTGCTCTAGAGACTAAATCTCACATTCAATGGGATCTGTAGTAAATCACATTTTCAGCACACTTGTACACACTCTGTGCTACCATTGATGTCATCAAATATAATACTTCTAGGATCACATTATTATCATAGAGATACCCTAACTTAAGCAATAGCCACTCCCAACAATAACAGCTACAATAGGTCTTCTTTATGGAATGATTACTGCAGACTAGTTCCACATTAAGGAATGTCTATATGTTCTTTCATTTAATTTCTTTAACTGTCCTGTAAAGCAGATACATTCATTACCATAGAAGTCTTCAAGTAGGTGCTTTCCAACTCAATTCACTTGTGAGGCAGATTGTGTCATTACAAAATGTGACTCTAGAAAAGCCAGGAGTGTACATCAGCTGCTGCTATTCCTAGTTCTTTGTTGCTATCTCCACACTTTAAGAAAGATGTATCATCTCTTTGGTCACACTCCCTCTCAGTCCTTTAGGAATCACTTCCTATTCCTGCCTCCAGATCACGAAGCCCCACTCCTGTGTTTTATGATTTCCCAGAATGTTCATCTTTCTCTGATTGCAACCTTAAAACTCGCTTATGGTTGGAATGGAAGGTCCAGGTGGAAATCAAGAACGTTTGATGCTATCTGCAATCTCCCTGGAGAATTTCAGGAAGAGAGGGCATGAGACTAAAAGGGTCTTCATTGCTCACTTGAATACAGCCTAGAAAGTAGAAACAAGAAGAGCAAAGGCCTCAGTTCAGTTGAAGACTTTTTTGAGGAGCAGAAGTGTGAGTGTTATGAGAGTAGATATTATAGTATATGCCTGTCTCCCCTCGTTACAAATTATGTAGGAGAAAGTGTAGAAGGATATGTCTGTCAGCTCAGGCCATCATAACAAAACCCCACAGACCATGCTGCTGAGTCAGTGGGCAGTTATTCCTCATAGTCATGAAGGAGAGGAGTTTGAGATAAGGATGGAAGGTTGGTCAGGTTCTAGAAATGGCTCTCTCTTCCTGTACTGTGGGGGTGGCATTAGCCAGCTCTCTTGTATCTTTTTTGATAAGGTTGTTGATTTTATTGTGAAAGCTTCACCGTCATGATAACCTCACCCAGAGGCTCCAATCTTTATGTCCCATCATGTTAGTTAGGGGCTTGGGGATTAAGTTTCAGCACATGAATTTTGTGAAATTCGATCTAGTACCTATGAGAGTGAATTCAGCTCTGAGTATTCGCTTTAGTATACTTAAGCTGAGAACATAGGAGGACCTTGACATTAAGCTCTGAGTATTCACTTTAGTATACTTCAGTTGAGAACATAGGAGGACCTTGACATTAAGATCTGAGTATTCGCTTTAGTACACTTCATTTGAGAACATAGGAGGACCTTGACATTAAGATCTGAGTATTCGCTTTAGTACACTTCAGTTGACAACATAGGAGGACCTTGACAACCAAATCTGTGAGCAAACCTAGGTGAGATTTCCATAGACTGTTTTGTTTCCTTTGTGCCTTTAGCCATGAGAGCACCTGTGGAGATGATAGTCTTTGTTTCTAACTCTTTTGTTCTGCTGAGTCCTGAATAGATCTTCACTCTTCTGTAAATCTCCTTTGTGTTATATTAAGTTTCATTAAGACATACTTCTGAAACAATGATTTAAAAAAAAAGATTGATTGACTATATACTAAAACATCATTGGCTTTCCTCCCCTGAGAAATTCCTTTTTTGTTTGACTAGTGAAGGGGGTGAGGGTAAATCGGAGAACAGAATTAATAAAAGTGACTCACCTTCTCTAGAGACAAGAATGATGAGGGAAGCTTTTATAGTCTTGACAGCAACGAATGTGCTCTCTCTCATCCATGGAAACAAAGTCGTGTAAATGAAACTGAAGAACTCAACTTATCCTTACTTCCCTCCTCTACTTTTACTTCTTCAGTTCTCTTAAAGGCTACTATTTTCCTTATTAGTGCCAAGAATGAGCATAATAAAGAACAAGATAGAATATATATGTGACTAAGTAGCTTTGTTTCTGGTTATTGTAGTTCTGATTACAGCTATAGAACCTTCTATTATTTCTCTAGGCATCTTCAGAATAAAATTCATGTAGTCACTCACCATGAGCCAAGATGTTTGTGCTCCAAGTTCACATGTCTGTACACAAGCAACAGTGTCTCATTGTTTGAACCTGAGGCAGAGAGTGATTTGCTAGGGGGTCAAGTGTATCGAGCCTTTCACCAAATTTTATGAAGCACTCACTGTGTATCTGAGGTGCAAAATATCGAAAATGTGTTTCCTGCCTTTAACTCACTTACAGTTTCACACACATACCTCTCTTACATCACAGATGCATGCAAATTGAGTAGGTATAGTAGGACAGGTGTGATGATTGGGTGCTTGGAAAAAGTGCTACCATGGAGGAAAAAGTGGTATTTCTTTGCTCCTAGGAAACTGGAGATACGCTTAGAATGGAGATAATAGTTAAGACATCTTTTATCTATGGTGAAGAATCCAGGCATGATGGTACATGTCTTCAATCCCAGAACTCAGGAGGCAGAAGTAAGCAGATCTCTATGAGTCTGAGACCAGCTTGGTTTACATAGCAAGTTCCAGTATTACCAGGCCTATAATATTGCAAGACCTTGTCTCAAAAAACATGGTGAAAAAGAAGAGAAAAGTCATCATAGGCCTAAATAACTGTTTAAATTGTATGTGTAAAGATACAGATACATCAAAAACAAAGCATAGCCATGTTCAGAATCTACAAGAAATTCAGTTTGATTGAATCAATGTTTGATGATTTCTTTTCTAGAATGAGAACATACAGTTATTATAAAGGGCTTTCTTTTTCCCCCCTTTTTGAGACAGGGTTTCTCTATATCTTTGGAGCCTGTCCTGGAACTAGCTCTTGTAGACCAGACTGGCCTCAAACTCAAAGAGATCCACCTGCCTCTGTCTCCAGAGTACTGGGATTTTTAAAGGCATGTGCCTCTACCACCACCTGACTGGATGGTTTTCTTATATTATGCTGAAGTACTCGGATTCAGCATTGAAAACTCTTGTATGACATAGCATTATTGGCAATTTCTAAAGTTCACTCAGGAAAGTATAGGGAGGACAATCTGACAGAAGGAAAAAAATGGATTCAAAGATACTGAGAGTAGTTCTAAAACTCCATGTGAAAAGTGATAGCATTTCAAACAAAGGCAATGGCAGAGGAAACAATGAGGAGAAGATGTGATTAAATGTCAGTTCTAAAGAAACTTCAATAGGTTATTCTGACCAGTTGAATATATTCACTGTGAAGAAGAAAAGGTTTTATGTGACTCTAAGTATTCTGCTCTAGGTGACTTGGAAGGTGACAATGTCATTAATAAAAATCAGTTGAAACAATCCAGTAGGCAATTGAATATATGGGTTCAAAGTAGAAGTGTGATGTGTAGGTTAGAGATACAATTTTCGCTTCATCAATATGTATCTGGAACCATGAGAGTAGAGAAGATTTTCCTAAGATTTTTCAGAATGACATGAAAAGAGTCTTCTATTTGTCCTCTGAAAACAGGATCATTGAAGGGATAGGCATAGTAACAGAAATCGGTAAGAGAAGAATTAGTATCCAGAGAGACAGGAGGAAACCTCAGTGAGGTGGAAGGTATGAACCACATTGTCAAAACATGACATGAGCAGAGTCTACTAGATTCTGCGTGCTGGGTATTAGTTTACTAGAATGGTGGCAGGATCTCCTACTCCACTTGGGATGAGAAACAAATTGGAGGAAAGGAGTGGGAACAGTGAATTCACACGACTCCTATTTTCATTTTGAAGTATGGATTCATAAACAATCCAATAATAATAAACTTTGCCCTTAGTATCTCTTACACTCTGGTATTGATTTTTATTTGTACCTAATGTACAGCAAATCTCTGTGCATTACTGTATGGTTTATATGGCATATATGAGTAAACATGCCGATATGAAAATGTATTTTTGAGTGGGTGATGGTTGATCGCAGTCTTGAAGATCCTTTCTGAACAGTATGTTTTGCACACATACTGAGATCTTTGGTTCTGGAAGATAATAGGTGACTCAAAGTAACCTTGTCCTCAGTTACTACTTAGGGCATTTGTTCCTCATAGAAGCATCTACGTTTCTCGCCACTACATTACTTCCCACATGTACTTCCATTGGGGAAGGAGATTATAAGTCAAAGGTGAGGAACCCATCTTCATTCCTCAAGGAAGAAAACTAAAACCAAAGTCTACACAGGCTGAATCCTAGGCAATGGTCCTCAACATTTTTTCCAGTTTACCCTAACTGTGAAAACAAGACGTGTCCAGTCAGGAGCCAGGTTATTGCAGTTAACTCAGGAGATCATAATGGCTAGTTTCATTAAATACCCAGAGTCTGTCTTCACAATTTTATATCAACTTCTTAATCACTCTATCTCCAGGATTCAGGTGTAGAAAGTGAGTCAGGGGAATAAGAGGAATGCTTCAGATATCAAATATCCCCCAAAGGCCTCTGTTATACACAGCTGGCTCCCAGTTGAATGCTGTTGTTGGAAGGTGGCATATCCTTACAGAGGTAGGGAATAGGAGAGCTTTTTTTTTGGATAGTTGGAGGCATGCCCTTGAAGGGGAATATAGAATCCTGCCCATTCCTTTTTCTCTTTTGTTACTTGTCCATGAGGGGATCAGTTTTGCTTTATCACACTCCCCTTCAACAATATACTGCCTATCTTATATTTCTGGTCAGAAGAACTTGGAGTGGAAAGAGTTTAAGTTATACTTTATAGTTCATCATGTAGAGTAGAAGCTAAGGGTAGGAACTGAAGCAGAGACCATGTGGGAACACTGCTTACTGGCCTGCTCTCTGTGGTTTCCTCAGCTACCTTTCATATACATCCTGGGTCTACCTGACTAACGATGGCACTGTCTACAATGGGCTGAAACTTCCAATATCAATCAATAATTCAGAAAACGCCCCCACAGACATATCTCCAGGTTGATTTGATCGAGACAATTCCTTAGTTAAGAATTCCTCTTCCTTGGTATGTCTATGTTTGTATCTTGTTGACAAAACTATGGCATTGCCTCAGTATGGTACCAAGGCAATATGCCCAACCAAGCACAGACTGAATCTTCCAAACTGTGAGTCAAAATAATCATTTTATATTTTATTAATCTTCTGTTTCATTCTTTGAAAACTTCAAACAAGTGTACAGTCTTGGTTTCATCCACCTCAACTCCCTCTCTTCAGCATCGCTGGATCCCTGTAACACATCTTCCTTCCAAATTCACATCCTCTTTTGAAAAGATGATTATCTCAGGTATTTGTTACAGAGACAGAAAGATGACTAACACATTTAGTCACTTGCTTTGATGTTCTACTCTTTCAAGAATTATGGTGGTAAAATAAAAGAGAAAGTAAAAGCAACAGGCACACAGCTCTTAGCTTTCTCTTTGGTTGCATGTTTACCTAAAGCCTGTCTTCTGGCCATGAGTTGGGGCCATCAGGACAGGGAATGAAAATAACATGTTCTCAATTTTTATGTGCTCATGGGATACTTATCTAGACATGTGGAAAAGCAAAGAATATTTTTTTTTATTTTATGTTTTTAATGCATTAACAAATGCCTGGGTACTAAGATTTGGAACCTGAAGTTTATTTAATATAAGGAGCTCATTAAAGACATGTAACCTTATAGCTAGGTCCAACAACCCAATTTTATCCATATATAATTGAAATGCTATATTTTTTCACAAAATAAGCATGATATAAGTCTGTTGTAATATTAATAATTAAGCTAAATGAACTATCAGGTTACATGCATAAGACATGGGTTTTACATGCTGATACTTCAGGATAAACTGGCTTAAATACAAGTGTGATTAAAACAGATGAATATTTTGTGGAAATTCTGAAGAGAGCTTTTGGCACCTCCAAGGACTTTAGAGATTGATGTACATGTTCTTTATCATGATTAGACTCATTCTAAATCACACAGTTCTTTATTATTTCATTCAGTTGTATGAACACCACTCTGAAGAGAATAAAGAAGAAAATGCTAAGACAATTAGACATTTGTAGTAGTAGTCACTTTTGAACCATCAAACACTTGGCCTTTAATTTCTATACAACTTATTTTTTCCATACAAGCTAAGAGACACAATTAGAGTGTCTATAATTAACAAGTCTAGCATCTCAGTGATTTTACAGGATGAAAATATGTTGTCTGCTAACCTGACAGTGAAAGTGGTCAGAGAGGAGAAATCTCCTCTGATTCTTGTAATTATTCAGACATCCAGTTTCTCTTATTTTGTGGTATCATCATCTTCTACATTCATCCACCTGTGACTTCTTATATATCCAAAAAGACAATGCAGCAGGTTGTGGAATAGATATCAATGTCATTCCAACATTATCTATCAGCAAAAATTGTATAAATAAGATATGTGTCTTTCCCATGAAGATTTAAAACTTTCAGTTTTTTAAAAAGGTTAAAAATTCTCTATGGAATTGGCAAAGAAATGTCTACAGAGTATTTTAATCATTGGATAGAAACAATTTGAGGATGATACATTAAATATAATGATGCACACAACATACAATCTAAAATTACAGTAAATTTTTTAAAAGATAAATTAGTGGTATAGGAGGTCCTTCTTTCTTTGTGTTACTTTCATTGGTTAATAAAAAAAACTGCTTTGGGCCCCTAATAGGGCAGAACTTAGGTAGGTGGAAGAGACAAAAGTAAGTGCTGGGAGGAAGAAAGCAGAGTCAGAGAGAAGCCATGGATCCTCCACCTGAGATGGATGCCTGTTAGAATCTTGCCAGTATGCCACAACCACGTGGCAATACACAGATTAATAAAAATAGGTTAAAGTAAGATGTAAGAATTAATCAATAAGACACTAGAGCTAATGGGCCAAGCAGTGTTTTAATGAATACAGTTTCTGTGTGATTATTTTGGGCATAAGCTAGCTGGGCAGACGGGACAAAAAAGCAGGCCCTCTTTCTACAACTAATTAATGTCCTATGTTTTCTATGAGTACATAGTCTGTTTATTTATGAACACATGCTGGAAAAGATCTAAACGAAAAAAGCTAAATTCTCTTCATACTGTCCAGTTGTGAAACTCTGTGTGAATTATCATCTACTTCAAGAAGAAGCTTCTCTGATGAGGGTTGATTGATGCTCTAACATCTGGGCACAGCCATTATTAGGAGTCATTTTGTTGATAATTTCATTTGACATAATGACAGCAGTAGGCTGTCCCCTAGGGCCCATGGCCTATCTAGTCTCTGGTTCTTAAATACTTTAAGAGAGACCTTGTTAGGGCCTATGGTGAATACAAAATGTCAGTAGGAGACAGAATACGCCATGCAGAGAGAGTTTGGATATAGAGTCTTATTTGGGAAGAGGTATTGGGCTGGTAGATGGAAGGAAGAGAGAGATACATAGAGAGAAAGAAAAGAAGGGAAGAGGGGAGAGGAGGAGAGGAGAGGAGAAGGAGAGATACAGAAGAACTGCAGGAGAGAGAGAGAGAGAGAGAGAGAGAGAGAGAGAGAGAGAGAGAGAGAGAGGAGTTTGTCTGCTAAAGGGACAGGGTATCATCTGCTATACAGGCAGGAGCAGGGCATGACATGCAGTGCCAAGGTATGCCTGAATACTAACACCTATAGGTATCTTATTTTTGACAAAGAATTCAGAATTGCACACTGAAAAAAAAAGACAGCATCTTCAACAAATGGTGCTGGTCAAACTGAATAGTTGAAGGTAGGAGAATATCAATAGATTCATAACCATCATCCTACATAAAACAAAGCTCCCAAGGGATTAAGAACCTCAACATAATGCCAGATACACTGAATCTGATAGAAGACAATGTAAAAAACAGTCTTGAACTCATTGGCACAGGAGAAGACTTTCTGAACAAGGTACATATAGCACACTCATTAAATAATAAATGGTGCTTCATGAAACTGAAAAACTCCTGTAAGGCAATGGACACTGTAATTAGGACAAAACATCAGGCTGCAGAATGGGAAAATATCTTTACCAATTAAATATTCAACAAAGGGTTAATATTTAAAATATATAAAGAATTTTTATTGAACATTAAAAAATAACCCAACTAAAAGCAGTGTGCAGAACTAAACAGAGAGTGTCAAAAGATGTAACACAATGGCAGTGAAAGAAAGACATGTGCAACATCCTTAGTCATCAGGGAACTGTAAATGAAAACTACTTGAGAGGCCATCTTACCCCATTCAGAATGTCCAAGATCAATAAAGCGAATGACAGCACATTCTTGTAAGGATGCGTGGAAAGGGGAACGCTTATTCATTGCAATTGGGAGTGCAAAATTGTACAGTCACTGTGCAAATCTGTGTGGCAGTTTCTCAAACAAATGAAAATCAACCTAACAAAAGATCCAGCTATACTACTCTTGTATGTGTATCCAAAGTACTCTGTATCTTACTACAGGGATATTTGTTCATTCATATTCATTGGATATATATATATATATATATATATATATATATAGTAGCTAGAAATTGGAAACAGCCTAGATGTCCATCTACCAATGAATGAATAATGAAAATGTGGCCCATTTTTTTACACAATGAAATATTTATCCAGCTGTTAAGAAAAGTGAAATTTGCAAGAAAATGAATAGAACTATTTTATAAAATCATCCTGATTGAGGTAACCAAGACCCAGAAAAGCAAACATTGCATGTTTTCTCTTATATCTAAATATTAGCTTGTAAGATTTTTACATGTATGTTTCATTTAGAATGCCCTCAGAGGTCAGGTGGCTCATAAGGGACCAGTGATGGGAGGAATAAAAGGGACACTAGAATACAAGGATTGAATGAGGAGGGGATGGGAGGGCAGGGTAAAGGAGGAAATGTGAAAGAGAAGACTAATACTAAAGGCTTTTTGAAAATCCATATGGAAATTTTCTTCTGTAGAAGCTTCCTGAAATATATAAAGGAAATTTAAATGGCATTACCATACAATGGAAGAGACAATGCTTCAACTAAACACATTTCTTCTTTTATTAGAAATCCGTATCAAAATGCCAGGAGAAGTAACTTATGTGCTTAGTGATGTGAGTGATTTCTATTCTAGACATGCTGCTTATCACTCTGTGTTCCATTATAACTGGCAGTTTACTGATGGACACTGATCCACGATACATTGTTTGAGTATCAGTGATCTGTGAAAGGATGCGGACAGGGAGAAAAGAGATTTCCGCTGTGGACCCTGGAATAGGACCACAGTTGTGGGGGAGAGTAGGGCAGTCATAAAAACAGAAAGAAATAATAAGATCCTGCACTAATGTATAGTATCTAAAGACAGGTAACAGAAACTTCCAGGAATGCAAGGAAAGTGAGCAGGGCTGTTAATTGTCATCAAGAAGTAAATGCTGAGAATTCTGAGAGAAAACCAATGGAGTTCTCATTCTCTGTGTCCCTGTCTCTGTCTCTTTCTATATCTGTGACTGTCTGTCTGTCTGTCTGTCTGTCTCTTCCTCACCTCTGTGTATGTGTGGCTGCACACATGTGAGGATTATGTGAATGCTAGCTTGAATATTTGGGAAGATATATGATATTATTGAACAACCATTCTGTGTTAGAACTGTACCATGTACTCTACAAGAATTACCTCATTCCACGGGCTTGTTGATTAAATTAAAGAGGGCAAGAGTGGTGAAGAGGGTGGTGGTGGTGGCACAGATCTTTAATCTTAGCACTCAGGAGGCAGAAGCAGGGAGCAGAGCTCTGTGAGTTTGAGGCCAGCCTGATCCACAGAGTGAGATCCACAGAACAAAGTGAAGTCATGTCTTGAAAAACAAAGCAAAAAGTATTTTTTCTGCTGATGGTGGTGGCCTTCACCTTTAATCCCAGCACTCAGGAGGCAGAGGGACATAGATCTCTGTGAGTTAGAGGTCAGCCTGGTCTACAAGAGCTAGTTCCAGGACAGCCATGGATAAACAGAGAAATCTTGTCTCAAGAATTAAAAAACAGGGCTGGAGAGATGGCTCAGAGGTTAGGAGCGCTGCCTGCTCTTCCAGAGGTCCTGAGTTCAATTCCCAGCAACCACATGGTGGCTCACAACCATCTGTAATGAGGTCTGGTGCCCTCTTCTGGTCTGGTGGCATACATGCAGACAGAACACTGTATACATAATAAATAAATAAATCTTTAAAAAAAAAGAATTAAAAAACAACAACAACAACAACAGAGTGGTGAGGAATAGACACCAGAGTGGTAGAGACCAAGGAAAGTGTGAATAGACAACAGAGTGCTAGAGACTAAGGAAAGTGTGAATAGACCACAGAGTGCTAGAGACTAAGGAAAGTGTGAATAGACAACAGAGTGCTAGAGACTAAGGAAAGTGTGAGTAGACAACAGAGTGCTAGAGACTAAGGGAAGTGTGAGTAGACAACAGAGTGCTAGAGATTAACGAAAGTTTGGATAGGTTGATACCAAGAATAGTTGCAGAGAAAAATAGGGATAGGAAGGACATATCATGGTAAAGTATAAAGTAGAGGTATGTATAATAGAATTCATTCCTTACTTACTTATTGTAATCAAAACGATTACAATAAGGTGAAGGTATGATTAGGTAGAGCATGAATAAAGCAGAAGAGAAGATATATAATATGTTGTAGGGAATGTGATGTGGGACACCAAAATAAATATGCTTAAAATTAGGTCACTTCGTGATCTCACTTACTAAGGCTCCAAAGGACAAAAATCAGTAATGTAGAAGACAAGGGTTGCTTGTGCTATTGGCAAAAGCGTAAGATAGTGGATAAATTTTAGCTACCAACCTCAAAATATTTTTCTTTGATCCTGAATTTTCAATATCTTTATTTCTTGCAGGGATTTATTTTAAACAGACAATTGTGACAACTCACAGTCCCTTCTCTAGGTAAGGATGTCATTGATAAGTTATCAAAAAAGGTGTGGGAAGCTTCCAGATGCATCCTCCCTTCAAGAAATCATAAAAGTACCTTGTTGAAAGAAAGAAGTTCATAGGATCATTGTCTCTGCCTCTCCTTAAGTGGCTTTAATACAAAATGGGCAGCTGTAAGCCTGTCTGACACAGAAAGAGACAGATGATTGGTTGACGTTCAGTGAGCAGGACACTGTCATAAGGCTCTTCCTGAGGACAGGGAAAATTGAAGCCATTATAAAAAGGAATGAAGAATAGAGCCTTGCTGATTAATAGCAGCTCAGCGATGACAGTCACTGAGATCAGGGATCATAAAAATTCCCAGAAGGGTTGCAGCGTGACTCTCAAATCATTTCTGTACAGATTCTGTCCTGTAGTGAGCTCGGGAAATTTCAGACATTGTTGGTTTCTTATTCCCATCTCAGATCTTGAGCAGTTGAAATTCCACTCTGCTTTCTTTTCTCCTTTGCTTTAAGACAATGGTCAAAAGGAGAGGCAAAGAGATGAAAGCACACACTTCCCTACCTTTTGAAAGAGACTATGTGCTGTTTGCAAAATTCAGAATTGATGACTTGAGGCAGTAATGTACAATTTCCACACTAGTGATGCACATATGTATTTGGAAGAGTTAGTATGCAATACAAATGGGCATTCTGAGTAAATAAAACACCATGAATGAGGGCACAGTAAAAGCAGGGTCTTCTTATAGAAGTGAATGTATCAGCCATGGCCCCAGCCCTCAAGAAGTTTGGATTTTGTACCCTATTTTTCTCAGCTATCTGATCCTTTACAGATACTCCTAGAAACACTGGCATTTTTGGTATTAGGGCCTACTTTGTCTCATATGCTATCCTCTCAGAGATAATTGCGTTTTGAGGTACTGATGACAAAGGACTGCATTTTAACCATTACTCATAGGAGAAGTTTGTGGAAAGTTTGATTACCAGGAAATTGAAATATGGCTAAGCCCATGACTACATATAGACGGGATTAGATAATGGAGACTCTGCAGTGGAAGTGGGCGCCTGGGTTGAGCTTTAAGGATGTGTTAGTGGGCTTGTTGTGTGTTTGTCAGGCCCCAAGGAAACCCAGGACAAATGGCAAACTGTAGGGTCTATTAGCATACCAAAGCACTTGCTGGCCTCCCAGCTAATTCAGTACCTGTGGCTCCTTTCAGCTGTTCTCACCCCACCCCCTACCATAAACTACTTCCTCCCTGGGCTGGGCTTCCCTTCCTCCAGCTTCTGATTCTTATGTAAACCTGCCATTTCCGTAATCACGTGCTCTCTTGGTTCTCTTTGCCCTCTGGGCTCTCTTGATCTGCTTGCCCATCCCCCTCCACTTCCTCTCTTGCTCCCTGCCCTCCCATGGTTGGGTTCAGTTTTACTGGTATGTCCACCATTTTCTGACCATGTTCTGAACTCTTCCAGATACCTCTGACAGTACTCACTCTTAATCTACAATAAAAACCTTCTCAGCCATACCTGGGAGTGGTATGGCCCCATTTCATTAAGTGTTAACCTTCCATGTTGCATTGGTAGCACCTAGTGGAAGTTAGTCTAAAGATAATGAGGTCAATAAGAAGGTTCCATGGTTCAGAATTCCTAAGCGTGGACTGTGGATGGTTGTTGTATGAAAGTGAAGCATCCTTCACAGGCTCATGTTCAAACTCTTGCTCCCCAGCTAGTGCTGCTGATTTGGAGGGTTTATGGGATGTTTGGGAGGTACAGCTTTGCTTTAGGAAGTGGGTCACTGCCGGTGGGCATTGAAATTTTATAGCATGGCCCTACTTCCTGCTTGTTTTCTGCTTCCTGACTGCACATACAATATGCCTGGTTGCCCCTTGCTTATGATCTTTTGTCTTCACTACCATGATGGGCCATATAGTATATTTTCTTTAAATTTGAGTTAAAATCAACTCTCATTTCTTAATTTGCTTTTGTCAGGTATTTTCAACAGCGAGAAGAATACTAATACAGCAATCTAGAGTTGGTGTTTTTAGAACAGAAATCCATTCTATAGACTGTAGGATTTCTCATAAAGATGTCAGCGGATGTCAGACTAGGGGAGCAGGAGATGCTTACCTAGATAAAGAGCAGCTAGTGCTGCACAGCCTGTCTCCTGCTTTACAAACCTCAGCTTGACTCCAACCTCAGCCCCTTCCTCCTCCTCCTGCCTACCTTTTATCCAGGCCTAACAGAGTTAAAGGAAGCAGCCCTCTCCATGGAAACTCCTCCCCCGCAGTGATTCAGGCAGGCCCCAGGGGATCACCTTACATGGTGTTTTGCTCACTCCTCCCTCAAACACTCTAGTGGGAACAGGATCGATGGAGAGGCCTCCTTCTCCAAGCCTACCATGCGAGCAGTGTGGAGATCTGCCACTGAAAAGGAGAGGTGACGTGAGCCTCAGAAAACATGCCTCTCTCTTTTCTCATCATCTTTGGAGCTTCTAATTGGCCCAAGGAGGAGGTTAACATAGATTCCTTCCTATGCTTTCTATTGAATGGTTGCCATGGAGACTAGCCCTGGCCTTTGCCTTAGCCTGTTGGCAGTCAACAAATGGTTCCTGGGCTGCTTTCCTTGTTACTATGACCCCCATATCCAGCACCTATTTCTATCTCAGTGTTGCACAAAGAAGGCATGAAGTGTATTCAGCCATTTAACCCTTGTTAGTTCAGCATCTACTATGTGCCACACAGGCTTAGTTTCTAGATAATCATTGGTGGTAAATAAAAGAAATAAATGCATAGTCAATTAATTTAAACCAGGTTGAATTAATCAGAACTGGGCAAGTTATTGAATACTGCAAAATATCTTAACTGCTTTTCATGATAACTTATTTTACTAACATTTATGAAGCATATTCAATAAACAAAGCACACTATCCAGGCTACTGAAGATATAGTATTATATAAGGCCTTTTCTTGAATAGAATTTGCTTTCTTAAAGAGTAAGACATAATAAGGAATTATATAATTGTATTATATAATGATAAGGGCTATGAAGGTAATGATTTAGAAAGGATCAATGTTGGGATACAGAGCTACATTTATTTTTGTTTATTTTGAAACACAGTTTTTCTATGTAGCCAAATCTAGTTTCAAACTTGTGATCCTCCTGTACCTGCCTCCCACATGCTAGGGTTATAGGTGTGCCTAGCCACATCCAAAATGACTCAATGAAGTCAAGGAAATGACTCACTTAAGACTGAGAAAGTCAACAGATGTCAGGAGTGTGAATTATTTACAGGATGGAAAGAAGATCTGAGAAAGTTGAATAGTCAAAGGAGTAGGTAGAAGTTGAGTCACCCTGGTCCTGCTGGGCCAAAGTACAAAGCCATTGGAGAGTTCTAAGCAGTGATCATGCACTATGTGCTTTGTAGTTTATAAGGAAGCTGTGTAGAAGATGTACTGTGCAAAGAAAAGAGAATCTGGGAGGGCAGTGGAGTGGATTGTAACACTCAGTTTAATTTAAAAGTTGTGATTAGACAAGAGTGCAATGTAAGCAACAAATTATAAAGAATGACTATGCATGCCTTGAGTTTAAATCAGTGGCTTGCAAAAATGTCAGGCTGTTTTCGTTATACTGCCTCTCATCTTGGTTAACTGGGACCTTTCAGATTATAGATGAGACCAAAAACGTCTAATTTATGACCTTTTTTCCACGTGTAGGAATGTGTGTGTGTGTGGTATCTCACCGTTTTCTCATCTAGTTCTTTAAAATTAGCTCTAGTTTCACCTAATTAATACACGCCTAAAAAGGAAAAAGCAGAAGAATCACATCACCAAAAATAATCACAGAAGTATGGTTATATCTAAACTTCCTTGATACTATCTACGAAATCTTAAACTAGAAGATAATTACTCATATTATATGTTCATTTTTATCTGCTTTTCCCAGTCACTAACATGTTTTTATAATATCATTTTTTCTAGTGCAGTTGGTTTTTTGTTTCCAGATCATGAACCAATCATTACTAATCTTTAAACTCTGTGCCAATAGGTCTAGAGAGCAGAGAAATTCAATTCAACCAAGCAAACATTTCTTAGTCTGCTTTAGCCAAATAAGGAAGAAGGTAAGTTGCAGAGAAAATACAAAGATAAATTAGGTTAATTCCTTGCCTCCACTACCCCTGGCCCCCAAAACATGGAACCTTGTGAGGAAAGCAGCTGGTATATGTCTACTTACCACATCAGGCAGCCTAGACTAGAGCGCTCTGAAAAGGAGCTATGAATGTGGAAAGAGCAATATGTTCTACTGGGAAAGGTTGAAATGGCTTCACAGAGATGAAGTTTCTTTGATTTATTCATTCAGCAGCTTTCATTGAGTACCTATTATGTGCCAGAACATGTGACAGATGCTAGGACTACCAAGGTAAATAAGACCCTAAACAAGCAATTATTATCCAATGTGCCGGGTTTATGTGAGGGTGAATAGTACAGAATGTTGGTGGTAGAAATGAATGATGTTAAGTATCAGCTGTGAATAAGTTTCTTTTAAAAAAAAATTAGATTGTTGAGAAATTCGTACAATGAATTTTGATCATATTTTCCCTGCCCTTTCCCCCACTCCTCCCAGTTCTCTTCTTCTTTACTACCCATGTGTTCTCTCTCTCTCTCTCTCTCTCTCTCTCTCTCTCTCTCTCTCTCTTAAATATAATCTTTTCTGTATGTGTGGTCTTTCACTAGATTGTGTTCACCCAGCCTGTAGCAACACTTTCTCTCCCTGCAGCCATCAACTGCCAATATCTCCTCAGCTAGGGGCTAAAGTTAAGACTTCATGTTTACCTCTTCTCTCCATACTAGGATTTGGTCTGGCTTGCAGTTGCACAGGGCTTGTGCATGCTGTCATAAACAGTGTAAGTTTGTACGTGCAACTGTCCTATTGTGTGCAGATGACAGTATTTCCTTGTATGCATTCATCATTTCTGGCTTTTATAGTCTTTCTGCTCCCATTTTCATATTGATTCCTGAGCTTTGGAAGGAGGTGGTACAATATAGATGTTCTATTTAGGGTTGAACACTCCTTAGTCTCTTGTTCTCTGAACCTTGGCTAACTGTGGGACTTACTGTTAATTATCATCTAAAGCAAATAGCAGCTTCTCTGATGAGGGTTGAGGGATTCACTAATCTATAGGTACAACAATAATAAGTCATTAGGAGTCAGTTTAATACTATATCCCTTTAGAAAGAATAATAGTAGTTTCTCTCCTGGGGCCCATGACCTGTCTTACCCACAGGTTCTTGGCATGATAATGATCCAGCCAAGGGTTCCATTTTCTTTTGAAGAAGTACTTAAAGCCAATCAGAAAGTGGTTGGTTGCTCCCATGATGCTCAAGCCACTATTGTACCAGTGGGGATATCTTGCCAGGCCACTTGTTATTTTAGGCCACAGGGTTCACACCAGGATAAAGGGGATGATTACTTTTCTCCTTTGATAGCCCATTCCAACACCATGGAAGTTAGTCAGTAGAAGTGCAGTTTCTAGGTCAGTACCTGCTTAATATCTCCATGTTCAGTGTTTCAAGCATGTGGTGTTTTCAGGAATAGAGTTTTGCTATCAAGTTCTGGAGGCTGGCATTAGCCTGAAATGGTGGGAAATCGATGGGATTTCACTAGCCAATAACTCTAAAAAGGGAAAGTCCTTTCCTATCACTGGGAAACTTTTTATTTGTTATTTTATGGACTTCAATAGGGACATTGTTAATACTATTGTAGGGCTTCTACATTATAATTAACTCTCCTACCCCTCTCTCCCTTTCTCACCACCTGCTCATATATATATATATATATACATAAATATATATGTGTATATATTTATATACAGAATATACACATATGTATTACAATATCTGTCTGTCTGTCTATCTATCTATCTATCTGTCCCCCTACAGTAAATTTCCATATAACTATTAAAATACAATTAATAAAAACTCAGAGACAGATATTGGGATTCAACCTAAAGACCAGAAAAGCAAAGCAGACACAGCCTCTGGCTCTTACCTTAACCTCAGTCTGAAAATAATGATGCTACCCCCAGGAAACCTCAGAATGAGGCTGAGAGTGAGAGCTGTCTGCTCCCATATTATAATCCTCTCTATTTCTGGGATTGAGGGCATACACCACTACCACCTGCTTTCCATGACAAGCTAGTGTGGCTACTGGGATTAAAGGTGTGTGTCATTGCTGCCTAATTTGTAAGGCTGGCCAGTGTGGCTGTTTTACATTTCTGATCCTAAGGCAAGATTTATTTATTAAAATACAAATGAAATGCCACTATAGGCTATTTTGAAATGACATCATGAATCAAATAGACTTAACAGATGTGTTGTGGAATACTTGTATACACTGTAAAGATGTGTCTCTGCTGAAGGCATCTTCTGAGTGAGTGGTTTAATAAAGAACTGAATGGCCAATAGCTAGGGAGGAGAAGATAGGCAGGATTTCCAGGGAGAGAGAGAAAGAGTAGGAGGAATCTAGGTATACATATTTTACCAGAGACTCTGAACAAGTCAGTGTGCCATACTAAGGAGAGGTAACCAAGCCATGTGATGATATAGATATGAATAATTTGCATTGGTATGGATCTTGCTTTATTGATATAAATTTAAGGTCAATTTTGTTATATGTATATACATTTCTGATCTTGGTTAAGGTATTGTGATTGTGTAGCTCATCTAAAAATGTAATGTATAATTAAGAAATATAGGTTGTTAATGGATAATCATCAATAATAGTCAAGCTTGTAGTCATATTAGTTAGATTTTCTAGATATATAGAGATATATTTCAGTTAGTTAGGCATTCTTCATATCTTTCAAAGACTATAGAATATAGCATTGAAAATGCTTTAATAACTTAAGGCTTTTCATGACAATGAGACACGTCCACTCCTGGCAGCACCAGCTACTTCAAGAGGAAAATGGGCATCAAAGAGGCTTTTTATGGAGTTTGATAGTCATTGGGGCAAGAAACTGCTCTTGCCTGGACTGTTGCATGAACTGGACATAAAGAACCCACAGAGAGATGACTTTTGAACTTGCCAAAAGGTGAGATGATCCTTCAGGGTTCCTGTTTCATAAAAATAGTCTGCAAGACATTCTGCAGGACACAGAAAAAAGTGACTGAACTGTCTTTGAAATTTCCTGTTTCATGTAAAAAGTCTGCTGGACACTACGGGCCTGTAGGCTAAAGATGGATGCCCCAACAGTACAAAAGAACTTTGGGTGATTGTTGTACAGGTAGCAAGATGTCTCTGTCATTTCTAGAGTTTTGGAAGTAGCTTACAATATACTTCCTGTTTATCTAGGTAATATTATATCCTTCTGAAGTCTTCGATGGAGTTGAAGAATAGATAGATAGTTATAGATTTCCTTAGTTATTATAAAAGATAAAATAGATATAAAATTGTAACTATAATTCTTGCTTGATAACTGTTTTGTTATATGTAATTTTACCATGTTAAAGACTTTCTTTTTGTTTAAACAGAAAAAGGGGAAATGGTGTAGGAGGTTCTTCTTTCCATGTGTTGCTTTCATTGTTCAAATAAAGAAACTGCCTTGGCCTTTTGATAGGGCAGCCCTTAGGTGGGTGGGGTAGACAGAACAGCATGCTGGGAAGAAGGGAAGTATGGCAGACACCATGATTCTTCTGCCCGAGATGGACGCTGGTTAGACTCATGCCGATAAGCCACAGTCAAGTGGCGATACACATTAATGGAAATGGGTTAAATCAAGATGTGAGAGTTAGCCAATAAGAAGCTAGAGATAATGGGCCAGGCAGTAATTTAATTAATACAATTTCTGTGTGGTTATTTTGGGGGGTTAAGCTAGCCAGATGGCGGGACACAGCATGCTCCTCCTACTAAAATGTGATAGAACATAGATTTAAAAATATGGGTTAATAGATATTCAAACACCTGATTTTTGACAAAGAAGCAAAAAATATCAAATGGAAAAAAGAAAGCCTATTTAACAAATTGTGCTGGCATAATTGGATATCAACATGTAGAAGAATGAAAACAGACCCATATCTATCACCATGCGCAAAACTCAAGTCCAAATGGATCAAAGACCTCAACATAAAGTCAGCCACATCAAACCTTATAGAAGAGAAAGTGGAAAGTACACTTGAATGCATTGGCAGAGGAGACCACTTCCTAAATATAAGTCCAGCAGCACAGATACTGAGAGAAACTATTAATAAATGGGACCTCCTAAAACTGAAAAGCTTCTGCAAAGCAAAAGACATGGTCAACAAGACAAAATGATAGCCTACAGAATGGGGAAAGATTTTTGGTAAGAGAGAGAAAGAAGAGGGGGAACCTAGGCCTATGGTTTTCACTAGAGGCTCGAGCAAGTCAGATATACCATACTGAGGAGAGGTCACCGAGTGACATGACAAAATGTAGATTAAAAAAATGGATTAATTAAGTTATAAGAGTTAGTTGGGATTTTAATGGGGATTGCATTGAATCTGTAGACTGATTTTGGTAAGATGGCCATTTTTACTATGTTAATTCTATTGATCTATGAGCATGGGAGATCTTTCTATCTTATGATATCTTCTTCAATTTCTTTCTTCAAAGACTTGAAGCTTTTGTCATTCAGTTATTTCACTTACTTATGCCAAGATTTATTATATTATCTGAGGCAATTGTAAAGGGTGTTAATTTTCAGAGACCAGCTTTGACAAAAATACCACTTACCAGGGTAGGGGCATGGAGATCAGAAAAATAGTAAAGAGGACAAAGATGCAAGTAAAAATAATGAAACAGAAAACATAGGCTAGTACTGGGAGGGAGTTCCAGTGAGTACTGAAATTCCTGTGTTTAATTTTCTATATACTTTTATACCCTAATACAGCAGGGGGAAGAAGACAAAAGACTGCTTTAACATGATACAAAGGACAACTAGATCAGTTACTTGCTTCAATATTTTGAGGTATCAAGTCCTTAGCATTCTGTTGTTTAGGCAGTGAACCCACTCTAAACCAAGTATCCTGAAGGCAGCCACTCCCAAGGTCAAACTTCCTATTTCAAAAGAAGGAACAGAAATATATTTGAATATTCTGACCATTGGTCAGGGTAGAGTGGATCTACCTGTATGGGCTGTCTTAATGTCAAAAGGACCAAGTAACCACACCCTAGATCAAGATTTGTAACCCTGGTTGTTGTCAATAATTTTGAGCAACCTCAAATTCTCTGACCTATGGACAAGGTGGAAATAGGCATACAGTTTTTGGACTCCACAGTAAATTCCTCGATTTCTTTCTTAGCTGTTTTAATGTTTGTATTTAGGAGGGCTACAGAATTTTTTGAGCTAATCTTGAATCCAAACACTTTACTAAAGGTGTTTATCAGCTGTAGGAGTTCCCTGGCAGAGTTTTTGGTTCACTTATGTATACTATCAGATCATCTGCAAATAATGATACTTTGACTTCTTTCTTTTCAATTGGTGTCTGTCATGGGAACTCCTTCAGCCAATAGTCTTTAAGATATCAGCCTACTTTGGGTGTGGTCTCATGTACTATAAATGCAGACATAAAGCATACTCAGGCCTCTTGACTGCTACATTTGGTTTCAGTTCCCAGCACATGCAGAGGACTATAAATCACTACCCTTTCTGTGAGCTTACCTCCTACTAAATAAACCTTTATTATATTCCATTCTGGGCTAGTGTGGGACTATTTTATTATAAATTGCAACAGATTGGCAACCACATGGGGTAGAGCACAAGTCCATGCCATTACTGCAACTGGCTCAGAAGGTCTGCAACCTTCTTCTACCCCTGCCCACATGGCTTGAAACCCCTCCACAGTTGTGCTACCCCTTTGGCATGCAGTTGCAAACCATTTGGCTAGCCTGCCATGAGGTGACTTGGCAATTTTCCATGGCCTGCCCATGCAGCTTTCCCTGCCTACAACTCTGGGAGCATAGGCTTTTCTGGTTTGTGTTCAAGCTCTGAGTTCTTTGATGGAATTAATTTAATTATTCTTAATTTTTTAGTATATTTGTTAGTATTTAAGCCATCACCACTGTGGAACCACATCTAGACTGTTCATATGGCCACCAGTTGCATCTGCCTGCTGTGTGTCCCTAACCATGACAGCTGCTGGCCAATAAAGATTATTACACCTACAACAATCTTCTGAAAAACTATAATGGAGATAAATTCATTTGGTTAATAAATAAATAAATAAATTTGAATTTTGTAAACAAACTCCAAGATAATTGCAGACAATATCACCATCCAGGAATTTAATAACATTTTTGTTTCTACTATGAGTAGAATTCTGCATGGGTTACATGTCATTCCTTGAACATCCATTTTTGTGATTATCCTTGTTCTTCATATTATATTCTTAAAGAAATTGTTTGATAACAGAGTCAAGAATGAGATACTTTTAGAAATGATATAATCTTTACAGACTAATAATGAGAAATCAGAAATCAGCTGAAAAATCAATATGTTGAAAAGGATAATCTTAATTTTAAAGACAAAATTCGATCCATGTCAATGTGCTATGAAACATTACAAAAGCATGCTGAGAGATTATCTGAAAGAATTCATACTGCTGAAATTAACAATCAAACTCCGTTAAAAAGTTATGATAAATTAGCATATAGAACATCTCTCCAG
The DNA here is from genome assembly GCF_982192425.1 of Myodes glareolus. Taxonomy (NCBI): domain Eukaryota; kingdom Metazoa; phylum Chordata; class Mammalia; order Rodentia; family Cricetidae; genus Myodes; species Myodes glareolus. The sequence goes on along the minus strand of NC_142053.1, from coordinate 131,002,106 downwards.
GAAGGCAGTCTGCATGCCATTTAAATAATATCCAAGGATAAGAAGTTATCATTAATGGAAAAGTTTAATAATTTGGAGTCATATGTGCAGAATAAGGATCAGAAATCATTTGAATTGATGAAATCATTGAAAATATTCACAGGTCAAGAGATTCAGGCTTTATAAACAACAGTGGTAAAAAAATGAATCAATTGAGGAATGTATCAGAACTGATAAGCAAGGACAGAAGGTACCAGCAAAGAATTTAGAATTACCATTTCCTCTCAGAATCAAAGATGACTTACCAAGAGTTTTAGCTACTTATCAAATTTTTACCTCTGACAAGTCAGCAAATATTCAAATGCCCAGATGGTTACAAAGAATGTAAATGAAATCCTATAGGTATGAAAGATCTAAAAGAAATTAAGCAAGCATTAGTATCTTATGGCATGCTCTCACTATTTGTTAGGGAGATGGTTAAAAAAATGTGGGCTTCAAGCAATAAAGCTACTTCTCAAGATTGGCTTCAATTAGTCTCAGTGGTTCTTGAAAATGGGCTGTAGTTATGATGGAAGAGCTATTGGATAGATGAAGCTATCTATATAACCACAAGGAAGGGTCAAAGTATTTGAGATTTCTCAAGATCAAATACTTGGCAAAGGCTGTTATGATGATCCACAGAGTCAAGCTCTTTATAATGAACACATCTTGTCCCTATGCAGTACAGCAGCCTTAAATTCTTGGGACAGGAAGAACCAGAAAGAATTGAATCACATATTAAGGTTAAACAAGGCCCAAGAGAAATGTTTAGTGACTTCTTACAAAGATTAACTAAAGCTGTAAAAATAGGAGTAAGAGATCCAGAAGCTACACAAGTACCTATTGAATCTCTGGCTTTTGAAAATGACAAATTAGAATGCAAAAAGATACTTGGGCCTTTAAAGTTAGATCAGCACCAATGGATAAATGGATCCTGCATAAGTAAATGTTAAGGCATTTGTCTATAACACTGAGGCTTGTGTAGAAGAAACAATTTCCAAAGATGTGAAGAGACATCAAAATGTCAAATGTTTTAATTGTGGCAGAATAGGACATCTGAGAAGGGATTGTAGAAAAGGTGCTCCTAGAAATAATGTCTCCTATAGGAATGACAAAAATAGAAGATATCGACATTCTGGTTTATGTAGAAGATATGGCAAAGGCTGATATTGGACCAATGAATGTAGATCAACAAGAGATAAACAAGCCAATCTGTTACCATCAGGAAACTCCTGGGGAGCTTCTTGCAAGCCCTCAGGTCAAAGGTGATTCAGTCATTCCCAGTCACTGTGGAGGACATGTCTCCCCAGTGAAATTTAAAAATCTAGTGCCTGTTGTAAAAAAACCATAGTGTACTGGATGATAGAATAAACATGGAGGAGGACTCAAAAATTCTAATATAAAATAAGAAATACATATTTTGGCAGACTTCTATAAATGATCAAAGACAAATGCTGAGAGTACAAATAAAAAACATTGTAATTTAAGGATTACTGGATAAGGGTAAAGATGTGACTATCATTCTCCAGAATCTTGGCATCCAAACTGATCCCTTCAAGAGGCAGATGTTCAATTCCTAGGAATTGAAATCCTATCTCAAGTAAAACAAAGCACAAGATGGGTTAAATGCATAGGGCTAGAAGGACAGAGAGGAAGGCTGAGGCCATATGTGGCTAATATAGCAGTGAATTTATGGGCTTGTGATCTACTGAAGCAATGGAATACTATGATTAACATTCCTGCAGTCCCAGAAATGAGACATAAACCAACTCATGTTTCTGGGAAGGATATTATGAGGTATTATAAAAAACAGTCACAAGCCATTCAAGCTGTATAAAAATATAAAATAACTAGCAATCCTTCAGAGGTACCAATGGCCCTGCCTTTAAAGTGGTTAACTGAGGAACCAATATGGATTAAACAATGGCCTTTAACAGAAGAGAAACTGCAGCCTTTAGAACAACTGTTACAGGAGCAACTGTATTGAAGAATCAACCAGTCATTGGAATTCTCCTGTATTTGTTGTTGAAAAGAAATCTGGAAAATGGAGGATGGTGACAGATCTAAGAGCTGTCAATAAGGTAATTTAACCAATGGACCCTCTAGAATCTGAAATTCCTTTGCCTTCCCTATTACCTAAAGTATGGCCTCTTATAGTTACTGATTTAAAAGATTGTTTCTTTACTATACCTTTACAAGAAAAGGACAGAGAAAAATTGCCTTCATAGTACCTACTTACAATAATTCTCAGTCTACTAGGAGACATCAATGGAGGGTCCTTCCACAATGAATGCTTAATAGACCACCCTGTGTCAATATTTTGTAAGTCAGCCATTGGAAATACTATGTAAACAATTTCCTTAATCTATAATTTGTCATTACAAGGTTGACATTTTGCTATCTGATTCAAATGTAGATACTTTGGAAAGAATGTTTGAAGAAGTAAAAAAAGAAATTGCCTAAATGGCGATTACACATCACTCCTGAAAGGATACAAAGAAGAGATTCTGTCAATTACCTAGGGTATAAAATAGGTTTACTGAAAATTAGAACAAATAAAGTTCAAATTAGGAGAGATCAATTGGGGACTCTTAATGACTTTCATAGATTGCTAGGAGACATTTCCAATCTATAACCCACTATTGAGATAACACCTGATCTCATAATTCATTTAAATAAAACTTTAGATGGCGACAAAGACTTAAATAGTCTCAGGGAATTAACAACTGAGGCTAAGAAAGAATTGACTTTAATTGAAGAGTAATTACAGGAAGCACATGTGGACTGGATGGATCTGAGTCTTAATTGCATTCTAGTAATATTGTCCCCCAGAATTTCTCCTACAGGAATTTTAATACAGAGGGAAGATATGTTTTAATTAATACAATTTCTGGTTAATGATTTTGGTTCTGGGCAGCTGGTTTGAAGAAGCAGCTCACCCCAACAAGGTTACAAATCAGAAGCTCTTTTGATTTGTAAAATCAAAAAAGGTGGATAAGGTGGAGCAAAGCCCTTGTAATTCCATCCAAATGAGAACTATATGCTATTCTCATGGAACTAAGGGCCAGAGACCTTTTGAGTTGCTTTATGGCAGACCCTTTCTCCTTAACCATCACCTCCCAGTCCAAACTCCTCCACTGGTGGGGTACCTACCCTACCTCTCCCTCCTGAGGTCCCTTCTCTGTTCACATGCTGTGAGCTATCTACCTGCCCCCACACCAGTGGATGCTAATGCCCCTAAACTTGCCTGCTCTCCCCAGGGGACAGAGTACTCCTCAAACAGCTAACTTCTAGGTCTCTTGAACCTTGATGGGCAGGACCTCACATGGTAATCCTCACCACCCCCTCGGCTGCCAAGCTCCTGGGATACCCATGTTGGTACTATCTCTCCAGGTTCAAGAGGGCACCTACTCAGGACACTTGATCTGTTCAGCAGTCAGGATCTTCCACCCTCTGGTTTTCTAAGATGCCATAATTAAGGGCCTACCTGCTCCTCATCCTGGCACACGAATCTTTGGTGATACAAACAAGATGGTTAATAGCAATATTTTTTTCCTAGACACATGCCTTCTTACCTCCCCCAAGGAACAAATGCCTGGTGTCTCCAGTATGACAGTACACAGGATACCTTTCCAGCCACACCAACACCCAGCTCTCCCCTCCCCCACATTGCCCCATGATCACAGGAAGTAGCCAGACTTGAGTCAACACCCCTTTTTCCAAAGAGAGCCTAAATGCTGGTCATAAATATCACCTCAGCTTCCTGTCGCCCCTTATACAAACAGTCTGAAATGTAAATAAATCCCAACCTCTGAAGGCCCCACACCTGTGCCCCTTGACTCCTCCCTGAGGAAGGTCAAGGTAGCCTGTCAAACCTTGAACCTTCCCCAGAAAAGGTCAAGACCACTTCCCCAGTCTATTTAAACTGCTTCACCCCAAAATAAACATGTCGTTTTCCCTTTTATTCCCGCCCCCCCCCCCACGGTTGCATTGGTGGCTTCCGGTTTCCCCTGGGGGAGGGCTACCTGATAACACAGGACTCCAATTAAACCTGGATATCTTTTAATTTGATTTGTTTTAATTTGGCTTGATTGGGATTTTTGCATTGGCAAAGAGCTTGTGTTAGAAATATTCTTAACAGGTTAGGATAACTATTGAAACATTTAGCATATGGTTCTTCCTTGATATTTTTATGCTGTTGTAATTCTAATTTTTATACTTGATATTGTTCTTATTGTACATAGTTTTGTATTGGGTTTGAAACTCTCTTATCTAGACAAAAAAGGGGAATGTTGTGGAAACTCCTCCAGCCAATAGACTTTGAGATACCAGCCTACTTTGGGCATGGTCTCAGGTGTTATAAATGCAGATGTAAAGCATGCATAGGCCTCTTGGCTGCTGAATTCATTTCTAGTTCCCAGCACATGCAGAGGACTGCAGATTGCTACCCTTTCTGTGAGTTCACTCTCTATTAAATAATCCTTTATTATACTCCATTCTGAGCTAGTGTGGGATTATTTTATTATAAATTATAAATTGTAACAGGTATCTCCTTGATTTTCTTTAGTTGCCTTATTGTTTAAGCTAGAACTTCAGGTACTATATTGAATAGGTATGGAGAGAGTAAACAGCCTTTTCTTGTTCCTGATTTTAGTGGAATTGCTTTGAGTTGCTCTACATTTAAATTGATGTTGGCAATTGGTTTGCTATATATTGCCTTTATTATATTTAGGTATGTCCTTTGTATCCCTGATCTCTCCAAGACTTATATCATAAAGGTGTGTTGGATTTTGTCAATGGCTTTTTCAGCATCCAATGAGATGATCTTGTGGGTTTTAATCAATTTGTTTATATGGTGTATTATATTGACAGTTTTTCATATATTGAACCTTGAAAGTCTGGGATAAAGTCTAATTGGTTATGGTGGATAATCTTTTTTGAGGTGATCTTGAATATGGTTTGACAGTATTTTACTGAGTATTTTTGCAACAATGTTCATGAGGGAACTTGTTCTGTAATTCTCTTTCTTAGTTGTATCTTTTTGTGGTTTGAGTATCAGTTTGACTGTGGCCTCATATAAAAAAATTTCTCAGTGTTCCTTCTGTTTCTGTTTTGTGGAATAATTTGAAGGGTGCTGGTATTAGCTCTTATTTGAAAATCTGGTAGAATTCTTCATTAAAATTGTCAGTATTAGCTCTTATTTGAAAGTCTGGTAGAATTCTTCATTAAAACTGTCAGGTCCTAGAATTGTTTGGTTGGGAAACTTTTAATGACTGCTTCTATTTCCTTAGGAGTTATTAGTCTATTTAATTGTTTATCTGGTCTTGATTTAACTTTGTAAAGTGGTATCTACCAAGAAATTTGTTCATTTATTTTAGGTTTCCTAATTTTATGGAGTACAGAGTTTTGAAGTATGACCTAATGATTCTCTGGATTTCCTTGGAGTCTGTTGTTATACCCTTTTTGTTTCTGATTTTGTTCATTTAGATATTCTCTCTTTGTCTTTTCGTTCATTTGGATAAGGATTTATCTATTTTGTTGATGTTGTCAAAGAATCAACTCTTTGTTTCACTGGTTTATTTTGCATTGTTCTCTTTGATTTTATTTTATTAATTTCAGTTTCCAGTTTATTTCCTGCTGTCTACTCCTCCTGGGTGAATTTGCTTTGTTCTGTTCTAGAGCTTTCAGGTTTGCTGTTAAGTTGCTAGCATGATATCTCTCCAAATTCTTCATAGAAGCACTTAGTGCTGTGAACTTTCCTCTTAGCACTTCTTTCATTGTGTCCCATATGGTGGAGTATGTTGTGCATTTATTTTCATTGAAATTCTAGGAAGTCTTTAACTTGTTTATTTTTTCCTTGATGCAGTGGTAACTCAGTAGAGAGTTTTTTTTCCTGAGAGTTTATAGGCTTTATATTGTTTCTGTTATTGGAATCCAGGTTTAATCCATGGTTGTCTGAAAAGATACAGGGAATTATTTCATTTTTTTTGTATCTGTTGAGACTTACTTTGTGACTGAGTATACCGTCAATTTTGGAGGCAGTTCCATGCAGTACTGAGAAGGTATATTCTTTCATGCTTGAGTGAAATAATCTGTAGACATCTGTTAGGTCCATTTGAGTCATAATGTCTGTTATTTCTGTTATTTCTCTGTTTAGTTTCTGTTGGATGACTTGCTCAATGGTAAGAGTGAAGTGTTGAAGTCTTCCACTATTTGTGTGTGGGCTTGGTATGTGATATGTGATTTGAGCTTTAGTAATGTTTCTTTTATAAATGTGGGTGCCCTTGCACTTGGAATATAGATATTCAGAATTGAGATATTATCTTGGTGGATTTTTCCTTTGGTGAATATGAAATGCTCTTCTCCATCTCTTTTGAATAATTTTTCTTAGAAGCATATTTTGTTAGATATTATGATAGTTGCACCAGCTTGCTTCTTATATCCATTTGATTGCAAAATCTGTTCCCAATCCTTTATTCTGAGATAATGTTTATCTTTGATATTGAGGTGTGTTTTCTGTATGCAGCAGAATGATATATCCTGTTTTTGAGTCCATTTTGTTAGTCTGTGTCTTTTTATGGGTGAATTGAGTCCATTGTTATTGATGGATATTAATCACCAATGAGTGTTAATTCCTGTAATTTTGTTGTCAGTGGTGATTGTGTGTGTGTGTGTGTGTGTGTGTGTGTGTGTGTGTGTGTGTGTGTATGGTGGTATGGGGTGTGTGTATGCGTCTCTGTGTGTTTCTGTTTCCCTTCTTTGGGTTTTCCTGGTGTGAAATCATCTATTGTCTGTGTTTTTTGTGAGTGTAGTCAATTTCCTGGCATTAGATTTTTTTTCCTAGTACCTTCTGTAGGGCTGGGTTTGTGGCTCTAAATTGTTTAAATTTAACTTTGCCACAAAATAGCTTGTGTTCTCCATCTATGGTCATTGATAGTTTTTCAGATTTTAGCAGTCTGGGTCGGCATCTGTGGTCTCTTAGAGTTTGCAAGACACCAATTCAAGCCCTTCTGGAATTTAGTAAAAATGGTTATCTTACAAAAATCAACCTGTAGATTAAACACAATCCTAGCACAATTCTTTACAGACCTTCAAAGAAAAGTACTCAGCATCATATGGAAAAGCAAAAAATCCGGAATAGCTAAAACAATCCTGAACAATAAAAGAACTTCCAGAGGCACCACCATCCTTGATTTCAAGCTCTACTACAGAGTTATAGTTCTAAAAACAACATTATAATGGCGTAAAAACAGACAGGTGGATCAATGAAATCAAATCAAAGACTTAGACATAAATCCATACACCTATAGACATCTAATTTTTGACAAAGAAGCCAAAATTATACAATGGAAAAAAGAAAGCATCTTCAACAAATGATGCTGCCGTAAGTGGGTGTTGGCATATGGAAGAATGCAAATAGATTCATATCTATTACTCTGCACAAAACTCAAGTCTAGGTGGATCAGAAATCTCAACATAAGTCCAGATAAGTTCAACCAAGTAGAAGAGAAAGCAGGAAATAATTGCGACCCTATTGGCATAGGAGACACTTTCCTGAACAGGACACCAATAGCACAGACACTATCAATAATTAATAAATGGGACTTCATGACATTGGCAAGCTTCTGTAAGGCAAAGGACACCATCCATAGGAAAAAATGACAACTTACAGAATGGGGAAATATCTTCACCAACACTACATCCGACAGAGGGCTGATTTCTAAAGCATGTAAAGAACTCAACAAACTAGATATCAACAAACCAAATAATCCAATTAAAAATGGGGTACAGATCTAAACAGAATTCTCAACAGAAGAATCTCAAATGGCCAAGAAATACTTTAGGAGATGTTCAACATCCTTAACCATCAGGGAAATGCAAATCAAAACAACTCTGAGATTCCATCTTACACCTGTCAGAAGGGCTAAAACCAATAACACATGCGACAGCTCATGCTGGCAAGGATGTAGAGAAAGAGGAAGTCTCCTCCATTGCTGGTGAGAGTGCAAACTTCTAAAGCCACTTTGAAAATCAGTGTGGCAGTTTCTCAGAAAACTGTGAACCAATCTATCACAAGACCCAGATATACTGCTCTTGGTCATATAACCAAAGTATGCTCAGTCAGATCACAAGGACACTTGCTAAACTATGTTCATAGCACTATTATTTGTAATATCCAGAACCTGGAAACAACCTAGATGTCCCTCAATGGTGGAATGCATAAAGAAAATGTGGTACATTTACACAATGGAGTATTACTCAGCTGTTAAAAACAAGGACATCAGGAATTTTGAAGGCAAATGCATGGAAGTATAAAACATCCTGAGTGAGGTAACCCAGACCAAGAAAGCCAAACATGGCATGTACTCACTCATAAATGTGTATTAGATGTAAAATAAAGAATAGCCTGTAACTCAATTAATTAAATCCCAGAGACAGATACTGAGATTCAACCTGAAAGTCAGAAAAACAAAACAGCCTGCCACTGGCTCTTACCTCTACCTCAATCTGAAATGGCAATCTTGCCTCCTGGAATTTTAGAATGAATCTGTGTGAGAGCTGTCTCCTCCCATCTTTTGTTTGTTTGTTTGTTTGTTTTGGTTTTGTGAGACAGGGTTGAGAGCTGTGTCCTCTCATATTCCTCTCTAGGTCTGAGATTAAAGGTGTGCACAATGACTGCCCAGTTTCTATGACAAACTAGTGTGGCTACTGGGATTAAAGGTGTAACTACTGCCTGGTCTGTAAGATAGATCAGTGTGACTATTTTACTCCCTGATCTTCAGGCAAGCTTTATTTATTATAACACAAATGAAATATCACTTCAATAACCATGATAATAATCCACATCCCCAGAAAGGCTAGGTAACAAGGAGGGTTCATGGGGGTGATACTCAGATCTCCTTAGGAAGGAGAAATAGAGCAGAATTCTTGAGTGACCTGAAGGTGGGTGGCTAAGGTGATGGAAGGTAAGAGTATTGGAAGAGACTACTGGAAACTGGGCACATTTTGAGGTCAGTTAAAAAACCTGGCACAAGGGAATCTCCCAGGGAATCTTCCTTCTCACAAGACCCCAGCTTAGTCTCCTAGCAATAGCAGATACATAGCCTGATCTTTTCATCTCTTGTGACCAGGTGGAGTTCAGGGAATCCTGCAGATGAGGAGGAGGAAGAATTGTAGGAGCCAGAGGGGTCAGTGATACCACAAGAAAACTCACAGAACCAACTAACCTGGGCTCATAGGGGCTCACAGAGACTGAACCGACAAACAGGGAACATGGACTGACCTAAGAACTTAGCATATAAGTTACAGCTGGGTAGTTTGGCCCTCTTGTGGGCCTCCTAACAGTGGGAACAGAGGTTGACTCTGACTATTTTACCAACTTTTGGGATCCTATTCCTCATACTGGGTCGCCTTGCCCAGTCTTAATACATGGGGAGGTGCCTAGTGTTACTGCAACTGGATATGCCATGTTTTGTTGATACTCATGTGATACCTGCCCTTTCCTAAACAGAAATGGAGGAGAAGTGGATTTGGGGGTGGTAACAAAGGGTGGATGCTGGAGTAGAAACTTTAGCCAGAAAGTAAAGTAAGTAAGTAAGTATGTAAGTAAGCAAGTAAGTAAGTAAATAATTTTAAAAAAGAGCTAGTTGAAAAACAAGTCTAAACTAAAGTCCAAACTGTCATAATTAATAATAAGTCTCCATTTCATTATTTGGGGGCTGGTGATCCAAACATGGTCATATAAGAAAGCTTGCTACACAGATATCTACAGAACATTGCACCTAAACACTAAAGAATACACGTTTTCCACAGAACCCTGTGGAACTTTCTCCAAATGAACCTCATATTAGGAAACAAAGCAAGTCTCAGCAAATATAGGAAAATTGTAATCACACCCTACATTCTAGCTGACCATAACTTAATAAAGTTGGATATCAGCAGCAACTTTCTACAGAAAGTACAAAATTTCATACACAGCAAACTACTGAATGACAACTGGATCAAGGAAAAATCAAGAAGGAAATTAAAAAATTTCTAGAATTGAATAAATATGTAAACACAATAGACCAAAACCCATAAGACACAATGAAGGCATCCTGAGAGGAATGTTTGTAGCACAAAAGTGCCTCCATCAAAACAGAAACATGATTGACACAAATTACTAACTTAATCATGCAGCTGAAAGCATTTGAAAAACAAAACACTCTCCCCAGATAAAATAGACAGGAAGAGAGAATCAAAATCAGAGCTGAAATTAATTAAATTGAAACAAACAAACAATACAAAGAATCAATGAAGCAAAGTGTTAGTTTTTCTGAACAAATTAACAGGCTATATTTCTTGAAAAAAGCGTCATTTCAGCTCATACAGAAGAATTTTAGATAGAAATGAAGGTCAATCTAGGAAGAGGAAGTAGCACATAGCAAGGTTTTGAGGTATTCACAGGGAGAGTCAGAGAGGATGAGTGAAGATACACAGTAGTCCACTGACACTCTAGCAAGGAAATCATAGCTGGAATCTGTAATACGAGATGTTTATTTCTCCTTAACAATCAGTTTTTTACAACCAATCACTCACAAATAAATGTTTTTAAAAGGCAAAGAACTATTCATAACCAATTTGCACAAAAGTTCTGCCACCTGATTCATAACCCCAAACTTAACTTTATGTACGTGATTACATTAGTGTTTATAATTAGTATTTGTATGACCCTTTTATTTTAGGTTTATATCTAAAAGTGATACTGCTGAGTTATAGGGTAAACAGATGTTCAACTTTAGTAGATGGCATCAGTTTCCTAGAGGGGCCGGACCAATTAACATTCCCACCACAAGTGTATCAGCATCCCTGTTGATCCACACACGTATCAGCACTTTGTATTCTCAGTCTCTCTAATTATAGCTATTCTGAAAACTATGGCATGATAACTTATTATGATTTCAATATTCATTTATTTGACAAGATATGGTAAAATATCATATTGTATGTTTAAATGGCCACACCTATTCCATGTGTTTGCCAACATCTATACTGTGATAAAGCGGGACTACTTTGAGTAGGCATGACAAGATACATAAATGGAGTCATATCTCATTGGCAGAGTGCTTGCATAGAATTCAAAGTACCTTGGGTTCCTTTCTCAGCACTGCAAAGAAAACCTGCACAGAATCATATCAAGGTTTACTTAATAACCTGAGGGATCTAAGTTAAATGTCTATATGGGAAACTTATGAAGGTAAATCAGGAGTCAAGGTCTTTCTGTTCTTTCAAACATTGAGTGGTATATTGGTTGCTTCCCAGAGGTTGAAGGTATATCCTTATTGCTGTGGGATAACCCTTCTGTATGCTGTGAATATATGTTGCTCTCATTGGTTGATGATAAGAGTACTTTGGTCTATAACAAAGTAAAATATAGCTAGGTGGGATAGTCAAACTGAATACAGGGAGAAAGGGCGAGTTGAGAGAGATACAAGCCAGTCACCTAAGAAACTATATGTCAGCAGACAAGTAAAATTCATGGCAACATGGCAATACAAAGATTAATAGAAATGGGTTAGTTTAAATGTAAGAGCTAGTTAGTAATAAGCCTGAACTATAAGCCAGCAGTTTGTAATCAATATTAATCCTCTGAGTGATTATTTAGAAGCAGCTGTGGGGCAGGACAGGACAGAGAAATCTCCATTTATACCTTATTGCTGAAGATATCATACATTTCATACACAAGATTTGGGGGCATCTTCCCTGAGGATTAGCTTTCATAGTGCCAGAACATTCAATAGTTCAATGGTCCTACTATCCACAACAATGTGCCTATTATCCACAACAATGACCAGTATGACAAGATACTTCCAAATGTACATCTTGGTGGTAGCCAATAGCTGTATTATGTAGACATAAGACCCACTCAAGAGGATGGAAATCATGTCTGGCACTAGAAACTTGTCCAAAACTTTCTGTGGCTAGTGAAGTAACATATCTTAGGTAACCTACTATTATCACTATAATAAACCAAAATAATTCTTAACTCTGTCCTAAATTTTAAAATGTATCTTTTCTATAGACAGAGATGCTTACAAAAAGTCACAACTGGTCAAAATGCAGAGACCAACTAATAGTGGGGTGTCAGGTTCAAGGGATGCATCTACAATACAACTCCAATACCTAAAGGGTTAGGGAACATTGCAGAAGAGTGGGCAGAAAGATAGTAAGAGTCAGAGGATCAAGAAATCTGCTGTGAGATTGTATCCCTTAGAAATGACAGGGAAGCTATACCCATGAAACTTCAGCAATATACCTACCTAAACAAGACCTGAACAATGGCAATGCTAGCATACATTCTAACATGGAAGGGGAAATCTCATGGGCTTCACCCATAGACAAAAGCAACCAATGACTGCTCAGAGATGGAGAAATTGTCTTTCTTAAGGAAAAGTCCCTTAATTGTTTACCCAGTATCAATTAATCAGCCTTGAAATCATTTACATACAAGTAACACTAAATAGACTGAGGAAGTTATATTTATGCACATATATAAGTGTAATGATAACAAAGAAAAGGAGGCCATCAATTTGAGAGGAAGCAAAGGGACAGGGGAGGTATAGGAGCAATTGGAGAGAGAAAAGGGAAGGGGAGATGACATCATTGTATTTTGATTTCAAAAGATTGAAAAAATCTGAAAGATGAGAAATGGAATAATATCAGATTTATACTTTAGAAGGTTTTCTTTGGACTTAGTACATAGAATGGATTAAAGGATTTACAATGAAACCTGCTGGGGCTCTTTCAGTAGTAGAAATGGAATGATATTGGAAGCTGACTTGGATTGGGGCAGCAAAAATGTACAAAACTGGACAATTTTGATATTTGTCAAAAATAGAAAAATATGTTGTTTAGGTAGGTATGTAGCTATCTCTGGGGAGAATGCCTAAGAGAAAGGAGTAAAAATTGATTTATAGTTTTCAGAATAGGGGCCATGGGTGGTAAAGATGAGACACAGATATAATAAATAGTATTTTGTCTGTTGTTGATTTCTTCAAATAGTCATTGAGATTATGAGTTTGGGATATGTATGCACACATGTAAGTATGTATGTTTGTGTCTTTTTTTACTGTTGTTTGTTCTTCCCATCATTTTTTCCTTCCTTTTTTTTCTATCTCTTTTTCTTTCTTTCTTTTTTTTATCTGAACATGGTCTCAATATGTAGTCCAGGCTAGATTTGAATTCATGATCTTCTTGCTGCAGCTTCCCAGTGCTAAGATCACAGATATGTACAACCATATCCTACTTCATATGCTCAAAATTGTTGTTTGAGAATGAAGCAAAATATTTGTTCAGGAATGTTGAGTACTTTTAGTTGCATTAAATCACGTTTTCTCAGCTTCAGTAAACTTGTCATTTGGGGCCGGGCAGTGGTGGTGCACACCTTTAATCCCAGAACTCAGGAAGTAGAGGCAGATGAACTCTGTGAGTTTGAGGCCAGCCTTGTCTACAGAACTAGTTCCAGGACAGGGTACAGAGAAACCCTGTCTTGAAAAGCAAAACCAAACAACAACAAAAAAGAAATTAAAAAAATTAAAAAAATGTCATTTGAGGTAGGTAATAAATATGGCTGGTAGTAAACTAGGCATTTAGATATAACTCTTCATTATAGAGAATAGACCTGCATATTATAAGATATTTAACAATCTCTTTCTACTTCTCACAGTAAAATCACCTACAAGTAAGGACTATTATTCCAAATGTTTATTTCAGTATTATTAGTCAATATATGATAACAGAAGGTATGGGATTGGATGAAAGGATCCAGAAAAGTCATAAATACAAAAAGACAATTTGGAATTTCTAGATTAAATATGATCCTGAGAAGCCAAATGAAATGAATGGAGAGAAACAATCAAAGCATAAAACAACTAAAGAGTTAGGGAGGAAATCTTATCAAGTCAGAGAAATGAGTTGAGTGATGATGTTATTAAAAAGTACAGACAAGTAGATTTTGGGAGGTTTGGGAATAGGGGAGACAAAGTAAGCATGCTCATAATAGGGGGAATGAGTTATTTTATGAAATGCAGGACAATGCCAGACAGTGCTACGACCTGTCATTTATCACCTTCTAAGGGGCAGTACTGTTGCCAAGGGGAACACTAAAGGAGTAACCTATCAGAATACTTATCCCATAGTGTAGTAATACATTTTTAATGCATCTGATCTTTTTTATGAATGTCTAGAGGCAATGTCTTATATTGTACTCACCTTTGTGTCTGGAATACCTACTGAGTATGTGGCCTATAAGTGACTCAATAAGTATGTGTCATATGAAGATATGAAAGTCTATTTTTCTTCTGTTATATTAGTTGAAGACAGAGAAATAACCTGAATTCCTTTAGTAGCTAGACCCTTGAAATTGGAATGTGCCAAGAAATGATGATGAGTTGTTTAAACAAAGACCATTAAACTTGAATTAAATCTCAAGGTAAGACAGAAGTTGATACAGCAGAGATGGAGGAAAGGGTTAGATGGAGGTTTTAGTAAGACAGATATTCCAAATAGGAGATATTCACTAAGTCCATTCTATTTGACTGAACTTGGCTGGATTTGTAAAGTACAATTTAATAAACTGCACAAATAAATGCACATATATTATTAAAAGTTTTCCTCAAATGGCTTCATGGAGATAAAATGAGGCTTATAGTGGGTAAATGACTCATATTCATCTGACCATGCATCTGGCATGAAGGTTGTGGGTAAGAAGAACAAGCCAGATTGACTCCAAGTTATCACAGACAGGGACCCAAAGGAAAGAGCTTTAAAAATATTCATCAGGGGATTATGGCAAGATGTTCTTGCTGGTGGGACTGAAGAACAGGAGTTCATAGACAAGAGTTGGCATTTGAAATATATACAGATTTATATATCTTTTAATAGCAAAGGGTCACTTCGGTTTTCTGAACTGCAATTTTTAATCTTAAAACTGATAGACTAAATTATACCTCACAGGATGGCTCTGAGAATTACATGCTACAATGAATAACAGGTATTTTTAGACTGGGTTGTGCTATTCAAACATTAGGTGTCATTATCATTTTCAAGTCCCTAGTCTGCTAATAAACTTCTGGAGACTCTTTTCAGTGTGCAAGATAATATCCATCCTACAGACAGCATTAAAGTCCTTTAACTGACTATGAAGACATAGAATCATTTTCTTACAAAATATAGTAAAAATGCCTTAAAATAGGCTTTTTTCTAAACTATGTGATCAAACTTTATGTGGACCCCAAAGGATAAAGGATTTATGATCATTATAGGTTGACTAACCATGGGATATTCCATTTCTTGGTATGACCTTTGGGGTCAGGATGCTCTCTGGGAGGAGAAAAGGGTAAATAAACAGCCCTATGTATATATTTTCCAAAGAAATTAAAGGTAACCTTCAGTCACCATGCTAGAAGGTTTCTACTCTCCTTTTCTAACTTAACATAATTCCTTGGAGAACAAAATCAAGCTTCTACTTCTCTAAAAAAAAATATTAGGTCATATGGTACATCTATTTTTAGTTTTTTGAAGAACCTCTTCTAACTGTTCTCTAAATTAAAGCAAACTTGTCAATAGCTCATTTAGTGAAGTGCAAAAGAGCTCAATTAAAAATGAATTCTGTGATTTTCCACTCAATTAATCCAGATGTTCTGTATTTTCATGCACCTACTGTGTGTCTTCTCTGTGCTAAAGTACTGTGAGTGACTGCTCCTTATCCTAAATGAGTGAACAGGAAATACAGTGAATCATACATGCAGACTTAAAGCAAGGTGTAGATGTAGACTCTTCGTTCATTTCCCGGTCACTCAGACCCAAATAATCACAGAGAAACTGTATTATTTACAACACTATTCAACATATTAGCTCAGACTTCTTATTAACTAACATCTTAAATTAACCCATTGCTATTAATCTGTGTATCAGCACGAGGCTATGGCTTACTGGGTAAGGTTCCGGTGTGTCCTCCTTCAGCAACTACATGGTGTCTCCCTGAATCTACCCACTCTCTTTTTTTAGCTCTGTTCTGATTTCCCACCTGGATTTACTCTGCTAAGCCATTGGCGGAAACATATTTATTCATCAACCAATAAATGCAACACATATACAGAAGGACATTCCACATCAACAAGATGCATACTATAGATAGGAAAGCCGTGGTCCTGTGAAGATGGACATTATTGGGGCTTGGTGAAATTGAGAAGGCAAGGATTTGGTGAAACAGAGGTAGAAATGCATTTGACTAAGATTTTTGTTTCTCTGTGGAAGAAAATTTTAGATCTTCCCCAAGTTTCCATAGAATTATGTGTGCATATATACATACGCACAGATCCTGACTCATACAAATCTCGAACACTCAAGGTGATGGGCATTGAATTAAACAATGAGTACCCAATTATAACTGAAGTTGGCTCATCACATCAAGCACCTCTTAAAATAGCTAACTCTCAAACACTTTTAGCGTTATTTTTACCACATGTTTCCCCCCCACCTTAGTTTCCTTGGGATTTCATTTTCTTATTTTCTTTTTCCTCATCACTTATTTCCACCATTTTGCCACCATTCATCTTTTATTGGGGGGGGGTAAAATCAGTGGAGTGCAAATATCTACAATCTATCCCCGAAGATACCCTAGCCACTGACATGGACCATTGCCATAGTTTTGTAGCAGGCAACACTGCTGTTTTTGCTTTGTTTTATTTAGTTTTACTGTATTCATCATTATTACCAAATATTCCAAAGGGTCTATATGCCCCTTCACTTCCCTTCATTGTCCTTTTCTCCTAGATTTATTAGTTCTTCATCCCCTCCCCACCCATATCTCTTTTTTATTTTTTCTTTTATTTTTTTATTAAAAATTTCTCTCTCCTCCCATTTCCCTTCCCCTTCCCCACTCTCCCTCCTCTTCCCCCTCCCACTCCAGTCAAAAGAGCAGTCAGAGTTCCCTGCCCTGTGGGAAGTCCAAGGTACTCCCTCCTCCATCCAGGTCTAGGAAGGTGAGCATCCAAAGAGACTAGGCTCCCACAAAGCCAATACATGCAATAGAATCAAAACTCAGTGCCATTGTCCTTGTCTTCTCAGTCAGCCCTCATTGTCAGCCACGTTCAGAGAGTCTGGTTTGATCACATGCTCCATCAGTCCCAGTCCAGCTGGCCTTGGTGAGCTCCCATTAGATCAGCCCCGCTGTCTCAGTGGGTGGGTACAACCCTTCCCTCCCCCCTCCCCCGCGCATGTCCTAACTTCCTTGCTCCTGTTCTCCCTCCTTCTGCTTCTCATTTGGACCTTGGGAGCTCAGTCCAGTGCTCCAATGTGGGTCTCTGTCTCTATCTTCATCCATCGCCAGGTGAAGGTTCTATGGTGATATGCAAGATATTCATCAGTGTGGCTATAGGATGGGGCCAGTTCAGGAGCCCTTTCCTCAACTGCCCAAGAAACAAGCTGGGGACATCTCCTTGGACACCTGGGAACCCCTCTAGAGTCAAGTCTCTTGCCAACCCTAAAATAGCTCCCTCAATTAAGATATATACTTCCCTGCTCCCATATCCATCCTTCCTCCATCCCAACCATCCCATTCCCCCAAGCTCCTCCCATCCTCCCCTTTTCACTTCCTTCTACCCATCTCCCCTTATACCCACCCCACCCCACCCCCAAACTCCCAATTTTTGCCTGGCAATATTATCTACTTCCAATATCCAGGAAGATAACTATATGTTTTTCTTTGAGTTCATCTTCCTACTTACCTTCTCTAAGATCACAAATTATAGGCTCAATGTCCTTTAATTATGACAAGAATCCACTTTTGAGTGAGTACATACCATATTTATCTTTTTGGGTCTGGGATACCTCACTCAGGATAGTATTTTTCTATTTCCATCCATTTGCATGCAAAATTTAAGATGTCAAGATGTTTTTAAGGCTGAGTAGTAATCTAATGCGTATATATTCCACACTTTCTTTATCCATTCTTCCATTGAGGGGCATCTAGGTTGTTTCCAGGTTCTGGCTATTACAAATAATGCTGCTAAGAACATAGTTGAACAAATGCTTTTGTAGTATGATAGGGCATCTCTTGGATATATTCCCAAGAGTGATATTGCTGGATCCTGGGGTAGGTTGATCCCAAATTTTCTGAGAAACCGCCACACTGATTTCCAAAGTAGTTGCACAAGTTTGCATTCGCACCAGCAATGGATGAGTGTCCCCCTTACTCCACATCCTCTCCAGCAAAGGCTATCATTGGTGCTTTTGATTTTAGCTATTCTGACAGGTGTAAGATGGTATCTCAAAGTTGTTTTGATTTGCATTTCCCTGATCGCTAAGGAGGTTGAGCATGACCTTAAGTGTTTTTTGGCCATTTGAACTTCTTCTGTTGAGAATTCTCTGTTCAGTTTAGTGCCCCATTTTTTAAGTGGGTTAATTAGCATTTTAAAGTCTAGTTTCTTGAGTTCTTTATATATTTTGGAGATCAAACTTTTGTCTGTTGCGGGGTTGGTGAAGATCTTCTCCCAATCAGTAGGTTGCCATTTTGTCTTAATGACAGTGTCCTTTGCTTTACAGAAGCATCTCAGTTTCAGGAGGTCCCATTTATTCAATGTTGCCCTTATTGTCTGTGCTACTGGGGTTCTACCTAGAAAGTGGTCTCCTGTGACTATGTCTTGTAGACTACTTCCTACTTTCTCTTCTAACAGGTTCAGTGTGGTCAGATTAATACTGAGGTCTTTAATCCATTTGGACTTGAATTTTGTGCATGGTGATAGATATAGATCTACTTTCTTTCTTCTACAGGTTGACATCCAGTTATGCCAGCACCATTTGTTAAAGATGCTTTCTTTCTTCCATTGCATAATTTTAGCTCCTTTGTCGAAAATCAGGTGTTCATAGGTTTATGGATTAGTATCTGGGTCTTCGATTCGATTCCATTGGTCAACATCTCTTTTTTTGTGCCAATACCAAGCTGTTTTCATTACTGTAGCTCTGTAGTAGAGTTTGAAGTCAGGGATGGCAATGCCTCTGGAAATACTTTTATTGTATAGGATTGTTTTGGCTATCCTGGGTTTTTTGTTTTTCCATAGAAAGTTGATTATTGTTCTCTCAAGGTCTATGAAGAATTTTGTTGGGATTTTTGATGGGGATTGCATTAAATCTGTATATTGCTTTTCGTAGAATTGCCATTTTTACTATGTTGATCCTCCCAATCCAAGAGCATGGGAGATCCTTCCATTTTCTGGTATCCTCTTCAATTTCTTTCTTCAAAGACTTAAAGTTCTTGTCAAATATTTCTTTCACTTCCTTGGTTAGAGTTATCTTTCTCTGCTTCTTTGTTTTTTGTGTATTGGAGAGCAACTGATTTTTTTTTTTTTTGGTTTTTCGAGACAGAGTTTCTCTGTAGCTTTGGTGCCTGTCCTGGATCTTGTAGACCAGGATGGCCTCGAACTCACAAAGATCCACCCGCCTCTGCCTCCCAAGTGCTGGGATTAAAGGCGTGCGCCACCACCGCCCGGCTTGATTTTTTTTTTTTTGAGTTGATCTTGTATCCTGCCACATTATTAAAGGTGCTTGTCAGCTGTAGGAGTTCTTTGGTAGAGGTTTTGGGGTTGCTTCTGTACACTATCATATCATCTGCAAATAACGAAAGTTTGACTTCTTCCTTTCCAATCCTAATCCCCTTGATCTCCTTATGCTGTCTTATTTCTATTGCTAGAACTTCAGGCACTATATTGAAGAGGTATGGAGAAAGTGGACAGCCTTGTCTTGTTCCTGATTTTAGTGGAATCGCTTTGGATTTCTCTCCATTTAATTTGGTATTAGCTGTCGCCTTGCTGTATATTGCTTTTATTATATTTAGATATGATCTTTCTATCCCTAATCTCTCCAAGACCTTTGTCATAAAAGGGTATTGAATTTTGTCAAATGCTTTTTCCGCATCTAATGAAATGAACATATGGTTATTTTCCTTCAGCTTATTTACATGATGGATTACATTGATAGATTTTCATATGTTGAACCAGCCCTGCATCTCTGGGATGAAGCCTACTTGATCATAACGGATAATATTTTCAATGTGTTCTTGGATTCTGTTTGCCAGAATTTTATTGAGAATTTTTGCATTGATGTTCACAAGTGAGATTGATCTGTAATTCTCTTTCTTGGTTGTGTCTTTGTGTGGGTTTTTAGTCAGGGTGACTATAGCTTCATAAAAAGAGTTTGGCAATGACTCTTCTGATTTTATTTTGTCAAATACATTAAGGAGTATAGGTCAATTTTCAAGAAGGTCCCATGAGATACTGAGAAGAAGGTATATTCTTTCCTTTTTGGGTGGAATGTTCTATAGATGTCTGTTAAGTCCATTTGATTCATTACCTCCATTCATTCTCTTATTTCTCTGTTAGGTTTCTGTCTGATTGACCTGTCCATTGGTGAGAGAGGAGTGTTGAAGTCTCCTACTATTAGTGTGTGTGGTTTGATGTCTGCCTTGAGTTCTAGTAATATTTCTTTTACATAAGTGGGTGCTTTTATATTAAGGGCATAGATATTCAGGATTGAGACTTCATCCTGATGAATTGTTCCTGTTATGAGTATAAAATGTCCATCTCCATCTCTTCTGATTGATTTTAATTTGAAGTCAATTTTGTTAGAAATTAGTATGGCCACACCCACTTGTTTCTTAGGTCCATTTGATTGGAAAACCTTTTTCCAACCCTTTACTCTGAGTAGATGTCTGTCTTTGTGGCTGAGGTGTGTTTCTTGTAAACAGCAGAATGTTGGATCCTGTTTTCTCATCCAATCCATTAGCCTGTGATTTTTTTTAGGTGAATTGAGTCCATTGATATTAAGAGATATTAATGACCAGTGGTTGTTCACTCCGATTATTTTTTCTTCTTTTTTGGTGGTAGAGTTTGTGTGTTTCCCTTCTTTGAGTTGTGCTGGTGAAGGGTCCCTAGATGTCTGAGTTATTGTGGGTATTGTTGGAATTCCTTGGGTTGTGATTTTCCTTCTGTTACTTTCTGTAAGGCTGGATTTGTGGCTACAATTTGTGGCTACGTATTGTTTAAATTTGTTTTTTTCCTGGAATATTTTGTTTTCTCCATTGATAGTGAACGAAAACTTGGCTGGGTATAGTAGTCTGGGCTTGCATCCATGGTCTCTTAGTTTCTGCAGCACATCTATCCAGGACCTTTTGGATTTCAGGGTTTCCATAGAGAAGTCAGGTGTAAGTCTGAAAGGTTTACCTTTATAAGTTACTTGACCTTTTTTCCTTTGCAGCTCTTAATAGTCTTTCTTTATTCTGTATGTTTTGTGCTTTGATTATTATATGGCGAGGGGATTTTTTTTTGATCCAGTCTATTCGGTGTTCTGTATGCTTCTTGAACCTTCATAGGAATATCTTTCTTTAGGTTGGGAAAGTTTTCTTGTATAATTTTGTTGAATATATTTTCTGGGCCTTTGAGCTGTAATTCTTCTTCTTCTACCCCTATTATTCTTAGGTTTTGTCTTTTTATTGTGTCCCAGATTTCCTGTATATTTTGTGATGAGACATTTTTGGATTTGCTGTTTTCTTTGATCAGTGCGTTTATTTTCTCTATGGTATCTTCAGCATCTGAGATTCTTTTATCTTTTGTATTCTGTTGGTTATGCTTGTCTCTGTCATCTCTGTTCATTTACCTAAATTTTTTATATCCAACCAGCCCTCAGTTTGTGTTTTCTTCATTGCTTCCATTTCAGTTTTCAAGTCTTGAACTGTTTCCATTATCTGTTTGATTGTTTTTTCTTGGTTTCCTGGGGTATCTTTTACGGATTTAATTCATTTCTTCAAACTTTTTGTCATTCTTTTCATCCATTTCTTTAAGGGAATTTTTCACCTCCTGTTTAAGGGACTCTATCGCTTTCATAATGTCAATTTTTTCTACTTCTTCTGGATTAGGGTGTTCAAGTCTTCCTGTTGTATGTACTCTGGGTTCTGGTGTTATCATGTTGTTTTTCAGATTGTTGGAGGAATTCTTCCTTCAAATGCTCTCTGATGGATCTTCTGGTACAGGATCAGGGCCCCTTGCTGGCCAGGGACCTGGCAAACAAAAGGCCTAGCTTGCTGCTTGCAGGCTTAGTGAAACAAAGGAACTCCTGCCCAGTTGCACTCACCACCCCATCCCAGCCCCAAAACAGTCTGAGCTGGGGGGTCTTATGGCCCCAAAGAAGGGAAGGGGTGCCTGGGCGCAAGCTGGGATGAGATAGGAAGAGAGAGGCATTAGTCGGGGAGAGAAGCCCCTGCAGAATGACCATAAAGTTTAGGGGGTTGAGGAATGTCTGTGCTCCCTTTTCGGGGCTTCTGCAACCAGTCAGGAACACACTCATCCCTCCGATGGATCTTCTGGTACAGTCCACCCATATCTTTTGGTTACATAATTTTTTAGTTTTAATAGCAATGAGCAAGCATGCAATTCATTCTGTTTCTCTAGTGGTGTTATTTTAAAATAACATTTTGATTTCTAGTCTGGTCCCAGAGAGATATCAATTATAAATTATCTCTGGATAACTAAAATGTATGTTTCTATCTGAATTTTGTCTTGCTACACATTTATATATGCTTTTGAATGCTTTCAGAGAATCAAGTCCACACTTGATACATGCTAATGAGATTATCTGTGGTTGTGAAAAGCTTGCAATTATCTTCTTTAGGCATTAAGGTTTATTTATTTGTTTTATTACTTCTTTTATTCCTAATTCTGTTTTACTTAGGCTGATATTAGAATGAGTTTGCATTTCCTGAGTATACAGTAAGTGTTGGGAACAGGAGTAGGGAGCCTGGTCACTGACAGTGCAGGAGCCTGGATATAGCCTCTGCAATTGTGGTAGAGGCAAATTTGAGCTCAAAATGACCACAGACATTTTGCAAAATAAATTATCCATGGGCTGTAATCAAGCATGGAGTGTGCTTTAAATACTGTAGTAGCCTTCAAACCATGAAGTGGGTTTTTTGGAGCAGCTTTTTTTGCAGGTGCAATAGCCTTTCATAATAAAGCAGTATAGTGCCATTGGTACTAACTGGGATGCAGAAGCTAACCTTTGAGGAGCCACCAACAATTCTAGGTCATAGCAACCCAAACACAGGGGCAGCACAGGGCATCATACAAATGCTCACAGAGACTAAGAAGCCCAATATTAGTATTCTCAATGTTAGAAGATTCTGGGTAATTAATTTATTGAGCATAACCTCTAATTGATGAGTAGAAGTGTCTTAGTGTTGTACATATTGCTGTGATAAAATACCATGATCAAGGCAACTTATAAAAGAAAGCATTTAATTTGGGGCTTACAGTTCCAAGGGATTTGAGTCCATGACCATCATGGCGAGGAACATGCAACAGGTAGGCTGGTGCTGGAGATTCATCTTGATTCATGAGCATGAGCCAGAAAGAGTTAACTGGGAATGGCATAGGCTTTTGAAAACTTCAAAACCTGCCTCCTAATTTCACATCTCCTCTAACAAGGGTACATGTCCTAATCTTTCACAAACAATTCCATCAATTAGGGACCAAGTGTCCTAACATAGGAGCCTGTGGTGGCCATTCTCATTCAAACCCCCATAAAAGGGTTCAGAGATGTGAGTCCAGCCTCATCCACATGGACTAGGATTTATAGTAGATTCCTGGTCCAAGAGGAACTGATGTTAAGGAAGATCTCAAGGCAGACAGACAAATGCATAGACAGATATTTTGTCATACTTCCTGGGCTAACAGAGTAATTGGCAGAAACTGGAAAAGGCAAAAAGAAATATTAGAAATCAGAAAATATTCAAAAGCTTTGTTGGTGTGATCCAGCTGCCCTCACTCCTCCTGACTGACAGCGGAACTTACTTGTGGTCTGTAATTGACAAAGATGTTTGTCTTCTTTCTGGCCGGTGGGTCTCCATAGAAGGAATAGAGGTATAAAAGGTTGCTGGGCAAAATAAAGTTTGCTGTTCTTCCACTAAAAAGAAGCCTCCGTGTCTCAATCCTGGCACCCCCTGCCAGTCTTAGCTATCCAGGCTGCGCTGGCTGCAGGACTTTGTGTTTAGCTTTAGCACTGCCAATAGATTGATAGTGAGGTTATATTGAATCTCACTGAATGGTGGGATACAGATATTAATTTTTATTCATCTAAAGATACAGATACTAATTTTTCATCAACTCAAACATACACTTTTCTTCGAAGGCAAAATGGGTCTTTTCAATCAATAGCATCTCTCAATGGCCCTCAGTCACCTTTTTCATCTTGACGATTATGAAAGTTTTATGTAATTTAACACTGGATGCCATTTTATCTTATTTTATTTTTTTCAAGTTCATAAGTTTTTAATTAAATAGTTCTCATATGTACTGTTCCACACTGTGAGAATAAGCTATGCAGAACATTGAACTTTTCAACAATGGCACAAACACTTACATGTAGACTATGTATGATAAAGCCCCTGTTGTCCTTACCAGGTAACAAACAGACTTAAATTGCTACTTTCTAGGGAAACTATATTTGAACATTTCAGGTGCACCATGATTCCACACTGTTTCAAAGATGGCCCTGGTCTCAGTCCTTAGGTCAGTGCAGGTGCACTCTGGAAGCACCTATTAGCAACTTGACCTTGGCAAGGGTGATTCCTTCAATCTTATAAACAACTTACAGGGGCTGGAAACAGGGTTGAATGAGTAAACAAAGTGACTCTCCAGAAAAGCAGGAAGTTGAAATTTACCATTTAAAGCCAGAGCTTGTACACTGCATGCTCCAGAGAGCCGAGCAATAACTTCTTTACCCAAAAAGTTTGCATGGAAAATAAAGAGCAGGACACCAGAGCCTTCTGGTATGTCTTGAGGAGGCTTGTAATTGAATGCCATTTTAGATTTGAAATGTTCGTGACTTCTCAAGATTGTCTCATGCTGATGTCTGGAATCAGCTCTTAAAGACTCCAGCTGTGGAAGGTGAAGCTGGTAAGAAGTTATTGTGTTAGAACTTTGACAACCATATCCCATTTTTGGCTCTAATGGGAGTCACTGTCAAACCATAACTCTACTTAATTGTCACATGGACTGTGAAAACAATTTATTATCCTGGTCCTTAGGACCAATGAGAAGTCTATTACATTTATTCCTGTTAAGTTCATTGTTGTGATCCAACTGCCCTCACTCCCCCTGACTGACAGCGGAACTTCCTTGTGGTCTGTAATTGACAAGGATGTTTGTGTTCTTTCTGGCTGGTGGGTCTCCACAGAAGGAGTTGAGGTATAAAAGGTTGCTGGGAAAAAATAAAGGTTGCTGTTCTTCCACCTGAAAAGAAGCCTCCGTGTCTCAGTCCCGGCACCCCCCCCCCACCAGTCTTGGCTATCCAGGCTGCGCTGGCTGCAGCAGTTCATCTTTCTTTTAACTTTTGTACAATTCACTTATTCATCAAAGATTTAATGGTCCTTAGTTACTTTCCTATTGCTATGATGAGACAGCATGACCAAGGAAACTTAAAAAAATAAAGCATTTGATTGGAGGCTTGCTTATAGTTCAGAGGGTGAGTCTATGACCGTCACAAAAAGCATGGCAGCAGGCAGGCAGGCAGGCAGGCACAGTACTGGAGCAGTAGCTGAGAGGTTACATTTGATTTACATTGGATTACATAAGCACAAGGCAGAGACACAGACAATGAGACTGGGCATATTATGGACTTTTGAAACCTCAAAGCTCACTCCCAGGGACATACCTTTCCCAAAAGGGCCACAACTTTCCCAAAAGAACCACATCTCCTAATTATCACCAAAACAGCTCCACCATCTAGAGACCAAGCATTCAGATACACCAAAGGGCCTATGGGGGCCATTCTCATTCAACCCACCACAGCCAGATCCTGTGCTGCATGTTGAAATACAAAGACAGCTCCCCACAGCCATGCACTGGAGTGGAGATAAGCAATGCCAAAGCTGATAAACACTAAGTTTCAAGTGTGTGTAGAGTTAAGTAGAAGCACATAAAAGAAGTATTCCATCTATACATGCATTTAGAGGAGATAAACCTAGAGTAATAGAGTCACTTAGCCTCTTACTAGCTGTATAATCCCTCTGTGCTTCACCCTCTCCCATTAGAATGGTGATAATGATAGTATGACCCATGGAACTACACAGATAAAATGAGATGATGGATGTGAAGCTTTTAGGACCCTATCTAGAGAAGGGAAAATGTTATGTAAGTGTTAAATGAACCAAGAGAGGCTCTTCAGTGGTTTGATTTTGAGCAGCTCCTTAAAAGATGAGAATTACTTGAAAAGGGTTGGGCCAAGTACAAATAGCACCTGGTCTATTTTGAAAATTGCAAAGTTTGTAGGTTCTAGTGTAGATTATGTATTGATAAAGAAAATGGAGTTAGTGTCAGGGAGCGCATCGTCAATGCATAGAACGAAGCCTTATTTGCCATGACAGCAGTGGGTTTGGGTTTGACCTTTTAAAAAAAAGGCAATATTTGGAAAATTTTAAGGCATAGTAGTCCACTTTTCAGCCTGTGAGGTAGTTATTATTGTTACCTAACTTAATAAGTGGTAAAAAATGGTACATGTACAAATAGAACGGCCTTTTCATAGTTCTGCATCAGAACTGAATGAACTTTAATTTGAATTGAGGTTACAAAGAGTGAATGCTTAATCTTTCCACCCCACAACGTCTCCAAGAAAATACCAAAAAAAAACCCAGGTTTGAGTGGAAAATAATGAGCTTAGTTTTTGAAAATATGTTAACTATGAAATGCATGCAAGATACTTAAGTATTTAAATCCTGTAAGCAATTATTAGATATATGGATATGGAGCTTGAAAAAAATCTTCAGATTTGGTATTTATAACTAAGAGACAATCAGTGTAAACTGAAAATTTTTGTCTGATAGCCTCTATCAGATGGAAAAACATAAAAAACTTCAAAATCTCTCAGATAGGAAAAGGAGCCCAGAATGTTGACTCCGAATGAACAGTAAGGGACAAAAGGACTGGAGACAACACACACCATATACATAATTTAAAAATAAAATAAATCTTTTAAAAAAAAGAATGAAGGGAGGGTTAACAGAGTTAACAAAGACAGAGATTTATAGTTTAGGATAACAGGGACCTCCAGTTTCAGGAAGTTAGAGCAAACGTTCTTTTCCTCATTGAATCTAGTTTAAAGCTCTGGTAGTTATATCTAAAACAAAACCAAGGAGACTCCGAGAGGTATATAATAGGAGACAGTTAAGCTAGAGATCTCTAAGCTCAAGAAACAAGGTGAATTCTGTGAGTTTCGTTTGTGCTTCAAATATTCAAGAACGAGTTCTAGAGATTTACAAAAACCCCAACAATTTCAGACAAAAATAAAAAACCTACTCTTTCCAGAAAAAGATTCAGGAAAGGAGAAGGCTGCAAGGCAGAAAACTCTAACCAAATACTGGAAGTGCCTGGTGGCTCCACTCACTTCTGTCTGCAGAGGTCAGGGGAGAAGCCTGGACTGTCACCTCATTCAGGCTGTGACAAGCCACCCTGACCTTGCTTAATGTAAACAATAAATTAAATAGTGTTGGAGATATTTAATTGTAGAGAGCAAAAAGCCTTGTGCACACAGATAAGCACTAGAGAATTCAGCATAGTTAAGCACACAGCTTACCTTTCCGAAATACTAGGAATGATAGCATTTTACAATGTGGTGATCTGTTGCTGTCTGATGAGACAGGCTCTGACATACCTTCCAGAATTTATGTTTTTCCTTATCCAAGACCCCTTTTCCCTAAATCTTGAGTATTGCTTTGTGACCATAAAACCTACTCTTATTTGTGCTGTCACTTGTGCTTCACAACAGCCTAAGTGACTTCTATGCTATTTTAGGGCCAGGCCAATCCTGACACCCACAGGGATTATATTTACCTCAGTCAAGCTCCCTACCCCTAGATCTTGGGCCCTATCTCTGAGTCAACAGTTTCCATTCTTATGAAAGAAGCCAGAGGTGCTGTGTAAGGAATCTCAATGTAAACATGTCTTAAATTGTTATGTACTTTGGGCTGAATTAATTGTTATCTGAATACTTTTTTTTTCAAAAGTTGTGCTGTGCTTAAATATGACTAAAGCAAAATGATCTGGTCTAGACTCTAGAAGTCCTGGTCCAACCCAGTTACAATAAAATCGGGATGAGCTGAGTTTCATTCTTAATTCTGTGGATCATTTTTTTTCCTGCCTGCTGTAAAGCCTGAAAGGAAATCACCACATTTGATCACACTATGTAAAGGATGTCACTGCGATTGGTTTAATAAAAAGCTAAACGGCCAATAGCTAGGCAGGAGGTATAGCAGGGATTTCTGAACAGAGAGAGCCCTGCGTAAGAAGAAAGGCAGAGATACCAGGCAGACCTGGAGGAAGCAGGATGGGCAAAATGGAGAGAAGTTGTGGTCCAACTATAAAATAGGAGCTTGTAGGATTATAATAAAATCTGTAAAGTCCACACCACCGGAGTTCCAGAAGGAGAGGGCCAAAGTGTAAGAGTGAAGCATTTAGAGAAAAGTAGTTTAAGTTTTGCTAGATTTGGCAGAAGGTATAAGCCTATTGATGCTAACTGAACTGAAAATATAGTAAAATTTATGTCAAGTTAAATCAGAGTCAAACTTTGGAACACTAAAGACAATGAAAACCTATTTTGAAAGGAGCCATAGAATTATCACCTCATTAGAAACCATGGTGACCAGAAGGAAATGGTATGTGATATTTTAGTGGCTAGAAAGAAATAATAGCTAAATAAGAATTTTCCACCCACTGAAAATACCCTTTAGATATGATAGATAAATCAAATATTGTCGAGGAAAGAAATTAAGAACTTGTGATCTTTGAACAAATTTATCTTAAAAGAATAACTAATGGGTAAGCTTAAAGCAAAAGGAATTTGGAACACTTAAGAGGGAAGATGTGAAGGCACAAGGAGCAAGAATATTATATATAAGACCGATTTATACTATTTTATTATTCCAAATTTCATTTGTTGAAGACTTACCATTCAGTACCTTAAAATATGACTGTATTTGGAGTTTTGATATTTTAAAAGGTAATTAATATGTAATGAGGTTATATGGATGAGTCTTAACCCAATATGGCTAACACTCTTATAAGGAGATTAGATATATATTTATAGCTACATATGTTGGCATATGGCTATAATCTCATCTCCCAGAAGTCTGTAGCAGGGGAATTGCTGGTTCAAAGCTGGCCTGAGCTACATAGTTAGACCATTTTTAAAAATATGGAGGAAGGGAGGAAGGGAGGAAGGGAGAGAGACCAGAAGAGATGGCATAGCAGGAATGTAGTCATTTGCAAGTCAAAGAGAAATATCTCAAAAGAACATGAAACTTCAATGTTTTCCAATTGAACTTACAACCTCTAAAACTATACATATGTTCTCAGAGGCTGAACTAGCTTTGTGGAGGAGAAGCCAGTAGGAGGTGGAAGGGAACAGGAGAGGGCAATGGAGTGTGAACCTGAGCAAAGTACAATGATATACATGAATGAAAGGTCATAATGAAGTGCATTAATTTGTACATGAACTGCTGTGAGTGACTATCCTCCAAGTGAACAACATTTTGGGTCATTCAGCATTAATTGCATGTAACCTTGGGGAGGGGCTAGAGTATATAGGCTGGAGAAGACCAAGGAAGTAGGGTTTCATCTATAGAGCTACAGGGAAGTCCTAATTCTTGCTAGGCAAAGCTTTTCAGGTGCAGCCTGTTGGGAAAGGAGTGCCCACATCCTTGCAAGTAACCTTTCACCTATGCTCTGTAAGGAAGTCCAGTAAGCTCATTGGCTCCTCAGAGTAAACTTTGACAGACTTGTGCCTTTATTTGTCATTGGAACCTTAGAAGAATGGGTAGATATTGCTTATATTTCTCCCTGGGAAGATATTTTGCAACATTAACTAATTTTTTAAAAAAAATTATAAGAAGCTGGGCGGTGGTGGCACATGCCTTTAATTCTAGCACTCAGGAGGCAGAGGCAGGCATATCTCTGTGAGTTCGAGACCAGTCTAGTCTACAAGAGCTAGATCCAGGACAGGGTGTAAAGCCACAGGGAACCCTGTCTCGAAAAAACAAAACAAACAAACAAACAAACAAATAAATACAAACAAAAAAACAAAAAATAAAAGAACAGAAATTTTGTGACATTTAGTGTTGGCAGCATAGTAAACATCCGTTTTATAATTTTAATAAGTTATTGTCAAAGGCTAAAGCAAATGATAATATGAAAGTTGTTTTCAGTATTTTTCAGTGAAAATAAGGAAAATATTTAAGATGATTATAATGCAAATGGGAGATAGAAGAAACATAAAGGGAGGTAAGGCTTGTACATTTCCCTGTTCAGTAGCAAAATGTTGATGCTAATAAAATGTGATGTTACGTATGTACAGTGAAGTACTAAGAATAATCACTAAGATATCATACATAGAAAAGAAAAAAATTAACTGCAAAAATGCTTAAGATATCTACAAATAATAAAACAAAAGTAGAAAAATGGAATATAAAAATAGATTTTTTAAAAAAGAAGTTATGGTTATATCCAATTCCCAGACCCAGCTGACTTGTATATCTTGTGATATCTGGTGAATCCACCTGCACTCCCTAATATAGCCATGAGCCCACACCCAGTGCTCTGCCTAGACTGGTAAGTCCCACCTATGCCTTCTCAAATCTCCAGGTTTGGGTTAGGACAACATCCTGCATGCTAACCCAGCCCCTTGTGTCCATTTTGCCCATCCACACCCTATCCAAATTCCAAGCCCAAATATGTAGAAGGAGGGCTGCTTGTTCATCCCGGCTGTCCAGAACTGAAATAATCACACAGAAACTGTATTAATTAAATCACTGCTTGGCCCATTAGCTCTAGCTTCTTATTGTCTAACTCTTACATATTAAATTAACCCATTTCTATTCATTTGTGTATTGCCATTTGGCTGTGGCTTACTGGCTAACGTTGTGTCTGGCTCTGGCAGGGCTACATGGCTTCTCTCTGACTCCCCCTCCTTTCTCCCAGCATTCTGTTTAGTTTTTCCTGCCTTTCTCTATTGTTTTGCCCTATCAGGCCAAGCCAGGTTTCTTTCTTAGTTAACCAATCATATTCACAGCATATAAAGGGGAAACACACATCACCTCCCCTTTTCTATTTAAATAAAAAGGAAGGTTTTAACATAGTAAAATTGCTTAAAACAGTTATCAAGCAAGAATTACAGTTACAATATTTATATCTATTTTATCTCTTATCATAACTAAGGAAAACTGTATTATTACTATCTACTTTTCAACTCCATCAAAGACTCCAGAAGGCTATAATATTACCTAAGCAAAAAGGAAGTACATTGTAAGCAACTTCCAAACTCTAGAATTGACAGAGGCATCTTGCTGCCTGGATAGTCATCCAAAGTTTTTCTGTACTGTTGGAGCATCTATCTTCAGCCTACAGACCCAAAGTATCCAGCAGATTTTTTTCATGAAGCAGGGAATTTTAAAGACAGTTCTACCTATATTGGCAGCTTTTAGTCACTTTCTTCTGTGTCCTGCAGAATGTCTAGCAGACTCTTTCATGAAGCAGGAATCCTGAAGGATTGTCTCACCTTTAGGCAAGTTCAGCAGTAATTTCTCTGTGGGTCCTGCATGTCCAGTTAAGCAGCCTAGGCAAGAGCAGTTTCTTGTCCAAATGGCTTAGCAAACTCCATAAGGAGCCTCTTTGATGCCTGTCATCCTCTTGAAGTAATTGGTGCTTCCAGGAGCAGATGAGTCTCATTGTAGTGAAAAGTTTTAAGCTCTTAAAACATTTTAAATGCCATATTCTGTAGGTCTCTGAAAAAAATTTGAATATTACATATCTAACTGAAATATATCTCTATATATCTAGAAAACCTAGCTAATATGACTACAAGCTTGACTATAATAGATGGTTATCTATTAACTTATATTTTTAATGATATATTACATTTTTAAATGAGCTGCACAAATACAATACCTTAATCAGGAGCAGAAATTTACATATAACAAAATTGACCTTAAGTTTGTATCAATAAACCAAGAACCACACTAAGGCAAATCTCTATAGCATATCTCCCTTTAAATGTAAAGAAACATAAACAATATTTGGGAATATGGGTGTAGTTTCTCCAAACTTCTTCCTGCTGTTTATTGGGAGAAGTATTTTCTTTTGGTGGGTATGCACAGCAACCTTTCAAGTGCTCTATAGTTGGATCTCCAGAAAAAAATCCGAGTTCATGCTGGCAGTATAGCTCAGAAAGCCAGCATTTCAAAACTGTGCCTTTTTTCTTGCTACCACTGAATTAGGAAAACCTCTCTTAAAGGAGCTGCAGATTGCTACCAGCAAGCAAAGCCCATTCAGAAAAACAGATGCAGTACAACTTTGTTTTTTAGTGTCTAGAGTTCCGTTTCAAACCCTCTCAGGTTTTACATGGGTTTATTCCACCACGTTGGTGTGCCAATTTGTTGGAGGAGGGACCACTTGTTGGTTCCCAGCCACTTAGCCCCAAAATAATCACACAGAAACTGTATTAATTAAATCACTGCTTGGTCCATTAGCTCTAGCTTCTTCTTGGCTAACCCTTACATATTAAATTAACCCATTTCTGTTAATTTGTGTATTGTCACTTGGCTGTGGCTTACTGGCTAATGTTCTGTCTGGCTCCAGTAGGGCTCCATGCCTTCTCTCTGACTCCACCTCCTTTCTCCCAGCATTCTACTTAGTTTTCCTTGCCTACCTCTATTATTTTGCCCTATAAGACCAAGCCAGTTTTATTTATTAATTAACCAATTGTATTCACAGCATACAAAGGGGAAATCCCACATCACAACTAGGCCATTGCATCCTGTGCCTTATCTTTTCTGTCGTATTCATATGGGATAGAGTCAAGAAAATAGTCGACATGCCAGGTCTGATTGAATAAACAACAAAAAAAATGTAACATCAAGTCAGTATAACCCCACCTCAGATCCTCTGGTCCTATAGAAATGTTCTCCAGTGAGAACTACCTAGATGAACCATAGGATACAGGACATAAAAGAACAATTCAAAGAATTCAAGGAGTTTAAAGAAGACACAAGGAGAGAGCTCATTGAATATAAAGAGAGGAAACATAAAGAAAAACAAAACAAAACAATGCTGAGATGATTCACCCCCCCCCCCCCCCCGCCAAAGAAGATCACTTTATCTTCAGGCTCTCCTTTGTTTTCCTATTCTGCACTTGTGCTTCTGTCCTTAATTTAGATACCAAACCTTTTTAGCTTCTGGAATTAGTATCCTCTTCTTCGTGTTTCTAGACTATTCTGTTTTATTCCATGGTTCCCTTTACCCTATGACTGTAGTTCTGCGTTTATGTGTTTGTCTCTCACTAGATTCTCAGCTCAACAAAACCAGAGATTGAACTCTGGTCATAGTGGTATTTCAAGTACTTTCTACAGTGTCAGGTACATCTAGACACCAAGTAGTGGCACAAAATCCTAACCCAAGTAGGACATGGTACTGTTTTATAGCTGTGCACTACAAAGGGATAATAGAGAGGACAAATTTAAAATAAGGACTGACCTGGGAAATGCAGTCCCTTTGGTGGGCAAAATCACTTGCTTCAACTGTTTTCCTCACATACACAGAGATATTTGTTCAAGAAAATCAATTGTCATGTCTTCCCTCTATCCTTCCTAGCCTCATACACAGTACAGAATATATAGCAACATTTTAGAAATGCTTTCTGATTTTAGTAAATAATACTGGGGAATCATTTTGGCCTCACATGATTTGGTGGTGAATCTGCTTAGTAACTTCAGACAGTAAGCTAGAAGACACATTTCTTCTTCTAACGGTGACCCGACCTTTCTTTCAGGCCCCTTCTGCTTCTTGCCCATTTCAGAAATTCTCCTGATTACTGAAGGTGAGGTTCAGGTGTCTCTTCGCTACTGTTCTCAGTTCTGGACCCACACAGATGCCACCAGAGAGCAATTGTTTGGGAATGAGTTAGGGTCCTATTGTAATTAATCCTTTTCCTTTCCGAGTCATAGTATCTATCTATCTGTCAAGGCGAGAAATCAATTAGATGATTGTTTAGTTCTAAAATTCATCTGCTTCTGTTCTTTGACGCTTTATTTCTAACCTTACAGTATGCAGCTGTCCCGTGGACCCCTGTCTTACATCCAATTTTGCTAGGCCTCAGATTTAAATCATATGAAGTAGATCCCTGGGAAACCTCCCAATATATGAATTATTAATGTTCCCACCACACAGTCTATGTGTGAATATTTACTTACACTGCTGGGTATCTACTCCTGACAACAAATCACCGTTTGAATGGTTTACTGACGCTTTCTCTTCCCTTCAGTGATTCAGCTTGTGTATTCCTTTCACCTTGAGAATTGAGCAATTCTTTTTTCCCTTGTGGAACTCTGACACCGAACAGTAAAAAGGATGTCAACAACTGAATCCCAGTGTTACTGTCTTTCTTTTTCAATTTCTTTTAGAGATTGCTGCATTTCCCCCTCTATTCTGTATCCTTCTCCACCCCTGACTGCCTTGAGTCATTTCCATAGCTAAGGGATTGAATTCTGCTCTCCCCACTTCATAGCTCCAAGCAACTGTAGCCACTGTATTGCTCAACAAGATTCTTAATATTCTCACCGATTTAGTTATTTCCCAGAGGAAAAAAAAAATTTTCAGATACGTCAGCCTGTGCCGCAGGGCTTGATCAACAGTTGCTGCATCTGACCTCTACCTTCTCCTTGGTCTTGGCTATCCTGTATTCCACCCACTCCCACTCTTCCAGATTCAGATCTCATCTTCCTTCTCTGCCCCTCCCTTTCTACCTCTCATTTCCCACCACATCCACTGCGGTCTTCCTTAGAGCCGACATTATTTTCTGCTTCCAGATAGAGAAGCCTTTTTTCTCTCAGAAATTCTCGGAGTTAACCACCCTTTGCTGCCTCCACTGGGAGTGGGTGCCTAACGCATTGATTTAATTAAAGTTGGAATAAATGGAGTTGCAGAAACACTTTGAATGGTAATTCTCTAGCTTGTTATAAACCACTTTATGCACCGCCATGCAAATTGGAAACTTTAGGAGATTGTATAATGTTTTACTCCTTGTAATAGGATTGGGGCGATCTACTTCAATTGCTTTATACTTTTGTAGAGATATGGGGTGTCTCAACTATGTCAGTAGGGGTTCTGGTATGATATGCTCAACTCCAATATCTAGGTGAACCTATGTTAGCTATTATTGTCATGCCAGGAAAGTATTACTATGACAGACAGAAGTGCCTTTAGGAGATATGGTCTGGATGAGAGAGCCATAATAAAAGTTCTTGCTTGCTCTAATGGCCTATCCATTAAAAACAACTAATAAACATTACTGAAACACATTTGCCAAGGTAACATTGAAAGTGTTAATGACAAAGTCAGCTATTTTGTTTTGTTTTGTTTTTAAAGCAGTACAACAGAAATGAAAGGTAATTTGTATAGTAAAAGGGTAGCTTAAGGGGAGATAAAGATTTCGACAATCCATGTTAGGACAAATCAATAGATCTGTTGCTGGAAGGACTGAGAATTATTATAGAACTTGTTTCAGTCTAGAATGTTTTCTTCTTCTTAAATTGAATCCCTGCAGTCCAGAAACAGAAAATGTCTTACCTCCCTCTATGTTCCACCCTGCCCTAATGAAGAGGAAATTGGGATTTAGACAGATTCAAAATTCTCAACCCAGGAGGCTTTTACTCTTTATGGTTAGCCTAGTGATGCTTCTGGTTCCCAATCTGAGATTGTTCTATAAGATTCAGCTGCCCATTTCTATTCATCTTCTGTTCCCACTACATGGAGAGAAGGCTTAAACATCATGATCCCAGCAAAGTTAGGGGTAGGGAATAGCCATCAACCTGCCAGTCTTCTCTCATTCTTACAGTGGAGTTAGTAGAGGCCTGCTTTTGTGCAGTTATCTGTTGTGGAATATTCCATGACACTGTGTGAAAATGCATCACTATGATTGGTTTAATTAAAAGCTAAATGGCCAATAGCTAGGCAGGAGATATAAGTGGGACTTCTGGACAGACAGAACTCTAGGAAGAAAAAAAATGGTGAAGTTGACAGTCAGACACAGAGGGAACAAGACATTCAGGAGGAGAGGTAAGATCACTAGTCATGTGCTAACGCACAGATGAAAAATCTTTCTACAGTTATGTCTATGTGTTACCGTAGTTGGATCTGGACTTCTGAAAATCACAGTTATATCCTGGAAGATAACAAGGATAGTGTTACAAGAAACTATTTAATAAAATCATAAATGGGATGCCTCAGCATTAGTTATCCTTTTCTGTTAATACTCTTTGCCATGGTACACATTGTGGGTAGTAAGAAGGACAGTTGAAGATCAAATCTAAAGCTCTAACACCAATATACATTTCTCTGGAATGGAGTTGGAGGTTAGGCTCAGGGTTAATTCCCAAAATGATTGATGATGCTCTTGCTAGATTTATGGACATGAATTTGTGAGTTCTATGTTCTGTAGTCTGACACAGATGCATCCTTCTGACCTCAGAATAACACAGAGTTTTGAAAAGCAGCTAGTACGAAATACTGATTTTTCTTTGCTGACCCCATATCTCATTTCTTTCTCTTTATTCCTCTTTGGCTATCCAATCACCTTCCTAAGGAGGGTTTATGATAATGGGCTCCTGGGAGTAGAATGGCAAATGTCTCCTTCTAGCTAACTGGGCTTAACATGGTGGAAACAGCACATTTGAGATGATTTAAAAGACAAATAACTTGTATTTGAATTTATCACCATTATTTTCTTTGCTGTTTTATATAGGGCAAATTAATTTCTTTGTATCTGTAAAATAAATCACGATTATTAGCACCTAACTAATCATTGTAGGTATTGAGAGTATTAAAAATCATTACAAATATAACACTATAGGAAACATGCTTAGTACCTAATAATCTCTGTATGGATGCTTGCTATGACTATTCGTAGAAAGAACACTGAAACTGAACTCAAACTGTTCTTTGCAATCTGTAAATCACTTCTCCTTCCTGTTTTCCCTATTATTCCTACAGATGATGAAGAAATGTTGATGTCATATTATTGATTCCTCTGATATCTAAATGAAATAATGTATGTAAAACATGTGTCACTTAGTAGACATTCAACAGATCACTATTATTTTTTGTTTTATTCTTTTGTGCTTGAATCCTTAAAAGAATATTTTATATATTTTAAGCCCTGGTAAACCCCATGTAAGCAATAAGATCCTGTCTCTGACTTGCTTTCTCTAAGAATTCTATACTCATGTGATATTTTTAATTCAATTATATTTGTATTACTTACTTAGGCAATGATATCATTGCTGCCACGTATGAAGCTACTTTCTGAAATTCTACCGCAGTGGCTGTGGAAGGGAGCTATGCATGTTTTTTCTCTGAGAAAACCTCTTGGAACCCTTCCTTTGCCCTGTGCTTTTCATAGTCCTTTTCTCTGTGCTCCCACAGCATGCTAAGGTACTTTTACCTCTACTAGAGTTTATTGAATGAACCAGTGCTTTGTAACAATCTCCTCTAAGATTGAAACATTCCATTCTCCAGAGAAGCTCCTTAAGCAGAAAGGAAAACAACTCAAAATAGCTTCAGGAAGTCCCTGAAACTGACCAGATTCACCAGCAAGAGTAAACAACAAGAACAGAGTCTCCAAATAGACTGAGACAAATCACTCTATAAAGAAGATTCTCAAACAAGTCAAGTTACAAAGAAGATTCTGGCACTAGACAAGCTGCCTGAAAGAAGCAGAAACCAACCAAGCTTCCTAGAAGATGTTTAGACTATCTGAGA
This sequence comes from Myodes glareolus, assembly GCF_982192425.1. NCBI lineage: Eukaryota > Metazoa > Chordata > Mammalia > Rodentia > Cricetidae > Myodes > Myodes glareolus. The sequence goes on along the minus strand of NC_142053.1, from coordinate 130,964,202 downwards.
TACCTGGAAAGGACACTTTCCAACTTATTGATCTGCCTATAGGCTGTTCAGTATGCTCCAGGTTCACAGTTTTATGAGGTGTCACCCACGCTGGGCTGGGCTTTGTGGATACAGCTGTGTCTTTGAGTCATTTCTGCTCCTGTAAGTAACTCCTCACCCATATTCCTGTAAGTAACCCCAATAAAACTCATTGGTTTACTAAGTTGGACTTTGGTAGTATCTGTACTTTGGTCTGTAATGGGTTCCCTATTGGGGGTCAGTAGATCTAACTTATACATCTTCCCAAGAAAAGTTTTGTCACTTAACATGAGTGATGAAGACAGAAAGCTCTATCAAAAGCTAATCCTGGGTTCTAGAATATTTAGCCATCACCCTGTCACTGATGAAGAATGCAATTAATGTTTGCTGTACACTACCTTCATAATTTAAATTTGTTTATGTTTTATTTTTAAGGCAAAATTGTGGATTAAGTTGGAAATTGACTTTTTGTCAAATACATATTCATATTTTATTTCCTAGTAGCTCCATGCTACTAGTTATATTGGAAGTATAATAATAACTGAAATTTCCTCTTAATGAGCTTAGAATCAAGCTAGCTAGATTAGAGAAATGTGTAAATAGAGAGCTAAGGATTTGCATCAGTGGAGAGGAGAATGGCAGTGTGAGTAGATACCGATAATTCCAGAGCAGAGGGGCAAAGAAATCAAACATAAGCTAGAGAAAAAAGCGTCATGGCTCCAGCTTACAAGGTGGAATTTTATTTGGGACCAAATTAAGAGAGTTGTAAAGGGGAAAAAGTTCAACAAAGGATATATGGGAAAATGTGCCAGCTATATAAGGTCTAATGCTAATTTGTCCATAAGATGGGGGCAGGTCATAGAGGGGTTGGGCTTTGGAGGTACCTTACCATGGGAAACAAAGAAAAACTAGCCTGAAAGATGACAAAATTTATCTCTTCAATATGACTTTTCTGGTTTTATGGTCCATTTCTTTTCTCTAATTACATGTTTGACATACCCTTCTTATGTGGCCAATTTTTCCTGGGTAGACATGAACAAATGTCTACTCACCCCACACAGGGAACTAGCAGCAGTAAAAGTATGAATATCACCAAGGTCCAACTTGGTTAACCTTGAGTTAAACTTGAGTTTTTATTAGGGTCACTTACAGGGGCATAAATTACTCTAAGACAGCTGTATTATCAAAGGTGACCCCAACATGAGTGACAACTCAACAAAGCTGGAAACCTAGAATAAATTCCATACCCTACAGCCAGCACAACAGGTTGGAGAATGTTCTTTCTAATTGGATTTGTTGGTCTGGGATTATTCCAGGAAACTCAGCTAGCTGTTTTGTTTCTTCTAGACAGTTAGGGTGATCTCTGCTTCTTCCAGGTGGCTGAGCTTGTCTAGAGTGACTCTCAGCCCTCTTTACTCTTTATGTACTCTTGGAGAGGTAGAATCCTAATCTGGTCAGTTTCAGGGACATCCTGAAACTATTCTGAGTTGTTTAGTTTCTGTTTAAATGAACTCTGCTAAGTATTTCACTCCCTTAGAATATCCTGTTGTTTCACCTCCCTGTAAACATCCTGTCTTACAAAGTTTCCCTCTAAAGGTATTAATCTCAGCAGAAACTGCTATATAACACTTGTCTATCTATCTGTGATGATTCTAATTAGTACCTCACATATTAGAACAGGTATACTAGCTTGATTTTCTATTGCTGTGATAAAACACTGACCAAAAGAAACTTGGGAAATAAATGGTTTGTTTCATCTTACAACTTATGATCCATTGTTAAGGAAAGTCAGGATGGGAATTTGAAGAAGAAGAAATCATGGAGGAGTGCTTGCTTTCTTTGATTTGTCCTCTGCCGGCTTTTGTATCTTACCCAGGATGACCTGCCTGCAGTGGTGACATATGCAGTGACTCTTGGTTGTGCTAAGTTGACAATAAAAAACATATTAGGACAACAGGAATTTAGGAGACTGGCATGTGGGTAGAGGTTGCCTTTATACTAGTTTGATTGCTACAAAAAATGAATTCATAGTGTCAAAAGAGATCTTGCTGGACATTTCTTTTATACTACACAGTGGAGACATTGTAAATGGGGCTGATATGTTGAAGGACTTTCAAAGTTATATATTGTGGTCTTTGGTTATATGTCTATCATAACTGCTTGCAACTTCTGCAATAGCAGCCTATCCAACCTCAGTTGGTGTCTTGCATTACAAGAATGAAGAAAAAGCCATCTATAGGTGGAGTGTTCCTGTCCCAACTGCCTGCGCTCAAATAACCGACACAGAGGCTTAATATTACTTATAAATTCTTTACCCATAGATCAGACTTGTTACTGGTAACTCTTACACTTAAATTAACCCATATTTCTTATCTATGGCTCATGGCTTGTTACCTTATTTTCTACATGCCCTGCTTCCTCAGTGGCTGACTAGCATCTCTCCTGACTCTGCCCTTCTTCATCCAGTATCCTCAGTTTGATTATCTTGCCTAACTTTATCCTACCTTGCTAAAGGCCAATCAGCTTCTTTATTAACCAATGAGAGTACTATATATCCACAGTGTACAGAGGGATTACTCCACAGCAGCCATCCATCCCCATTCCTCTTGATGTTGGAATAATTGTCAACAATAGTTTGAACAGTTTAAATTAATATTGAGGACCTCAAAACCTTGCTATTTGTGTTACACAATTATTTTTTATTTGATTCCGCTTAAGAAGCTTGAAATGACGCACAAGCCATGAAAGAGTAAACAATCAAAATCTTTGGTTTGTTAACTTGTAAGCCAAGAAGAGCTGAAATCTCTTAATCTATGTGCTTGAACTGCATTCTGGTCCCTCTGATATTGATTGTATGAATCCTAGAAGCTCCTTGGTGATATGAATTATGAACTTTACAATGAAGTTGTAAATTGGTTCCATTATTTGTTCACATAAAATAATTTAGTCTATTATTTGGATCCATCAAACAAAAGCCACAGCTCTTTATATTAGGAAATACATATGTATTTCTCTACATAGCTTGTTTGCTCTTCTGTGGGGAAAACATTGTTATTCATCTGAGAACATTCATCTGCTATTTTTGAAACACTTGTTGCAACTTCATTCTTCTGTTACTTTCAGTATAGGTCTTAAAGATGAGACAAGGGCAAGGGCATTAGCCTCCGAGTATGGAGGAGGCTTCAGAAGCACTTTACTAAGTGGGCTTCTTCTATACATTATAACAATGTTGGGTCTGTCTTAGAAAGAAAAACAATGTTTTCTGTTGTAGGAAGTCTTACAGCCAGAGGCCATGCCCCAGTGAGTGGGGAAACCACTGGCTGTAAGACTTCCTAAGGCAAAATTATAAGGGCTTTGTTCCACCTTACTTAATTCTTCTGATTTGTATCCTGCCTTCCATTTTGTATGCATCAGTATAAAAAGTATGGGCTCCAGTTATTGGCACATCATGTACAATTCGGGGAAGAATCCAAGTTCTCTTTATAACATTAAGTCTATCGCTTTTGGAACAGTTTTCTATTTTACAAATTAACAGAAACATTCATACATAGTTTGGGGTTATATAATGTTTTAATATGTGTAATGTTCAGATGAAGGTCACACAATTTTTTTCATATGTATTTCAATAAAGCTGAAAGAAAGAAATCTTTGAGAACTATTAAATCTTCCAACATCTAATTCTTACACAAGTTGCTCTAAGTTTCTATCCACTAATTCTTGAATGATATTCCTCTTTAATATTCCTCTTCCAAACAGTTCTATTTAATGGTACAGACAACTTTGGTTAGGTGTCTGAATCTACTCATTTTTTTCTCAATCAATATTTATTGGGTGCTAACTATATTCTAATTGCTATTCAGAGAACAAAACAGATGAACACCTCTGTGCTCATTGAGCTTAACTTCTAGTGGAGCTTTGTTAGTAATCCTCACTGGTGTTTTGTATAGTTTATTCAAGAGTGAATGCCACAAATGCACTTGAAGAAAAGAAAGGGCCAGAGACCTGAATGATATGAGGAAGTGACTTGAGGCAAGGGTTTTCCATATAGAATTGTCCAAGAAGCAGGATAAAGGGATAGTGTCAGGCTAGTATGATTGGAAGTGTAAAGGAACAAGGGGATGGATTTATACTTCTATTGAGTAACTACAGTCTGTTGTTCACTCCCCTAAGCATTTGGTATATGATAGGGAGCAAAACAAATCTATTACTTATTCTATTCTCCTGGGATTTATAGTCTAAAGAGGGATACATAAAAAATTCACTTAAGTAAATCTAAAGGCACAATTTTGAATAGTACCAGGAAGAAGATTCTCATAGGATGTGACATAATTTAAAACATAATTTAGACCAGCAGATCAAGGAAGTCTCCTCAGGGGAAATTGCTATGTAGTAGAGATATAGAAAATGAATAGAAGCTAAGCAGGTTAGTCAGATTGCAAAAAAGGGAGAACATTCCACTTTGAAGCAATTCAGTGTTCAGAATCCTTGTGGAAGTGCAAAACAAGGCAGCAGGTATGCACTGAAAAGTCATCGTGGCTGAGAATAGATAATGGGAGGTGGATGCATCGAAGAATAAGTAGAGATATAGTGGGTGACAAACTATGAAATCTAAGTTAAGATGTTTGGTTTTATATTTTGTTGTTGTTGTTCTTTTGCTTTTTTATTATTTTGATTTATGTTTTTAAAAATATTAAAAAACAAAACAAAACAAAAAACACTGAAGAGTTTAACATGTGCCTAATACAACCAGATTGGCTTTCTGTAAAGTTTCTATGCGGTGGTGTGGCAAGTAAAATTGCAGGAGGATATTGAGGTAGCTCAGTTTAGAGATGTTGAGGGTTTGGACTATGGAGATAGAGGTACATTCCTTGCTTTATCTACTCCTTGCTGCAGAATTCTAGACCCTCATACACATTTCTATAGCATTATTTCATCCAACAGTTTTTCCATCCCAGTCATTCACCCCAGTAATGTCACCGAAGTACACTCTTGGCAATTCCTGCATTAATGCTCCAACTCTTGCTATTTTATTTGGCTAGGATGCTTTCATGTCCTTTCTATAAAAATTGCTTTCATTAACTCTAATACATTGGGCTCATTCTGTGTGAATTCTAAGAGCATTTATTGGCTGCAACCATATGACATTTTTCAATCACAAACATGTCATATCCAATTTACAAATGGTCTGAGTTGCAAAGTTCATTTGTATGTCAGCTGTCTGAAGTGCAGAATGATTGTTAGGTTTCAAGGCTAGTCCATAAAATCAATTTAGTCTTAAATGTGGATCAAATATAGGGTCAATTGTGATACAAAAGTGTAGAAAGTGATATTCATAAATGATTAAGTGAAAAAACAGAAGTGAGTAATTATGTTACATATTTGGCATGTTAATGCATAAAGACATAATATTTTCATTAATTCATAGAACATTTCATATAACATATATTGATAATATCACACACACCCACACTTTCTTCCAACTTCTCATAGATCCACCCCTCTCTCCACTTCCTGTCCACTAAAATATTTGTCTCTCTACATAGCCCTGGCTGTCCTGGAACTCACTATGTAGTCCAGGTTGGCCTCTGAAGTCAGAGGTCCACCTACCTCTGCCTCCCAAGTGCTGAGTTAAAGGCATGCACCACCAAGCCACCCCGCCTCTTTTAAGAGACTATCTCATGACAGAGGTCCTGGTCCTCTGGTTCTTAAGCTCTTTTTGCCCCTCCACTGCTATGTGCCTTGACTCTTAAGTGTAGAGGCTCTGTTGTAAATTTATTAATCAATCAGGTGTGGGCACCTGAAGGTCAGTTGTGCTCTGTATTTGGAACAGCTGTGGGTTTCTGTAGCAATCTCCTTCTGCTACAAAAAGAAGCTTATTTAATAAGTAAGAGTAATACTTATCTATAGCTTTGAGAATAAACGTTTAGAATATAGTTATATAGTGTACTGGTTTAAGAAACTGGCAGTAATAAATTCTCCTCTAGGCTTGATGGCCTCCCCAGGCACAGGTAGTTGGCTAAATTTACAAATGTGCTGGGCATGAATTCCATCCTACCAAGTAAGCCTACTTCTAAATAGGTGAGTATTGGTTACCCTCTGGATAAAAGTACCACTGTTGTACCTTGCAGAATATCTTATCATACTGGTCATTGTTGTAATTCATAGACATTACAGCTAGATAGGACTACTGATTGCTTTTCTACATTGACAGCTTGGTTGGCTCCTTCCAAAACTATGAGAACTAGTCTTTAGTGAGTAGGATTTCAGGTCAAATCCAGACTGATTTATGTAAGTCTTATGCTTGAAGGCTGTGGTGGTGTCTTCAGCAGTAGTATTATTACCTTTTTGTGGAAGGCACCAAGGGTAATGGGAATAGCTTATATTGATTTGGGAAATTTGGACTCTCTACTAACAACTTGGAAGGAAGTATCTTTTGCCTGGCAGTGGGGATTTGTTAAATGACATATAAATAGTTTTTGACAAGGAGCATTGTCACCCCAACTGGCATAATAAAATATATACAAATAAATATTATATATAAATATATAATTAAATATGTATACATATGAATGAGAGAGGCGGGGTTTCTATGAAGCAATTGGCATATCTAGGTTCAGCTATTGTAAATCAAAAGCTGTTCTGAGAGTAGGTTCCTTATAAAAGGATGAATTTGGAATTATTTTTACTTCTGTTCCACCTGCCTTCCCTTCCTCTTGCCATCTCTCTTTTCTTTCTTTCCCTTCCTTTCTTTTCCTTTCATTGTTCCCTTCCTTCCCTTCCTCTATCTTTAGATCTTCTGCCATTGGATAACATAGTAAGGAGGCCTTAGTCAGATGCTCCTTTCTTGTTCTTCATCTTTTTCTTCTTTAGAACTTTGAAAAAATAAATTTCTGTTCATTCTAGTCATTATAAATTGCCTAATCTTAGGCATTTTGTTATAGAAGCACATGGGCTAAGATACAATATTTTATAAAGAAACAGACACACAGAGAAATAACACCTTGCTATGGCTGGTGAGTGACAGAATCCAAATAAAAACCAAGTTCTTTAGGACTCTAAAGTTTGCACATTAGAAACTTTTGAAATGAACCTCAAGTTGACGATATGACGAATAACATGAACTAAGTTGCAGAATTTGGCAAAGCCTATTTAGAAAATGGCCCATATGCTTGATGGTTGGTAGGTTCACATAACACAGCACAGTAGGAAGAATTCTGAATACCAATGGCCTGAAATGTCAAACAATGATGCATGAACTTTATTCAGCAGATTCGTATTGGAATGGCATGATGAATGTGTTTTTTTTGAGAATGTTAATAAAGTATCATTGTTGTGTAAGATGGATTGGAGGCAGGACAGTAAAGGAGACAAGTCAAGGTAGGCCCTTGATGCTGCTCAGTAATCGTCTTGCTCCTTAGCACCTCCCTTTCCCATCAGCAGGTCCAAACTTTTAAGTCCTTTTCTCCCCAGCTCCTTGTTTGTCCCCATGGTTTGTACTTTCAACATCAGATGTCACAGGCAATGTTAGAGAAAATACGTAGGAATGCTTTCTATCCTTTGCTCACTACTTCCAAATTCACATTTACCTCTCCCTGTTCTCTTCTTATTAGTAATGCCAGTTTGCATTTTCAACACTGCTATTCCATGCAATCCTTACAACTACACTATGAGAGAGAGAGTTCAAGGATTCTTTGAGAAAGTGATCCTTAGGTTGTGATCTTGATATTTAGAGACTTTCTCAATGGTCAGTTACTTAGTAGCAAGAAAATGCATAACTTCATTTCACAATAGAGATCTCACTTGCTTATTCTCATTTGACTACATGTATGGTAAGTATGTAAAAGGTATATGAAGATGGAAGTTACAAAATAATCCCACACTAGCTCAGAATTGAATATAATAAAGGGCTATTTATTTAGGGGTAGACTCACAGATCACAGTCCTCTGCATGAACAGGAAACAGGAATTGAGTCCAGCATCTGGGAGAGAGAGCACAGGCATGCGCTTTACATTGGCATTTGTTGTGATCTAGCTGCCCTCACTCCCCCAGACCGACTGCGGAACTTTCTTGTGGTCTGTAATTGACAAGGATGTTTGTGTTCTTTCTGGCTGGTGGGTCTCCACAGAAGGAGTAGAGGTATAAAAGGCTTTAGCTCTGGGCAAAATAAAGGTTGCTGTTCTTCTGAAAAGAAGCCTCTGTGTCTCAATCCTGGCACCCCCTACCAGTTTTGGCAAGTCCAGGCTGCACTGGCTGCAGCAGGCATTTATAGTATAAGAGGCCACACCAAAGTGGGATGGTATCTTGAAGGCTGAAGGAGTTCCTACATCACCTTCCCCTTTTTGTTTAAATAGGAAAGTTCCAAACATGATACAAAACTATATACAATAAGAACAGATATCAAGTATAAACAATATCAAACAAGAAGCAAATGCTAAATGTTTCAATAATTATCCTATTCTAAGGAATCTAAGTCTTGTATTAGAAATAACTTGGCCAAGTCATGAGAAGAAAGTAACTATGACTATCTATTCTTTAACCCCATCGAAGGCCTGAGACGGGAGATACTATTACTTGAGTAGGCAGGAAATGCAATCAAGCAACTTCCAAAATGTGCAACAAATGACGGAGACAACTGGCTCATTTGCAACATTGGAATAACCAACTTTGGCTAAGGCCTAGAATAACTGACAAATCATTTTAGAGGCAGAAATTTTTCAAAACTGTCTTACTCTGTCTTGGCAATATTTGACATTCATTTTTTTGTATCCTGCTTGTCTTGTCCAGACCCTGGGCATTTTGTCAGTGGCAAGACAGGGGCAGTTCTTTGCCCAAAGGCCAGTTTTGCCAAGAAGAAAACAGACTCTTTGGTGCTCAACATTCTCTCATGAATAGATAGGTGCTGCCAAGAGCAATTGTGTCTCATATCAACAGAACCCTCAGTTATTTAAATGTCATATTAGTTCTTTGAAGTGGTTGAAGATTACCTATCTATGCAGAATACAATCTCTATGTACCTAAAGAACCCAATTAGTCTAACTATAAGTATGACTATTGACCTATAATTATTAATACCTATATAGCTTAAAGACTAAGACTTCATGTTAGAATATTAAACAGTCTTTAAACAACTGTTTAAATGAGGACAATGACCTCAAAATATAAACAATGTATAAATATCTTGATCAGAGGTAGACATGAATATGATAAATATATCCTAACATTGTATCAATATACAAAATTATTTAAGCAAAGGTAGAAGCAAGCATGTATATAATCTGACAAAATAACTTTGCCTAGGTGAAATATTGTAAACAGAAATAGAAGCTTTTTCAATTTAACAAATATAATTTGAATTTGTATCTATATATAAGAAGCTATGTGAATTTAAATTGCCTATAAATAATAGATTACAAGTATTCATTCTATAATTCACTATTATTATTAGTGTAAACTCATACTAATCTAGCTATTATCCCATCCAGTTTTCCTTTTTACTTTATTTTTGAAGAGATCCCTGAGCCTACATCAATCCACCCCAACCCCCAACCCTATACCAGTTATAATCAACCCCTAATTGATGTCCCTAACCCTGAGGACAAACTTTGTTGGGAGAGGGGATGTCGTCTTCTAGAATTACTTTCAGCAGTCATGAGGGCAATGTTATTTCTACAGGATCCTGTAAAAGTAAAATGATGGGCAAGAAACCCTCCTCCCATGCTGAGGGGATCTGGAGAGGTGAGTAAGTGACCACACGGCCAGACAGTCCTGGGGGACTGAATCCAGGCCCCCTCCAATTTCCTAAGCTTTTCTGGCCATCAAGCAGAGTAAGATCCTGGCTGCTGGTTTTCTTTACCCCATTTCATCCTGCCCCATAAACCTGCCTTTTCATCTGTGGGGTCCTGGGATTCCCCAACACAGCCTGCTTCAGGGCAGAGGGGATCTGAGAGCCTGCACCAGTGCAGAGGGGACATAAGAGAAGGCAGACCAAGAAAAACTCCCAATTATACAGGCAGCCACAGCAAAGATTGGACCAAGATGCCAAAACTCTGTTGGCCTCATTTGAAGGAAGAAATGGGCAGGTGCCAATGCAAGAATTCCTCCAACATCCTGAAAAGCAACATGATAACACCAGAATCCAGTGAACATGCAACAGGAAGACTTGAATATCCTAACCCAGAAGAACTAGAAGAAATCAACTTTAGATGTAACCTTATGAAAATGATGGAGACCCTTAAACTGGAAGTGGAAAACTCCCTTAAAGAAATGGAAGAGAAGACAAACAAAAAGTAAGAAGAAATTAATCAATCCCTCAAAGATACCCAAGAAAACCAAGAAAAAGCAATCAAACAGGTAAAGGAAACAGTTCAAGACTTGAAGACCAAAATGGAGGTAATAAAGAAAACACAAACGGAAGGATGGCTGGATATGGAAAATCTGGGTAAATGAACAGGAACTACAGAGACAAGTATAACCAACAGAATATAAGAGATAGAAGAATCTCAGGCGCTGAGGATACTATGGAGGAAATAGACACATTGATTAAAAAATCCCAGCAAATCCAACAAATTCTTAACACAAAACTTTCAGGAAATCTGGGACACCATGAAAAGACAAATCCTAAGAATAATAGGGGTAGAAGAAGGAGAAGAACTCCAGCTCAAAGGCACAGAAAATATATACAACAAAGTTATAGAAGAAAACTTTCCCAACCTAAAGAAGGATATTCCTATGAAGGTACAAGAAGCTTACAGAACACTGAATAGACTGGATCAAAAAAAATCCCCTTGTCATATAATAATCAAAACACAAAACGTACAGAAGAAAGAATATTAAGAGCTGCAAAGGAAAACATCAAATAACATATAAAGATAAATCTATCAAAATTACACCTGACTTCTCAATGGAAACCATGAAAGCTAGAAGGTCTTGGATAGATGTGCTGCAGACACTAAGAGACCATGGATGCAAGTCCAGACTACTATACCCAGCAAAGCTTTGTTTCACCATCAATGGCAAAAACAAGATATTCCATGACAAAAACAGATTTAAATAATATGTATCCACAAACCCAGCCTTACAGAAAGTACCGGAATGAAAACCTCAACCCAAGAAAGTCAACAACACCCACAATAGCACAGACATCTGACAACCCTCCACCAACACAACTCCAAGAAGGGAAACACACAAACACTACCACCAAAAAAAATAACCGGTGTTAACAACCACTGGTCATTAATATCACTTAATATCAATGGACTCAATTTACCTATAAAAAGACACAGATTAAGAGATTGGATATGAAAACAGGATTCAACATTCTGCTGTTTACAAGAAACACACCTCAACCTCAAAGATGGACACTACCTCAGAGTAAAAGGTCGGGGAAAATTTTTGAAGCAAACAGACCTAAGAAACAAGCAGATGTGGCTATCCTAATATCTAATAAAAGTGATTCCAAACTAAAATCAATCAGAAGAGATGGAGAAGGACACTTTATACTCATAGCAGAAACAATTTATCAAGATGAAGTCTCAATCCTGAATATCTATGCCCCACATATAAAAGTACCCACATATGTAAAAGAAACATAAGTAGAACTCAAATCACACATCAAACCCCACACACTAATAGTAGGAGATTTCAACTCCTCTCTCACCAATGGATAGGCCAACCAGACAGAAACTTAACAGGGAAATCAGAGAACTAACAAATGTAATGAATCAAATGGACTTAACAGATATCTATAGAACATTCCATCAAATCAGGAAAGAATATACCTGCTTCTCAGCACCACATGGAGCCATCTCGAAAATTGATCAGATACTCGGTAACAAAGCAAACATCCACAGATACAAAAAATTGTAGTAACCACTGTAATATGAAGGCCTGCTTGTTGGGGTTTTTGTCCTCCCACCTGGTTCCACAGCCATTTGGCCCCAAAGAAAATCACACAGAGAGTCTATATTGGTTATAAACTGACTGGCCCATTAACTCAGGCTTTGTATTAGCTCTTAAAACATATATTAACCCATTATCCTTATATATGTTAGCCACATGGCTCAATACGTTTTTTCAGTGGGGCCAGTCACATCCTGCTTTTTCTGAGTCTGGACAGGATGGGGAAGGAATGGGCTTCTTCCTTCCCAGAATTCTCCTGTTCTCATTGACCCGCCTCTACTTCCTATCTGGTTGTCTCACCTATGATTCCTGCCTGGCTACTGGCCAATCAGCATTTATTTAAAATATAATTGACAGAATATAGACAATTGTCCTGTACCACTTGCCCCCCCTAAAAAAATACAAGAACATCCATAGTCCATTTTTTTGGAAATGTGGGCATGCTTCTCCAGGCTACTTCCTGCTTGTGGGGGGTACTGATAATCTTATGGGGACGTAAAGAAAATTTAGAATTATGATCAAGTCCTGACTGGAGGATCCAGTGATTATTGATTATCTCAGGCAGCAGTCTTGAACCTGTTCTGGATGTAGAACTCTGACATCTGGGCCATCTGCTCCTACTGGAGATTTTTCAGATGATCTTCCATGATCAAACCTGATTTTTCTTAACTCAGAATGAATCCACAGCCTCTCATTTCCTGTGGAAACAAAAACAAAATCTCTTCTCCAAAGTAACATACTTTTGACTTCAATTTTGAAGTCAAAGTATTTTCAAAAATACTTGAACTTGGATTAGTTCAGTAATATTTATAAACAAATAGTATTTATAAACAAAGTAGTATTTATAAACAAATATCTTTTAGCAGCTGTTTCTCCTTCCTCAGCATTCAAACAATTCAAAGAGAGCATAATAACATACAGTATCTAGATTTTCTGTGTGTTTTACATTTTTATGCGGCTTTCTGTGTATCTTTGTCCTGAAACTCACTCTGTAGACCAGCCTGTCCTTGAACTCACAGATCTCTGCCTATCTCTGCCTCTCCAGTGCTGGAATAAAAGATGTGTGCTACCACACTTTGAACTCACAGAGATCTGTCTGCCTCTGCCTCCCAGGCATTGGGATTAAAGGTGTGTACCATTACATCCTACTACTCTTTCTTTATTTTTTATTTTAAGGACTTTAACCTTTTACTTTTTTCTCCCAAACCTGCATATATTTTTAAACACACAGTAAGCCATTTAGAGGCTTTCTTCGACTTTGAATCTATCTTTACCATGGAGTAAAGTTAGAATTTAACAACAATTCCACCTCCCAGAAAGCCTACAAACTCATGGGGAAGCAGGAGGGAAGTGGGAGGAGGGGAGAAAGTGTAAATTTTTATTGGCATTATTTATAAAGTAATAAAACGTAAAATGATGGTTTATTTCCAAGATTACTGTTTGGTATAATTACAAATAATCTGAGTATTCCATAGGGTTTTTTGAGGTTCCTATTTGAATTTCTGGCCAGAACGTTGGAAGAAAGAGCACCATTTCAGCTAACCAAGTTGTAACCATCTTGAGCAGCTGGTACCCCAGGTTGGTCTTATAGTAGTGCTATCAGCATCATGATGTCATATTAACAAGTATATCACAATCCCATAAATTCACTGCTATATTAGCCACATATGGCCTCAGCCTTCCTCTCTGTCCTTCTAGCCCTATGCATTCAACCCATCTCATGCTTTGTTTTACTTGTGATAGGATTTCAATTCCTAGGAATTGAACATCTGCTTCTTAAAGAGGTCAATTTGGATGCCAAGATTCTGGAGAATGATAGTTACATCTGCAAATAGCATTTCCACAGTAGTTGTGGCCCATCTTCTAAGACCCCTGAAACTTATTGAAGCCAATCACGTGGGGTAGCCTTATTTCTGGAAGCCCAAGTCGTTACCATCTCCCTAACAAAATGCTGAATGCAAGCCATAAGATATTACTATTTGCTTAATATCTTTTAGATCATTCATACTTGTAGGTACCCATCTACATTTTTTGGATCCTTTGGGGGCATTTAGAACTTGATTTTTCAGAGGTGATTACAGGGTAGGAATCTACAACCCTGGGTAGGTCATCTCTAACTCTGACAAGTACTGGTGATGTTAAATCCTGTCCTTGTACCTTCTTTCCCTGCATATGAGCTTTGATAATTTTTTAAATCATTTCAAATATTTTTACTACTATCTTTTGTAAAGACTGAGTCTCTTGGCCTGTATATATTTGTAGTTATTTCATTGAGGCATCTATCCTCTGGTCCTCAATCTGCACATGTGATTCCAAGGTATGAAGTTTTTATTTTAAAGATAACATCTTATCCTTGGACATTATTTGGATAATGTGCAGATTGCCTTTCTGGAGAGATACTCTGTCTGCTAACCTATCATAACTTTTTAAAAAATTTTGATTGTCAAATTCAACAGTATGAATTCTTTCAGATAATTTCTCAGTACCGTTTGACATGGATTGAATTTTTTCAAATTAATGCTATCCTTTTTAATAGTATTAATTTTTCATCTAACTTTTGGTTTTAGAATTTATTCATCCTGTCAGCTAGCTGTTCATTATTAGTCTGTAAAGATTGTATTATTTCTAAAAGTGCCTCATTCTTGACTCTGTTATCAAAACATTTTCTTAAGGATACAATATGAAAAATAAAATTATGTCTCCTTATCCAATAAATGGATGTTCAGCAAAACCATGTAAGTCTTGCAGAATATCATCCATAGTATAAGAAAAAAAGTTATTAAATTCCTGGTTGGTAATATTGTCTGCCACTATACAGCTTCGTTATGAGATTTTGGTAAATTGTATGTGTAATAATCTTTATTGTCCAGCACATCTCATGGTGGCAGTGGTGTGGCAATGAGACACAGTTAGCAACAGCATGAACAGTGTTGTGCTGCTTTGGTTCTGCACGTTGGTGCCTAGTTAAATACTGACTAATATGCTTTGCTCTGTGCTTAAGAGGAATTAAATCATTTACATACACAGAGAGTTTTATATGGATCAAAGAGCTCAGAGCTCAAACAGGGAACACCAACTGTAAGCTGTGCAGATGCTGCACAAGGCACTGTGTGGCAAGGAAAGCCATGTGACATGGTTTTTGAAAAAGAAAACTGCTTAGTAGGTGAAATCAAACCAGGTGGGCGGTCGGGGGTTGAAGACCTTCTGGGCCATAGACCTTTTGGGTCTTTTAGGCCAGTCCACACAGTAAGCCTCAAGTTGGAATTCATACTGAGTGCCAGATAAAGATGGAAGTTACAAAATAATACTACACTATCTCAGAATTTAGTATAATAAAGGGTTATTATTTAGGGGTGGACTCACAGATCACAGTCCTCTGCACAAATAGGAAACAGGAACTGAATCCAGCAGCCAGGAGAGAGAGAGGTCAACATTTATAGTATAAGAGGTCACAACCAAGTGGGTTGGTATCTTAAAGGTTACTGGCTGAAAAAGTTCCTACAGCAGATATAAGCCTGTGCATATATAAATATATAGCCAATATCTTAATTTCACAAATCTGCCAGTTATGACTGTGGAAGAGCAAATACTGCTGGGATCAGAGGTAGGAAATCTCTTCTTAAGTTATTCTTTAAGCAGGATGATTAGTGACTCATTTTTTTTTCCATTGTCCGCATCCTTGTACAGTCCTTTACACATTGACTTTTGTATTAGCTAGAATTTCTATTGCTATGATAAAATCCATGACTGGAAGCAACATGGGGAGGAAAGGGCTTATTTTACCTTATAACTTACAGTCCATCATCCAGCAGCGATGTGAGGGCAGGAACTCAGGCAAAAACCTGGAGGCAGGAGCCAATTTGGAGGCCATTAAGGGGTACTGATTACTGGCTTTGCTCCTCATAGCTTGCTCAGCCTGCTTTCTTATAGCACCCAGGACCACCCATCTCAGGGGTGGCACCACCCACAATGTGCTGGGTCCCCATCAATCACCAATTAAGAAAATGCCCATAGGCATTTCCTCAGTTGAGGCTCCCTCTTCAAAAAGACTCTGAGTCAACATAAAACTAGCCAGCACAACTTTTCAACTGCCCCAACTCATTTCTACCAGTAGAAGTAATAGAAATTATGCTTTTTAACTTCTGAAATTGTGTCTCAAAGCATATGAAATTTCAGCTTTCACTACTTAAGCTGTTCTGTTGTGGAAAAAACCCAAGCAACCATGTAAAGAGGCACATACATGGGAAAGCCAAGCCTTTAGTCAACAATAACTAGTCACATAAATGGGATTATTTAAACCTTTGTAGCTATCCCACCTCAACTGTTATCAAATCAATGAACAGAATCATGAGAAATAATAATTTTTGTTGCAGACTATCATCTTCTAGAGAAGATGATAAATAAAAATATTTCTTTACACCCAGAAAATAACCAAAAGTAGGATGTTAGTGTCACATTGAAGCTACATGATCTACTTTCTGTATGGTTTTTCTTTTGGTTTAATTTTATGATTTTCATCTGTTATTGTTCTTTTTATTTATTTATTTATTTTTATTTTTTTTAAATTTTTTTAATTTTTTAATTTTTTTTGCCCAAAGTTTATTAAATTATGAAAGTTTCCATTTCCGCCCCTACTCCCAACACCAGTTCTAATACGGCCAGGATCTTCTTATAGTTAGAAAGAAAAAATTCTGGAATTAAAAATGAGGGAATTCCTAGGGCAATTTGGTGTAGCAGTCACCAGAAGTTTGAGTGATGAGCCTGCTGGGTGTTAGGAATATTTTTTAATATTGGCTCTCTGATGACACAAAAATTCCCAATCAAGCCAAATCAAAAGAGGCCAAATTAAGAAATATTAAGGTTTAATGGGAGATCAGTGCTCTTGGGTGACCCCGAGGGGGAAACCGGGAAGCCTCAGAAATGCAACCCCAGGAGGAAAGAAAAGAGACCACGGGTGGGGGGGGGTGTCAGGACCTGGCCTGCTGGGATTTGAAGTCCAGACCAGGCCTGGGGGCTGGGATAGATGCGAGGGGCTGGCACCTACACTCTCAACTTAACATTCCAGACTCTTTGGATATAGGGGTGACAGAAAATTGGAATGGTAATTATGACAAACATTTAGGCTCTTTTTGGAAAAAGGGCGTAGACTCAAATCTGGTTACTTTCTGCGGACATGGGGCAGTGTGGAGAAGGGGAGAACCAGGTGTCCATGTTTAGCCAGAGGTGTGGCTGGAAAGGCATCCCATGAACTGCCATCCCTGGAGAAGGCAGGCAGCTGTTCCTTGGGG
Source organism: Myodes glareolus (assembly GCF_982192425.1). NCBI lineage: Eukaryota > Metazoa > Chordata > Mammalia > Rodentia > Cricetidae > Myodes > Myodes glareolus. The sequence goes on along the minus strand of NC_142053.1, from coordinate 130,946,997 downwards.
GAGAAGAGAAAGCAGATGTCTGAAAAAATAAATTGTTATTGATAAAGATGAGTGTGTCAGAATGAGGAGCAGGTAGGCCCTTCATTATAGCATCCTGGAAAACTGGAGGGTGAAAGGTCCTGTCTGCTGGACAGACCAAGTGTCTTGAGTAGGTGCCCACTTGACCCTGGAGAGATGGTACCAGCATGGGTGTCCCAGGAGCTTGGCAGCCGAGGGGGTGGTGAGGATTACCATGTGAGGTCCTGCCCATCAAGGTTCAAGAGACCTAGGAGTTAGCTGTTTGAGGAGTACTCTGTCCCCTGGGGAGAGCGGGGCAGGTTTAGGGGCATTAGGGTCCACTGGTGTGGGGGCAGGGAGACAACTGTCAGTGTGTGAACAGAGAAGGGACCTTAAGAGGGAGAGGTAGGGTAGGTACCCCTTCAGTGGAGGAGTTTGAACTGGTAGGTGATGGTTAAGGAGAAAGGGCCTGTCATAAAGCAGCTCAAAAGGGCTCAGGTCCATAGGGGAACATGGGGTGGCCCTGAGGCGAGGACCAAGATAACCTGAGTTCAGTGAAGAACTTGTTTAGTTGTTTGAGGAGTCCCATCGTGCAGGAGATGTTGAGAGCTTCTGACACGAGCTCCATGACCCTGAGCCACCGCATCTGCTGCTTCCCTGGAGATTGGAAACACTTCTATCCATCCTGTAAAAGTGTCCACAAGTGTTAAGAGATAACAGAGTTTTTTATGAGTAGGCATATGGGTGAAATTAACCTGCCAATCTTTGCCTGGTTGGTGTCCATGAAGCTGGTGTATGTGGAGAGCTCCTTGTGGGTTGGCCTGGGCACATGTCTAGCAGGAGGAGTGAACCTGTAAAATAGAATCTTAGAGATGGGTGGGATTAAAAGGGGCTCCAAGAAACGGAACAAAGCTTTGGGGAAGCGGCTAAGGATATCTCCACCTAGTAAATGTGCTGGGCAAGTCGGTATCACTAAGAAAGAATGGGAGAAATTGTCCTACAAGAATGTAGGACAGTGGCAGAGTTTTAAGTGGGAAGGAACTAGTCCCGTCTACCCCCATAGCTGAAATTGGTGAGGGAAACTTAAGGCCCAAGTGAGAATAAAAATAATGGACTTACCCGCCACTTGTAGCATGGCCCTAGGCTAGGAGAGGGTTATGGGAAGCATCAATTCTCTGCAAGGCTGAGACATTTGAAGACTGGCACAGTTTCACTTGCCAATGAGACCCGACCTCCGTAGCTTGACATAGAGGACAATCCTGCATGGGGGCATGATGTAGGAGGGTCATCTGCCTATGTGTTACTTTCATTGGTTAATAAAGAAACTGCCTTGGCCTTTTGATAGGCCAGTCCTTAGGTAGGCAGAGTAGACAGAACTGAATGCTGGAAAGAAAGGAAGTGAGGCAGACGCCATGGAACCAGCCGCCAGGTCAGACATGCTGAATCTTTCCCAGTAAGCCACAACCTCGTGGTGAGGTCCAGATTATTAGAAATGGGTTGAATCAATATGTGAGAGTTAGTCAATAAGAGGGTAGAACTAATGGGCCAGGCGGTGTTTAAAAGAATACAGTTTCCGTGTAATTATTTCAGGTAAGTAAAGCTAGCTGGGCGGCCAGGAGCTGGGTAGGACAAAAAACAGCCTGCAGCTCCTTCTACAGGGGCATTGTGATTTCCAGTGTCCAGGTAGCTAGGGCACAACCTCAGAGCAGGTGTAGTGCAATATTGTGCCATGTGACCATTTAGGCCACACTTGATAGAGCCCTGTGATTGGCTTCCCTTGTCCCCCTTCCTGTGAACTTAGGGCAGCTGGTAAGGTCTGGGCCTGTAGATTGTTGTAGCTTTGTCTGTCGGGAAAGACTCAGCTGATTTTTTCGGACATTAAAAACTTTAAAGGCCATTTTCACCAACTCCATTATAGGAGTTTGGGGACCATCCTCAACTTTTTTTTCCCCCTAATAGCTGGTACTGGCTGAGGAAGCAGAATGATTAGTAGAAAAGGAACCTAGCTGCTTTTTTACCTGAGAGAGATTTGGAAGAGAAATGGGAACAGGGGAGGGACTAGCCCAGTGCACAGAGGAGGTTCAGGAGTGGAGCAGCGTGGTAGTAGGGGAAGGGGAAAGATGGAAGTTGACCTTGAACCTCTGAATTGGGAAAGTGGGGGAAAGAACGTTGATCCAAGGGAGTGGTTGGGAGTGTGGACTTGAGGGAGTGGGGGAGGGGCCAAGGCCTTGCTGTGAGAGACTGACTAAGGGGAGGGATAGGGCGAGAGCACAGAGACCAAAAAACATGGACCAAAAGCTATATATATATATATGTAAATTTTGTTCATTTGTATCAGGCAGGCTCAATTTAAAAGATTTTTGTAAGAGGCTTACAAGGGCAACAGTATACCTGGCTTTGAACTGGATGTGCCCATTTTAGACTCTATGCCCACCTATATGACCTAAGTCCACCTTAGTGCACCCACCAAGATGGCTCTTAGGTTCAGAGGGGCCGCGGAGATTGGATGCCTGGCGTCCCAAAACACACAGATCTCCGCCCCAGCCAAGCCCGATCCCGCAGGATTGACCGCAACCTGAATCGAATTCCCAGCGTGAGCTCACGACTTCATTGGAAATCCGAAAAATGGCAAAAATAAGTACAAATGGGTCCCCCAAAATCCTATAGCATAGACAAGAAAAGGGGCTCACCAAGACACAGCCGCTGTAGCCCAGAAGCTGGTTTTAAGCATGGCGTAGAGAGCTTGAATTGTAGACTAGGGGCCTTTCAACACATGGACCTGCCACGTGGAAAGGGCCTTCCCTAGCTCCGCGGACCCTCCAAATGTTAGGAATATTTTTTAATATTAGCTCCCTGACGACGCAAAAATTCCCAATCAAGCCAAATCAAAAGAAGCCAAATTAAGAAATATCCAGGTTTAATGGGAGATCTGTGCTCTCCCCAAGGGGGAAACCGGGAAGCCTCAGAAACGGGACCCCAGGAGGAAGAAAGGGAGATCACGTGTTCTTCTTTTGGGGGATCACTTAAGTACCCTGGGGAATGGGATTTGAAGATCAGACCAAGCCTGGGGGCTGAGATAGATGCGAGGGACTGGGACCTACGTTCCCAACCTAACACTGGGTGCCTGCCCACGGCATCCTCTGCAGATTCTAAGAAGGCTGGACCAATGTGATAATGATAAGAGTACTTTACTAAGTCAAATGAGGAGACTGCTCTTGGAACTTTGTTTAAAGGTGCCCATAGTTATTTGGAATAGAATGAAGAGAAGCAGGAAAATAAACTTCACTAAATACAGAAAACAACTAACAGAGTGAAAGTTTAGGGTTTGACAACAATAGCTGGAAACCAGTTGAAATTTTGCTATTGGAAGAAAAACTCTACACAGAGGTAACCATCTAACAGAATTCTGGCCTCCCTTAGTCTTTATCTTCCTTTTACTGAAGTTCTTTGAGTGTTAAAAGGTGTATGGGTAAAGCAGGTACATTTCAGCTTCCCAGATAAACAAATGAAAATGATGGCTGCCCAATTTATATTAACAGTTTCTTCTTATTTTCTTGGTGAGAAAATAATTGGCATACAGAAAGTTTACAACAGCAACACCATGAAGCAGAGGGATTGAACACAAAAATGCCTTTTCCTGTCATTTGCCACAGAAGCAATAGGGCTGGAAATTGCTATTTAGGCTTTAAAAAGAAAATAAAAGAATTTATTTTCTCTTTTTCTTTGCAGCAGAGAGATTTTTGAAATTTTCCTTTTCCATTACTTTATTCAATTAGCAAGTGACAATTCGTTGATTTTATTTCAACAGATGCACTCAAATTCAGTCAGCCACCATGTTACTGACCACAAAGCACATAGATGCAATATAAACATAAAATGTAAATGTAATTTTTACAAATATTTAGATTAGAAATATTTTTCTTAACGATATATTAATGTGATTTCTTGCTAACCTCCAAATTAGAAGTAGGCAATGGAAAAGTCAGGTTCAACATTTAAAGTAAGACCAAAGTTCTACAAAATAGTGGGATGAGAGACCATTGGTCCCTCAGTTTGTGGTTTTGGACAAACATCGTAAAACCCTACTTGTTAAAAGATACAGTGGGAGAAACACACAAAGTGATATATATCAGGAACAAGATTTTATCTCACATGTTCAGAATGTGGAGACTGAACTCTTCATGAACTCTCAACAGCTGAAAACTACTGAAATCTACTTTTTATTCAGTCAAATGAGGTTTGAAACTAGTCTTTAGTTTTTATTACCAAAGCGAAGTTAATGTGAATGTGTTTCTACCCATATATAAATTGTTTCTGTCTGGGCAAATAAATATCTCGTGAAGGTAAGACTGATGGAAATATAGAACATTATTTTAATAACATCTGGAAAGGCTGGTAAGGAGATAGATAGCCGAGAGATGGGTGATTTCAGAGAAAATGTGTGTTTGGAAGTCAATAATGAAGACTTTAAAAACATGGCCAGCTCAAGAAGAATTAGTTCAGGAGTTCAGTATGGAGAAGGGCTTGTTTCTAAGTGATCCTTTGTACATGCACTATCTGAGAAAACAACAACTCAAACTGGAAAGAAAGGGCCTAACTTATAAGGTCACCAGGAGAACTGAAAGAAAACATTCTGGCCTAAATGAAAACTAATATTCATTTCCAAACATTTATTGAGATCCCACTCTATGTCATGTCCTGTTGTAGGTGCAGGGGGATGACAGTGAAGGAAATCAAGTCTCTGACAAACTCCCTCTGCAATCCAAAATTACTAGAAGACAAAAGTAAAGACAAAACAAAAATATACTAAATGCAGGCATATCACAAAAAAGATTATCCCCTATGACTGTTACCTTCATCCCAGAGATGTAAGACTACTTCAATGTATGTATATGTATATATATATGTAATCATAAGTTTACTCAAAGACAAAAATCTCACAATTATTTCAATATGTACAAAAAAGTTATTGATAAAAATCCAACATGTGTTTGTGTGTTAAAATTCCTAGAAAAAGTAGGACTGAAGGGAACAGGCCTCAACATAATAAAAGCTATATATGAAAAACTCACAGCCAACAGCATCCTAAATGATGAAAACATGGAAGCAGTCCATTAAAATCAGTAATAAGGCAAGGCTGTCTATGATCCTTGATCCTTTTCAATGCAAACTTTGAAGCCCTATCTAGAGCATAAGCAAGAAAAGGAGACAAATGGGCTACAAATAAGAAACAAAGAGGTAAAATTATCACAACTGCACATGGTGTCATAATATACTTAAGAGATTCCAGAAATTCTACCAAAAAACTTCTAGAAACAATCTAGAGTTTGAGTAAAGTGGCAGGATCCAAAATCATCTTACAAAAATCAGTAGTTTCTCCATATACCAGAAGCAAACATGCTGAGAAAAATTGAAAGACCACTACAATGAAAACTTTAATGCCTGAAGAGATTGAAGAAGACGCTAGAAGATGGAAAGACACCAATTTCCATGAATTGCTAGAATTAATATCGTAAAAATGAGCATTCCACCAAAACTAGTTTTTTGATTTAGTGCAATCCAAATCAACATCCCCAAGACATTCGTCATAGAAACAGGAAAAAAATCCTAAAATCAACATGGAAACACAAAAGATTCCAAAATGCCAATGCAATCCTATGCAACAAGAATAATATTGCAGTGTTGGAGGGACTGCCATTCCGGACCTCAAGATTTATTACAGAACTATAGTAATGAAAAGAGCATTGCATTGGCACAAAAACAAACATGTAGGTACATGGAACAAAATAGAAATCATGAAACTACAGGCATCTGATATTTGACAAAGTTACCACAAATATACTTCGGAGAAAAGTCTGCATCTTCAACAAATGGTGCTGGGAAAACTGGATGCCCACATACAGAAAAATGAAATTAAACCCACTTCTATAACCCGGCACAAAAATCAACTGGAAAATGGATCAGAATCTCAATGTGAAACCCGAAATACTTAAACAGGTAGAAGAAAATCTATGGAATGAATTGCATGCTATCGATGTAGGGTAGGGCTCCATTTGCCCAGGAGTTAAGTCCAATAATTGACAAATGAAACCTCATAAAACTAAAAAGCTTCTGCACAGTGAAGAATGCAATCAGGCGAAGAGGGACCCTACAAAGTAGGATTGTCAGTCATTTCCCACAACTTCACTAGATATTTCCCTAGCAGGAAGTCTTTGTGGCTGTTTCATCTCAGGTTTCTGACAGGGCCCCCAAGCCTATGATGCATCCTCTGAGATCCATGTGGTGTACCCATGCCTCCACAGCTTCAGAACTCTGTGGACATGCAGAACTAATTAGTGCCACATGGCTGCTACCAAGGCTTATGAATTCATCTTTCAGAGTGGCAGCATGAGTCATAGCTTGGCCAAGTTGTGCCACAACAAAAGTATCTAAGGGATGCTGCACTAGAATGTAGGGGGCACAGTAAACAGGTGGCTCTGAGAGTCACATAAGACTGCCGGGGACCAATCCCTGAAATTATTCCATCGCCCTAGATCTCAGCTCATGATCGCTTGGAACGACCTTGAATTGAAGGCCTTTAATGCTTTTGTCCATTGTCGTAATGAATGGCACCTGATGTCTCTTATTCATTTCAATCTCCCTATCCAATGAATGCTTGGCTCACCATTTTCTCTTGAATGTTCTTTTTTTAATCTTCACATAGCCTGACTAGGGAGGTGACAGATTTTTCACATTCTATTTCTTTTTAATTTATAAATTCCATTTTAAAACCAGTAGTAATTTGTATCATTTTACTACATATAGTTAGCAAACCACGAAGCTCATGTAATATTTTACTGAGAAATTCATTTTGTCAAACATCTTAAATACTTTCACTTAAATTCTTCCTTCAACGGAAAAAACAATTCAACAAAGCTCTTTGCTGTTTCACAACAATGATGGCTTTCTCTCTCATTTCCAGTCAGATATTTGTAACATGAGGGGGCCGGCTTGTTGGGGTATCTGGCCCGTCCAGTACCCCACAACCGGCAAACCCCAAAAGAAAATCACACACAAGACTCCATAAGGTTATAAACTGATTGGCCCATTAGGTCAGGCTACTTATTAATTCTTATGACTTATCTTAACCCATTATTCTTATCTATGTTAGCCACACGGGCTCAGTACCTTTCTCAATGTGACAGCTTACATGTTGCCTCTTCGGTGGTCTGCCCAGGAGTCGCAGAGGAACTTCCCTGCTTCCCAGAATTCTCCTGTTCTCATTGCTCCACTCCTACTTCCTGTCTGGCTTTCCTGCCTATACTGCCTGCCTGGCCAATCAGCATTTTATTAAAATATGATTGACAGAATACAGACAATTCTCCCACACCATTTCCCTCTTTTTTTTTTTAAACAAAGAAAAATACCCATAGTCTATTTGTTGGGAATGTGGGCGTAGTATTTTAGGCTACTTCCTGCTGGTTGGGGGCGCTGATAATCTTATGGGGAATCTAAAGAAAATTTAAAATTATCATCAAGTCCTGACTGGAGTATCCTGTGAGTCTTGATCATCTCAGGCAGCAGTCTTGAACCTGTTCTGGATGAAGAACTCAGACATCTGGGCCATCTGTTCCTGTCGGAGATTTCTCAGGTGGCCTTCCTTGATCATACTGGATTTTTCTTAACTCAGAATGAATCCACAACCTCTCATTTTCTTTCTCAGCTGTGACAGCTTACATGTTGCCTCTTCAGTGATCTGCGCAGGAGTGGCAGAGGAACTTCTCTGCTTCCCAGAATTCTCCTGTTCTCATTGCTCCACCCCTACTTCCTGTCTGGCTTTCCTGCCTATACTGCCTGCCTGGCCAATCAGCATTTTATTAAAATATGATTGACAGAATACAGACAATTCTCCCACACCAGATATTCTTCATTTTAACCTAAAATTTCATCACATAGCATTTACTGCCCCCATTCCTACCAGTATGCTTACCACAGCCATTTAAGCAGTTGCTAAGGAGTTTCAGCCTTCTCCTTATTAATAGGGCTTCTTGGATAGAAGCTGTGTTTGCAAAGACTGATGGATTAGAACTGCAGCGGTGTAAAAAGGTTGGAATATTGCAGGTCCAGGGACTAATTACCTTATTTCAAGCTAGCATTAGCCTTCTAAATAGTTTGCCCGCCTCTGTGTTGGAACTAACATTCTGTAACTAATAGATAAAAACCATTTGGAATCTGTTAACTGAAAACTAACATCTACCAACCCAAAAGTTAAGAATTTCATTTGGCATCTGGGCATATAGGAGAACTTTCTCTGCCTTGCTGTAAAGGACACATGGAGGGTTCCACCAATGTATCTTAAAACCACCACAATAGTCAGGGGTGAGGGATTCAAAACAAACTGAGGCTGATCTACATCCAGCTCTACCGTGGGAGCATTTGGGTTCCCTCTGCAGCACTTCAAAAGAAAGAAGGTTAGCTCACAATAGCAAATTCTGATAAGATTTTCACATGAGATTAGGCAAAAAGAAACACTGCAATAATTTGAAGCAACAATGAAAATAGGAACCGAGGCACTAACTGTAAACAATTCATTCTATAAAGGTGCCTCCAAAAGGGAAAAGGGATTTTCCTACTTCCATAAAAGTTAAGTGAGGAATTGGAAGAAATAACTCTTTAAAAAAGCATTTAAACTACTCAAAATAGCAGCAAGACGCCATAGCTGCAGGTGTAGATGCCAGGTACCGCTGTCAGCCTGGCAGTTCGGTCCCATGGAACTGTTTCATTAGACCTGGCTGCTTAATGCCTATCATTATTTTCTCAGACCCTTGGAGTTGGCAGAACCGTTTTGTTTGTACTTGGCAGTTGATAAACATTGTCAGATCCTATTTTCTATGTCTCTGTTCTGTGGAAGGCCTACACTAGGTAAAAGATGTAGCCACATGATGTCTACTATGTAGGAAGGATGCAGATAGAAAAATCTAGTAAAGGAAATCTTTGTTCCCTTTTGCTGCACAGGTCTGTAGTATAAGAAAAATGTTTCATTGCATTTGGCAGTCAAGAGTTAGTTCCCATCTTGCCAAGATTTCCAGGGATGGATATATTCCTGTTATGAGTGACCAGTGAAACTATAGATCACATCCTCCAAAAGTTTTAAGGTATACAATGTCCATGTTTAATAGTGTAAGCATCAGAGTTGATACTAGCTCTTTTTTGTCATGTACACACATGCGCACGCACACGCACGCACGCATGCGCACACACACCTCTATCTTTTGGGCAGGGTTATGCATGATCATCTGGTGGAAATGAGTAAGGATTTCCCATTTTTCTGATCCTTACTCTCAAATCAGAGCTGAATTTTCACAATTTGAACAAGCCTGAAAGACTAGTAGTAGTCTGTTTATGCCACAAAATCCAGTTGCAACATGATTAACTCTAGAGTAGTGAAACATTATTAAAAGCAACAAAACAAGCTAGAAATTAATTGAGGCAAACAATTGAGTATAATACTAATAAAGAAGCAAATCGGACAGTTTAAGAACAAATAGCAAGGGGCTAGACAGTCAAAGACAACCAGACTGAAGGCACAGAAATGCTTGGTAAAAAAGAAAACTGGGCACATGCCTAAGGATGTAATCTCTGAGGAATAGCAAAATAGTTGTACTGTTATGAGGGAGAAATTTGTTTCATTAGAAAGTCCAGCTATGCAAAAAACAAGCAATCAAGCAACCAATATAAACTGAAAGTGAGAGATTGAATTAGAACTTAGTTATTTCAGTAAATTGTCTAAATGTCATTTTAAACAAAAGTTTTGAAACAAAGAAAAGCAAACACAGCACGGTAGTGGTAGTGTTCATCTTTAACCCCAGCACTTGGGAGGCAGAGGCAGGCAGACCTCTGCGAGTTCAAGGCCAGCCTGGTCTTCAGAGTGAGTTCCAGGACATTCAGGGCTATAGAAAGAAACCCTGTCTTGAAGAACCAAAATAGATAAATAAATAAACAAACAAATAAATAAATAAGGAGAAGAAAAGCAAAAAAAATACAGAATGAGAAGTAGCAATAGAAACTGCTTTGGAGTGATCCAGATATTTATATAGTAGACAAGCACTTCAAAGCAGTAATTGGAAACATTTCAAAGAACTAATATAAATTTCACTTAAAAATGAAAGGAAAGTTGGATGGCAACATCTTGTGAAATAAAGGAATATACAAAGAGACAGAAATGGCATTAAAAGGACCAAATGCTCCTTCTTCACCCCACGTCATGGTCCTTTTCTGCTTTCCTGGCATCTCTTTCCTGATTACTTTAGGTTATAGATCAATCTAAAGATTTAGATCTTGGAGCTTCAGATGAGAGGGAACATATGACGTTTGTTTTTCTGAGTCTGGGTTACCTCACTCAATATCATTTTTTGTAGATCCATCCATTTGCCTGCATAACTCAGGATTTCCTTTTCCTTTATAGCTGAATAATATTCCACAATGTATATGCACCATGTTTTCATTATCCATACATCATTTGAAGAGCATTTAGGTCATTCCCATGTTATTAGCTTATAGCATTAGAACTTCAATAAACACAGCTCAGCAAGTATCCATGAAGTGTGAATATTGAATTATTTGGGAATATGCTGAGGAGCAGTATAGCTGAGTCATAGAATTCTTGGGAATTCTCCATGCTGACTGAAATAGTGACTGCACCAGTCTACAAGTTCCACCTAGAATGATTGAGGGGTCTTCTGTTCCACAACCTCATCAGCATTTGGTGTCCATTGTTTCCTTGCTTTTGGCTCTTCTGGCTGGATTACTCCATACTTGAAAGTAGCTTTAATTCACATTTCCATAAATACTAAGGATGTTGAAATCTACTTTAGATATTTCTTACCCATTTTTATTTGTTCTTCTGAGAATTCTTCATTCAGATCCATGTAACATTTTTTAAATTGTGCCATTTTCTTTCTTTTTTATTCTTTCTATCTATCTATCTATCTATCTATCTATCTATCTATCTATCTATCTATCTATCTATCTATCTATCTGTTTGCTTTTAAATTGTGTTTGTCCCATGTCCAGCACCTGGCTCACTATGTGGAGCTTTTCATAAGAACTGAGGGTGCATCCATTTCACCCACTGAAGGAAGTCCATGTTCCTGCAGAGGTGAGTTACAGGGCCCCACATGTGTCTCTTGCTGGTGCTTGGTGTGCGGTGATATGGCATGGGGAGGAGGTGCAAGAGGTGTGGGGAGTAATCTTGGGACAGTAGGAGGCCATCACATCACACCTCATCCCCAGGGAGCAGAAATGGTAATCACTAACCCTGATGGAAGATGCTTCCACAAATGGGAGTTAGGAGGATGAGATGTCATGTATGCAGGGCTCTTGGTGGAGCTGTGTCACCATTGCTTGGGACTCTGAAGCCCACAAGTCCTCACCCTAAGGCACCATCTCTGCAGATGTCTGGTATTTGACAAAGTATGACCCTATTGCTGATGGCACCACACACTTCAGACCCAAGCCTTAGAGAAATCCAGATGGAATTGACCTGGGAGTCTTCTCATAGTATCAGAAGATGTTATGCAAACTTCCAAGAGAAAAAAAAGGTATCAGTAATCCTACCCAGGTATCTAAAGTCTCGGAGTCATCACAATGACTGATCTAGTAAGATATCTTCAAAGGTGCAATACTGGTGCTAAATCTTGGGAGCAACCAATAGTCATGCCCACAGAAGGAAATTAATGCCTGGCACTGTAAACACATATAGCCAACTATCCATGGCTATAGAGGTCATAGGCCTTAGCGAATAATCTACTACTGCTATTTTTCTAAACCAATATAATTTCCTAACTGTATTCTAAGTATTTATCTTTTTACTCATAAGTAAGCATAGCTGTCACCCTCATTAAGTGAGCTTCTTTTTGCAGGAGATGAGGACTATTAGAGAGATCCATAACTGGTCAAAATGCACAGAATACATGACTGTGGGTTCCTCAACCCCAGTTGGTTTATCTACCATACAGCTAAGGCTCAGGAAAAAATTTCATAAAAGGGAGTAGAAAGATTGTAAGAGCCAGAGAACCAGGAAGTCTGCTGCTAGATAGTTTCTTCTAGACATGAAAAGGTTGCTGCTGCCTAAATAAGACCTGCATAATGACAATAACAGCTGACATGCCAGTGTATGTAGAGGAAATTTCACAAGGCTGCAGCTATAGATGAAGAACGACAGGCAAACAATGGTTTCTGAGAGAGGGGGAGTCAGTTTTCTCCAATCTATCTCATGTGGTCAGCACATGCACATACAGCAATATCAGATGGACTCAGGTTTTACACACACACACACACACACACACACACACACACACACACACACTAGGTAAAATATTGACACCGAAGAGAAAGAACAAATTTCGCATTTCCAAGAGAAGAAAAACACTCATTGTTTCCAAGAGGGAAATGAGGTGATTAACAGATAACTTCTTATCAGAAACAAAGGAAAACAGAGAAGTGGGAATAGCTTTACAATGCAGGAAGAAGATACCCTTAAAAGAAGTGTATCACACATGCTAAGACTATATTCTATAAATAAAGAGGAAAGAAAGACACTCAACAAAGTTTGAGGGAATTTGTGGTTAGTAAATATGAAATTTTCAAAACTATTTTAGAAAGATTTTCAGTGAGTATCATGAGACAGCAATTCAAATCCACAGGAAAAACAGAAAGAAATTATGTAGGTAATTATTCATAGCTGTTAGGCTGATTTATAATATAGTGACAAAACTATATGTATATGATTGATTTTGTACCTATAACATTTGAAAGTAGTGTGTTTCATAAGAGAAGGAAGAATACATGTAGAAGAAGCACTAAATTAGATTCAGAAAATGACACCCAGATAGTTACTTGACTGCACAATATGAAACAAAAATAAAATTTTAATTAGCAATGCTATTATAATAAACTACATAAAATATGTACTTGACATCCTTTCTTTTGTACTTGATATCATTTCTTTTCTCAGTTCTTTTAAGAGTATAATAATGTGATAATTATTACAATATTTTAAAGTATATGAATGTAATGTATGTATATCTAGTGGCACAGGAGTATAAGAACTATATTGTAATAAAGTTTATATAGCCTACTGAAATTAATTTAGTATAAACCTGAAGCAAATTCTGATACTTAAATTATATAAAGAGAAAATAAAGAAAGGAGAAACCATAAGAATCTGTTTGCACATGCACACACACATATGCATGTGCAAAAACACGTATGTACTTACACCAGTATATAAAGAAGACATTAAGGGAAGAGCAAAAGCATAAAGAACAAACAATGGAATCAAAAAATTTCTGAGATATACAGAAGCAAAAAGTAAAATGACCAATGCATATACTGTTCCTGTAAAATTCCTAGCACCTTTGTCAGGCATCTTACAACCACTTCTAACTCCAGATTCATGGAATTAAAAGCTTTGGCCACTTCAGGCAGCTGTACATACATGTTCTCTCCCTCTCCCTCCCTCCCTCCCTCCCTCCCTCCCTCCCTCCCTCCCTCCCTCCCTCCCTCCCTTCCTCCCTCCCCCCTCTCTTTCTCTCTCTCTCTCACACACACACATACACACACACACAGAGAGAGAGAGAGAGAGAGAGAGAGAGAGAGAGAGAGAGAGAGAGTTTAAAGTATTAAATCTTTCAGAAATGACCAGTGTAAATTTAATCATCTACAATAAGAATAACATTGCATGTCAATGGAGTAAAGCTTCAATAAAGAAAGATCATCATATTGTATTAAAGGCAGAGTTACAACCACAGAATGTTTTTTTCTCCCTACACCTAACCACAATGCCAACAGTGTCACTTTATATTGGCAGTGGAGTGCGGGATAGAGGACTTGGGAGCCTCTTTTAAAAAGGAATTTCTAAACAGACTGCCTAAGGAGAAGCGAGGAAAGGAAAACACCAGAATGCACAAGTTGACAGAGGGTTGAAAGGTACGGAGGTAAAGCAGTATAGGGAGATGGGGGCAATGTGGAGATTGCATTGGAAAGAAACATGGACACACATATCTGGTTATTATTTTATCAACAGTGTAATTTCATAGTATTTATATTGCATGACATAATAGAAATTTTTAAAAGTTTCCAAATAAGCTCAAAGATTTCAGGGAATGCAAAAACAAGAATACAAGGGAAGTTGAAATTCATGATACTTAGATCTGTAGAAAAATATCAAAATAGTCTAGTTCCCAGACAGATAAATATAACACCTCGTATCAAAGATGTAACTGCTTCTAATCCTATTAGTTGATATTGTATCTGAATTTTTAACCCAAAGTTATAAGGAATAATACGAATAAATGCATAAAACATAATGAGAGTTAGACTCAGATATGGTAGGTTTAGAACGATCCAACTGGGAGTTAAAATAATCATGAGCAATATGCCAAGGGCTGTCATGGAGAAATGGACAACATGAAAGAACAGATAGAAACTCTAATAAGATCCCAAAATAAATTCTAGGTGTCAAAAACACTGTAAGAGGAAAAAAAAGTCTGCCTTTGATGAGCTCGCAGGAGACTGGACATAGGGAAGGAAGGAACCAGACAGTTTGGAGGTACATGAATAGGAACTTCAAAGCAGAGAGAAGAAAGAAGGTAAAAGACAGACCCGAGGTTGCTTAGGAACAATGTAGCATATATGGAATGATAATCTTAGAAAGAAAATAAAGTCAAGAACAGAATAAATATTTAAGAGAATAATATCCAATAACTTGCCAAAATTGAAGAATGATACAGATCCAGAAAACTCAGAGAACACAAAGTCGAATGGCATATTCAAATGTCACAAAATCAAGACGAAAAGAAAATTACAAAACAAATAAGAAAAATACGATCCTATACCTATGGAGAAATGATGATACAAATTAGGTCACCCTTTCCTTCGCAACCCATGTAAACAAAAGGAGAGTTAAGACAGCTTAGTACGATGAAAACTGTACATTTGTCTAATGCTACGACATCTTAAACTACTGGCAAATCTAGTTTTGTGTTTTTGTTTTGTTTTTCAAGACAGGGTTTCTTTATATACCTCTGGTTGTCCTGGAACTAGCTCTTGTAGACCAGGCTGGCCTTGAACTCACAGAGATCCACCTGCCTCTGCTTCCTGAGTGCTGGGACTAAAGGCGTGAGCCATGTCTGGCTAACATTCCTATTTTCACTTCCTATATATGTATTTCATCAGAACTTGTATTCCAGAGAGTGTTCATTATTAATAAAGTTTTAATGTGGGAGAGAAAGAGATTATTTAACATCCCGATGTCTTCATCTTTTAAACAATGAAAGAAAAAAGACGCTCTCAGATGAATGAAAACTGCAGGTGTTTGTGGCTAGTAGACCCACCTTGCAAGAACTGTTAAAAGTTCATCAGAGAGTGGAGGAAAGTAAAATAGTGTTTAGAAACTCAGATTTACATTAAAAAAGAGTGTTAGAGAAGGATTAAATAAAAATAAAATGAATCTCCTCCTCTTAGTTTTCTTCCTTTTAGACAATGTAAGAGCTGACTGTTCAAAATAACAATAGTAACAACATATTTGATAATTGTAACTTATGAGTAAGTGAAAGCAATTTTATGACAGATGGAAAGCAGGAATTGAAAATAGGCTGTTATAAAATACCTACTGGACCTGTCAAGAAGTATACTATTATTTGAAAGCTGAGTTTGATTAATTGTAAATTATATTAAATTGGAAATGTAGCAAGGACATCACTAAAATTTTATTAAAATAAGGATAATTAGCATGTCAATAAAGGAGAAAAAATGAAAGCATGCAGCCTGTTCAGTTAAAATCAAAGAAGTGTCTAACTGAATATATTGGTCCACACCTATAACCCTAGCACTTAGAAGTCTATGGCAAGAAGCTTTTCAGTTGAGGATATTATGGGGTACAAAATGAGTTTAAAGGAAACCTGGGCTACAAAGCGAGTTATAAACAGTTTAGGATATTTAATGAGATCTTGTCTCATATGAAACATAATAAAAAAGACTTCACATACTTGAGCCATAGAACCCAGAGAAATCAAGCTTGTACCTGACCTGAAGGATTCATCTCTACTGGTTAGCTTTAAAAGCTCTGGAAGATGCTATGCACTCTACCAGAGGAGAAAAATAATCATCAGGCTTACCCAGCTGTGAACCTCATGAGCTACAATAAATGACTGCACTGGTAAGGTATGTCCACTGGAGCAATAGTAACACACATAACATGACAGTAACCAACCCTGCTCCATAAGATGATACCACATCTGGCACCATTATTTGGGCCAAGAGCCTGTGGCTTAATCATAGGTCCTGGGAGAGAAACTACTATTACTCTACTATTGAGATATAATATTAAATCGACTCCAAAAAACTTATCATTGTACCTGTAGATCAGTCATCATTCAGTCCTCATCAGAGAAGCGTCTTCTTGCAGTAGATGGCAATTAACACAGAGACTCACAAATTGTCAGTGTATAGTGAATACGAGACTGTTGAGTGATCAGCCTTAAATGGGAAGTCTGTATCACACCCGTTCTCTCAAGCTACAGGGATCATTAGAGAAGAGTAGGCAGAAAGAGTGCCAAAGCCAGAGGCTGTGGGTGACTACAAGGAAACAGTGTTTTCTGGACACAGCAGGACAATTCCACAAATGAACTCACGTGGAATCTGAGACAGCCTACACAGGCTCAGGCCACACCCAATATGGAGATGAAGGAGGTGGGCACCAAGCTCCACCCCTAGCTAAGGACCTGTTTTCAATGGATAACTGCTAGGAGAGGAAAAGGCATTTTTATTTAAGGGTGTGTTCACACTGCAGTGCGGATCATACATACAAGAATCTATGGACAGCACGAACTGCTCTTGATGGTTAAAATAAAGAGGGGGCAGAGCAAAGTTGTGTGAGTAGGGAAACAGGGAAGGACCTAAGTAGAATTGAGGGAAGGGGTTAACATGAATGAAGTTCTGAAAGAACTAGTGAAAATGAGAGGAAAGGTTAAAAAAAAAACTAGAGAAAATTTGAAAATGGGGTCATTAAAAAGAAACAAATAAGTGCAACAAACTAAAAAGAGTGAGCATGCTAATTATAAACAATCACTTTAAATGTGTGCAGTATAACTATGTAAGTTAAAAGACAGAGTCTGTCATAAAAAAGATTAAATAACTATATTTTTCTAAGGAATCTATAAATATAAAACATTAAGACTGAGAAAGATATGCCATGTTAACTATTAGCAAAAGAAAGCTAAATTACTAATATTAATTTCAGAAAGTAGACATCATAACAAAGGAATTTATCAGAGAGGTAAGGGGGGTTATTAAAGATAATAAAAGATAATTTTTCTAAAAGATTGTAACAATCTTGAATACTTATGAAGATACAGAGCATCAAAATATATGAGGTAAAAATTAATAGGCCTACAAAGAGGAAGAGATGACTACATTATTACCGTTGGAGATCCAGTTGGCAGAAAATCAGTGAGGATATAGTTGAATTCAACAGCACCATAGATCAACTAGATCTACTTGACATTTATAGAATATCCTACTCCAAAACAGCAGAATGCACATTAGCCTCATCTTCACATGCTACGAAAGACACATTCTGGGCCACCAAAATATCTCAAATTTGAAATAATTTATGGAATGTACATTAAATCTACATGGGAATTACACTAGAAATAAGTAACAGGAAATCTGCATTAAAATTATACTACATGTAAGTAGCAGAAAAATGGAAATATACTCAGAGATTAACCAACATACTTATTGTAGTGATGAGGGAAGCAGGCCTGCTTTTCGTCCCACCTGGCTCCCGCATGGCTAGCTTTACACCCGAAATAACAACACACAAATTATATTCATTTAAACACTGCCTGGCCAATTAGCTCTAGCCTCTTACTGGCTAACTCTCACATCTTGATTAATCCATTTCTATTAATGTTTGTAGCACCACGAGGTGGTGGCTTACCAGGAAGATTCTAACCTATGTCCATCTTGGACCAGAGCTTCATGGCGTCTGCCTGCCTCTGCTTTCTTTCTCCCACAATTCTGTTCTGTCTTCCCCGCCTACCTATGTTCTGACCTATCAGGCCAAGCAGTTTTCTTTATTAATTAACCTATGAAAGCAACAGATAGATAGAAGACCCTCCTACAGCTTATAAATAAAACAATTATCAAAAGAAAAGTCCTTGAATACAAGTACACATGGTATTAGAATTATTGTAGTTTTATGATTTTTTCTTAGAAAATGATACACAATCAAAGGACACTATACTCTTAATTTTGAAATTTGAACTTTTTCTTTGGCTACTAATGTATAGTATCACATTCTCTTAGTATGCTAGGCATGCCAGGAAGTCACAGATCTGACCCTACCATGCACCCATGTAGATTAAATGGCCAATATTCTACAGTGTGCACTGCTAAACTATCCTGTTTGGTAGGTTAAGTATATTAAATCCATTTTAGACTTAAGATATTTCAAACACTGAAATTTTAAATTGAAATAGAACCATATAATTTAAATTAGCACCATGATATTAAATACTTTGGCATAAACCAAAATATCTGTAAGTGCCTATATGAGAAAATTTATAAAACTCTGAGCTGGGGATTTAGTTCTATGGTAGAATACTTGCCCAATATGTATAGGACTCTATGTGTAACTCCCAACACCACAAAACCTAGCAAAGTAACTATAAAACTCTGATGTTAGAAATCAAAGAAGATACAAATTCATAGGATGATATTCCATAGCCATGAAAAGGAATACTCAGTCAACAATAAAAAAATTATTATGCCAGTTTTTCCCAATTTGATGTCTGAACTCAGTACATTTTCAAAAACAAATAAAAAAACAACACCCAATATCCTGGTAAGCCTTATTATGGTTATTGGAAAACTAATATCTGGATATATGTTGAATATTTTGAATATAAGAAAGGCAAAATACCTAGAATAGACAGTATCAAATCAACGTTAAAGAAAGTCAGAGGTCTGACACCAGGACTTTATTTATGGCTTTGGAAGGGGAGCCAGAGATTTGGAGGGAGGAAGGATACGTTAGTTATTAGGGGAGTCCCTGCAAATGCTCCGGGCCAGTAGAGGAGTTATCTGCATGAGATAAGAAGGGAATCCAGTTCAAAACAACTTAGTCAGTGCTGGTTCAAACTTCTAGAGTCTGACTCCAAGCAGTTTGTTTTTTGCATATTTAAACACAGTATGACTTTGGAAAAAACGTTTCCATGTGACGATTATCACCACAAAGCTTAAGGAAAAACTACATCAAAATTCTCTTCAAAGCACATGTCTTTTGCGAAATACCTATGACTTCTTCCATAAGCATGGGTTCTATTGACTGAGAGACAGTGCTCAGCATAAGGGCCAAGGGATAAAGGATTTGGAATAAGCATTATAGTAGACTCTTCTGCAAAGTACATGGGACCTCTTTCATAAGAATGGATTGATTCTATTGATTGAGAAACTGCTTTTCATAAAATTTAATATAGACTGACCATATCACCTAGAAATCTCCTTCTTGGTTATTTACTCTCAAGAAATAAAATAGCCAAATTCCCTGCTGCTTAAGAGCGAGGATGGTTATACTTCAAGCACTAATACTTTATTTTACATGCTCATCTGAAATCTCATTGGAATTGCTTTTACCATCCTTAGTCACACTGATATTCTTATCATAACCATTTAGACAATCGTAAGAAAGTTTCAGACATTTAAGTTAGACTTCTTCTGGGTCCCCACTAGAATCCCCTTTAATGTTGTTCATGGCAACATAAACTTTTCCTAGACCGTTCTAATTGTGTCCTTCAAGTCTCTATATGTCATGTACTTCCAAAGCTGCTTCCACATTTCCAGTTATTTATTATATCAACAACCTCACCTCCCACCCTCATTTTCTGCTGCTGTAATGAAACAACACAGTCCATGCAATATATAAATAGACATTCCTTTGGGACACGGATCTGGAGGCAATGTCATGATATGGCAGAAGGGGGTGAGAGGGACCTAATTTATAACATACTCATTTTTGTGCTAATTTACTCCTAAGAAAATGACATTAATCAATTCACGAAAGCACAGCCCCTGTGACATAATTATGCAGATATCCCACTTTTTAATACTGCTCCAGTGGAAATTAAATTTAACCATGAAATTTGAAGGGGAATTGCAAGGTGTAGCAGATGACAATTGATTTTTAAGGAAATAAACACCAAATAGACTTCCCTTCCCACCAAGATTTCTGCAGTTGCTGTTTCAAGCTTAGAATATCAAGTATTGAAGTCGGGGAGGGGGGGGGAAGCTAGATATGTTAATGTTGACATGTTCCACTAGGGGAGTATAGGTGGAATACTAGGTGAAAGGTTGCTGGACCTTAGGCATTATGGAGATGATCAACGAATAGATGATAGATTTGATGTGGGAGTAGTAAGGATTCATCTTCCCTTATTACTCTACCTTGAACTTCACTACATAAATGAATCATGTTTTTTTCATTTATAAATTTCCCATTAAGTATTCAATCTTTATCAGGCATGGCTCTTGCCTTTGAGGATCTCAGAGTTTAAAGACAGAAGTATCAAGGGATATTTCTAGAGCAGTATGAAAAAGATTTCAATGATGAAGTTAAGTCCAAAGAGTTGTTGAAACTCTGGGCAGAGGCATGCCTGCTTGGCTCATTTGGAGCTTTGCAATGAAGCTTCCTGTTTACTGAGCAAGGGAAATAGTAGAATTGGCTATAGCAGTACAGTATGTTTTGTTCATGGTCTTTCCATTATTCATATGTTTTACTGCTCATCCAACAAACATTTTAATATTTACTATTCATGTTGAATAGAACAAATCATTCAAATGTTCTTCAAAATATTTCAATATTTTCCTTCGTAAAAAAGTTTGCCAGTTAGTACTAGTAATAGTGTAAATACATGAATGTGTGTAATGCAAAGGAGAAATGAACTCTTCAAAAGATACAAGAAGATAAGTAGAAATTATAGTTTCCTTCTCATGTGTTTGATTTTGGAAATGTTGCTACATGTCCGAGACCCTTAGTATTTTGAGGTTTGAAATGGGAATAAAAGTACCCATAGGTAGGACTGTGTTATTGAAGACTAGAAAGGAGTCGGGCTATGATGGCGCACGCCTTTAATCCCAGCACTCGGGAGGCAGAGGCTGGCGGATCTCTGTGAGTTCGAGGCCAGCCTGGTCTACAAGAGCTAGTTCCAGGACAGTCAGGGCTGTTACACAGAGAAACCCTGTCTCGAAAAACAAAGCAAAAAAAGAACAAATGAAAAGAAAGACTAGAAAGGAATGAATTTACAGTTATGTGCATGTGTAGGGAGGGAGTGTGCTATTGCACCTTCAGGAAAGACTAAAAGGGAGTAGCTGGGTAAGATAGCAAGTTATTCTTCAAAAGAACATAGAGTTCAGATAGCTTTTCTGAATTCTAAAAGGAATAGCTGATGAGAGCCTGCCTACAGCAAAGACTTACTTCAGAAGGGTGGAAATAAACCAAGTGGTTGGAGTAGAAAGTCCTGGTGGGCCCAGAGAAAGAAAACGAACGGCATTTCTGAAATGTTAAGGGGTTAAAGTAGCTTTTAAAAAATCTCTGCTACAAGTAGATTGAGCTGGAACATGACGACTAGAGGAGGAACGAATCCAGTTCACAAATATTTCCTGACTGCTGCTTAGAATGTATACCGTATCCTATTCTAGGGCCAGAGACACAGATTCGGAAATATAGCCTCTGTTCTCAATGTTCACAGGATTCGGGGAAGAAAACATTTGATCGTAGTATAGTATGAAAGATAAGAACTTGGTGTAAAAGAGTCGTCTGCTGATCCTTACACAATTTCTACACAACCTTACAAGAATGGTGGGTAGAGATGTAGACATTCGAGCTGACACTTGAAATTGCCCAAGAAAGAAAGTGAGGAAACGTTATCCTAAGAGCAGATGGTTCAATTAGTGCAGAATTTAGAGAAATCTCTTCATAATTATCGGTTTTTGTCGATGTCAGTATGAGAGGAAACAGAATGTCCCAGAGAATGATGGTATGAGCTGTGATCAAAGGGGAAGGGTCCAGACCATGGTGGGTGGGGCCATCCCTGGACTGGTAGTCCCGGGTTCTATAAGAAAGCAGGCTGAGCAAGCTAGGGGAAGGAAACCAGAAAGCAACGCTCCTCCACGGCCTCTGCATCAGTTCCTGCCTCTAGGATCCTGCCCTGTTTGAGTTCCTGTCCTGGCTTCATTTAGTGATGAACAGCAATGTGGAAGTGTAAACTCTTTCCTACCCAGCTTGTTTTTTGGTCATGGTGTTTCAGCACAGCAGTAGAAACATTCATCCTTTTTGTAGTATGTCTCAGCATTGCATTCCTTTATAGGAATGAATGAGTTGGAAAGGAATGTAATATAGAGGGAAAGGGAGGGAGAAGGGATAAATAACACTAAGGAAAAGCAATAGGGAAGCATATTATTTTACATTTCTTAAAAATACATTATATAGAGAGACTCACAGACACAGACAGACAGGCAGACAGACAGACACACACACACACACACACACACACACACACGAGTTTAAATAGAGTTTTGCCACTTGGGTTGATAATACTTGGGGTTGGTAACCCCAAGAGCCATCGATGATCTAACAAAAACTTCTACAGTGCCAGGGATGAGAAATGTTCCTCTGAGTCATTGTTCACTGGAGTCCAAGAGACTCCCAAAACCATGAAGAGTATTGGTATGGCCCTTGGTTGCCTCCCAGAACTTGAAAGTAAAACTCTATTACTGAAAGTTCCACAAACTTTGGACACAGGATTTGAAAGGATAGAACTGGAACTGACCTCCAGACTGTGGGGATCAACTCCAAATGCTACATCTAGAAGGTAGCCCCTATAGCTAAAGTTCAGGAAAAAATCAAGGAATAAAGGTGACTGAAGGGTAGCAAGGCCCAGAGGATGGGGAAGTCTGCGGTGAGATGGTGTCTTCTAGACAGGACCAGGAACCTCAATGACAAGAACAGCTGACAGGCCAGAGTAATGGGGAAAAATTTACAAACTCCACACACAGCTGAAGAGTTATAGTCAAGAAGTGGCCTGTGAGAGGTGAAGAATCAGTTTTCTCTAGGGACGAGCTGAATGATATATTATCCAATCCCAAGTGGTCAGTCCTTAACATGTAACATACAAACAACAGTAAATTAACTCATTAGGAATTTCTCTCTTTCTCTCTCTCTCTCTCTCTCTCTCTCTCTCTCTCTCTCTCTCTCCCCCCCTCTCTCTCTCTGTGTATACTTGTATATTAACAATAATTAGGGAATTATTCATGAATTTGAACTTGAGAGGATCTAGTAATGGCATGGGGAAGTTGGAGAGGTGCAGTATAGCAGTTTCCTGCGAGATTAAAATCTTCCATCTTTTTCGGAAGCTCATTAAGACACAGGTTGTTAAAGGGGAGGTGAAACAATATGATGTTCTAAGGGGAGGGGAAGAATTCCTTCCTGCAGGGAAGCTCCTTTAAATTAGGAAGTAAACAATGGCTTCAGGAAGTCCCTGAAATGACCAAATTCACTAGACTTCTCTCTCCAAGAGCACGTATGAGCTGTAAGTACTGCTAAAAGACTCCCCAACAGAGTTGCCTGGAAGAGGCTTAGGCTGGCTGAGCCAAGCTAAGGCCAACCAGGCCAGGGAGAAGCAGAGAGCAGGAAAACCATCTGGAAGCGGCACAGACAACTGAAAAGGGCACTTTCCGACCTTTTGTCCTACCTGAAAGCTGCTCAGCACTCTATGGTTTCTTGCTTTCATTGCTAGGATGGGCTTCTGATGATGCAGCTGTTAAAACTCTTTGGCTCAGCAAGCTGGGCTTCGGTTGTAGCCTTACTTAGATATTTTTTTGTTTCCCTATCTGGAGTGAGCAGACATTTGTTCATATCTTCTTAGGAATAGTGTCACCCAACAAAGGGGGAGAGAGAGGAGCCGAAGTGATGTAGATACAGAACTCACATACGAAAGTCTCAAATAATAAACAGATTAAAGAGAGTATCCATATTGTTATGTGGTCATAGCACATTTTGTTTATCCAGTCATCAACTGATGAACCTTCATGCTATTACCTCATTTACACAGACCACATTGGAGGTAAGGGGTAGAGGTCCCAGATAAACTGACTTCAGAAGGTAAAATCTTGATTAGCACTTCACCTACCTCCTGGAGCACACCAGGGGCTTTGATGAGAGAATGCGAAGATGGAGGGGTGGTTAGAGACTGTTAAGACATGGAGTGAGGAGCGAACAACTTTGGTAGGTAAGGAGTGAGTCAACTTCCAAAGAACTTGACTTTTCGAGATTTTCCTATCATGTATTATGGAAAAAGAGCCTCAGGCACAGCTTTCAGTACTGAATTCACTCATTAGTTTTGTAACACAAGGCAAGCCAGTGGTGACTTTGCTTTCCTTAGCTTTCTTTTCTATATCAGTTGTAATTTTGTGGAGTTGTAGTGATCAAATAAATTAAAAAGTATAGCTTTACAGAGTACGTCACAATAAATGGAAGCTATATCCATTGTTCCTTTATGACTTATGGAATTGTCTGTTCAGCCCCCAAAATAGTTATTTTAAGTGTTCCAAGCCATGACTCCTCAAAGTACCATGTAGCATGACTAATAAAAACCCAGAGACAGATATTGGGATTCAAGCTGAAAGATCAGAGAAGCAAAGCAGCCAGCCACTAGAGAGCTCTTACCTCTACAAAAATCTTCAGACTGAATAGAGAGTGAGTTCCTGTCTCATCCTGTCTTATATTCCTCTCTAGTGCTGGCATTAAAGACATGCACCACCACAGCCCAGCCTCTATGGCTAACTAGTGTGGCTGCTGGGATTAAAGGTGTGTCCCACCACTGTCTGGCCTGTATGGCAGACTTGTGTGGCTAGCTTTGCATTCTGGCCTTCAGGCAAGCTTTATTAATTAAAACACAACTAAAATATCAATGTAGCCCCATGTAAGTAGAATTCCTTGCTAGGCACACTTACTTGGTATTTTCTCTCCTGGTGTTATGTGTGTGTAGCTGAATTCACTGGGGTTTGGGTTGCTGATGTCCTTCCAGTTGTTAAATACTACCAAAACTTGCCATGAGCTAGGAAAGCTTCCCCCAGCTAATGCACTGACCATTCTTAAATGGGTAATGAGTCATACTGGCTACCATTAGGATGGGGACAGCTGAAAAGGGAGGCAGCTCTATTTCAACACATCTTCTTTCTAATCAGCCATATGGTGAACTCCAGCGATGTCCTCAGCACCTAGTCATTCTCCCCTGTGCCAGTCTATTTCAAGGCACATGGCAGTAAGTAGCTGGGTTACATGGTCCAGATGCCCTGCTTGGATTCTGGCTCGTCCCCTGTTTCTTAGTATACTTTTTTTTTACACTTAGATAAAATATCATACCTCACCCATTTTAATTTGTGGGTCTGCTAAAGCAACTCTGAATCTGCATATCTTCCTGGAAATGTAAGCGTTAAAAGCATGGCTAGGATTAGCTGCTATTCTCTAGAATCCTGTAACTGTAAATCCCAGTAAACAGGACAAAACAAAAACCAGAGAAAGGGGAGGAGAAGACCTCTTGACCTCACATGTCTATAAATGTCCTAATGTACGTGCAGCTGTCACCTAAAACAGAAAACAAAGGACTTTTTTCTCTTCTCCCAAATGTCAGCCTTGAATCAGTGGCTCTTCTTAAAAACAACCTGAAATTTTGTTTTTAAGCAGAATGGACGCTCCACCGGAGGTTATATCTGCAGGCTATGAAAGAGGTAGCTGTCTGAAAGACGAGCCCAGGGGACCACACTGTTTTCTGCTCAGGCACTCGTGACTGTGTGATACATCCATGAACCCTTCTTGATGTGGTCCTGGAGCAGCAAATCTGAATGGGATAGGGCACACTGTCTCACATTTGCTCCAGTGGCTCGGTAACTGTTGGCTTTAGTTCTTCCAGAAGGACCGAGAGAAGGACTGAGAAGGCAATAGGCTGCCGAGAGTCCACCCTCAGATTTCGAGTGGACTAAGGACAGTTAAGAGGATAAAAGCAGAAGCTGCTTGGGTCAGATTAACTCTCAAGCCCAACCAGAAGTAGAATGGGGGAGCATGGAGAAGACATTCTTGGCACTTCCCATTTACTCATACTGCATGACTATTCTTTCCTCAGAAAGGGGGTCTGTCTTGAAAATATACTCAATATTTGGCTACTTTTCATTCTTTTTTTCCCCACTAGCACTTTGTACTAAGCTACCATTCACCCACTGTAGCCTCAACAACTCATTTTCTTCAAAGCAGCCAGGGAAGGGTAACTTCCAATTTTCGAGTCACATCAGTTTTCTGTTCCAATCATCCAATACCTCATTCACATTCAAAGTTAAAACCTTTCAGTTGCTTACAAACCCTGCATGGTTGTTCCCTTCTTAGATCTTCTAGTTTGCTTCACATGAGCTCTCTTTCAACCATACTGGCCTCTTAGCTGATCCTTGGTCATGCTGGGCATGCCTCTGCCACCAGGGCCTTTGCATTATCTTTATTTCTACCTGCAAACAATCTACCCCAAGTACTTAAAAGACCTATATCCTTATCTCCTTCAGATCTGAATTATATCCCTTTCCAGTGAATTTTTTCCATGACTACTCTATTAACATAGAGCTACCTAAGCACCATTTGTCTGTTTTCATGTTTATTGTGCTTATTGTACCATCACCTTTCATATACTGTACTTATTTCGCTAATTTATTCATTGAAGATGTCCCCTCTACAATATAGGCTTCACGAGAGCAAGGATTATTTTTATTGTTGTTTTTATCAATCAATGGATAGCCTTTACACAAACCACAAAACCTCAGATTAGTAAATATTCAATAAATATATTGAATGAATTTTCTTAAGAGATGAACATGGTTCAAGAAACTGTTCTTTTCCCTAGTTACTCTCATTGATAAAACATGTGTAATAGACTGGATGATTTCTCACGTCTCATATATCTTTTTGGCTAAATCTGGAGATCACGGTTAAAAACCACAGTCCCATGAGCCAGATTTCTTACTTTTCGCCATCTGCTACCTTGAGACAGTTTATTTCACCTCCACGGGTGTCTAAGTTTTCTTATGTGAAAAATGAAGAGGATGAAAATAGACCTTGTCTCAAAGAGTTATTCTGGAGGTTAAAGAAGCTCATCCATATATTTTAATGCACTCAATTAACATTGCTATCGCTTTTATGGTGATCATGAACAAATAGTCTTCCTTAGATGCAAAACTAACTTCAGTGTCTGGTAATTACATTTTAAATATATAGTATATATAAAATAAAAAACAGCCAAACAACAAACTAGCCCGAGGGTTGTATGCAGCTCATATGCAACTCATATGCATACAGCTGGCCTCTCCTCCTTCCCCCACCCATTGCTAAGGCAGAAGAACAGCTTGTTCTCCTGTAACCTGATGTCCCCACATAAGAGGGAGGGGGAGAGAAGCACTGTGATTGCCATGGCCACCCGCTGCCTCTCAGCTTTGGTAGACAGGCAGGACAAGGGGCTTTATTCTCAGTCCCTCTCAAAATTGTCCTGAGCACTAGATATTGTAGAATACATGTCATCCAAGTGACAGGGGCTCATCACAGAGGCTGTGCTAGCTGAGCAGAGGATGAGGTTCAAAGCCGTCACAGGTAGACATGACTCTGACAGCTGGCCAGGTCTTTAGGACCGGAGATACATGCGTAGGCTTGTCAGGAAGACAGGTTGGGAAGCGGTTACCAGGATGGAAACTAGAAAAGGTAACAAATGAATAAGCTTAATAAGATGATAAGGTTATTAATGATAGCTTACGCTCCCTGTGAATTTATCATGTACCAGATGCTTTAGAAATGTTTTAAATTCGTTTAATTCTCCAGTGAAGCCAGTGATCATCAACCTTATACATTGGAGAACTTGAAAAAAAAATCAATGAACAGAAAACATTGTGCCAATTGGATTAGTTTCTGACAAAATTTGGTCTTTAAAAAATGTCTCAGATAATTATAATGTACAGCTAGGATGGAGGGCTACTAGGATGGAGTGTGTGTGTGTGTGTGTGTGTGTGCGCGCGCGCCTGTATTTAACAGATTAATGATTCAGATAGTTTTATTCAAATTATCCATGTTAGAATCGGTACCAGACTTGGCCGATTCATTGTCAATATTTCCCACTGTGGGCTAGAGGGAAAATGAAGCCCAAACCCGATTTCATAAGGACAGGAACACCATGATGAGGCCACATATAGTTTGGGTGAGACTCTGTTTATCATGTAAGCAACCTGGGGCCCAGTCCAGGATGCCACATTCTAGATACTCTCTCAATTGTCACAGTTCAAGTATTAACAGGCTCCACCGTTCACAGTGTTTAATGAAAAAATGATCACCGTGCCATTCACCCTCCTCAAGTTTCTTCTGCTCATGGAATCCAAAGTTGCCCGCAGCAGCAGTAGCAGCAACATTAGATCATTATTTCTCTACCCACGGTATAGAAATCCACAGAGGAACACATGATGGTATATGAGGTAAACTGGTAAACCAAAGACAATTTCTAACTGACAGATATGCACTTATCTTGCCATGTAATAAAAATAAATATCGATCTCCAGCACATAACCCATAATTTCACAGATATTAAACAAAGCTAAATTGATTAAAGCATTTTGAAAAGCAACTTTAGTTAAAGAAACATATTAAGCAATTCATCATAATAGATATGGTTGACATTAGAATATAGCTCCAAAATTCAGAATGAGGTAGAGAAATGGTTGGAAAGGAAAGGGGCCATTTATTTGTTCTTTTGTCATTTATCCACTTAACAAATATTTACTAGATGGCATTTATGTGCCAGGTAACATACTAAGCACAATAAATTATTTAAAAACCAGGAATGATTCATAAATTCAGGTATCTCGTGGAAAAGAAAGAACTCTATGGCGGCTCTATATGAACAAGCACAGTTGTAACTATGTTGAGGGTAGCTCACAGAGACAGGGATACCAGGGATTTGCAACGATTTCTGTAAGGTGACTTAGCTCTATAAATGAGAGAGGAGAGAGGAGCGATGTCAAGCTGAGAGTAGATTGAGCAAAGCCCAGAAGTGAGAAGCAGTGGGGTGTAAAAGCGTAATGCTTAGTTGCTGTGAAGAATAAGAGAGAGATGTCTCAATTATGAGAACAAGAGCAGCAACAACAAAAACGGAGAAGGAAGCAGAGAAAATCCTGCAAAGATCTGCTGCGTCTAAGAAGAGGGATTTAACTTCTGCTTTTTTGCAAAGACTTGCTTGTGTATTCTGGAACCAGTGTCAATGTCCATAGTCTAGTTCTGTCATTTGCTAGTTGTCTAACCTTCCCGAACTTTGTTTTTTCTCATGTGTCAAGTAGGAAAGCCTTTTTTTAAAGCACTAATTACAGATGTTAAATGATGCCTTGTATATAAATCATTTTTTATGGTGCTTAACACACAAGGTAAGCCTTACTTAATGTCTGCCCTCTCCTACCAGATAAAAAAGAGATATATCTTGTGGTTTCCTTCTTTAGAGATGTCAGAAGCATGTTTATAATATGAGCCAGTCTATATTACTGTCTCATTTCATCTCCATATTCAACAAACTATTAAGGAACATCTGCCATGGAGCAAGACCTTTTACCTATTTTAGTTCACTTAATTTGCACAAGAGTCCCGATGACAGGATGACTGTGTGGTGGAGAGCCCATTGAAAAGGGCATGCTATTATGTTATGCTGCTGTCACTGGAACCATGACACATGAGAATAGAACAGGACCTGCATGATAAACCTAAACAAGAAGACTGCTGAAAATAGAAAATTTAATGAGGACTATGGGTTGCCTGATACAATAGCAGAAGTGAGGATATTCTTCAAAATGTATTAAAAATAATTCGTCATATAAGAACTAGGAAAACAAGTTGAATGAGAGCAACAACTAAAGGACACACATACTCAAATGAATCATATCAGAATTATCAGATAACTGCTTCAAAGCAGCCATTGTTCAAGTGCCTTTATGCCACATTAAGCAAAAGGTTAAAAAATACTATGGGGGAAAAGAAAATCTAAGAAGAGAAGAAGAAGTTATAAACTGGCAAATAAATCACTGGAAGAATACTTCAGAAATCAGTCTGAGTGAAGAAGCTGCTAGCGGAAGGTTTTACAGCATGTGAGTCTATCTCTCTAAAGAATTGGAAATGACAAACAAGGAAACAGCTTGGCTTTTTGGTTGTGATATTGCACAATTTCCAAGTCTGAGGGCGACTGCATGAGGCATGCGAGGATCTCTCTACATTATTTTGTACTTAATTTTTATGTGAGATTCTGTAAATTGAATATATAGTACTATGTGTTTTCTCTGCTCATTCCATTCACTTCAGGTGAATAGGTGAATGAATCATTCTCTCAAATTAAAAGTTCAATTATAAATTTTAAGGGGCTTGAATGTAGCTCAATGTTAGACCATATATTTATTGTATATAAGGTTTAACCCCAGCATCCAAAATAGGCTTAATTAACTAAAAAGCAACCTATGTCCTAAATGCTTAACTACAATAAAATTCAATCTTTGGTTTGTGAGATTGAGAAAATAACATTTTATAGTCAGTCATTATTTTGTTTTTCTTTGTATAAATGCAAGTAATGGTATAAACTTGTAACATAATTTTTGTTAATATCCAAATAACTTCAAGAAAGTTACCTTTCTGAACAGTTTTGACGTATGGGATCTTAAATTTCACTGCAGAATTTAATACAGTGCCAGTACACTAAAATAACTCCATGTAATTGCCCTTTTAATGATTAGAAATTACTTTATACATATACATGCTTTCTCATGTCCATCCATTTTAAAAGTACAATAAATGTCTACATGGATTATATTAGAAAAAAATACAAATTTTACATTAGCTCCCATTTGGAACTGAACAGAAGTCCAACATCAATTCCTTAAGAATCCCTTTGTTTGCAGGGCGGTGGTGGCGCACGCCTTTAATCCCAGCACTGAAGAGGCAGAGGGAGGGAATCTCTGTGAGTTCAAGGCCAGCCTGGTCTACAAGAGGTAGTTCCAGGACAGACTCCAAAGCTACAGAGAAACCCTGTCTTGAAGAAAAAAAAAAGAAAGAAAACGAAAAAAGAAGCAGAATCTCTTTGTTATCCATCAACTATCTGGGATCTTTTTGCTCTACCTGTAAAGAAATCATGAGGTGGTGAGGAGACATTTAGTGTTGAGTACCAATGACCTAGTGGATATCCATCAGGTATCCCAAGATGCTTAAAATTTCAAGCCCTGAAAGTTAGTGCCGTATTGTCCCCATCTGATGGAAGTCAGAGATTTACGACACTAGGTGCTGACACTCAAGTTAAAGGTTTGTAAGATTGAATTACTAGAAACCCTGGCACTTAGAAACTATTGTGATCATTGGCTTCAAGCCGCCAGCAGCAGCAGCAGCACCAGATAACACCTGACAGTATTACATCTCCTGAGTGGACCTCAGTTGCTAGTGCAGATAGTGTTACAGAAATCAGGCCTAGGGTGACAGGATTCTCAGAGCTTAAGGTTTGACACCTTCTGGAAAATCTTTCAGTGACTGCACCGTAATACTAATGATAAAGATTAAAAACCACACAAGAAAAGCACCACTGGAGCGAAGCCTTTAACGAAGATTAATGGAATCATACCTGAAAAGCGCATGAGAGGGTAAGTAGCTCTTGGCTGAGTCAAAAAGTGAGCTGAACGACTGCTTAAGTGTACAGAGGCTACTGTGTGCTGAGGGGGTTTGCAGCGATCAAGGCGCCGCCTTTCTCATGCGAATGAAGAGCTGTGCGTGGATGACTCAGGAAGCAGCCCGGCTGCAAATGAGTGATCGTGCTCTCCCATCGTTCACAGCCCTGCAAGCGAGTGAAAGATTGTGCTTTCACCAGCCTCAGAATAGCTGTCCGCGAAAGTGAAGGATTGTGCTGCTACAAATTACGGCTAGCCTTCATGCAGATAGAGGATTATGCTCATGCTTAGCATATCAACGCTCATTCACACAAGGAAAATTTTGTTTTTCTACCAGTCATGCCACAGCACTTCAGGCAAATGCAGGATTGTGCCTACAACAATATCCATATCTTGATAGAAATGAGGGGTTGTTCTACCAATCATGTGCTAGCACTTCAGTAATAATAATAAACGAAGGGCTATGCCTATAAGAATCATAACTCTGGCCCATCTGTTAATCTCAATGGCAAGAGTAAGACCACTACCACAATTTGAGCCCAATTTGAAGCAAGCTCTATTTTTATTGAATTGGTCAGTGACTTCCTCCTAAGTCTGGTTAATGAGAATAGCCCTGAATCCACCTCTTGGGCCCAGTTTAAGGAGTAAAATCACAAATAGTTTTACAGAAGGGAGACAATGGAGCAATAAGGAAATACAAAAAAAAACCTTAAAGAAAAACATCGTGTGGTTACCCACCATCTGATCAAGGAAGGGTCAGGGAGGGTCAGGGAGGATAAGGATATTCTCAAAAACAAATTAAGGTCATAGGTCAGGGACAGTCAGGTTCCAGGAAAGAGATCAACTCAACTCTCACAGTAAATAGAAACTTATTTTTTTTAAAACAGAGCATAGTGACTCCTTCCTTAAAATGGAGTCTGTCAGGTTCTTCACATCAAGCATATTATGTTCTTATCAGTCACAGCATACCACTTCATGCAAATGACATATTGTGCCTACACTAGTCAGAGAATATCCCACCATTCAAATGATCAATGTGCCTAAATCAATCATGGCACAACCCATCATGTATATGAAGGATTGTGATCCCATTAATCAAGATATAACTTTTTTTTTTTACAAATAAAGAATAGTGACTGTACCAATCACTACAGAGCCTCATGCAATTTAAGAAATGTTCCTGCATCAATCAACTCATAGCCCTTCATGTATATGAAGGATTGTGATTGCACCAATCAAGGCAGAGCTTCATGTTTTTTAAGGGATAGTCATGCACCAATCAGAGTACAGCCTTTTATACAAATTATGGGACTTGACCCCAGCAATCAAGGCACAATCCTTCATGCAAATAAAGGACTGTTACCCTACCAATCATAACAGACTTTGATTCAAATCAAGGAATGTCCCTGAGCCAATCAGAGTGGGGGAGGGAGTGGGCGTGGCTTGTCTCTTAAAGGGACAGGACAGATCATTATAGGACAATCCTTAAGGCAAAAGATGGGATGTGATCCTACCAATCAAGACATATTCCTGGGGCTGGAGAGATGGCTCAGAGGTTAAGAGTATTGACTGCTCTTCCAAAGGTCCTGAGTTCAATTCCCAGCAACCACATGGTGCCTCACAACCATCTGTAATGGGGTCTGGTGCCCTCTTCTGGCCTGCAGGCATACACACAGACAGAATATTGTATACATAATAAATAAATATTAAAATTTTAAAAAAAGAATATTAAAAAAATTAAAAAAGAATTTGCAAAAACAAAAATAAAAAAACAAAGACACATTCCTATATGCAAATTAAGGATTGTGACTGCACCAATCATGGGAAGTTTGCTGTGAACTAAGAAATGATGCTGTACCAATCATATCACAACTCTTTATGCAAATGATGGATTGTGATCTTACCAATTAAGGTATAGCCCTTCATGGCAAATGAAATACTGTGACTGTACCAATCATGGCAAAGCTAGATACAATTTAAGTAATGTACCTGCATCAATAAGTGCATAATCCTTCATGCAAGAGATGGGTATGCTTTTGCCAATCATAGCACAGATCTGCATGTGAGTGTAGGATTATTCTTGACCACTCTCGTCATAGTTCTCTATGAATGATTGTGCTTCCACCAATTGTTGCACAGTCCTTTATTTAAATGAAATTTGCTTTTACACTATTCACAAGACTTTTCTGGAAGCCCAGAGATGTGTCTCCCTCTATTCTGAGTGAAAATAACCACGTGCAGATTCATCTATAATTCACCGAAACCTGCGATCGGAAAAAGACCAGAGTGAACTGTTTGAAATAATCATGACTGTGTTGGTGTCATTTGGAGCCAGAATTCATTCTATTTTCAAAGAAAGGAGCTGCAGTTGCTATGTAGCTTCATCAAACTCTCCATGAATTGTTTAATTCATGCAGGCTAAGAAGACAGACCTACTGGCTTGCAAAGATGGGCTGCTGGGAGACACTCTTCTCATCAATGCAGTGAGGCATAAGAGAAGGGCTCAGTGAAAGAGCACTTCAGTTTCAGTCATTTACAGAAAACATTAAAATGGGGTTCATGAAAACAGTTTTTCATATGATGCTTGTTTTGAAGGCATGACTGATATAAAATGAGGAGGTTATGGAGTCTTGTATCACAGTTCCAGGGAACAATGCATGTTAGACAATGTATGGCAGGATCGGAGACTGCAAGGAGGTCCTGACAGTCCATTTCACGAAGATGTGAAGGTAAATCCTAATTTGTAATTGAGATTCCAGGATGTTGGAGATGCCAAAGCCATGGGCTACTTGCTGAAACTATTCTAAAGACTATGGAGACTTTTGAAGTTGAACTGAACATACCTTGCATTATGAGAAGGTCATAAGCCGCGGGAAAGAAAAGGGAGAAGGTGACTGTGATGGCTGATCTTTTTGTCAACTTGACTACATCTTTAATCAATTAAATCCCAAACAGATAGACAAGACTGTGAGATATTTTTTGATTGGTTCATTTGAGGTGGGAAGACCCATAATAAGGCCACAACTTCTGGTTGTAACATACGTAAAAGTGATTGAAAGATAGAGGATTTAAGTTTTGATTTCTTTCCCAAACTCTTGCTGATACATTCTCTTATCCTGCTATTAATACATTGTCTGCTGGTATTAGGATCTGTTTCTTTGAGATTTTGAGGTAGATTGAAGGCCAACAGCTCCCTTGAAATTCCCTGGGACACCAGACTAGGATTTCTGAGGCATCCAGTCTTATGTACTTAACAACGATCATAGTCATTGTCTTCCTCTCAGGAGACAGCCATTATTGGACAAGCCAGACCACAAGTCCAATAAATTCTATATACATCTATGCATATATATATATATATGTGTGTGTGTGTGTGTGTGTATGTATTTATAATGATAGATATTCATTCTATCATTTCTATTCCTAAAACAGTCATGAATTAAAAGTGATATGTTTGAGTATCAAGGTTGCAAGGAATGGTGTTGTTTAATACTCAATTGTCAAATTGATGAGCTGGACAATTGCCATAGAAACAAATCTCTCCGCGCACATATAAGGAAGATTCTTGATAAGGTTAATTGAGGTGACAAAACCAACCCTAAATGTGGGCAGAACAATTCTATGTGGGGGATCCTGGTCTTAAAAAGGAGGAGAAACTTAGATGTAAAGAAATCTTTCCCAGTAAAGAAATAGAGAAATCATGTAACCAGCTGCTTCAAACTCTTGCTGCCATCCCTTCCCCAGTATAGTGGGTTAGAAGTTCAAACTGTGAACCCAAATAAGCACTTCTTTCCTTTAAGTTGCTGTTGTCTGATACTTCATCACGGCACCAAGAAAATTAACTAATTTAGATGCCCCTTTCCCTCACTTTATTTTATTTTATTTAAAAAGAAAACAGACTATCTTTTTTTCACTTTACATACGAATCCCAGTCCCCACTCCCTCCCCTCCTCCCATGCCCTCCACCTTCCCCCACTACTCCAATTCCCATCCACTCCTCAGAGAGGGTAAGACACATTGCTTTGCGGAAGGGCCAAGGCCCTCCCTACTATATCTATGCTGAGTAAGATATCCATCCAAAGAGAAAAGATTCCCTAAAAGTCAGTACAAACTGTAGGGATAAGTCCTGGTGCCACTGCCAGTGACCCCCCAGTCTGCTCCAGCCATACAATTGTCACCCACATTCAGAGGGACTAGTTTGGTCCTATGCTGTTCCTTCCCAGTCTGGCTGGAATTGGTGAGCTCCCATTAGCTCAGGTAGACTATTTCAGTGGATGAACCTATCATGTTCTTGACCTCTTTGCTCATATTCTTACTCCTCCCACTCTTCAACTGAACTTTTAATGTCTCTTAAGAACCTTAATTTTGTAGGGCGGTGGTGGCACAAATCTTTAGTCCCAGCTCTCAGGAGGCAGAGACAAGTTTAATATCTGAGTTCAAGGCCAGCCTGGTCTACAGATTGAGTTCCAGCACAGCTAGAGAGAGCTACACAGAGAAAACATGTCACCAAAACAAACAAACAAAAAAGAAGAATCTTATTTTCAATATTGACAGAACACATAAACAGAACTGGTTTTTATGTTTTAGTTTTAATTCAAAATAGTAAAATTTGTTCTTTGGTACATAGTTCTTTATTGACAAATGAATAATGTTGTCTAATCATCACCGTAATCAAGATATATAACAATTATATCCCTTTCCCCAATACCCACTAGTATCATCTTTGCAGTAAAACTTTCCTCCCCAACCCTCAAGCAAAGTCACTGACTGATTCTGCCTATCTTTAGAGCTTTTGGTTTTTCAGAATGTCATACAATTTGGGCCATAGTCTAAAGCCTCTTTAGTCTGGCTCTTTCTACTTTAACATAATTCATTTAAGATCCTTTGAAGTAGCATGTGTAAATAGTTCCTTCTTTTTAAATGATGAGTGTGTGATATCTCAATATATGGATCTATCCACCCATTTGCTTTGAGGGATACTGGCACTGTTGATGGTTTTGTGAAATTATGAATCAATCTACAGCAAATATTCGTGTTTATATTTTTGTTTGAATATAGATTTTGTTTCACCTTAGCAATTATCGGAAGGGGCATTATGAGATCATATGGTAGGTATATATCCTTAACTTTAAAAGAAATTGCCAAACTGTTTTCCGAGCTGCCGCACCAGTTTCTGACTTCCACTAATAATGTTCCAGGCTTCCAGCTGCTGTGCACCTTTGCAAGCACATGGCAATGTTAATTTAGTTTAAAATGTGGTACAGTGGCATGGTATTGTAGTTTTAGTTTTCATTTCCTCAATGCTTAATGTTAATGACCATCTTTGTATTGTACCAACCAAGTGTACTTTTAAAAGAATCTTTACCTTTAGAAGGATTTTCAATTTGCTAAAAAATAAATAGATAATAGAAAGTTCACACACCACAGTCAATTACCATATTGTTCATACTTTATATTAGTAAGCAAATACATTATAATTAAACTAATATTAACACATTACTAAAACCCTTAATTATTCATAGCTTCTGGGCTTGTTATTTAGAATCATTTCTTGTTCAAGGATACTACTTAGTCTATTTAGTCACCGTTTCTCTGTAAGCTGCCAATTTTTTCAAAAGAAGATTTTTATTTATTTGTTTGCTTGTTTGTTCGTTTGTGCATGTGACTGGGATCCACTGTGTACCACTGCACACACATGGAGGTGAAGGACCAATTTTGAGAAGTAAGTTGCTTCCTTCCACCTTGTCGAGGCAGGTCTCTCTCTTTGTACTGGCTTGTACCCCGGGTTAGCTGGCCCTAGAGCTTCAAGGCAATTGTTCTGTCTCTGTCTCCCATCTCACCATAGGTATATTTGAATTTCAGATGTGTGCCACAACACTTAGCTCTTTTTCTCCTCAGTTTTATTAGTTCTTTCAGAATCTCATACACTGTAGTTGGATTCCTATTTCCCCTTTCCCAAACTCCTTCCAGATCCACCCCCTTTCTACCCGCCCAACTTTGTGTCCTTTTTTCAAACCCTGGAAGTCCAATTTATGATACCCATGTACTCCTGTGTGTGAGGCCTTCTGAACACATGAGGGGAGCTGCACATGTGAGCTCCAAGCAGTTGTGGCAGAACACATGCGCAAGCTCAAGTCAGACAAAGCCCCAGCATGGAGAGGGGAGGTGAGCAGGAGTCCCATCTCTAGCTGAGGAGCTCTTGGCAGGTGATAGTTTCTGCGAGAGGGACCGTCCCTTTCCACCATCAAACATGAGCCATCAGCTCCCTATACTCCTGACTCTAATGTTTTCTCCCATTTTCCTTGGTTTTGGTATGTTGACAGTTTTGAGGAGCACTGGTCAGGTGTTTTACAGAATGTCTCTCAGCTGGGATTTACTTGATACCTTCCTAATCATTACTTGAAAGTTATTGTTTTTAGGAGAGAACTCCAGAAATTCTCATGAGTACTGTCAAGATGATTTTTCAGTTTCTATTAACCTTGATTATTTGACTTAAGTAGTACTTTTCAGGTTTCTCCATTGTAATGACCCCGTCTTAAAATTGCTTTCTATTTGATACTCTCTGTAATAAAGTCAGAGTTAACGAGGAGGGAGTCATGCTCCACCTCTTTAGAGGTAGTTTATTTACAGAAATTATTTGAATTCTGGACCTGTTTGCTTAATGACTTTGAGTCTATAATTTCAAAGGCATTTATTTATCTTCTTCATTTAATGTATCAGAATGATAAAATATGATGGGATATACAATATCTCAGAACATTTGCCACACAAGGTTCTCACTGAAGAGATCATTAAATGAGAAAAACATACGAGAGAATATGCACAAGACATGGAAAGCAAAGATAAACCATATATCCATATATATGCATATGTGTATCAATAGGTTGTGAAATATCTTCTTGCCAAACTGAAAACTTAAAAACGACACTGAGAATAACAGAAGAAAAGGTGTGTAACCATATTAATCCATAGTTAAGATTTTTAAACACGAACAAAATACAAAGCAATTGGGTATTATGGTAGATCTCAAGAGACATAAGAAAAATTTCAAGTATGTTTATTAAGTTGAAAACATTAATATTAATTGATTTAATAAATAATATGGTTAGTTAAATGTGGCTATTTAGAACAACCACAGCAAAAGACACACCAGAAGGAATAACCTAAAAACCAGGAAAAGAAATTCAGCCTATGGTATAGAGAGTTGGGAAGAAGAAAGAGATTAAATGAGTCAAATATGATCTCCATTTTTTCCTTTAAGTGTTGAAAGCATCTACTGTGTAGTCAGAGATGTCATCTGCTGAAGTGAAGAACTGAGGTTGACAATGGAACTGGGAAGCAAGGCTGGTGCCAGCTCTATATGAACCCATTGCCAGAGATGGGAGAAAAATTATCCTCTCTTAAGACATCCATCCCTGGGTTTCCTCTTTCTCAAACCCAATAGTTCATAAGAAAGTAGAAAATTGGCAGATCTCCTTAGGAGAGGTTGTATGGAAAGCAGAATCTTCAGAGTGAAAATGAGATCTTAATTAAGGAAAGATATGAAGAAAATATTCAAATAAATGAGGTGACAAAGAATTTCTGCTATTTTCATAACTTGAACTTGGACTGTGCAAAAATTTCAGTGATGACCGTGAAAGGGCTGGAAGAAAGGGCAACCAATGATGGACGAGAACTGGGGAAGGAAGTCGTGATTTGATGAGGGTAGAAAGACGTAAGATAATGGAGCGGTAGGGAGTTGTCTTTGGGCGGTGATTGGAGAGTACAAGCAAGAAGAGCACAGATGGTGTCGGTTGCCCACAAATTTTCAAACGTTGTTTCACATTGTTTTGTATCCAAAATGAACTGGTGCTACCAAGTCTCCCTAGACAGTTTGTTGTGTTCAAGTAGAGCTAAAACGAGCATCCTACCATATTGACCCTCATTCCATCTCTTTTCTTCCTCTCCCAGCTCCTCCTTTCACATCCCAATATCACATCACACTAATTATTACCTCTGGACAGTTAGGTGGCGAGACCACCAGACACACCCACCGAAAACATTGGTCAACCTCGGGGACATAAGACAAAGGTCGCCACCTAGTGGTCAAACACCAAAACAACCAAGAGGAGGCTTCCATATAATGTAAATAATAGTAATAATAATAAAAGTGTCTTGATTTGAGTGTGCCTCACAATTGCATTGAAGGCTTTTTTAAGGCAGAATGCCGGACTCTGCTCCCATAGTGTGATTCTGGGTTGAGAATCAAAAACTAAGCACTTTTAACTTGATGCTGATGTTGCATTGCTTCAAGGATCAGGTTTCTCAGAGCTTCAACCCGCTGCTTCACTTTGAAGATATGCAGGGCTTTACTTGGCTCTGCACAACTGGTAGAATTAGGGTTTTCAATGTACTGCATTATTACTTTGAAATGCATGTGGTATTGCTTGGGCAACAGTCTCATTCTTTTTTATGTCCCTAGACAGAGTAAACACTTAACAGATGAAGGAGCGGCACCCATTTTCCATGAACGGGTTGGATGTACTATGTTACACTTCATATGTCTTCTATTGTTTCAAACATTTTCATAATCATGAACAACTTTAAAGTTAAATCCTTCCTTCAGAACTCTGTCTCTTACCATTTGCTGACATGATTAGTTTGGTGGGCTTTAAAATTTCTTTTAATTTTATTATTTTTAGTTACATCATGTGGATGTTTGTATTGGGATATCTGCAGGTGAGTGCAGGGACCAGGAAAAGCCAGCGGTATTAGATCTCCTGGGACTGGAGTTATAAACCATTCGAACATTGAGAGCCACTGAACTTGGATACTGGGAAGCTAGCTTGGGTTCTTTGCAAGAGCAGTTAGTTCAGTGCTGTTAACTGCTGTGCCATCTCTCCAAGGTCCTGATGCATATTTTGGTGGGACATTTTTACACTAAAAATTTCCCTTCCCGTGAGTTCTGTTATGAACACTAGCGAGTGAGAAACGGACATCACAAACCCTGACCTACAAAAGGCAACGCTACGAACAAAATTAGGCATAGGCTCCTGGATTTTACGGCTTTAACAAAAAACTCAACTATAAGATTGGTGCAAAAGGATTTGCAATCAGATTGTGATTTTTAAGTCATTATAATTAGACTTAAATGTGTACCTAGTAATATAACTGTAAATACTTGCGTACCCCTGAGGTATAAAAACCCATGCTTCGTAGGATTTGATCAACTCTTGGAAAGCATATCATACATCCTGATGGTCATGGAAGTGTTTTGATTGCAAAGACTGTTGAGGTGCTTAAAGAATATGTAGTTACTTGGCAAGTGTAACAAAGGATAAGGCAAATTTTATTATCCCAATTTATTCGACGTTTGAAGTGTTGATTGTATGAAATCCAGCCAGTGCTGTCATGGAGATGTGGGTGTGTTCTACTAACCAACAGCAGCTGCAGGAGTTGTGGTTCTGCATGGATCGCACAGATCTGCTGAGCATTCTTCTCAGGTGGGACGAGTTCCCCAGGATTCAGAAACCTGAACCACTGAACAGTGACTGACTTTTTTTTTCTCTTCACACAATTTGGCCAGTCGGTGCATACACACCACTTTTTAGCACGTGCTTGATCACAATCTGATCAAAAAGTGGCTCCTTGCGGCAATGGCTAGGAGAAGGCATTTCAGGACAACAGCTCAAATGATTTCCTGAGTGTATTTTCAGGTAGCTTATGAGGCACCTCCTCACCAAGCCTTTTTGCCTTTCCACTTTCCTATGCAGGTTGACCCTTTCCTATGCTGGTTGATGTTGAATTCTGACACTGGATTCTCTGGCAATTTTAATTCTCCAGCAATTTTAAGTGGATCGTTTAGATAATTGCTTTTAATTGGTCACTGTCAACTTGTGACAGTGGCCACTATGCCCCTCATTTTCCAAGTTCTCATTTCATTTTCAGACTTCCTGGCCTCCCAGTGCGCTGTATTCTCATTAGCAGTCCCTGAGACAAATGAGTCTTCATGCTGCTGACTTGCCTTTGCCTCTTTACAACACATTTTGAGATGAAATAAGACATTGCTTGGATTAGCTTTTGGCCTAACATCATTTCTATAGTATAAAATAAATATAAAATACATATCAAATAATAAACCATTAGCCAAAAACCCTGAAATGAATAATGTGCATTAAGATGTTGTATGACAGAACCATGTTCATTTATGAGTCAATATCAAATCTAAAGAACTTCAACAATGCAAAACACACAATTACTTCTGTGCCAACCTCTTACTAACAAATCAGTCATGCAAATCAATGCAAATTTGTGGCTATAAAATGCTGTTAATGAACTGGGAATGGTGGTACCCACCTTTAATGTCACTGCTCAAGAGACAAGGGAAGCCAAATTCTGTGAGTTTCAGGCCAACGAAGACTACAGAGTCAGACTCTGTCTCCAAGCCTCAACAGAAGAAAGCTCACATGCTGTGAATAGGGAATGGTAAGCAGGGGGGTAATTTTCAGAATATTGTTCTCAGATTGTAATATTCAACTTTAAAAACAGGCTACTGATGTTTTATTAGTACATTTGTCACAGTTATTATTAGTATCTTGCTGTGATTTCAAATGTATATGTACTTTTGATGCCGTCTTATGATTTTCATATCCTGATATCCACATGTCTGTGTAATCCTTTTCCTCTTGAGGGTCAGTGGGATCTATGGGTTTTTCTAACCCACAAAATGTGGCAAAGGTGATGGATTTCATGTTCTTGATTATACTATGGGAGACTCCTACTTGCTTCTTGGGTACAATATTTGTCCCTCTCCCCTCCTATCCCATTGCTGGCTGGAAAAAGCAACTTGCCATCATAATTCTTAAAGCAAAGGTATCAATATTAGATTGATACAGAAGTAATAGTAGGTTTTGCGTTGCTGGAATTCATCTTAGTCTACCACTAGACCCAGCTTGGAGTGGAATCTTAAACCTTCTAGATGAGAGTTCAGCCCTGAGCAAGACTGAGAAGGACCCTGCAGGTAGTCATGGCAGGGAAACAAAGTACAGAGGTAAGAATGAAAACAGTTCAGATTGGCTTTGTCAACCTAGATCAAGACTTCAGACAGTCTGATGCCAGGCAGTTTATTGGCAGCATATTTAATAAATCCAGTATAATTCTGAAAAAAGTTTCCTGGCGTAACACAAGCCCCAGTGCACACGGAGACATAATTACATAGAAACTCAACTCAGGATACAGGCCATTTCACCTGGGAAGATGGGCTCTAGAGATAGGCTACCTGTGCTAGCTTAAGGGCCTAAGAAAGGGTCTGGCCTGATCTCAATCATATAGTGTGGAGGTCATTTGGGCTATTAGCCACATCTGGTCCTGGTTGTGGGGACTTGGGGGAGCCTCTGGCTATGCAAGTGATGCAAAAGTAATTTAGATTACTAGTTATCTCTAGTGCTGGTTGTGGGAGCCTGGGAAGTCCCTGGCCGTAGGGGTCATTTAGATTACTAGCCATCTCCAGTCTTGGTTGTAGGAGCTAGATATGGCCTGGTCCAACAGATAATGAATTACCTCCAACAGATAATGTTAATTACCTCCAATTCTCAGCTTTTTTGAATGGAAGAACAGGTTTTACATCTTTCTCATTGGAAAGACAATCCCTTGTGCTAAACATTCCTGATTTCTCAGAAGCTTTGTGGGCTCATGGACCTTCATGCTGTGCTCCAAACACAAGACCATGAGGACAGTATTACTAAGACTCATCCAAGCTGTGTCCAACATCTTATGACTACTGACATTTAAAATGTCTGGGGTTTAATTTTTTTTTCATTTTTAATAGGCTCAAAACGAGGGCAATCTACAAGTATATGCTAGAGCACACCAATGTCTGAGCTTTCCTCAAAGTTTAAAAAATACTAAAAACGAGAGCAGAGGCTTTAATTAAGATGATGTAGAGTTTCTCTTTTAAAAAATGAAAATTTTTGCTGTGAGAGCTTCTCTGTCAGGGACCAGAGACACCACACTTGGTTGAAACTCAGGTAGTCTAACTTTGCCTTCTTTACCCTCTTCCATCCTGGTCTCCCCAGTCTACTCTTAGACATGCAACTGCTCACTAACCTCAGTCCCTCCTCACTGGTCACTTTCATTCCCTTGGGACTTGGCCTTATCATAATGTCAGATGCCTAAATGCCAGCACACAAGCACACTGTGAACGACCAAGACAGTCTGCCTCTCCCAGAAGTCTATTGTAATAGACACTGGGAAAAGTATTTTAGCTGAAGGACAAAGATAACCCTAGTTCTTCCCTGTCACCCCTTTCAGCCATTCCTTCTAACCCATCTCCACTCCTTTCTAGCTCCCCAACTACTTGCAGAATCACCCTCTACCAGGAAACCCACAGCCACCATATTTGGTTAGGACCCAGAAACGTTCTTTAACCAGGGACCCCACAGCTGCCATACTTGTCTAGCACTCAAAACTGCTCTCTACCAGGGACCCGACACCCATTACACTTGTCTAGGATTCAGCCATTCCTTCTAGCCCATAACTATTCTTTTGTGACTCCCCAGCTACCCGCAGAACCATGCTCTACCAGAGACCCCCACAGCTGCCATACTTGGCTGGAATCAATGTTAGGGTAACAGCAAACAAAGAATGAAATATCCACTCAACAAAGGCCATGGCCAAATAACTACATCAAGAAATACCTCCACCATCGTAATTCTGGAGGCCTAGATGCCAGCACAAAGACACATACCATGAATAACCAAGGTAGTATACCTCCCGCAGAAGCCTATTGTAAAAGGTCCTGGGTAATGCAATTTAACTCAAGCACAGGACAAGAATTTCGAAGTTGTAATTATGACTATGTCCAAGGACCTTAAAGGATATGAATAAATACCTAAATGAAACCATAAAATACAGACTATTGGATGAAATAATGAAAACAATGCAAGGCATGAAAATAGAAC
Source organism: Myodes glareolus (assembly GCF_982192425.1). Lineage (NCBI taxonomy): Eukaryota > Metazoa > Chordata > Mammalia > Rodentia > Cricetidae > Myodes > Myodes glareolus. The sequence continues at coordinate 130,902,262 of NC_142053.1, read as the reverse complement.
GTTAAAAAAGAAATGAAATCACTTAAGAAAAGCTAAACGGGGGCTGGAGAGATGGCTCAGTGGTTAAGAGCATTGCCTGCTCTTCCAAAGGTCCTGAGTTCAATTCCCAGCAACCACATGGTGACTTACAACCATCTGTAATGAGGTCTGGTGTCCTCTTCTGGCATACACACAGACAGAATTATGTATACATAATAAATAAATAAATATAAAAAAGAAAAGCTAAACGGAAGTAAAACTCACAATGAACAACTCAGGAAGCCAAACAAAAACCTCAGAGGAAAGCCTCATGAGCCAACAGACTGAGAGAATCTCAGGCACTGAAGACAAGGTAGAAGAAATGAATAGCTCAGTCAGAAAACATTAAATCTTAAAAAAAAATACACCTGTTACAAACCATCCAGAAATCTGGAACACTATGAAGAGATCAAACTTAAAGATAATAGGTATACGAAGAAGGAACAGAAACCCAGAACAAGTGCACAGAAAATATTTTCAAACAAAATCGTAGAACAAAATGTCCTCAATCTAAAGAAAGAAATGCCTATCAAGGTACAGGAGGCATACAGAACACCAAATAGACTGGACCAAAAAAGAAACTCCCATTACACATAGTAATCAAAACATGAAATGTTCCCAATCCCCTAGGCTAGTGGTTTTCAACCTTTCTAATGCTGTGGCCCTTTACTACTGTCTCTCATGTGGTGATCCCCAACCATAAAATTATTTCTATTACTTCTTCATAACTATAATTTCGCTACTCTTAGGAATCATAATGTAAACATGTGTCTTCCAATTGTCTTAATTGACCCCCGTGAAAGCATCATTCTACCCCAAAGGGATTGAGAACTGCTGCCTTAGACTTATGTTTATCCCAGATGCCTCCTCCCCAGACCTTTATCTTAAGCATTGCTTTTCAGTCAGTAGAACCCATCCTCACACAAGGTGTCACATTACTTTATAGCTTGGTGACCTCTCTGTTATCTGCATGACAGATACCCCACCAGACCCTAGGCTGTTAAACTACAGAACTCTTCTTTATGGAAGAGGTCATATGCACTTTGCTTTAAGCTTCATTGTGCATTGAGATAATTGTTACCAAAAAGTCCCCCCCCCCGCAAAAAGAAAAAAAAAACTGTGCTATATTTCAATGTCTAAAATGAAAACTTTCTGGTGTTAGGCTCTAAAAGTTTGAACCAGCACTGATAAGTGAGTAGTGTTGAATTGAATTTGCTTCCTGCCTCCCACAGGTTGGCTCTAGCATTTGTAGGGACCCTCAGAAGTACCAGATCGGTTTGGCATAGAATTCTACCAGGCCTACAAGGAAGAATTAATGTCAATCCTCCTGAAATTACCCCACAAAAATAAACTGAAGGAACATTCCTAAATTCTTTTTATGAAGCTACTATACAACTGAAAGAACATTCCTAAATTCTTTTTATGAAGCTACTATACCCTGATACTGAAACCACACACACACACACAAAAGACCCAATAAAATAAGAAAATTATAGTTTGCATGGTGGTGCCAATAGACTAAAAAGAAAGTGATCATTTAATTAGTCGCAGAAAAAGTCTTTGATAAAATCCAGTGCGCCTCATGATAAAAGTCCTGGAGAGACTGGGATACAAGGGACATACCTAAGCATAAGAAAGTCAGCCTATGGTAAGAATATAGCCCACATAAACCTAAATGGAGAGAAACTCAAAGCAATTCCACTAAAATCAGGAACAAAACAAGGATGTCCACTCTCTTCATGCCTATTCCATACAGTAACCGAAGTCTTGGCTAGAGCAATTAGACAACTGGAGGAGACCAGGCGAATACAAATGGGAAGGAAGAAGTCAAAGTATGCTTGCTTGGTATGACTTTTTTTTTACATTAGTAAAACCCAAGAAACTTCTATAACTGATAAACACTTTCAGCAAAGAAAGAAGATATAAAATTTATACACATAAATTAGTAGCCTTCTTATATATAAACAGACTGAGAAATAAATCGGGGAAAGGGTACCTTTCACAACAGCCTGAAAATTTACATACAGGTAGCATTATAAGGACTGAACAGGTTATAATTAGAAATATATGTGAATGTATATACATATATATAAGCAATAGCAATTATTAAAAAAGAAGTTATGAATTTCAAGAAGAGCAGGGAAGGATATATGGGGGATTTGGAGGGAAGAAAGAGAAAGGAGAAATATTGTAATTAAATTATAATTTAAAAAGTTAAAAGGAAAAATAAAAACAATAGTATCTTGGAATAACTCTAACCAAGCAAGTGAAATATTTATATATATTCAAAACCTTAAAACATTGAAGGGAGAAATCAAAGAAGACATCAGAAGATGAAAAGATTTCTTGCGCTTGTGGGTTGGTAGGATTAATTAGTTAATTAATTAATTGTGAAAATGACCATTCTACCAAAAAATCTATAGATTTAATGAAATTTCCATCAAAATTCCAACACAGTACTTCAGAGAGAGTGAAAAATATTCTTAAACTTCCATATGGAAACACAAAAATTTCAGAACAGCTAAAACAATCTTTAATAATAATAATAATAGGGGGCTGGAGAGATGGCTCAGAGGTTAAGAGCAGTGCCTCCTATTCCAAAGGTCCTGAGTTCAATTCCCAGCAACCACATGGTGGCTCACAACCATCTGTAATGGGGTCTGGTGCCCTCTTCTGGCCTGCAGGCATACACACAGACACAATATTGTATACATAATAAATAAATAAATATTTAAAATAATAATAATAATAAAACAGCTGGAAGTATCACCACTCCCAATTTTTTTTACAGACCTGTGGTAATAAAAACAGTATGGATTAGCATAAAACAGACATGTGGGTCAATGGGACAGACTTCGATATCTGAACATAACTCCCCAAACCTATGGACGCCTGATTTTTTTTTTTTTACAAAGAAATCAAAAACAAACTTTGAAAGAAGAGCAAGTTGGCGGTGGTGGCACATGCCTTTAATCACAGCACTCGGAGGCAGCGGATCTCTGTGAGTTCGAGGCCAGCCTGGTCTACAAGAGCTAGTTCCAGGACAGGCTTCAAAACTACAGAGAAACCCTGTCTCGAAAAACAAAACAAAACAAAATACAAACAACAACAACAACAGAAAAAAAATAGTAAGAAAAGAAGACGGCATCTACACCAAATGGTGCTTGTCAAACTAGTGGCTGCATGCAGGAGGTAAATAGATCCATATCTAACACCCTGTACCAAACTCAATTCCAAATGGATCAAGGTCCTCAATGTAAGACCAGTTATTCCTGAACCTAACAGGAGAAAAGTTAGGGAATAACCTTGAATTCATTGTCACAGAAAAGGACTTTCTGAACTGAACATCAGTAGAATAGACATTAAGCTCAACAATTAATAAATGGGACCTTATGAAGCTAAAAAGTTCTGTAAGGCATAGGACACCATCATTCAGACAAAAAGACAGCCTACTGAATGAGAAAACATCTTCACTAATTACACATATGACAGAGGATTATCTAGAATGTACAGAGAACTAAAAAACTGGACATCAAGAAAACAAATAAACCAATTAAAAATAGGGTATAATTGAGTTCTCAAGAGATGAAGCACAAATGTCTGAGGAACACTTAACAAATCTTCAACATCCATAGCCATTGGAGAATTGCAAAGTGAAGCTACTATGAGATTTCATCTTACTTCAGTCAGAATGGCTAGAACCAATGCAACAAATGACAGCACGTGCCCTTGGGGATGCAGGAGAAGGGGAACCCTTAGCTATTGCTGGTGGGGGTGCAAGGTTGCACAGCCACTACAGAAACCACTGTGGAGGTTTCTTAGAATGATCACAGGATTTGTCTGTGCCTACCTCTCTTAGGTTTATACTCAAAGAGTCTACATGTTGCTACACAGACACTTGCTTATCCATGTTTATTGCTGCTCTATTCATAATAGCCAGAAACTGCATATACCCATTTGGAAGTTATTTTGTTATGGGAGATAAGCTGTACTGTGGGTACAGAGGTGTGGATGAGTTAGAGAAAGATGGGGAAGGATATAGATAGATAGATAGATAGATAGATAGATAGATAGATAGATAGATAGATAGATAGATAGATATACAGACACTTAGAATCAAACTTTAAGAGAGTGTAACATTTGATAAATTTGTCCACAGGGATAAAGCCATGTAAAATTACCTCCAAAACTTAAAACCTACAAAAAAGGCTTCCTGAAGCCTGTAGTTCTGAACTATTTATCCTGGGCCTTTCAGAGGAGCTAGGACCACTGTCCTAAGTACTAGTGGACTGAATTGGTGTCTGCCCTCTAAAAGCCTATAGTCTAAAGGGAGAGAGGGGGAGTATAAAGAGCACATCAGAATTGCATACAGTATCATTAGCATTGTGAAGGACTACTTCTGAATGTGTGAACATATGAGCTGATGCCATAGTATAAAGTGGATTTAACTAAGTGGGGGAAAGCTAAGTGAAGGAGACCTTTTTAGATAGAGAAAGTACCGAGCAATGAGGCTGCGGGATTCTTCTGCAGAATGAGTTTGAGCCTGGGATGAGTGTGGAAGTGGTCAGGAGTCTGAGTTAGATGTCCAGAGAAGACACGTCATATGTCTTAGAACTTCATTTTGTGAGCAATGAGACCAATAGGAAGAGGTTGTGTTGGTGGACTGTTTGAATAGCAGATATGAGCATAGTATTGTATATGCCTTATTCTCAGAGTTTGGATGAAAACAGGGGATTACCTATTTAATGTCCACCACAGTACCCTTTCACTGAAACGAGAGGAATATTAGTTGCAGAGTGTGGCAGAAATGGTAGCAGGTATGAAATCTGAGCATCATTCTAGCAAGGTCCAGAGGATTCTGAGAATGCTTCCATACCAGGGTATACTTCGTAAAATAGAGAATTGTTTATAAAAGATTTTTATTAATTGTTTGATTCTTATGACAGGATTATTTGATAAAGAAAATAGCTACCAGCATGTGGGAACATGATCAAATCCTGTCCAAAACAGATAGCATTATCTAATTTATTCACAACCTCATTAGTTTTCTCTGCCTCTTTTTACTCTTACCTACTTTGTTAGAAGATAAGTAACATTTCTATATTTATAAAACGACTATAAATGTCTAGTCATTAATAAGTCTTTGCAGCAATATCCTTTTAAGCATAGCTCAAATAAGGATTTTTCTCAATTAGAAGTCATTTGTTCTATCTCCTAATATGTTTAGTCTGCTATTTCACATTTACCAAACTGATAAATGAAACGTATCAGGACAGGGATTGTATAGTTTTTAAGCACTTTGATTTATTCACATTTAACCCAAGACATTTTAAAATCAAGAAGATTATTCACTAATGGCCTTTCCCCAAATTATTTCCTCAGTGAAAAATACAATCAACTCAGTGCTGGAGGAGGCGAATTCCATTAATTATTCCTTTAAGATAGGAAATGAATACCTTGAGGGAAAATGAGCATTCACATACATGCCATGCCTTCACTCAGTTAAGGACAGAGAGCTACTCTAGGTTGTCCTCCTTCACAGAAAAGTCTGTCAGATATTCTATGCCTGGAGGCTGAAGATGGATGCCCCAATGTTACAGATGAACCTTGGGTGACTGTCCAGGCAGCCAGCTGTTTCTGTCATTTCTCACATGCTCTGGAAGTTGCTTCCTTGCATTTCCTGCTTACTCAGGGAATATTATTTCCTTCTTGGGTCTCTGAGGGAGTTGAAGACTTTATAGTTGTAGTTTTCCTTGATACCAGATTCAGAAAAGAAATTCATTTAAGAACCGTAAAGTGTATAAGGTTGAGAGACATAGAAAGATAGTTTTGGTAAGGCAATTTAGAATAGAAAGTGAATTAGGTACAACCATTTGGACTCACCAAAATAGGTTAGAAAATGGAGCATTTTCTCTGAATTTGTCAAATGTTTCTGGATAAGACATTGTTGGTGTATTTATTGCCTGTATATGTTGTATATTGTTATTGTATATAGTTTTTCTTATATTAGTTATAACCTTTTTATTTTAGACCAAAAGGGGGAAACATGGTGATATTTTGTTTGTGTTCTAACAAATAAAGCTTACCTGAGGATTAGAGGGTGGAGTTAGCCACTAGTTAACCATAGAGGTCTGAAGACTTGTGTGGGGACACACAGATGTGAGCCTGTTCCACCTTGTCTGGATGTCAGAGAGGTTGAGCTTACTTTTGCTCTTTCAAAGTTGTTGACAACAGCTGTGGCTACAAGCAAGATATCCCGACCTAGGGTGTGGTTACCTGGTGTTTTGAACATTAAGATGGTCCATAGAGGTGGATGTGCTCCACTCTGACCAAAAGTCAGAGACTTCAAGCCTACTTCTGCTCTCTTTTAAAATAGAAGACTTGACATAGGGAGTGTCTGAAGGCGTAAGTCACAGACAATCCCACACCAGTTTGGAATTATGATTAATAGAATGGTTATTTATTCAAAGGGGAAAAAACTTACAGATTACCGTCCCAGACAACAGCCCCTCCGCGCGAACAGGAAAGGAGTCCAGGGGCCGGAAACGGAGCCGGAAGACAAAGACAGAGTGGAGGACAGCCGCTGCTTTTTTTTTAAAGGGAGAGAGACCACGCCCCAATGGGCTGGTAACTCAGCGGCGATTGGCTGAAGGAGCTGAAGGAACTCCCACAGCAAGTGTCTGCCTACAGGATCCTTGGTCTAGGGTGTGTTCACTGCATATTTCTGCCCCAACCATCATATACCTTTACTCAGGAAACGAGTCTCAAGTATTGAAGCAAGTAACTGTTCTGGTTGTCCTTTGTGTCATGTTAAAGCAGTCTTTTGCGTTCTTCTCCCCCTTTTGTATTGGGGTATAAAAGGGTATGGAAAATAAAAGCGGGTGAATTCAGCATTCAGTATTCACTGAGTTGCCTTCTTGGTACTATATGAGATAGTATATGTATATGTATACTATATGTCTCTGTATTTCTCTCATATCTCTGTTTCTCCTGCCTAACATTTCTAATCTTCACGCTTCTACCCTGGAATGTACGAACCTATCATAGCTAGGACCATGGCAGAAGTCACCCCAAAGTGTAGCTTATGACAGATCTTTATATACAGGAGACAGGAAGTGATATGGCTAGGCAGAGAGAGGAATATAGGACAGGCAGAGACAGGAGTTTGACCCTTTTCAGTCTGAGGGTTTCGTAGAGGTAAGAACTCTAGTGGCTGGCAGCTCTGCTTCTCTGATCTTTCACTTTTCACCCCCTAATATCTGATTCCAGGTTTTTATTATTAAGACCAATTAGAATTTGTGCTACTGGCCACAATTCTAAACTTGAGACCTGAAGATTACAGCCAGAGAATGGTATTATACACTGCCCAGAAGGAGGGGTGTTTTGATCAGAGCCTTGGATATTTAGCCTTTGGCCATGATTGAACAACCCACAGAATGGCAATATTCCCATATGATGTAATTTAGGTTTCTTTTGTAAGTAGTGGAACTCAACCTAGTTGTTTAGATTATGTTCTTCAGTAATAATATATCTGAAATGACCTGGCGTGAGTGAGAAGGAAACACGGAACACACAACAAAACCGCGTAGGAGTTTATTAGAGGGAGTGTGCACAGGCCTGGGAAGTCAGTGTGCAGAGAGAGAGAGAGAGGAAGATGGCGTGTCCAGCTTTTAAAAGCTGCCTAGCACATGCACACAGGGGGTTGATGTGGCTATGTCATACACATGACGGGGCTTATGCATGCATGCATGCAAGGGCTTAGATGAGCCATATGTGGATGATGCAATCACACATGTGTGTGGGTCACATGGAGGGGGGGCCCGGGGCCATTAGGCACTTCTACCTGAGGGCTTGTCCACACATGCATGGCCCTAGAATTCGGAAGTGTGAGCCTTATTGTGGCTGAAATCATAACAATGCCATCTGATGATAGGCATTTAAAAATTCTCATAATGATTTTTATTTTGTGAAAAAGTGAATATCTCTACATTATGATATTTTGATATATGTATATATAGTAAAGAGGTTAATGACAATCACACTAGTAAAATTTTCTCCCAAGTTACCGTTTTTATTTTATGTTTTTAGTAGCTTTTCAGTATGCAATGCAGTGTTGCTAACCATGGTCCTCCTGCTGTATATTAGACCTCTAGACTCACATCCTATCTTTATGACCGTAACTTTGCACCCTTAGTATCCTCCTCATGTCCCTGCCCTCTGTAACCACCATTCTACTCAGTTTCTATGTTAAGCATGTTTTGAGTTTGTATATACATGAGATCATGCAGCATCTTTCATCTCATATTTCGCTTATTTTACTTAAGATGATGCCCTTCAGGTTCATCCATATTGTCATAATGAGTTGTTATCAAAAAGACAAGAAAAGTGGTCCCACTGCAGCCTGGGTCTATGTTGAAGTCCGTCACCCATGTGGATGCTGGGATCAGGTCAACCATCTGAGTTTCTGTTGGGGCCAAGGGACATGCTGCACCCGGGGCCATGTATATCTCACGGGCCTGTGCTGCTACTGGGTGCCATAGTGACATCTGGGCCAGAGATGCAATGAGGGCCATATCTGGGTCCATGACCCGACTGGAGCCAGGGTCAGTGTTGATATTTGTGACCTGTGTCACCTCAGGGGACCATGGGAACCATGCCTGATGGAATCAGAGGGCAATAGTGAGATGACCCTGTCCTTTGCTGGCCCTATAGCGGGCCCTGTCCCTCTCTGGAAGCTGCAGCAAATGAACTGGCCCCTGCTTTCATGGGAGAGCTCCGTCCCCTTCGCACTTGGGAAAGGTGGCCCCACCCCTCACCATGAGCTGGGGAAAGCTGACTCTAAGGTCACCAGCAGCATAGGAAAGCTGGCTCCAACCCTCTCCTGAGACGGCGGGCCCCAGTAGCCTAGACTTAACTACCACCCAGGTCCACAGCTGGGCCTGGGGTTGGCCTACCTTAACATCCATCCCATCTAGGACCTGCTGGAGCTCATGAAGGGACTGGTGATGTGGAACAATACCTGCAGGATCTCCATGACTCAGGGAGGCTGCAGGATACCCCAGGCAAGTTTTGGTGAGGAACCAGTGATGATTATGTATCAGAAACCAGAGGCTTTGAACCAGGCCAGTGACTCATTGCAACAAATATTTGCAAGTAAAGCTGATTGCAAAAAAAGCTGATTAGAAAAAAAGGTGTACCATGTGACACACTGCAGCTCCCAATGCCACCAGGATGAATGAAGGAGGTGTTGCAGCTCCCAATGCCACCAGGATGAATGAAGGAGGTGTTGGAGAGGCAGGAAAGACGGAGGAATGAAGAGGTTTTGTTTGTTTTATTCTTTTTTTTGTTTTTCTCTTTGTGTTTGTTTGTTTGCTTGTTTTGATTTGATGTTTTAATGTCCGTTTGGGGGGCACTTCAAGAGGGAGGGGAGGTATGGAGGAACTGGGAGGTGAGCAGAATTAAGGCGCATGATTTGAAGTTCCCAAAGACTCAATAAAGAAATTATGTTTAAAAAAAAGACAAGAAAAATGTTTTTCAGTGTGTACAGAAAAGAGAAACCTTTCACATGGGAATTGAGAAGGTAAAGTAGATCAACAGTAAATTAGAAAATGGTAAGAAAGTTCTCTGAAAATTAAAAGTATGAACATGATGTGACCCAGTGATTTAATAACTAGATAACCTAAGGAAATTAAATCAGTATTTTGAAGAGATATTTATACTCTCATGTTCATGTAGCATTATTCTCTTCTGAAAATTAATATGAAATATTCTATTTAATCTAATAACAAAGATTCATGAGCTTAGTGAATTGATTACAGCTGTGAAAAATCAATAATTGGTTTTGTGTCACTGAAACAAGGTGAAAAGTGATAGTGTAGTCTCATTGTGTATATAGATATATACAGTTGCATATACTATGCAATCATTGATTGATTTATCAATTTCATTAGGATGGAAGCTTCATGAGGCTGGAGACATCTAGCTTTTCCACTTTTAAGTGTGTGAATAGATCATACCAAACCCTTCCCTCCATGTCATGTACAAATAGCAAAACTTGCTGAGCCAAGTGTCAGTGTTTATTGTCAAAATTACAATTTTCAAAAGTTCACAGGGCAGTTTTAAAGCTTGAATGAGGACCTTTTTAAAAAGTGAATGTTTGGATATGTAAAAAGTGGGTGAAAATATGTAACACGGGAGATGGGACTCCACATCAGGAGGTGGACTTGGAGAGTGGAGACTTTCACACAATCCCCCTCAAATTGGCGCCTGAGTAGACAGCATGCAAAGTAAGTCGTCATTTCCCTTCTATTCAGAACGGGGCATTTTCTTCTGTCTATATGCAGTCATGTTACAAGTGGCCTGGAATTAACTCCAGCATGGGGAATGTTGATAATAGCAGGATTGTTTATCAGAAATTCTCCTTTCTATAAGAAATCCCTTTGCCTGGAGATATTTTATCTGCAAGTTCAAGGAAAATCTTTATGTTGTGTGCAGAGCAGGGTGAGAGAAGAAAAAGAGGGTCTGTAGAAGTTTTATGACATATCTAGGAATGAATTCTATGATAATCAGTTTGTAAATGGGAGTGAAACTGATGAAACAAGGAATATTTTCTATAAAACTTACTAGGATCTTGTACCTTGTGACTAATGAAGTTAGAGCATATAATTCAATAGCTTGTTAGTACGTTGGAAGAGTCATGCAATCATGATGATATTCTAATTTTAAAATGTTTCCATTGTCCTCCAAAACAATGCTATGATCCTTTTCAATCATTCCTCATCCCCCTTGGTCCTTTAGGCCATGCCAATCACTAATGTGTCCTTTGCCAAATAGATTTGTCTATTTGAGATATTTTGAATAAATTGAATCATAGAATATGGTCCTTTGCTTTTGGCTCCTTTTCACTTAGTACAAAAATGTTGAAGGTTCATCTCTGTTGTAGAATTTATCAGTACACGATCATATTTCCCATTCCTCATCCAACTTTCCTTGTATCTGCATCTCCCCAACACATTCCTTCCCAATTCATTCTTCCTCCCCTTCTCCTCCTCCATGTCTTGATAACCGGCTAAGTTCAGTTAATGCTGGCCATGAACTTCCTGTGCTCCAGAATAGAAGAAACCACTGTTTGTTGTTCTATGTACTCAGTTAATGGTATTAAGTTACAGAAATTCAAGCAAATTAAGGCATACATATTTTTGGAGCAATGTCTTTTGTCCAAGGTCATATTTTCTATGTAGGCATCTAGCTACATCAACACTATTTATAGAAAAATAATTGTCTGGATTTTATGTATGTGGTTTTTGCATGCATATGTGCATGTGTGTGGGAACCTGTGAAGGCCAGAGGTCAACTCATGATTACATTTCCTCTATTGCTCTGCACATTGTTTTCTGAGACAGTCTCTTCAGTGGATCTGGAGCTCACTGATTTGGCTAGAGGCAGACTGGCCAATAACCGCCAAAGATCTGCATGTCTTCAACTCTCAGCACTGCGGATATAGACATATCCCATCACACCCTGACGGTGGGAACCGAACTTAGGTCCTCATGATTGCAAGCACATTATCTACTGAGCCACACATCCTCTTTCCCTCCTTTTTTTGACTCAGTGCCCTCATTGAAAATGACTATAATTTTGAAGGTTTATTTTTAATTCTTTATTTCATTTGTTTGTATGTCACTGTGCTTAAAAATAACTATCTCCTTTACTGTTAATTTGTAATAGATTTTGAAATTTGAAAGTCTAAGTCCTATACTTTTATTTTTTAGCGCTAGTTTTGGCTATTCTGAGTCCTGGTAGATTCTATATGAATTTTAGGATGATAATGTAATTTAGGCAAAGAAGTCAGTATGAATTTTCACAAGAATTATGTTGAATTTGTAAATCAGTTTGAGGTATCTAATCATCTTAGTGATATTATGTCTTATAAACCATGAGTATGGGTATTTTCTTGTTTAGAGCTTTCCCAATATTTTTAATCAATATTTTATTGTTCTTACTGGGAAAGTCTTGCATTTTTGTAAATATATTTCTGATTATTTTGTTCTTTTCTATGCTACAGTTAATCAAATTATTTCCCCCTTTAACCCATTAGTTTTGTATTTAGAATCCATTCACAGGAATTGTACTTGGGAATATGGCATGCCATTTCTATATATTAACAGTGTATAAATAGATGAGGTAATTGGTATAGCCATCACCTCAAACATTTATCTGTATCTTTGTAATATCAACAGTCAGGAATTATTTAATTTCCTTTTCAGATTGCTCCTTTGATTCTGTATATTGCTATAGTTTGAATGTGTCTCCAAAAAGTATGTTTTGAAAACTTAATTCTTACTGTGACAGTGATATGAGCCTAACGGGAGGCACTTAGGCCATAAGGCCTCCACCCTCAAGACTATATTGCTACTGATTGTAAAAGGACTTAAGCTCGGAGTTTGATCTCTTGTTTCCTCTCACCTTCTTCTGTAATGAGGTTCAGAAAAAAAGGCTCTCAAGAGGTGCTGGATCCTTGATCTTGGACTTCTTCAAGAGGTGCTGGATCCTTGATCTTGGACTTCTAAGCCTCTAGAACTATAAGCTAGTACATTTTAATTTACTATAAATTACCCAGTCTTGGGTACATTGTTATAGCAGCTCAAAATGAGCTAAGAGATATATCAACCTTGGATCTGGAAACTGTATTTGGACAGCTGTGATCAATATGAGAAAAGCGAAAGTATATTTTGGATAAACATAGAATCAAGACTATAAAATAGTTACTTTTCCTGGGTATGTTTGTGATGTATTAGTGCTTCCAAACTTTAATATTAAACACATGAATCTCCCAAGAATTTAATTAAAAGTCAGACTGTTGTCTTGGGCCTTGGGATGGGGCCTGGAGTTCTGCCTTTCTAGCAATACCTCAGTATATGCCTCGGCGCTTTTATTTATTATTTGCAAATTAAAATTTATTCCACATTAAAATACCTACAGTATATTATTTTCCCGTTTGACAGATAAGATGGGAGGGCAGGGTAGTAGAGGGAAGGCTATGATGTTTGTGCCACTATTGTACCAGGTGGATTGTATTGCCAGGCCAGGTGTTACTGTGGCCTGCAGGATTCACATCTGGGTAAGACTGGTGGTTATTTTTATCCTTCAGCAGTAGTAGTAGGAGCTAGTCCCCTAAGAAGGCTATGGCAGACACTGTTGTTTTACTGGTGATAATGAATGGTGCAGCATTAATACCATCCCTAGGGTGTCGGGCTATAAGTTTAAGACTGTGGGTAAGGCTCTGGCCATATGGCTGTGTAGGGAAGACTACAGATAAGTAACCACATTTTTCTACTACTTTTCATCAGAATATTAGATAATTTATGTTTCATAAGCAAAACATAAGAGACAATCTCTGTTGTCCTTAGCACCTTTTATTGAAGTATGACCCTTGATGACAATATGGCAGGCATATCAACGTCAGCCAAGAGGGGAATGGTGGAGGACACAAATGCACAAACAGTAAGAGTCAGAAAAATAATAGCATTACATGGAATAGACAACTCCCCAAAATTGTACAGCAAACACTGATTCTTTATCTATATACACTGCCCCATGCCCCACCCCTTCTAAGAATTTAATCTTCAAATAATACCATATTCTGCCACAGATTTATTATTGGCATACATAGCTCCTCTGGCAATGAGAGGGAACTGCCAAGTTCCACATGCATAGAAGTAGCCAGAAGTATACCCAACTTCTACCCTTTGAGGTTTGCTACTAGAAAAGTAGCACCCTTGGGGAAGGCTAGAGTTGAGGATGTAGTTCTGGTACCCCACACATCTTTTTTGGCACACGAAGTTAAGTGGCAAACAGAAATATGAACCCAGTCTTGAAAGAGGCTTTTTATATTTTTACTCTTTCCTTTCCTATGCATCCAATTTCTCCCTGGCTTTAATTCCAGTATATCTGTCTCATTCTCTAAGATTCTACTTGGGTATTTACTTTATATCTTGACTGAGTCTTCAATCATTTGACTTGAGGAGCATCTATTATCTAGATCCTGGGGATGGGAGGAGAATGGGTGGATGACAGTGATCTTGCATTGGCTCCCTTCTATCCACCACCCTGCTTTCCTATTAGCCAGTGAGGTCTATGTAAGTTGTTTAAAGGGAAAGAGCAAAAGGCCAGTAACCTTTGGGTGGGGGTTGCCAATCTTCTGACCTACTTTCATGCCCCTATCTCCTCAGGGACCTTGGAGGATGGCTGATCCTAGAAACCAAGACCGGAGAGAGCTATCCCATGCCAAGTAGCACTGGCACTCTGCAGCGCTGTTCCTCACTGTGGAATGCCACAGCAGAAGAGGAGGGCATGCCGGTGTCAGTCGATTGAGCTCTGCTACTCAGCTTATTTTTGAGGTTATCTTTCAAATACTTTGGCCTTGTATTATGAATCCGACTCTATGAACTCTTTTGAGGTGGGATGAATGACAAAAATGAAAGTTAAGGCTTGGCTGTAGTCCAGTGATATAGCACTTGCCCAGTATATATAAGGCCTTGGATCCCACTTCCAACAATGCTAAAACAACAAACACACACAAACCACAGTTAATAGTATTTTTGGTATCATATACTTAAGGTATAATAAACATAACAAAGGCTACAAATACCCAGCCTATGGCCATGATATCTAGCACAGTGACTGCTCCTTGTTCAACTATAGCCAAACAATCTTCAAAAGATAAAACACATAACTCTCATACATCTTCGAATGATACAACATGTAACTCTCATCATCCTAGTATAAGACATCTGAACTGTTTTATCGATTGTCCTAGGGCCCATTGTTAAAAGAAGGTAAGGCAAGTGTGGCTCTATTCAAAGCATCTCCTCACCTCTCCCAATTTCCCTTTTGGTAAGTACTCAGCCACCCTGAATAGAACAGGCTAGAACAGCACAGCACTGCACTACATAGCACTTCACTCACAGCACAGCACTGCAGAGGACAGCACTGCACATCACACCACAGCACTGCACAGCACTGTATAGCACTTCACATCATACTACAGCACTGCACAGTACAGCACTGCATATCACAGCACCGGAGAGCACTTCACATCACAGTACTGCACTTCACATCATACCACCCCACTGCACATCACATCACAGCACTTCACATCATACCACCCCACTGCACATCACATCACAGCACTGCACAGCACTGCACATCATACCACCCCACTGCACATCACATCACAGCACTGCACAGCACTGCACATCATACCACCCCACTGCACATCACATCACAGCACTGCACAGCACTGCACATCATACCACCCCACTGCACACCACATCACAGCACTTCACATCATACCACCCCACTGCACATCACATCACAGCACTGCACAGCATAGCACAGAATAGCGGCTACAGAGCTTCATGCTCAGTACAGATTTTGGGGTTATGCTTAAAATAGTTTGTAATCTTCCACTTGAGGGGAGAATGGCGGTGCTGAAATATCAACAGTGGTTATTGTAGAGGCAGCAGTACAAAAAAAAAAAAAAAAGCATACCCGGCAAACCACAGAAAAGGTTGCTACCCCTTAGAATACCCTGCAGGCCAAGATTCTCCCAAAACACACTGTGGAGATAATGGAAGGAGTGGCCAGTACTTGTAGCAGCAGTGAAGTTCCTTGACAAATTCTTTGGTTGAATGAGGTAACACTGCAGCTACAATGAACCTCCGAGGACCCTGAGGAACTCAGCAGTAACGTGTGGTGATGCCTGGGTTTGGTAGTTTTGGGCTTCTGTTGTATTGTTACAGATAACATCAAGGACTGTACCCAGTTAGTAAGGAACAGAAGACTGAGCTAGATGAAAAGGCAGTTTGGTGGTAATTCCCCTCTTGCTATTGTCCTGAATGCCTTTCTAGGACAGAAGCTGGCTACCAATGTCAGGTCTTGGCAAAAGAGACAGTTTCAGTTCTTTGTACATTAATCTGTGGTTTTACCTTCCATTCTTTTCATGGTTTTCATGATCAACCATGGTTTGACGATATTAAATGTAATATCCATAGAGTTAAACTGATTAATTTGAAATTATGTGCCATTCTGAGAAGTGTGATAGGATTTTGCTCCATTCCACATGGATCATGAATCATCTATTTATCCAGTGTATCCATGCTATATAGGCTACCTCTCTTCAGTCACTTAGTCCCCTCAGTGACGAGATTAACAATTGTGGTAAATACGGGGTTTGGAACTAGCCAAGATTTCAGGCGTCCACCAGAGAGGATGCTTTAGCACATAGGCCCAGAAGATAAGGAGGGATACTCTATGTCTAGATCCTGGATGGATCATAATTTTCTCTGGAGTCTGGCCCTGGCTGAAAACTCTCATAGATTTGCTTGCTTGAGGCTAGCCAGTGAGAAAGCAGTTGTTGGAAGAGTGCCGTCCACACTTACTCTCACGCATTCATGCATCCTGCATTGTTCAGTCTTAGGAGAGTACTCTGGCTTCAAAAGGCAGTTAGAAAACATTGAACGAACTCTGTTCAGGGATGCCATGGCCATCTAGACCTCAAGTAAGCACACAGCCAAGCTATGGTAGGGAAGGTGTGCGTTCAAGGGGAGAACTTTCTTAGACACTTGAAGCTATGGTAGGGAGAATTCAATGTCTTGACACTTGATTACATAGCCAGGGTGGACTCCGGCTTACCTATAGAAAATGTTTTCCTTCTGGCTAATCTCCCCCTCTCTAACTTATTTCTTCTTGCCTCATTAGTTAAAAGGGAAAAAAATAACATAAAAATAAATAAAATCAAAGGCCATTTGAAATATAATACGAACCCTCTTCCTCAATACTGAAGCTCTATCCAGAAGTCAGTTGCAAAAGAAATATTAGCGGAGAAGAGAGTCAAGTCCTGGCACACGACTCCTGGAGATATCAGGGCAAGAAACAAAGTAGCAGGAAGGCCATAACAACAACACTGTCAACTAGCTGTTGGGGAGGGTAGACATGGACGCACTTTGTTTAAACCTGGGTTTTACTGGAAGGGAGGATGAATACCCAACATTTGCTCCCCTTATATGCAATCTCTCCTTCTGTGCCTCCTGCTGTCAATTTTGGGTGAGGGCCTGAAGCTGGTGTTAGGTGAATGCTTTCAACTCAAGCAAATCTGTGGACAATGGCTAAGCTAGGTCACTAGCCCTAGGGAAGAGGGACATTGCAAGGCAGTTTTGTACTGACCATGAAGAGGGTATGTGGCAAGGGAGAGGACTGATGATGTCTTTGGTGTCCTAGTACAGAGATGAAGGCACTTTAATGGTTCGATGGGCAGCGAAGGGCTCCCACTCACTGGGAAAGAGCATGGTAGTATAACCACACCTTGCTGTAGCCCTTCAAGGTAGAAGCTTGGGGCCGTCCCAGGCTCTCTTTGGGAGATGGCTGAAACCATCTGTGAAGTACTTTCTATATACTTGGCTAGTGCACCTGCTACGGGAGACCGAAAGCACTTTCCACTGCACATGGGCAGGGGTACAGTGGCACCCGCAGAATTAGAAATTGTTGGGCCCCAAGTTCAGGCTCTCTTTGAGGCATTTAAGTTGCTCTTCCCCAAGTTTAATCTTCTCCTCCAGCTCTCTCTGTTCAATGATGAGTGCAGATTTCATCTTCACAAAGTGCTGGTAATCTTGGAGCTGCTCCTGAGGCAGGTATCGGGAGACCATGCTGAACACCAGCTTCTCCCGGCGGTCCACGTGCTCCTTCAGCTCCTTAGCATCTGCCAGCTGGCTTGTCAGCTGCTGCTTCTTCTCTATCAGCACCAACTGGGGAAGGAGAGGACCAATTAAATGCTATCCCCATCCCCAGGCATCTGTACAGAAGTCTTTCACCAAGGAAGCACCTATACATTCTGCTAATTAACCAGTCCCAGATTTCCTGCTCTGGAAGCATTTACATACAAAGTTCCCTTTCCTATAGCTTGAGAAAGGCAAGCATGACAGCACTTTGGGATGGGGGTGTGTGCAATCACATCTTTCCGGCTCTAAGTCTGTCTTTAAAGCACGGATCACCACTTGGTTTGGTATTGAGGATGCCTCCCGTCAAGTTGAACTAAGTCCCTTCCATTTGCTGAACTGCGGTGATGCTTTCTGTATGGTGTCTCTGTGTGAGTGGACATGAGTTGGGGTGTGTATTTGAGGGTGTGTGCACGTGTACGGACCTCTTACCCTGGATCAAAGCTACTTGTATAGGGGAAGGTAATGGAGTTTAATTCAATAATAACAGAATGAAATAACCTATAAAATGGAGGGCCCCTTTGCAATTCTAAGGGGATCAGAGGCAAATTTACTGCTGCTGCTGCGGCTGTTTCTGCTTCTGCTTCTGCTACTACCCCCACCCCTATCATTACCATCACCATCAATCACTACCACTAACAGCTAGCACTGATTCCATATGGACTCTGTTTTGGACACTATTTTATGTAATTAACTTGGATTATCTCAACCATCACATAAAACACATGAAGCAGGCTGTATGCTTATTTCATTCTATAAATGAAGCAACTAAGACAGAACAAGGCTAAGTAAGCTGCTTATAGTCACACAGCTAACATGCAGAATATCTTGTGGTACTAGAAAACCAGTGCTCACACTCTCAATGCTGTTTTTTGGCTCCCTTAAAAGCTAAAGAGGCGTTTCTTAAAGCTACAGCCTCAGGAACAACATCTGTACCTTCTCCTGGTTGGTCTCTGAATCGATGCTGTTGAGAGCATTCTCTACCCGAGCCAGTCGTCCAGAGAGTGACAGCAACAGGTTGACCACTTTGTCCAGGTCCCCAACAAACAAATGATACTTTTCAAACTCATTGGATTTGCAGACAGCTTTTAAGTTGGCCTCCACCTCTTCTCCAAGGGCAGAATTGGCATTGATATCATCCTGGAGCCCTCGTTGGGCCTCCCTCAGGACAGAAAGTTTCCGGCCAATGCTTTCAATGAGCTGAATCTAAGAGGGTTAAATAGAAGACAAAGGATGAACTTGGACTTCAACAGAAACAAATTTGGGCTCAGCAGAGCACACACCTGTATCCTGCACAAGGATGGTGAAGGCAAGAACATTACAATTTGGCCTACATACTTGTCTAAATGATCAGACTAAAAATGGAAGGGGGAGGGAAGGAAGAATAGGGGAAGGAAAGACAGAATGGAGACTAAAGAGACAGAGTGAAATCTGAGCAACTGAAAAGCAATTCCAGGTTTCCTTCCCTGTTTGGTAGGAATTTCCATGTTACCACCAAAGCTTTTGGTATTGGTAAGCAGTACCCAGAGACCAAGCCACATTGTAAAATGCAACTGAGACTATAACAAATGTAACTAGAGAGCTTCTAAGGCCCCAGATTGGAAAGAATTGTCACCAGATATTTGCTAATCACTTTATATGTTTTCCTTTGGTGCTTATTACAGTGTGCTAGCTCCTTGCCCCCTTGGATCATCTTTGAGGCCTTTGGATGAGAATGAAAATTCTGCCCATCACAATGCCTGTGTTTGACCTCTAGATCTGCCAGTTTCTATCTGAAGGACCTGAATGATTTGACTTAATTGAGCTTCACTTTCTCTCTTTGCAGAAGGACTGTAGTTAAGGGTTGTGTTCATTACACTGAGTGGTAATGATTCAATAATAATTAATATGACTTAGCACAGAAAGTGTTCAATAAAAGGTAGGCCACTGTTATTATTATTATCCAATATGAGCCATTACCTCCACTCTCCAGAACCATTCAGGTTTAGCTCTCCACTACATGATATTCACAACCCCTATTCTTAAATTTCTGAATTGATTCTGTAGCTCCATTTGCTCAGTTTCTCTGCAGTGGGGCTATTCCTGTTCTTTCTCCAAGGCCCGGCTTTGCTCCCACCCTTTCTAGGGAAAAACCTCTTCTAGAAATCTCTTAGTGGCCTCTTTCTTTTTGGAGCTTTGAAGCATTTTACCCTAGGGGTATAGCTCAGTCATACAGTTCCTGACACACATAAGATACTGACTTCCATACCTAGAACTGCAAACAAGCAAACAGAAAACCCCAAACAAAGTAAAATAAAACTTCTAGAATCAGACTTTACAGAGTGTGGTGGTTTGAATAGGAATGGCCCCCACAGGCTCATATATTTGAATCCTTGGTCATTAGGGAGTGGTACTACTTGAGAGGGATGAGAAGGCAATGGCTTGTTGGAGTAGGTGTGGCCTTGTTGGAAGAAATGTGTCACTGGAGGTGGGCTTTGAGGTTTCAAAAGCTCAAGCCAGGCCCAGTGTCTCTCTCTTCCTATGGATCTTCCCATGTATCTCTATGCCTATGGATCTAGATGTAAAACTGTCAGCTGTAATGTCTGCCTGCCTTGCTGCCATGATGATAATGGACTAAACCTCTAAAACTATAAGCAAGTCCTGATTAAATGCTTCTCTTTATAAGAGTGTCTGTGGTCCTAGTGTCTCTTCACAGCAATAGAATAGTGACTAAGACACAGTGTGATTTTAATTTGTTATAATTCTATTTCATGAGTGCAAGTCCAATCTCTTACTGTTTATTATCCTTCTCCAGGGAAGCACTTCCTGTGTGCTAAGTTTTGTTGTATTTCTTGTGTGATGAAATGCCCACGCAAAACAACTTAAAGGAATAAGAGAAGAACTTTGGCTCGCCATCTCAGAAGTTTCAGTTCATTGTGGCAGCCAGGAGCACAGAGAGTAAGAGCCTATACTATAGGTTTTCCTGCCCTCACACCTTTATTACACCTGGGTCCCCAGCCTATCTTCACATTCTGGGCATGTGTTCACTCACCCTTTGCTAATCCTCTGTGGAAATGTCTCACAGAACTCCCAGAGGCATGCTTTGCAGTCTCTAGGCACCTATCGATCTAATCAAGTCGACAAAATTAAGCACCACAGCCTAATCCTCTAATTTATAGCAATAATCAGTTGTGTGACTGCACTCACCAGAAGGCAATGGAGTAGAGTGAAATTTGAGTCATATAAACTGCTAGATACCAATCATGCCTTCTACGAACTCAGAAACTTTGGATACAAAGAAGTTTACTTCTTCATCTATTAACTAGAGCAGTCTACCTTTGTCCAGGGCGCTGTGACAATTTATAGTAAATATGATCACAGAAGCAAACTATTTACTGCTGTGTCTGAGACAATAAATGCTAAGTACACATTTATTTGTGCTATTGTTATCATAAACATTATCATTACTATTATTATAAGGAACTCAGGAATATATATATATATATATCTAGGGGCTGGAGAGATGCATCAGTGGTTGAAGTGCTTGCATGCAAGTATGAGGATCATAAGAAGCCAGGCACAGCAGAATGTATCTGTAACCCCGACACTGGGGGATGATGGAAAAAGAGGGATTCCCAGAGTTCATTGATGAGCTATTTTAGCCAATCACTAAGCTCCAAGTTTAGTGAGCGCAACTTTCTTAAAAAGAATAAGGTAAGAAACAACTGAATGCAATACCCAGTGTTGACCTCCAGGCTACACATGCACATGTACACAAACATATGTGTGCACACATAACATCCTGGTGTAGATAAATACCAGAACGAGTAAGAGTGAGCTAGGAAGCAAGAGGGAGTGAGAGCAAGCGGGTGAGTGAATGGAGAGGGGAGGAGAGGGAGAGAGAGAGAGCACCTTGTTTAACTAAGAGGTTCTGAATGACATGATGCTATCCTGGTTGCCTACAGCTTTTGTAGCCAGTATTGCATTGTGGTTAAGATCATAGACCCTAGCAACATTGTTTTGAATGTCATAAAGTAGTGGCCTGACCTATAACACATTACTCAACTTCTGTGGACTTCAACTTCCCTACAGGAAAAAAAGTAGAATAACAATAACACACATATCACAGCGTGGTTATAAGAATTAAATGAACTAATACATGCTGAGGATAGTATTGTGTGCACAGGAAGTAAGCTCCATTCAGTGTTTGAGTTATGATTATTCTAGTTTAAGCTTCTGGGATGGGTAGGTTTGGAGTGTTCCTTTCTAATAGTTCATTTGGGAATGTTGAAGGTGATCAAGACTAGGAGGTTCCAAAGCCTGTTGTCAAGAGAAGTCATGGAATCATCATGTTTGTGCTTGGAAGTGTGGGAAAGATCAGCAAATCCACCAAGAACTGGGAGCCCAGGGATATGAATGAGGAAATATAACTAGGTTTCAAAACATCCTCGATTATTTTGTCACCTTCCATTCTCCCATACAGAAGTCAGTGTCAAAGGAGGACCCACTTGGATTTTCACTTACTCACTGGGGATGCCAACCCTCTGGGGACCGAGGAAAGAATGAAGACGCAGGGAGCACTTGGTTTTTCAGTACCTGGCTTCTGTAGCCTGAACTGTTAACCTGGAGAAGGTGTACTTGTATGCACTGGAGGAAGCTGGCCAGTCATTACAGGCCCAGCCAGAGCTGAGCTGTTTTTCTGGAACACCGCAAACTGATGACCTTCCCCTCCTTTCTCCCTTACACACAAACACTGCCCTGCCCTGCCCTGCCCCACCTGCAGCCATTGCAAATCACCCTCTGCTATCCTGTCCTTTACCGTTTCTAGTCATCTCTCTTCCCTTAGCTAGACCTTCATTATGTTCGTCCCTGAATAAGCAAGGAGAAGCTCTGCCATGTTCAAGAAACATAGACTCCAAGGAGGAGCATCTGGATCAATGCAATTTGACACTTCCATGGTCCAATTATTTCCCTGACATTTTGCTTCAGATGGAAAAATGGAAGGAAGGCTTCTGAAAATGGCCTTATGTTTTCCTACAGGTCATGTCCTGAAAGAGAAATATGGGCAGAAGAGCAATTTACATTGAGTTCACATGCCCACAAAATGGCAAATTGGGCCTTTGAAGTTGCTATGACAACTCTATTTGCTTATGAAGTAAAATAGGTAAGTGCAAGGGGGGTAAAATGATTCCAGGAACTTGATTAAAAAACTAGGCTACTGGTACTTAGATGAAGAAAGGGAGACTTGGAACAACAACAACAACATCCCCATTTACCTATTTTGTATTTTCAAGAGATAATTGACCATCATTGCAAATAAATAATAGTCTTCGAGCCTATAATTTCTCCTTAGTCAGTCTGTTCTCTCTCCCAGAAACTTACAGAGAATACGAATTAATGGCACTACCATTGGTCAGAGCTCTGATGTGCCTTAGGCAGTGACTTAGATTGCTTAATTCAAAAGGACAGTATGGGAGAGCAGAAATCCAGGACTCATTTAGTATATAACCTTGGAAAAGGTAGTCCCTTTAACTGGTTAAAATAACAGTGGGGGCGATAGTAATACTTATCTTGCAGGGCTAGGGCTGTAGCTCAGCACTACAAAAGAAAGAAAGTGTGGGAGGAGGGAGGTAGGGAAGGAGGGGAGGGGGAGGGAGGTAGGAAAGGAGGGAAGAATGGAAGGGAGGAAGGGAAGTTGATTGCGGATGCAGCTCACTGCAAAGAGCTTTCCTAACACATGCTAGGCCCTAGTGTTGGTCCCAAATACTTCAAAAATTTCGACTGAGACTCTTTCAGGTTGAGCATTTAGATCAGCAGCAGAGCACCAGCGCAGACCACATAAGGTCCTGGGTTCAATCCCCAGTGACAGGCAGACAGACAATGAGAGAGACAAACATACACACACACCCCTCCCAAACCCCTGTAGCAGGGTGGTTTTAAGGACTAGAGAGATAACAATTAGTGCTACTACTGTTGATCAGAGAATAGACTGCGGGGAGGCTGTTTGATTTCCATACTGAAACACAGGCATGAAAGACATACTAGAGGGCGTGGAAGGGCTGGTTGTCCTTCAGATACTTAGCTAAATGCTGGAAATCTCTGGGACATATGAAAACCTTACCTTTTTTTGAGCCAGTTCATAGTCAACTCCCTCCTCTCCCAGGCCTGCCTCTGCCATCTCGGGCTGCTCTTTTAATTTATTCAGCAGTTCTGCCTTGGCCACAGAGATATTATAATATGCCGAGTAAGAGGTAGGGATTCCTGGGCCCCCCGGAGGAGGTGAGAAGTGCTGAAACTCTTGTCTGTGGAAACAAAAGGTAACCCTTTGAGCACTTTTGTTCAGAGACCACTGATGTTTCTCCTTTCTTGGTTTTCTCGACCTGTAACATATGACACCACTTTCCCTAGCTGTTATAAAATGGACCAGAAGGCACTGTTCAAACATGGACAGGTCACATGGAGGCTATCTACTAGCCAAGCAATGGAAAACTTGTAGAAAGTCTATTTCTATATCCTTCTATGTGCCTGCCCTTAGCTCAAAAGACATTTTTATCATCTGGTTCAGTCATTAACACACTATTAAAACAAAGACCTCAAAGTTGTAGGCTTCTGATGATAAATGATTAGTTCACAACCTTTAGGGAGGGACTGGGCAGCAGATGAATAAATGTGTTCCTTTATTCCTGGGGACCTTTCTTCTGCCTAAGTACAGCCCCTACTCAGCCCAGCTCTACCTGATCTGCTTGATTACAAAGTTACCCCGTGGCTTTCCTCATACTCATTTCTTCTATCCTGTTGCTACTCCCGCTTGAAATGGTCACCCCACTATAGATTTCCCATAGCAAAGAAGTCACCTGTGACCTCAACCATGGCCACCATTTGGAAGGCTGGGATTAGCATCCCTGCCAAGAATTTCTCAGGGTCCATCCCATCTCTCACAGACTCTTCTGACGTTGCCTCTTGTAGGGCAGCCCTTTGGCCTGAGAAGGGGCAGCATCCCTCCACTTACAGAATATTCTTATTGGCCCAAGCCTCCTGCATGGTTGCAGAGTGAAATGGGGAGAATGAAGCCAGTGATACCAGGGGCTTTAAAAGTCTAGCAGCAGAGCCTATTGCCTTGGGGCCACAGTGGTGCTTCGCAGAGTCCCAGTCAGAGAAAGAAAATTTCTCCTTAGGAAAGAAGTAGTTCTAGTTCCACCCTGGCTTGGAGTTAAACTCAGGTGATAATAAGCCTTCTTGTCTAGTGAGAAAAGTGGGAAAGTGAAGGCTATAATGTCAGGTTTCAGTAACGAAGGGGTGAACAATTCTGCTCAGGGTTCATGCAAGGGAAAAGTCTACCCTCACTATAGTGCTGTGTGTACATTTGTATGTATGTATGTACATACGTATGTATATGTATATATGCACATATATACATATACAGCAATATGCATATATACATATACATATGTATGTACATACATATTCCCTTTGCCTAGCAGCTACTCCTACCACCCACCTGTCTGCGTCACTAGTCCTTTCTAACCTCTAGCTGTTTGAAAGGGAAAGTAAGAGAAACTCATTAGTCATTTTTGAAGCTATTTGTAGCTCTTAGATAAAGGTCAAATATAATAGCTAAAAAGGCTCCACAGCTATTTACTGATTCATGCTATGCTGTCTCTCAATTCATCACACAAAGGCAACCTGGGCATGCCAATAATCCTCACTCTAGAGACACTTACTTAACACAGAGGGTTTCAAGCTTAGAACTATTATATTAATACACACACACACACACACACACACACACACACACACACAGTGCTTGCTATACCCCAGAAACTGTCCCAGGACAGGTAACACACATGTGCACATTTGGACACTCACAACTGAATGCTCATCATAACCACTTTACAGACAGGAAAGATGAAGAACCGAGAGGGGAAAATTATATTCCCCAGGTGAGCAGCCAGTAAAGTGCACAGCAGCGATTCTCCTTCGGCCACCTGACTCCACATCTGTGCAGTTATCCTCTACTTTCTTTGATGGCGACCAATGAACAACTCG
Organism: Myodes glareolus; assembly: GCF_982192425.1. Classification (NCBI taxonomy): domain Eukaryota; kingdom Metazoa; phylum Chordata; class Mammalia; order Rodentia; family Cricetidae; genus Myodes; species Myodes glareolus. The sequence goes on along the minus strand of NC_142053.1, from coordinate 130,876,445 downwards.
ATACTCTACAAACCCCTGTTTGTAAGGAACTTTCAAGCTGGACTATGCCTCTGATATCAGAGAAGAGAGAATATTATGGAGGGAATGAAAAGAAATGAGCTTTGAGAACTCCTGTTTATAAGAATTTATGGTACACATCAATTTTCGGAGTCAGAAAGTGTACCAATGCAAACTCAGGTGCTCCATGGAAAGTCAGTTTGTTGGCCGGTACAACCCTGCACAATATTACAGTAGGTCGTGTGAAGCACTGTGCTCCAGGGGTCTTTTCCTCATTACCCTCATGAATGGGAAAGGGATTGGAAGAAATCTATAAGAACCTAATCTGAATTTGAAAGTAAACATTAAACATAAGATCAGAACTTTCCACTGAGTACCGAGAGAACGTGCTTAGAGTTTGCAGTGCCAACCAGATCTACACTGGCATCAGTTATTAGCCTGGAGCAACGACTGATGATTTCCACCACTTCCTCTCATACATGCTACAGAATTTGTAACTAAACAGTAAATGTGTGGTAATGATACTGTGGCTTAGCATGGCTGAAATTTGGACATCTTTTGTTGCTTTTCACATTGCAAACCTTAAACATCTACTGGGCTCAACACTATCTATCTTATACTTTCCTAGAGTCTGAAGAGAACCACCAGGACCGATGGTACTGAAACAACGCTGTGGGCTATGACTTGGACTGCCTGCGATCTTGTGAGAAAGTAAGGTTCTTTCTTAGCTTCACCTTTCTCACCTGAAAGGTAGAGGAGAGTACTTAAAACTCTCTACTAGGTTCATTAAGGGAGACTAAATCAATGGCCAAATAAACCCATCCTAAACGAAAACAACTTATTCTACACCTAACCTCTCAAAGCCTGCAACCTAGCACAGCACATTGCAAAGCGGCAGTCATTTCTCTCATCATTTGCTGACGGCCTCTGCTGCTCCCCAGTACCACTAAAGGTTGCTGGAAGACTCTTACTAGCTTAGGAAAAAGTCAACACACTCCCACCTTCAAATGCCACTTCTACTGAGTGCATGTTGCTTTCACATCACTGTAAACCCGAAGAACGAGCACATCACATGTCAGGAACGAGCTGTTCATGAAAATACTTAAAATCAGGCTCAGCACACAGTAAACAGGTGAAGAAACTTCACCTAGGATGGAAATGATGCTCTTCCTTAAATTTTTTATCACCAGAAGAAACATTTAGAATTGATTTTTGCAGCTAGAGGCCAAGCTTGGGTGCAAATGAATGTATTCCCTTGCATCCTATAATTTGTTACAAACAAATGACTGGAGCAGGTTATACAATGTTTAGAAACAGTGATTTCTTTCTCAGTGGCCCAGGTGTCAGGACAATAAAGAGTCATAAGGGAGAAAAGTCCATAGCCTAGAACTGCTACTTCTGGTATACATTACCCTGTAAGAGAGAAGATAATGCTGTACCGTTCCCACCCAACTGGAAGAAGAAGATCTTTCTGAGAGAGGCTGCACAATAAGATGGAGAAGGAGAAGAGAAGGAGGAAGCAGGGAGCAGGAGGAGGACAATGAGGAGGAGGACGTGGACGACGAGGACAAGGATGCTGCAGCAGCTGCAGCTGCCTGCATTTGGAGGCAGATAGATCTGCAGCAGCTGCAGCTGCCTGCATTTGGAGGCAGATAGATCTGCAGCAGCTGCAGCTGCCTGCATTTGGTGGCAGATAGATCTGGATTTGAGTCTTTGCGGCACAATACTGAATTAATTAGTCCCTTATTTTGCTCAACTCCGGCTACCTCATTTGTCAAATGGGGATGATAATGGCCAACAGAGATGTTGGGAAGAGTAACTTAAATAATGTACATTAAATGTCAGGCAGTGTCTGGCACATAGTAAGTGCTTAATTGAAAACTTATTCGATTATCTATTTAGCCTTTGAAATATTAGTTCAGTGCCTACTATCTGCCAGGTAACCTTTCAATCTTCCAGCTGTAATACATGACAAGCACAGCACAGCTAGTTTCTGCAACATATTTTCCATTTGAGAAGGAGCCACATGTGGTCTGCTAAGGGCTTCTCACAGAGCCCAGGAGCTGGGATTTATAAATGCTTTCCTTATGGCACCTCAGAGAACTGCTCAATCAGTGCCAGATAACCAAGTAACAAGATTAGCCTGTCCATAAAAGTCACATAAACAAGGTATTTCTAATAGCAACCACTCCCAGGCAAGATCCTGCTATAAAAGGATTTAAAGAAAACAATTAGGGGACACCTGTCTGCTCATCCCCAGTGGAGCTCTGCAAGAGGGAACGGAGAGCTAAGAGGCCAGACACTGAGCAATGGAGATCATGAACACACACACACACACACAGAGAGAGAGAGAGAGAGAGAGAGAGAGAGAGAGAGAGAGAGAGAGTGATGCCCAGATGAGCACTCACATAGAAGTCAATGGCAGCCCACAATCCTGTTTTGATCTCTCAGCCCAGTCAGTTAGCCCTGTCAACTGCTGCCTATTGTCTGGCAAAGCAAACATGAAGAAGCAGGAAAACAAGAGGGAGGAGAAAGTGGAAGGGACAAAGAATGTCCTTGGCTATTTAAGGAACCATCAGAGCATCTAGTTCAGCAACATCTTTCTTCTGGGACTGGGGGAATGATTCAGAGGCCCAGGCTACTTTGCTAGAGCAGATAGGAGCCAGGCTTTAGAAAAGGCCGAGGACAAGCCAAGAATGGCTCATGCTTTCATGATTGGGGGTCAGATATTGATGTTTACCTTATAGAGCTATTGAGAAGCAATAGCATATTTTCTCAATGATAAGGATAAAACCTTGAACTTCATTTCCTGAGCACCTACTATGCATCAAGTATCTGTTAATGTCCTTTACATGCAATATGTTAATAGTCAGAACCTGGTAGAACAGGTACATTATCTATCACACCTGTTTTCCAGGTAAGAAGACTGAACAGTTGCTAACTAATAGAGGGGAAATCTAATTCATGTTGCTGGCTGCCTTTTCTGGGACCCATTGTCTTTTCCAAACACTTACTTTGGGGTCACAGTGGCTTCCTGCTCAGTTGTCCTCCACAATCCATGAGCGCCATAATAGCAAGGAGGTTGAGCTTTCTCAGGCTGGGCTCCAGTGTGGCCCCTTACAGGAGGCACAAAATCACTGGGATGACGAGCAAAGACCTCTTGCTCTGGGAGACTCTGTGAGGCCTGCCTTGAGGCCTCCAGGTGGCCCACCTTCAGGGGTTGTGGCTGTTCCAGGCCCTCATCTGGATTAGGGGCATGGGAACCAGTGGTTTCTGAACTAAAATATTGGGGTGGAAGGTCCTCCTCTTTCCGTCCCTCCTCCTCCTGCTCTTGCTCCTTCTTCTCCTCTACTTCCTCGTCTTCCTCATCACACCTCTGCTGCTGCTGCTGCTGCTGCTGCTGCTGCTGCTGCTGCTGCTTCTGCTGCTGGGCTGCACGGAAAAGCCTATATTTTTCCCAGTTGGGAGGAGGAGGGCGAGGGGGAGGGAAAGCCTTCTTTCGGGCCCCAAGGAGTTCTGGCTGAGTCTCACTGCCTTTAGTAAATGGCTCCCTCTGAGGCATCCCCCAGGCCCGGGAGTTTGGAGGCTCCAAGCTGATGTGACTCTCTGAGAAGGCTCGGTTTCGCAGTGGGCGGGGCATGGAGGCAACAGAACTCCCATCTTCATAAACTGAAGATTCCTCTCCTTTGTTCAAGGCGAGTTTGAAGTCTCCAAGGAGGTCAAGAGATGAGATTGCTCGGTAGTTTGACAAGTCCAGTGCTGGGTTTTCAAGGCAAGGGTGGAAGGGAGTAGACCATGAAAAGTTGGCCTTAGAATGAGCCATTTCCCTGCAAAACAGAAGAAAAGTATTGACCAAGAGAAGCATGTGGTGGATAGGCCCGTATTTTGGATGACATCATTTCCACAGTTAAAATGACTACAGAACTCTAATAGATGCAGTAAGTGTAATGGCCATGCTGACAAGAATATAATTATGAAGACAACAAACACATTTTGTGCATAAACTAAGTACTAAACACTAGTGCAGTGGTTCTCAACCTTCCAAATGCTGTGGCCCTTTAATACAGACCCCTTAATACATGTTGCGGTGACCCCCAATCATTAAAATTATTTTGTTGCTATTTCATAACTGTCATTTTGCCACTGTTATGAATTGTAATGTAAATATTGGTATGTAGGACATCTAATCTGGGGACCCCCAAAGGGTCACAACTCAGCACTAGTGTATAGTTTCAGTGCTTTCCATGTTCAAACTTATTTGCTCATTACAATAAACCTAGGAGGTAGTTCTTACAGTTTGGATTTTAGAGTTTGGGAAAATGAGACATAGTTAGGATGAGGAACTTGTCCAGGGTTATAAAGGTTATGAGGTAGAGCTAGGATATGAACTTCAACTGTTTAGCCAAAGTCAAAAATAAACACATAGCACCCCGGTCTATTTATGGCACTCAGTATGGAAATGCGATAATCTAGGACTTACAATCCTGGTTTTCCTGCTTTATTTGATGATTTCTCTCTCTCCTGTTTTACTATGTAGGTTTCTAGTGCTTAGAAATGTACAGTGATTTCCATAATGAATGCCCGTGGCGCCGCTTACTACCCAGAACCAGCACAATTTGCTACTTTACTATGAAAAGTGCACCAAGTTTTCTTGTATCTCACTCCCCACTTCCATTCTCCTACTGCCTATTTGATGCAAGATAGATTAGAAATGAACTACATATAACTTCCCTGGTCTTACATGTGTGCTAAGAATACTAAATAAGCTATTTGCAAGGATCTACCACTTTTGCTTAAAAATATTTCCTTCTGATCACATCACAATCTGAAATTTCAAAAAGAACCATTAAATTATAGGCTTTTTTGAAAACTAACTTTCAAAGTGGACCAATTATTCTGTTACTCAAAAATTGAGGATGGGATAAAGAAGAATTAATAGCATGAGCAAATATGAACTCATAGAGACTGAGGAAGCAGGAACATCGCCTGGACAGGTCTGTACCAGGTCGTTCCTGTACACACGCACACGCGCACACACACGGCTTCCAGTTTAGTGTTTTTATGAGATTCCTGAGTGTGAGAAAGACTCTTGTGCCTTCTATTGGACTCTTTTCCTTCTATTTGTTTGTCTCATCCAACTTTGATATGATTGTTTTTGTTTTATCTTATAATATTTATTTTGTTATATTAAAATGAGTGAGTGACTGTAAATCTAGACACCACTGTAAAGGCTAACAACTGAACTGGAAGAGAGAGAGTGTTCTCCATAGGGTGGCACTCAATGCTTGTGTCAACCACTCTAGGGTAGGCATCATGGTCAGGGGCAGATGACCAACATGTAATGGACTCCACAGTTTTGTTGTGTGATTTCATTTGGCTATAGTTTGTTTTTAGGGTGTGTGTGTGTGTGGTAGCATGGTTTTATTTTTTCTTGGTTTTGTTGTTATATTGGGTTTTGTTTGTTATTTTGAGAAATAATTTAAAGTTGTGTGGGTAGGGAAGAAGAGAGGATCTTGAAGAACTTGGGAGAGGGGAAGAATATGACCAAAATATATTCAAAATAATATATATATATATATATATAAAGGTATATATAAAGGTTAAGCATCTTATGAAACAACTGTAAGTAAAAGTATGTTATTAATTAACAGAACCAACCAGTAAATTTAGAAATAAAGTAAACTAATCAAGCATGGCGACACACACCTTTAACCCCAGCACTCAAGAGGCAGAAGCAGATGGATCTCTGTGAGTTTGAGGCCAACTTGATTTACATAGTAAATTTCCGGAGAGTCAAGGCTATATATACTACAGATTTCTTGTCTCAAAGACAAGAAATAAGGTAGACTATAAAAACATCATCTACACAAAACATTATAAACAAGGAGATAAAAATTATTCAGTAAATCTTTTGAGACAACTTTTGATCAGTGCTATACATGTGTATAAATACTTAATATTTTATGTTATATATTCGTATAAGAAAATTTTGAAATTTAAAATATGATCTCTCATATGAAAATACTTTTAAGTTATAAAAGATAATCTCAAAGGACAAAGTTCAGTTTTATTTGAATATTTGTAAAATGTCAAACTTGTATATGGTAAGATTTATCAAAATGAAATGACTCTCTTCAGCTGATTATAAAGAGGTAAGCTCTTTAGACTTATGATCTGCTTTCCTATGGCAGCCTGTGAGCAATCAACATCATGCTGCGTCCTGCCTACTGCCAGGAAATTCCAAGGGTTCAATTATCAGCAGAGAGACTATGCATTCAAGAGACATGACAATGGCTGAGACTATCTCTTTAAAAATAACAGTATACATAATGCTAACCAAGCTGAGATAAAATGGGAACAAACCATCATTCCCCTCATCACTAGTTCCCACATAGATCAAAAGCTCATGCCCACATATCTTCACTCTACCGGAGCCTACCTGGAGACTCCCCATGCACAAATGATCCAACCTAGCATATCCTCTCCAGGAATAAAAAGAAAAGAAAAATAGTGAGTGGACAGCAAAAGGATGACCAATGCATATCAGGTAGAGAGGCCCTTGCTCATGACCTTATCTACTATTCTTAATTGCCCCGATTCTAGTTGGCATTCATTCTTCTCCCAAAGGAACACCACCACAGTGCTGACAACTGGAATACATGATAAAGATCTCATTACACGAATTCTTTCCCTTTCTCCCTCCTTTCTCTTTAGGTCTGAGCACATGCATATATGTATGTGCCCCCCACACTGTATATGCATGTGTGTGTGTGTGTGTGTGTGTGTGTGAGAGAGAGAGAGAGAGAGAGAGAGAGAGAGAGAGAGAGAGAGAGAGAGAGTCTTGTTATATAGTCTAGGCTGGCTTTGAACTTAAAATCCTCCTTTGTCAGCCACATAAGAGCAATGTTAAAGGCATATTTTGTTATACCCACAAATCCTGGATCTTCATGTAAAAAAAAACAAAATCAAACATCATAAGCAAAATGTAAGACTGTTTCAACTTACAAATTAAAATAAGAGAAAACACTAACAAAGACTACACTTTCTCTTCAGGACCCCACTGAATATTTTTAAATTGTCTATATATTGAACCAAAGGCAGTACAAACCACATTCTCAAATCATAATAACGTAATACTGGAAATTAATTCCAAACCTGAAATATGAAAATGTATAGTATGTAGAAAGCAAACAGGAAAACTTTTGCATTTTGGCTAAAGAGGAAATCTGTAACTGAGAACATCTAGAAATCATCCGAAGCCAGAGGATATGCTTCACTAAAGTGGTAGCTCAAGGAAAGTTTACAGCTCTCAACACACTATAAGATGACCTGGGAACACACAGCTCTAAATGGGATGTCTCCATCAAATCCCTCCCCTCAGATCTCAGGGAATCTTGTGGAAGAGGAGTCAGAAAGCGTGTAAGAGCCAGAAGGAATGGAGGACACCAGGAGAACACGGTCCACTATATCAACATGATCAAAGCTTATATTAACTTACAGAGACTGAAACAGCAACCACAGGGCCTGCACGGGTCTGCACCAGGGCCTCTGTGTATAAATTATGGCTTTCAGTTAGTTTAGTGTTTTTATGGGACTCCTGACTTATTCTGACTCTTGTGCCTTCTCTTGGGCTTTTTCCTTCTGTTGGTTTGTCTTGTTCAACTTCTATGTGATAGTTTTTTACTTTTTCTTAGTATATTTTATTTTGTCATGTTTTGCTTTTATCACTTAGATTCCTGTTCTTTTCTAATGAGAAACAGAAAAGGAGTGAATCCAGAGGGGAGGAGAAGTGGGGAGGAACCTGGAGGAGCAGAGGGAAGGGAAACTATAATCAGAACATACTGTGTGAGAGAAGAACCTATTTTCAGTAAAAGGGGAAAAAAATAACACCAAAGTAAAATAAATGAATTAAGTACTCAGTCAACAAACTCTTTAAAAAAGATCCAAAATTAATCCAAACAAAGAAGGAAAGTATTTTAAAAATAGCCAAAATGAATAGAGTAGAAAACAAATTATATAACTAATAATGAAAGATAAAAACGAAGGGGTTTATGAAAGGGTTTGGGAGAAAAAGGAAGGGAAAATTATATAATTATATTAAAATCTCAAAAACAAAAGAAATTAAACTTTAAAAAGAAAAATGAAATAGTAAAATTGACAAATGATTTACTAATCAGATAGAATACTCCCGATTGTTTTATATTGCTAATAGACGAGATAAACATTTCTCATACTTTATAGCCTTAAGTCATGAATCAAAAGTAAATTATAGAATTTCAAACAGAGAAATAAGTATATATGCACAATGGATGAAAACAGTAAGAAAACCTTTTGATATAACCATTTGGAAAACTTTGGGCAATTTTCTGAGAAACCACCAACTGCCAATATTGACTGATTGGAAAAGAAACTATAGCTATCATAGGGAAACTCAAAGTAATTAACCAAAAGCACACAAATCACAGTTTTGTGTTGTTATGCCAACCTTTAACGAACATACAATACTAATAAAATATACACTTTCAAGACTCTGAAATCTAGGGAAGACAGAAGGGATTTAATTCCAATGAGTAGGGGACATAGAAACAAACAGTAGAGACAAGTTTTTTCTAAGAATGTATATACAAAGACTTAAAGTACTAGTGAAAATAATCTAGAAGGATGTTAAAAAATACTACACCATAAACATGCAAGCTCATCTTCGAAATTAAAATCTCATTTTAGTATTGGAAATTCTATTCATATAATTGACAATACCAATAGATCAAAAGATAAATGTTATAAAACAGCTTCCTTGACCTAAAACATATTTGATTGAAATTATTAAACCTTTCTAGACTTAAAAAGCAACTATCAGGAAAAATGTAGCTAGCTCTGTAAATTTATCATTGTTTTTATACCCAGGGCTTCATGCATGTCAGGCAAATGTTTTATCATTCAGCTATGCACCTAGCTCAGCAAAACAGTAAAGACATTCCTATGAGAATTGAAAAAAAGAGAAACTGCCTACTTTCCCAATTAGTACTTAATATTATTCTGAAAATGAAGATTTGACATGATGGATATGTAAACAGTGGAAGGTGGTTTTATGCATAGATGATATAATTGATCTGAAAATTCATGATAATTGAAAATGTAATACCAACAGTAAGAAAATTCAGTTAAGTATCAAGGTATAAAAGGAATATATAGAAACCAACAACTTTCTTATACATGCAACAATCAGAAAATATAATGGAGGCTAAGACCAGGTTTGGCACAGCAATTAAAAAGATAAAAGATCTACGAATAAACCTGAACAAGAAATACCTATGACCTATATGTAGAAAACTTTAAAAACTCTATTGAGGGATATAAAACAATATGTACATAAGTAAAAACCCATATACTTTCCTAGAAAACATAACTCTGCACTGTAAAGACATTAACTCTACCCAAATTAATATAGAAATTTAATATGAGTCCAATAAAATTGCCAGCAGATGGGATTTTTTTGATTATTCTAAATATTAGCTTAGAAAATGAATAGTAAGTAGCAAGGAGGTGTGAGGCAGAAGGACTGTTACCAGCTGTGGAATCTGCTCCGAAGTTACAGTGAATATGGCAGTCTCCCAGATAGAAAGGTGAACTCATGGCATAAAATAAAGAATAGCGGCAGCAAGAGCAGCACCTGCAATCCCAGCACTTAGGATGGAGGCTGAGGAAGCTCGACTTCCACGAGTCCAAGGCCAACCTGGGTTGCACAGCAAGATTCTGTCTCTAAATATTTAATCAGGCAATAAAAATGTCAAAACATATAGAATGTTAAACTGGTAAATTCAAAAACATGTGAAGTTAGTTCAGTATAACCTAAGCTAGGAAAGATGACTCGTTTGCCTAGAGTTTTGGAACAACTAAGATAAGTGATAAGGTTAAACCTTCAGCTCACTGTTTCCAATAAAGTTCATATGCAAATGTAAAAAAGACATTATAATTAAATTCTAGAGGAAACAAGGAAAAACTTTAATCCTACGATTAAATTCTAATGTAAGTCACTAAATATAGATTTAATCAAACAAAGGTGATATTTAATTTTAATTTCCCCCAAATTAAAAATTCATGATAAGAAAATATCAGAAACAGAACTAAAAGGTGATGATATAATGAGAAAAGCTGTTTTAAGTGCAGCTAAGAGTAAATGCCTTTGATATGTGACACATACTTACCAAGCCACAATAGAAACCAGCAACACAACAGAGGGAAAAAGTATGCAGCTCACTGCAAACTGAGGATGTCTTATCAACATGACAGAAAAGGTTCAACCACATGTAAACTTTGAAATTGTATATACAAATGATAATGAACCATTTTAAAATAAAAACTAAAGAACTGAAAGGATCTAACACACTGTTGGTGGAAGCATAATTTCTTCAAAGGCCATTTGTAAAGAAAACAGAGTCAACACTGCTTATCCTTTGAGCCAGCAATTCAATTTCTAAGGATTTTACACATTTACATATTATGTATATATAAATATATATTCTTTTAAAATTGTTTTTATTGAGCTATATATTCTTTTGTTCCCTTCCCTTTCTCCTCCCTCCCCTCATCCCCTTTCCTATTGTCCCCACGCTCCCAATTTACTCAGGACGTCTTGTCTTTTTCTACTTCTCAATATACATATATATTCTATGTTTGCATTTCAACATGAACTCAGTTGGACATACATAAGGATATTCATTATGACTTTATGTGTAATCACAAGTATGGAAATATTCTAAATGCCTTTCTATAGGAATTAAAGTAAAATAGGAAGAGCTAAATATGAAATACTGGATTATAGCTGCTCAAAGTAATGCAATATACCTGGCTGCAACTTACACAAATCTATAGAACTAAAACAAAAATAAAAAATATAGATTAGATATAGAATCAAGTATACATAATAAATACACACTAGTTTTGGTACACAAGAAGTATCTGCTTGGTGAGGAGCTGTACTGGTGGATCAAAGTATGGTTCTTCTAATGTATGAGAGCATGGAATACGCATGAGCAAATATATAATAGACTTGGAAGCTACTTTCTTTAGTAAATCCATTTCTACGTACAATCAATATACATCTAGATAAAGTGAACATAGAAAACTCAAATAATTAGCAACATTCAGGGTGAACGTACAGCATAAAACTAACTCTATATACTTTCCTGTCTGGAGCTTAAAATAATCAGAAAACAAACCCCTTGCTGGATTTTATAAGGGTCCTTAAAGATCCCGACATTCCCACCCTTTCTATATTCCTTGCCTGTATATATTCTGTTCCCTTTATATCTCATTGTCTTTCCTTTCTTTCTGCGACTTGTCAAATTCATATTTAATTCTCACTTTCCCAAGGAAGTATTTTTGATTCTCCACCCCTCAAGTATGGGGCAAGTAGGCAGTCTCAGAATACATCAACCTTCCTAATATAGTACTCCTTAGTTGCCTGTCCCTTAAATACGACCATTATGAAGGTGAAAACCATGTCATGTTGACTATTACATATCATCAGTATCCGGCACGGTGTCTATGCACAGCGGGTACTTGGTAATTTCTTTATGACTATGGTAAAATAAAAGCTCATCTATTGTCCTCTAGCCCCAAGGACAAAGCCATTAAGCAAAGGGAACAGTAAATAATAGTAAATCAGAGAGTAGCTTCCAACTTCTCTATAATCTAACTGAGGTTTGTGCTTGTGTGCGTGGGTGGGTGGGAATAGTATTTAGCTTGTGGCTGTGTTTGCACAGCAAGCACACTAAATTCCATATGTTTTGAGTAGTGTAGGCTAGTACAAATTATGAACTTTATCACCCACATAATGCTTTCTAACTTTATTACTGGGCTGATGTCTGCTATGGCACTTCTTGTGAGGTACTTGGAGCATCTCTGCTGTGATGAACCCCTAAGACAGGCGAAGCCCTTTCTTAACTACACATCTCAGAAAATAAGGTGCTTCCACAAGGGTTACTTCCCACTTGCTATGGTATGGATCTGAAACAGACCCCAGAAGCTCACATGTTATAGGCTTGTTTACAAGCTTGGTGGTATAAGAAGCGGCTGAAAATATTTAAAGGTGGTAACTAGTGGGAAGGCTTAGGTCCTTGGGCATGTTTCTTTAGAGGAAATGGCAGTACTCTTCGACTTAGTTTTACACTAAAACATGATTAAGACATATCTCAAAAATGCCCATCATCCCTAGGAATTACAAAATGCAAATAAAAACAACTTTGATATTTTATCTTACCCCAGCCAGAATGGCAAAGAACGACAAAACAACTCACAAGAAATGCTGGAGAACTGAGAAAGGGGGAATACTAATTCACTGTTCCTGAGATTGCAAACTGGTTAAGCTACTAGGAAAATCATGGTGGAGAATTCTCAAAAAGCTAAAAATAAATCTACCATGACCCAGCTATACCATTCTTTGGCATACACCCAAAATATTGAATACTCTACATTAGTGGTACTTGCTTAGCTATGTTCATTAGCACTCTACTCACAATAGAGAGGAAATAGAAACCTAAATGTCCTTCAACCAGTGAATGAATAATGAAAATATGGTACATACACACTGTGGAATTCTACTCAGCTGAAAAGAAAAATGAAATTTGTAGGTAAAGGATGGTAAATGAATAAGGTCCCAAAACAACAACAACAACAAAAACAACAAAAAGACAAATGCTGCATATTTTCTCTTGTTGGCATTTCCTAGCTCCAGATCCTCAGATGTGAGTGTACAGTGTGAATTAAAATAGAAACCAGGAAAGTATAAGTGCATCACAAGTGGGGGAGGGGCTTGGGAAGGGAATAGCAGGAAGAGGGTGATATAAAATCAGAAATAAAATAATTGGGGGAGCTCCAACTGGAGAGAAGGGAAAGAGATCAATCTGAAAAGGGAAGGAAGGATGTGGAATATACAGCACCTAGTTTGTTTGATAAAGCCTCAAGTAATCATATTATTGTATATGTACCTAAAATTACATTTTGTGTGCGTGCGTGCGTGCGTGCGTGCGTGTGTGTGTGTGTGTGTGTGTGTGTGTGTGTTAAAGGCAGTTAAGCCACTAGGGCGGAATCACAGACTCACAGAAACTGCAGTACCAAACATGAGAAACCTCCTTTGAATGGTTAGTCCAAGTGACTTCCAAAACAATACAGATTATCAGTGTAGATCTTGGTTATCTATCATGACTTAAGGGTGGGACACTATTGTTGAGAACATCACACACTTAGGACACAGGACTTGGATGCTCAAGCTGCATATGACCTCAAAGTCTCTGTTCTATAGTCTAGCTAGATCAGCGTAACTCCATCTAAATCTTATCCATACACCCACAGATAAGCACAAAGTCTCTTTACAGCAAGTGAAGACCTTCACAGAAAACCACAACTGGATACAAAGCAGAGATCAAAAAATCATGGGAAACCCGGCCCCAAGAGATACCCCTGATCAAAGCTCCTGCATCTACGGCTCAGCAAACATCTCAGAAGAAGGAAGGAAAGACTGTGAGCCAGATTACCAGGGAGTCTACTGCTGATCATATTCATCCCTTCTCCCCATTCTTTCTAGATAGACACCCCATTTTCTTCCCGCTCAACTTTGTGTCATTGAACTAAAACATTAAGCCACCGTGTGCAGCTCAAATATTTTTGGGTATGTGGTCCTCTGCTGGAGTATGGTGGACTTTCTAGTGGCTAATTTGCTTCTTATCATGTCTTCATTTTTACTGGATCAAAAGTGAGCGAATGAGTCTACAGTTACAGTCTTTGGCAAAGTAGGACCTCCTGGCTAAGCAATCATTGGGCTGAGTTGGGAGCCTAGTTCTAGCTTCTTTACTGTTGAGCAAGGTTGAACATTAAATAGCAGATAACACTGCCTACCTAGGAACAGAGCTGAAGATCACAGCTGTGACAGGCTTGTATTGTGCACTTCGCCCAACTTTATGCTGGACTCCACTCTAATGAAGATAATTTGCATCTACTGGGAATCTGCCTATGTACACCAAAGCAGTTCTGTGCTTTTTAATAAAGTTAACCTTAAAGAAGGCTTTGTAAGGCAAGTAGTTTACTGAGACATATCTTGTTTAGAGCCATGCACTCTTTGACTTATGTCCTAGATTTTCAGACTTCTAGAATTGAAACCCCAGTTTTTCTCCCAATACTTTCTGCACTGCTTTCCTGACTTCCTGGGTATGGCTAGAGAAAGGGGTAGAATGGTAAATTTGATGAGTATCACAGAGCATGGCTGCAGCACAGTGGTCTAACAGTCTTTCAATGAATTATGTCAGGGATATTGACATGTAGAGGTTTTAATTTAAAAAAAGGTTCAGGCCTTATAACTTATATAGAAATCTGTAACTGTGCTTTGGGACCAAGAAAGGATTTTCTGCCTGGAAGGCAGGTGTCTTCATTGATAGAAGGAACTATAGTTTCTTGCTTCTCAATATATACTAGGCACTATTTTAGGCATGTTCATGTATGTATTTGAATGAATTTTCCCAATAACCAATAAAGCATGCAGCATTATCCAGTCTGTAGCTGGGAATCCTTAGGCTAACAAGGACAAACTATTTTCTTATCAAATAAGAAAGAAGAGTGTTCAGACTAGAGTGTATCTTATCCTGCTCCTGGGGGCAGTTCCACTGAAGCAAGAGTTCTAGGCATCACATTTTCTCCAGTATCTATGAAGACTTTAGCTCCTCACTGTGGGAAGGGAGGAAACATGAAAACTAAGATGACACCAGCGAGGAGGCTATATGGCAATTAAGATGACACCAGCGAGGAGGCTATATGGCTATATCCCAAAAGCAACAAGCAAATTGCCTGCTAAGGCTTGGGCTGTTCTCTTTTCTTAGCACAGGTTGCCCTTTCTTCTGACAAATACGCTTTCCTCCTTGTTGAAAATGTTAGGGGGATCTAAACGAAAAATGAAGAGCAGTACTGTCAGAGACAGAAAAATCTCCTCCTGCCTCTTCCTTCAGTCTTTTGAAGTTTCCTTGTTTGGAAATTTTATTTTTAAACTTACCACAATAGCTTGGCATTCCAGGATCATAGTAGCAAAAGCACACGGGGTCAGTTCATCTTGCCTTTCCCGTCCCTACACAGCCAAGAGATAAGACTGCTCCAAGAGAAACAGGCACTCCCAGGTTATTACTAGAGGAAACATTTTCAAGATCCAGGAAACAAGATCCAAAGAGTCTACGAAGGAGAAAAGACCCAGGCAGCTTGCTGCTGTCATCTCTCCCTGCCCCTGAGCTCACAGAAACTTGCAGTTGATAACAACAAATAACAGCCAAGTGCCAGGACTTCTTCCAGGTCTTCTCTCAGTCCCCAAGAGGGGAACACAAACTGGTGTTCAAAGAGATAGAGAACCCCTTGCTTTGATGGAGCTGTCAGTAGTAAAGCTTAATTTCCCACGCCCTCCCCAAATAACTCAGCTTCACTTTTCAAGGTACCACACATACAGAAGTTAGGTTGGTAGACAGAACGTGTGCTTTTTGCACTTCCCAATAGGATACTGATTGAATGAAAATAATGAAAAAGTCCTTAAGAAAATGATGAAGATGAATCAGAAAATATGAAAGTTATGTGTGTGTATGGAGGGGGAGCTAAGTCATGGTAGTGGTGACATTATGTGGAGGTTCATGAAGGTCTGATACATTTAGATGTCAAAGTTCTCACGAATTTAAATAAGCAGAAGTGCTGACTGGTGGAGAATTCTAGCAAACCAAATTATAGCCAGAAGTGCAGTCAAGCATGTCTGGTGAGAACCAGTCTGTCATTGATACAAGGATTTTTCTAAAGCTTTTGATCTCAAACTTCCCAGAGCTAAATAAAACTCATGTGGTTTGTTACTTCTTCAGATTTTCTTTTTTTTATTATAAATTCCAACATTTTGACACATGCCCAAAGAACACTATGTGCTTTCAAGTCAAGCTAGTTATATTTGATCAGATTCTTTCCTGAATTTTCTTTCAAATTTAACATGTGGTTTAGTGTTAAGCTTTCTGGGGTTAACATCATTACAAATCCCCACTTCTTTGAAAACTTCAGTATTTGCATATCGGTCATTGTTAGTGGCTGTTCTTTCTGTTCTAGTTCCATCACTGAAGATATAATATATTATATCACTGATGATATAATACAAGTAGCCAATAGTATGACTATTTTTCAAAAAATTAATTTTATCTAAAAGATTATTGTCTTAGAGGGTATATTGGGCCAGAGTATGACGAGTAATGTATTCTTGTCACATGTTTCCAGATTGTCCTCTAGGATAACTGAGCCATTGTATAGTGCTTCTAGAAAAAAATTCTGTTTGCCCACGCCTTGCCTAGGCAGGATTCTAAAATTTCACTTATCATTTCTGTAAACTGTTGATAATTTAATAAGAAGGCTATAATACCTTGAAATTGATTTTTACTTATATTCCTTTAATTGCTACAGAGGTTATAATTTTCCATGGAATTTCTTTCCTCGTGTGTAAATTAAATGCCAACTTATTTTTTTTGTCCATTTAGGAAGCCAAATCTTCAAACTAACCTTATCTATCTGTATCTATTCTTCATATATTTTAGACAGGCAACTATTATCAATAAAGTTGTTCTTAGACACTTCCCTCATTCTAAGGCTTAGCTTTTTATTACATTTTGTGTACAAAGATTTTTTTCCTAACCTTTTTTATATTTCAACCCATCCATCTTGTCTCCAGTGACATCTTCAACTTAACATTTTAATCTTGCATCCTCAGTCAGAATATATAAGCTGTTCCGTTGATTTCCCTTCTAGCTAGGATATGCTATGGATTTAAGAAAGGCATATCTGTAAGTTGACATTCCTTTTTGCAGTTACCTGAAATTCCTCACATTTCTTAAACTGATTTTTAAAACAAGCTTGAAGTTGCTTTCAGTGTGTCCATATTTTCAAATTAACTTGTGTGTTCAAAGAATCCATTTTCAACTTCATTGAACATTTTAAATCAACTATCATGTATCTGATAATTGTCACTTTAAGACAGGGCTCGAAGTCTAGCTAATGTCTTCTGGGTTCATTTTACTATGGATTTGACAAATTCTACAAACCACACCACGAGGATCCCAGTTGTAGTATATTACAGATGTGTATTAATTTGGGAGATTTGTATAGTCTTTGCAAGCTGAAGAAGATTACAGATATGTATTTATTTCTCTCATTAGAATGTTATAATTTTCCTTGATTAAGTGTTGTGTACCCAATGTTACATTATTATCCATATTTCAACACCTTAAATATTTATTTTGTCACACTGCTAACAAGTCCTACATGCTTCTAAAGAGTTCAATCTTAACTGGAAGGCCATTCTGGAAAATGTACTATTTCTTATGTAATCAGATTCCGCTATACATTTTCTTCTACTCATTCAGAAAATAGGAAGCATGTCTCCCACACCTAGCTCGAGCTGGACTAAGTCAGAGAACAGATGAGAGCCTTCAGCAGAGAGTTAAAACAACTGCACAGAGCTCTAATTTTGTCAAATACAATATAACCCTAGATGTAATGGGCTCTGGAATAAGATGCCTGCTTGACCTTGGGAGGTGACTTTAATCTTTTTGTGAGTCAGTGTTTTATTGGCAAACTATGTCATGAATAGTAACAATAACAGAGGATCATTATAATTGATAACATAATTTATGTAACATGGGTCTGAAATAGTAAGCACCCAATAAATGTTAGCTACCATGTCTTTGTCTTGTCGTTAATAGCATAAAGATCTCTTTCCTTAGCTTTAATTTCTTCCTGAGTATTAAGTTCCTTGAGAATTAATTGGGCAAAATAAGTCATGTAATGTTGTTGGGGTTAACTATGGCTGTGTATATAATAAATACATATTTTGAAGTTACATGCAAAGGGGAAAAACGGAAGAATCAAAAGCGGGCAATTACAAGTACAGAGATCCAAGAGAGATAATCCAGAAAGGAATGTCTGTTGGCTTTTAAATTTCTACAATTATGAAACCTTTTCTCCCACTAGATCTACTCATAATTTCCCCCTTCCACTAATATCAAAATGAGTTTGCATTTTCTCTGCATGTAAACCAAATACAACTGAGATAGACAACTAAGAATGTAACTACATAGACTTATCTGCTTTGCTTCTAAGCAGAGAGAGTAGCTGAAGATTAGACTTTTGATTTTCCCACCTACACCCATCATTCCAGTTGTGACAGAAATGATATAATAAATAGTATGTGTGTGTTACTAAGACAGAGTGGGGGAGGAACTCCATCAGGATTTTTCTGTATAAATGCCACTTCCTCCCTGGATCTTTTCTAGTATTTTTTTCAATCATACCTGGAAAAAAATCCCTTTTTTGAATCTTACTAATTTTTAAAGTTAGCATATAAAAGAATAAGTTTCATTATGGCATTTCTACATGTATCTAATTGTACTCTCCTCATAACCATCCTCTGGTGCTGCATTTTCCCTAGGCCCTCACCACTGGGCTCCCTCGTGCTCCATCTCCAGCTCTTTTCACATTTATTTATATGCTGTTAACTGTAAACACCTCAGATGAGAGGAAATGCGGTAGTTTGTTCTTCTCTTCCTCTTGCCCTCTCATCCCCCCTTATCCCTCCATTTAATGTCTTCTTCTCTCTGCACAGTATCCTAGTTTCATTTCACATATAGATACATACATGAACACATATGTATGTTCAACATGAGATAAAACATGTTAATTGTCTTTCTGAATCTGACTTCATTTAACACTATGATCTGCCGCTCTGTTCACTTTTCTACAAATGGCATAACCCTTTTCTCCCTTATTGATGAGTAAAACTCCCTTCCCTGTATCTGTCTTTTCCCTAGCCCGTTTCTTTTAAAACATTTTAGTGTTGAAATCCTTCTAGATATTTTAACCAAACAGTAAAATAATGATAATTAAAAACCAGTGAAAAGAAGTGACCCTTTCCCATTTTGCTGATAGAAACGAAAAAAAACAGTGCAGCCATTTTGAAAAACAGGCAAGTCTTCAAAAAGTTCAATATAAAGTTACCATATAGCCCAGAAATTCTACTCCTAAGTATATGTTAAGAAGAATTAAAACATATCTACCTAGTAATTTATATATCAATATTTATAACAATAATATTTATAATAAAAAGTCGAACCAATTCAAATATCTGCTAGTAGGTTGTTGTGGAGTATTGGTTGAAGATGTGTTACATTTGTTTATGCTGTGAAACATTTGTTTAATGGTGCAAAGACATGTTTATGTGTTTATGCAAATTTTATGTTTCATTTGTTTAACTTTGTGAAGCTGTTACTTTGCCTGTTTAAAACACTTTATTGGTCTAATAAAAAGCTGAATGGCCAATAGCTAGGCAGAAGAAAAGACTGGTGAGGTTTGCATGCAGAAAGAATACATAGGAGGAGAAATCTGGGAAGAGAAGATGGAGGAGTGAGAAAAGAAGGAGGGAAGTGGCCAACAGTGGCCATCCATCCATATACACAGCAAGTCACAGAGAAAGAAGCAAAGGAAGGTTGAGAGAATAGGGCAAGATAAAATCCAGAAACAAAAGGTAGATGGGATAATTAAAGTTAGAAAATCTGGCTAGAAAGAAGTCAAGCTAAGCTGTGCATTCATAAGTAAGAAGAAGACTCCAAGTATTTATTTGGGAGCTGGGTGTCTGACCCCCAAAAGAGCAAAGAGAAAAAAAAACCCAACTTCAGTAGATGACTGGGTAAAGAAAATGTCAGCTAATCATGTTATTTGGCAATAAAAAAAAATGAAGCACCGAAATATATTACCTTGTGGATGAATGACTAAAACATCTTCCCAATTAAAAGACATGAGACACAAAAGCACATGTTCAATGAGTTAAACAGAAAAAAAGCAAATCTATGAATGCAGGAAACAAATTAACGATTACCTGAGGTTGAAAATGGAAATGGTAAGTGACTGCTTAAACAGACGTGAGAGATTGTTGCAGGACAGCAGGAATATTCTAAAACTAGACGGTGGTAAAGATTACACATTATCTACTAAACTTGGAATATGTAAACTCATAATGAGAAAAGCTGTTTTCATTTCTTCTTTGTAGAACTCCCTTACAAGCAATCATGTTATCTATTTCCTATACCCAATATTTTGCTAAACTTGCTTTTCTGAAGGACACATATGATTGCAAACTGTCAAAGCCATTAATGCTGTCTTCCATGATGGCAGTACACTGACAGAGTGCTGTTCTAGCCAGCACTTTGGCCACTTGAACCTGCTTTATCACTGTCTTCTCCTCATTTTTCCCTTTCTGAGTGCTTGGCATCCTCTAAAGCATCTGCTTGTAAACCTCATTAACTTCATCTCCATTATATCCCAGTTCTAGGCTATCTATCACCCTCTCCTCTAAACCATAGACTGCCCCATCTATGTCAGTAACTTCCCAGGTCAGCAGACTTCGGCTAGTTTTAATTATCTCCTTTGCTCCAAAGTTCTAGAAACAGTTTTCCCTACTTGTCCTTCAAAAGATGTCTTATAGTTTTGAACAAATAATCTGAACAGACATTCACAGGAGACACAACAAAGGCATTAAATAAACACATGAAAAATGTTCACAATAGAAAGATCAAGGTAAGCAAATGAAGACGAGAGCATGTATTAACTCTTGTGTTAGAAAAATTTCAATGATGGCAAAATTTGGTGCAAAGAACTGTTCTAGTATGTTGCAGATGGTACTGAGGAAAGTCATTTTTAAATCTGTGAGGGACCATAAGGATGTTCATGTACTATGAAGTAGTAACGCAAACTCCAGATAGTAGCTTCTTCAGTGTTTCAGATAATTGTTTTCATGAGCTAATTCAAAATGAGAAAAAAATCTATAGATATTCAAAATGTTCTAGATAATTATTTTATAACAACAAGGCATTGAAAACAACCTGATTATTCAACAATTTAGGATTGATTAAACAAATTAGTATACAATAAACAGATGAAATATTATATAGCCATTAAAATTACAATTACTGAGGAAGCCTGCATGAAAATTATTTATCAAATAATGCTTAGTGTATCAGGGTACAAAAGCTCATTTGCATAGTTATTATAACCATGCCAGAAATAATCTCTACACTTATATAAAAAGCCAACAGGAAATTGGAGCAATAAGGTGGTAGAAACAAGGCTATTTTCTCTTGGGTTTAATTTTCTGTAATATTGTTTTCACAATGAACAATTATTTTTTTCTCCCAAAACATCACACGTATTTATCTACCTTTTATATTGTATTTTGATTGCACCTCCACAGCCACCTCTCTAGTTCAAACACACAGTGTAATTTCTGGATGACTGCCTCACTTGGTTACTCTCCAACTCATCTAGCTTTCAAATGCTGCCAAGTTGCTTAGAATGCCACATTTATCAGGTCACTTACCTGATTGTCAATAATTTTTAATTTGTATTTATTTTTGTTTGAAAGTTTCATATGTTTATAATGAATTTTAGTCATTTTCAAGCCTCATTCTCCTCTTTTATACCCCATCTGAATTTATTTTTAATTGATATTTAAGTACAACTTTAGAATTACATGAATATATAATGAATTTATACAAATTAAAGTAAATTATATGTGTAAAATATGTCATATATACATATAATCCTAAAGTTGTACTTATAAGTGGGGCATCAGATATTGACTGATACATGTAGACAATGACTAGTGGTCAACCCGAACAAACACCTCTCTCTCTAATATTTATCACTTATTTATGGTAAAGTGTTCAAAACCCCCTTCTGGCCTTTTCGAGTGTAAAGTTCATCACTGCGATCTGTAGTTACCACATCATGCACCACGCATCAGAGCTTCATGTTACCGTCTAATTGGGACTTAGTAATCCCTGGTGACAGGCGAACATGATTTTGCTCCCAATGTTTGTCACCCATTCTCATTCTCCAGGCCTGCCCATCCTGGACTAAAGTGTCCTTAGTTACAGTTCTCTACCCTGACTGCTGAGCGTGCCCCGTGTCGTCAGCACCACATCTAACGATTACAGTGTTCAGTTGTGCTTGCAAGGGTTTCTCTCCATTTACTCATTTGATTCTCAGAAGAATTTGCTGGTGCTGCTTTAATCCTCTCTTACAAATAATTGGAGATAAAGACAGGTGCAGAGATAAGAGATGAAAAGGAAGAGTCAGTAAAGGAGAGAGGGAAGACGAGGAAGCACACGAACATGGATCTTGACTGAGGCAGTATTAACTCCAAGGCCTTGTTTAGTTAACAGGATTGATTACTCTAAGACATCTTGCTTAGTTTCTTCTCCTTCCACTTACAGCCTGCAGTTTTCTTATCCTTACATGAACTTATCCAAAATGCAATAAATACTTATCATGTATTGGGGCCTGATTTAAGGTGTTCCTTGTTTAAGCTTCATGTTCTTTTGGAAACTTTCATAAGAAAAAGCTGGCTTAAAAGCTGAGCCCATCCCCCTACCAGCCAGGAGAACTTGCGTGGAGAACTTGCCCTCTCTAAATTTCAAATCCTTTCTCCGAGTTAGCAGTTCTCAATGTGTGGTCCCAGGACCAGCTGTGCCAGCATCATCCAAGGAGCCAGTTAGAAAGGCCAATTTTGAGCCCTACTTCGCACCTATGAAATCTGATTTGGAGGGGCAGAGTCCAGCAGACTCTCGTGTTCCAACAAGTTCTCCAGGTGTTCTGGCTGCATACTCATCTCTGAGATTCAATACCCTCGGCTAGTGCCCACTCGCTGGAACTCTTAGGAAGTTCTGTGCTAAGTTGTGTAACTCAACTCATAGCGCATAGGTTGTTTTGCAAGTAATAATGTGTTATTACTGCTGCTGAACTCGGTGTGGGCTACTATTTTCTGCTCAAGCTGTGGGCAGACACTGCTTCTCGCTGATCTCTTACTAGAATCTCCCACCTTGCTAAGCAAAAGGCAGCGCACATGCTAAGCTTTTAGTAAGACTCTCTCACTTCACTGATGAGTGAGTAGGAGAAGCACTTTGGAGCCTGGTGAGGTGTACAATACTGTTTCCGAAGCAAGACTACTTGGGGCTAATTAACTCACCAGCTGAGAGGCTCTAGGCAAATGAATGTGTTTGTGTGTACCTCAATTGCTTCTCTGTATTAAACGGAGAAGAAACTACACCTACGCTGATTATACCTACTCTACAACCTCACAGTGATAAATAAAGGCTTATAAAAATGCATCCCATGGTGGCTACAACATGTAACTGAGTTATTTACTGCCTTGGGGTATTGCGCTATGGTGAAGCACTTGCTTAGTGTGCAAAAGACCATAGATTCCTTCCCTAGTGTTGAAGAAAATAGAAAGAAAGCAAAAACCCGGAAATTGTTAGCGTTATTGTTTTCATGTCTTTTTACTCATGCAGTGGTGAACAGATTCTATCTCCTCTTTTGGCAAACAGATGATAAATACCACTTGAAAGGCCTCTCTGTGTTAAGCACATAGAATAAAGCTATGCTCAAGGCTTGGTATCTTTTTTAACGGTCTCAATCTAATAACATATGAAACTTGACAGTGTCATTAGATTAAAATAATATCCCTAAGGACATAATATAAAGCAGCCCAGAGCTTGCGGTGGGAGATGGAGAGGGGATCAAGTCTAGCCATGGAATCCTGCAGAATCTCTGCCTAGGACTTAGACTCCTGGACCACTATGTTGAGGGATCTATTTGCAGACTGTCCTTTATGAATTCCAATGGAAGCAGGTGAAATGGGGGATGAGGGAAGGTGCAGAAACTTTGGGGATCAGGTTGTCTGAAACCCAACATGACCATTTGCTGTGACCTAGCTGAATTATATAGCATCTCTGGACCTCACCTATAAACTAGGCAGCATGAGAACTACTCTGGAGAGCAAACGCAATTTTGAATGTATAATCCTGGTGATGGATAATAAATATTGGGCATCATCCCCTTTCCCATTGCAGGGTGGAAATAGTAATTTTTCCACACTTTGGGATCAAAGAAAAGCCAAAATAATTCCTACCTATACTATCAAACCATGGGGGCTAGTATTTAGAATACAGTAAGGAATTACACCAGTCAAACAGAGTGGCTTTTCCTCTAAGTAGTAGTTTTTAGTTTCTTATAAGTAGTAGGACTTCCTCTAAGATCCACAACTGTGTAGTTGACTAGGTTTCCAGTACGAGGTCTGATTTTCCTCTTGTTGAGTTGGCCTTAGGTCCAATGAGACAGCTGTTGGTTATGACCACAGCTAACTGTATCTCTTATCCCTCATCAAAGAAGCTTCTAGTCAGTGTACTCCAGGGAGGAACCCCTAATTGGTTATCCAATTCAAAGTGGCCATGCCTAAAGTAACATACATGCAAGCAACACTAAATGGAGTCAAGTTGCATTTATACACTTATGTGTACACACACATAAACGTATATGTGTGTGTGTGACAATAACAATCAAAGAAAAATGGGCCATAAATTTGAGAGACAGTGTGTGTGTGTGTGTGTGTGTGTGTGAGAGAGAGAGAGAGAGAGAGAGAGAGGAATAATCAAAGAAAAATAAGCCATAAATTTGAGAGAGAACAAGTAGAGGGCATGGAAGGAGCTGGGGGAAGGGGACATGGGGGAGCTGGAGGAAAGGAAGGGAAAGGTGAAATGACCTAATTATATTTGAATTAAAAATAATGGAGCATAATGTAGACCACCTAAAAGAACTCTGGACTATTTAAGCCTTTCTGTCTTCTGCTTTATTCTGGAGATGGTAATGGGCTTCATTACCCTCTTTCCGATATGGTTGAGACAGCATATCAAAATGTACAAAAAAGTGATCCAACTAGGCAAGCCAGAAGTGACCAGCCATACCTCTGGTTCACTTAGAGTCACCATTTAGGGTGCCTCATCTCTAGGGAACATGAGTGCCGGGTACTGTGATCCACCTAGAGGAGCTCAGTGTTCCACCCTGAGCAAAGTAGTTTTTTTTTTTTTTTAATTCCAAGCTGTTTGCACCTTTCTCCAGCAGTTGTAACCCATGAGCATGTTTTCATGACCCGTAAGTTCTCAAGGAGTCCTACTAAAAGTGTGGTGGCAGAAGCCAAGAAGCAGGTGCCTCCACCAACCTTGGTCAAAGAGAACAGACACTCCTCTCTGTTGACTCCAACTACTCATGGCCACAGTTTGGGCCTTCTCGCTCATTTTTGCACAGTCTCATTTTCTGTGGCCTTGGGTGTAACTAGACAGGGCTGCCTCCCTCAGACAGACATCCCCTCACAACACTATTTTAAAATGGCCTCACAATCTATATTCAGATGGTGATGTAGGGAGGTCATTGGATTATAATTATAGAAACAAGTCCTTGGTGTGAATAGCAAACCAGTTCTGTTAAATGAAAAATATCAAGCAAACCAAAAGCCATAGCCATTGCTACAGAAGTTTCTGGGGCACCCAATCACCCACCTGCCGGAGCCATCACTTACCTCCCTGAATGGCTAGTTTGCCTGTTGCCGGTTATTGGCTTCCACTTGT
This sequence comes from Myodes glareolus, assembly GCF_982192425.1. Lineage (NCBI taxonomy): Eukaryota > Metazoa > Chordata > Mammalia > Rodentia > Cricetidae > Myodes > Myodes glareolus. The sequence continues at coordinate 130,850,940 of NC_142053.1, read as the reverse complement.
CCCCAGGAAATTCCTGCAAAAGAAAATCTGGTAAGTTAGGTCACTTTGAACATCCAGGCCTCGAGGTAGTTTCCCAAACATCAGCCTGGCCCAGGTTCCTTGGCTGGTAGCATGGACACTCCCAGACAGTCTACAGCCATGTGCACTTGGGAGGTTGCTGAGCCTCTGTGCTCATGCAGATATCCAGAAAGCGCTCAGGGACTTGGACACTGTGGGCTAAGAATATTCAATTTCCCTCTTGCTCCACACCCCTCCCAACCCACACCAAAAACTAGTTTAGCATGTTAGCTGTTTGCTCTAGCTCTTGCTTGCATTGAGGATTGGAGATCTTTTGTTTATCCTACTGGATGAACCTGGCCATCGTTCCTGCTTTTTCAAATTTAGAAAGCATCTTCTCGGAAGCACTGACCTCAAGAGGGTTTGGAGGGTCCTGTTGCAGAAATCCCTCTCCCAGGGTGGGAAAAGGTGGAGCAGAGATGCCAGCTACTCCCATCCTGCAGTTGTTCTTACGCCTCTGCCCACATATTCAGACAAGGGTTGACATGAGCTCACCTCAGGGAGACGGAGGATTGGGTGCCCTGGTTCATATATCATACAAGTAGATTGTCTATCTTGGATGTAGTTTCCTGAGTTGCTCAGTCATATACGCCTTTTGTAAAAATTTCCCTTTCTTACTAGAGCCCGAACCTGAACACATGCTTGCTTTTCAGATTCCTCCAGGTTTTGCATTTAGCACCCTCTACCTGGAGACTCAGCCCAAGAGAAGGCATTTTTCCTAAGCCACACTGAGCTTCTAAATTCACTTTGCTCCAATACTGCTATTATTAGTCTTTCCCAAGGTTTATTGCCTTAGCCCTAGCAGGCCTCTCTTTGGGGGCCAAACACCCGGTGAAGCAGAATGACACAGGTCTCTGGTATCAGATATCCTGGCTAAGACATTTATTATCTGTGCTATGTGAGGGATATTCTGTCACCACTTTGAACCTCAGTTTGCTCTCTGGCAAATAAAGATAGTCAGTGAGGATCGAAAAAGATGGGTGGAGAATGCCCGGCACAGTGCATGGTAGCTAGAAGGTTCTGTGGTTACAGCACTTGGGAGTCTATTGTAGAAAGACCACTTGAGTGGACAAGCCCAGCCTGAACACCACAGGATCTGCCTCTGGGTGCTAACATGGAAAAGGTGGGGAGTACTTTCTGAGCTCAGCTTTCACAAGACTAGAGAGCAGTCTCTGTTTGGGATACACCAGAGCAAATTGAACAATTTGTATTTCAGACTCTGTCTGCCTTGACATGTTTGTGAGATGTCACTGTCCACAAAGGCACCATAACATATTCAGCTACAGCATGAGCCAGGATTTCCTGTCCATGAGATGTCTAGACCTGTGGAAGCGCTTAGAAAACAGCAGTGGGTAAACCAGGCCGAGTCCTCCACCCACTCCCACTGACCATTTGAGAGACTCGGTATTACTTTATTCTTTTGTTTGAGCCACTCAGTATCCTAAAACTGTTCTGTGCTCTTTGAACCCAAGAAGCAATACTCACACGGGGTAGGGCAGTCGAAGAATATAGGAAAACTTGCTGTCTTGGTGAAAGTGATATTGTTATCAGCCATCCTGTTTGTTACATGGGAGAAGGCCTAGCTTTGCAATCTACTTATGGAGAGGCAAGCAGCACACACTCCATAACACAGCTAAGCAAGAAATAGAGCTTTGGTTTCCACATCTACCCTTCAGCAAGTGGATGGCCCCCACTCCCTTTTAACTGTTTTATAGTACAAACACACACATATGTTATACACAATAAACATAAATGCTATACATATGTGCATATATATACATTGATACTACACGTTATACCCATATATATTAACATTTTTAAACATTATACCATAAACATATGGTACTTGCTATATGGTAGCATATTTATGACCAGGGTACCTATTTCTTGATTGTTAGCAGACTTAATGCATTGCTATATTTATAGCAGCTAGAATCTAGTGGACAGCCATATAGAAGTTATTTTCATGGTGTTCAGATCCTGGCTCTGCACCTTGTGAGCTGTGTGATCTCTCTGAGACTCAGTTTCCTCACCAGTTTCATGTAAGTGTTAAGTGAAATCATCTGGCAATATATGTAAAACTGACTGGCCTAAACATGCGTGATTGTAAGTAGATGCTGCTTTCACTTGTCTAGATAGCACTGAGCCAGAGCTAGTTAGTTTCCCAACCTTCTTCATGGCAGAAAGAGCTGGCAGGCTCCCAGCCTTTCTTCAGACAGTCACCACAGCAACGACCTTAGTTGCCAGAGCTAGAGTGTCTAAACCTATGCTATACGTCTCACAGGGTCAAAAATAGAGGATTCCAGTAACAAGGGTAGAAACGGTGTACCCCTATATATACCGTCATCCACATACCTGAGAGTCTAGTGTCCAAGCAGATATATTTAGCAAGTCTAAGAGGCACTAGCAACCCAGTGTGTCCCTCCAAGTACAAAAGGAGAGGGATGACATAGGCACAGCTTGGCTACATTGCTACAGCCAACTGCTGCTACCTGTCAAATGAATTTCCTTCTCTTTCGGAAATTCTGGTCCAGAGATGACAGCCCTGTACTCATCCTCTCCCTTCTTTCCATTCACCTTCAACCCCCTCTCCTTATTACTTGCTATGAGTACTTCTTTCAACCAAGATTCTCGAGCTAAGCCAAATTTCCCTTCATCTTAAAATAGCTTACTTATAAGGTGATTACTGCCTGGCAGTCACTGTTATAAAGGCCTTGCACATGTTCGCCATTTAATCCACCTTAACGAAGCAGGTGCTGTTATTACCTTCATTTTTCAGATGGGAAAGATTAGGCACTATAAATTCTGGGGAAAGAATGTAAGCCCAGTACATCTAGCTTCAGCTTCAATGCCTTTTGGGTATTATCTATGTTTTCTTTTCTCATTTTTCAGCACAGTGAATATTTCCAAACATACCAAAAAGATGGAAGCAGTTTACCGTGAGCATCCATGGATCCTATCAAGATGCTACAATGGACATTTTTGCTATATTCACCTTATCATGTACCTGTTTCCTCCTCTACTCATCAACCGGTACATCTTAAATTCTGACATGCCCTTCAGAGTAGGTCCCAACAATTTTATCTGCATAAATGTAAAAATGTAAATGACATAGAGAAATTTCTTAAAAGCCACAATCTACCAAAGCTCACTCAAGAAGAAACAGATAATCTCCATAACTCTTTTTCTATCAGGGAAATTCATGTGCAGTTTCAAATATTCTTACAAAAAAAATTCAGGTCCAAATGATTTTACTATTTTTTTATCATTTTGGTTTTTTGAGACAGGGTTTCTCTCTAGTTTTGGAGCCTATTCTGAAACTAGCTCTCATAGACTAGGCTGGCCTCAAACTCACAGAGATCAGCCTGCCTCTGCCTCCTGAAAGCTGGGATTAAAAGCCTGCACCACCACTGCCTGGCTCAGTGATAAATTTTATCACATGCTTAAAGAAGAAAAAAAACCCAGCAGTGCTGTACAAATTCTTCCTGAAAAATAGAAGAGCAGGGACTGCTTCCCACCTCATTTAGCTAGCATTACTACCTAGTTAGAAAAAAAAAGATTTTATAATACAGACTAAATTCTGTATTAAATGTAGATTCAAAGGGCCTTTAACAAAATGCTAATAAGTCAGATCTAGCTACATAAAAAGTTACTACATATGATCAAGTGGGGTTTATCCTGGAAATGCTAGGTGGATACTTATTTCAAAGTCCAATCAGTATAATTCACTATAAATTTAGACAAAAATTAAAACTATGTGGGCACCTTAATAGAAATAGGAAAACATTTGAAAGAATCCAAAGTTCCTTCTTAAATTTTAAAAAAGAGCTCCTTTGAAACTAAGACTAAAAGGGCATTTCTCCTCAAGATTAAGAACAACTACACAACAACAATCACTAGAAGATCGTAGCCACCAAACTTCACAGGGAAGCTCTGAAAATCGAGCAACATTGTTACTCTCCAGTGTTCCTTCTGAACAGGGTATTGGGGGTCCCAGGCAAATCAATGAGCATACAGAACATGAAAAAGATACAAAATTCCTTCTATTCCAAGATCATACAACCTCCTATGTCCAAAATCTTTTATAACCTACCAAAGAGGACTAGAATTCATCAGTGAGTTCGGCAATGCTATAGGATATGAAGACACTGGCAAAGTTCAACTGTATATGGAGAAGAAGTAGCAAAGGACTTCAAGTTACTATTCGGAAAACAATATTGCTTACTATAGCTTCAAAGCCTATTGGAACTGTAGGCATATGTAAACCAAAATATGTGTAAGATGCATAGGTGGGAAATGACAATAATTTGTACACGTGAGTATACTTCAAGAATACTTCAGCATGCATATTAAAGTTTATCATTTGCTTATACAATTTTAGGCAAAATATATTTCCTATGACATGCATAAATATTAATGTACATTTGTTGGTTGTTAATACACTCATGTAAATCTAGTCCATATCAAGCTCTTAATGTGCTTTCGTGCTCTGTTCCCGTCAACTTCCGTGCAAATACACACTGCAAAACACTGTTCTCCACCTTTGCTTCCAACAGAAGAGCCATGCTATCCATTCATCTGATGATGGACAGACATCTAGGCTGGTTCTAGTCCTCAACTGTTTTAAGTATGGTAATTATAATGGTAACGGGTATGCAAGTGTATCTGTGGAAGGACTTGGAGTCCTCTGGATACTATACATAATATAATTTTATTTATTCATAAAGAAAAGAATAAATCATGACATTTGCAGAAAATGGGTACAACTAAAAATATTACATCAAACAAAATAAGCCAGATGCAAGAAGACGATTAGTACGTTTTATCTTTTATGTGGATCCTACCTTTTAATTTTTATTAGTACTAGCTGTTTTATAAGTGAATATATTTTTTCCCTTTAAAAATGGCATAACTTCACATTATAATCAGTTGATGGTTTACTTAAGGTCACTCGGATACTAATTTTAAAGATAGAACAAATTCCAGTCTTGTTCATTTTAAGGAGCAAACCTTACTTTCCCCAATCTCTAAAGCTGCACAGCTATACTGCAATCTTGGTGGCTGAGTGTAGAGACAGGACTACATCATTGCAATGCATTGTGATTGATTACATTTTAAAATAATGACTCTCACTCACCCACGAACCAAGTCCTCACCTGTATTGCTGACTTCCTGGATTTCCAAGCATTGCCAGGTGCCAGGCTGCTGTCTTCAAGGGCACCATGCTGAGGATTATGATAGCAAGCTGTACACCGAATGCATTGGTGGTGGTGACATCTACAGTTGAGGCAATTTGGCAACAAATTTCTCTTTAGCAATGCAGGGCAGATTTCTCCAGAACAATAAATGCAAGGATCATGCATTACAGTTCCCTGAGCACTGCAGGAATAGGAACAGGTCCTGTGGTAATCGAAATCCCCACAGTGCAGTGGCTTACAGCACAGGGAATTTTCTAGGCCTTTGGTAGCAAAGCATTCTGGGTAAGTGGGAGTTTCTGACTGAAGTGGTGACATGGAATGATATGATTGGTCTGTGGCATGGTATGGCTGGTCTGTGGAATGATATGATTGGTCCAGGGGATGGCATCTCAATTCTCTATAGCTCACTGACGGGAAGTTTTGGTCTATAGGCTTTGGTCTCTGGGTAAAAGGCTTGTTGCTATGAGTGGTTAAGCCTGGCAAATGAGATGTAGACAAAGATTTACTGCTCTCTTCAAAGAACTTTCTTCTGTCTGCAAACGGCAAAAGAATGGCTTCTTCCCCAGCTTGAGCAGTAGATGTCTTCAGTTCCTTGCTGTCATCTGGGCTGGAAGGACCTTCTGTGGATAGTGGCACATGTGGCTGTGGGTTATATTCTGGCGACCATCTCCATTGACCTCCACAGACCCCAGGGGGAGCATTTGCTTTGTCAGTGTCTAAGGAGGGTGAGTCAGATGCCTTCCACCAGGTGTTCAGGCTCAAAGAAGACTGGCCAGACCTCTGGCCAGGGCTTAGCCTTCCCTCTAAGCCTACCCTAGCTTTGGAGCTCTCTGAGGCTTGGCTGAGGCATTCTGAAGACCTAGCCCTGAGAATCATGCTTTTATTGAAGAGCTTGTCTCCCGGGCTAGGGACTTCTTTATATGAAGACAGGAGAGCTGAGTTAGAAGTAGGGAGTGGAGGGCTTTCTGGAGGCTCTTGGGTCTCTTGAACTGGCTCCTTAGTGTCACACAGCTGTGACAATGGACTCTTACTTTTCTGGAGCTGGGCTTTCCTCCTCTGAATTTCATTACGAAGATTAGTAGCAAACCTCTCGCTCTTCCGCCTGTTTTGGATGGAACGGCCCCGGGGACCTCCACTCCTTCTGCCACCTAATCGGCCACTTTCCTTGGGTTCACTGTCACCTTCTTCAGCTGCTTCTGCATGACCAGCTATTTTGGAAGTTGAAAATGCATCTCTGGCTTGTTGAATAGGGGAGCAAGTGACAGAGGGCTGCTGGCTAGCCAAGTCACTGCCTGTTCTGCTTGCTTGGTTTGGGTCTAAGTAAGTTCGTTCTGGCAGGGGTCCATCCACCTCTCCAAGTGGGGAACCACTTTGGCTCTGGTACACCGGACCCATCACCTTATCATCTATGGGCCTAACCTTCCTTTCTTTGATAGGCTGGTCTTGAGGGTCTCCTGTAGGGAGACCTGGACTTTTCTTTCCCTTAGGGTTGTTGTGCAAAGGGGACACCGTCCACTGGTGCCCATCCTGCCCAGCTGGCAACTCCATCCCCTTGCTGCCTCTGGAATCCACACGCATCCGCTGCAACTGGGACGCCAGCAGCTGTTCTGGAGCACTATGGCGATGCTCTGTGCTTCCTCGGAGGTGTGGGATGGCACCAAAAGACAAAGGGTTAGCCAAATCTGCTGAAGCCTCCTTGAGCAGGCTGAACTCTCTGCTAGAACCTTTGTCATGAGTTTTTGGGGAATCAAGTGCTTTGGAGGAGCCTTCTATCAGTAGATGCTCAGAGTCCTCCTGATTGGATTCAGAAGGCTGGCTGAGCTCACAGTTCTGGTGGCCCTCACCTGTCACTTGGTCTTGCCCACTTACGCAGCAGAATTGCTTAGGGCTCCGTGGAGGCAGCACTGTCTCTAAGCCTTGTTTCTCCTTCTGTTGCAAGGAGTCCAGAGGTTCAGATGCACGGCGCTGCTCTCCATTGAGGAGCTGAGCTCTAGAGGCCCGAAGGCTGTCCCGCCTCACAGGCGGCTCTGGTGGACCTTGTACTATCTTGGCAGGTCCTGAGTGTTGACCCTCCTCTGGGCAGGGTGACTCTTGGGAAGTGGAGGTCACACGGGCCCCACTGGTACTGTGGCTACTTTCTGAGGTCTCACATACATTAGATCGGCCATCAGTGGCTTTAGTTGGCCCTGGGCCTGGCATGCCACAGTCTGTGGAGGGTGGTTCCTCAGGCCTAAGTGAAAGGGCACAGTCAGAGGCATTTGAGCTAGCTGAGAAGGAGCTGTAGGCTGAGTCACGCTGACTGGGGTACGTGTTCTGGTCGATAGGTAAGAGGTGACCCTCGTAGGTAGCTTGGCCTGGCTGTTCTAGGCTCTCCATGCTGCCAATCGAGCTGCTTTTCTCAGTGCTGCAGTGCCGGGAGAGGGGGCACCACTGCACACACACGTCACTGTAAGACACAAGGCATACACGTGAGTTAGCCAAGAAAATAGACCCTTTTCCCACCTTGGCCCATCCACCACGGAAAAGGACAAGTCAAGTCAGAGCCACCCATGTTACAAACGAAAGGAAAATGAGGCAAAGGGAGAAACAGAAGAAATGAGCAAGAAGACTGACAGAGGGACAGCACAGAAACAGGATGGAATGTGAGACAGGATTGCACAGAGAGGAAGAATGAGCACACATCCCAAAGACCGGGGAAATGTCATGGGGATTAGGCACGATGTCACTGCTAACAGCAAGTTTGAAGCTGCTTCTGAGTAGTCTCTGTTGGGTCAGCGTATGGTTCTCTGCCAGCATTAGAAGTTTAAAGCTTCAGCATTAGAGAGAAGCCCTATGGGACGGATTTGACTTCAGTCGGAGCATTTCCTAAAGCAGTGATTCTCAAAGTGCATTCTGAGTGTGCACCACACTCACATGGAGGGCTTCTTATAGCAGGCCAGTGGGCTTCCCCGCACTGTGGAAAGCCACTGGTGTCAATGAAACAGAGCTTCAGAGAGGGAAGTGACCTTGAGAAGATAATTTTTTACAAACTCTAACTAGTGGCGCAGTCAGAGATGGAGTTGAAATGTTCCTTTGGTCTGGAGATTCCCTAGCACTTTATTGGTAGTGCTGGTGGTTGGACTGAGGACCTGGAACATGCTAGGGAAGGGCTCGGCTATGGGGCTACAGCCTCAGAACTTACGATTTTTCTTGATAATAGAAATTTTGATTATTTACTGAGGCCTTTTACAGTCTTCCATCTGAAGCCCAAATGAGATGACTTTCTTCACTTTGTAACCCACAAAGCAAAGCAAACTGATGATTTCAGCAATCTGCGGAAGAAGCTGAACTGCACTTGGAACCCAGGACTCTGTCCATCCAAAGTCTTACCTCCTCTCTGATAACTCTTCCAAATGGGGAAAAATAATAAACTCTCTACCAGAGTGTTGCTGTGGAGATGAAATCAGATAAGAAACAAAGGGCCCTTGTCAGAGCCCAGGCATCTACTAAGGCAGGAGCTGCTCTCGGCTGTCATTGCTATCAATGTCCTTTCTACTATTAGCCATGATCTATGAGTGGGCTATGCTCACCCATTCTTCCCTTATCTTCTAACAGCCAAAGCCCGCCAGGAAGACATCATTTTGAATGTTAAGTACCATTTCCCAAACACATAGCCAGGCTGAGCCAAGAAATGCCATTAGCTCTCCTTGACTAGAAGCTTACAGGTTGCAGGTTTGCTCTCAGAAACCAAGCCACAGCTGAGCTGTGACAGCAGCCCACGAGAGCTTCTGAACAGCTTTCCCTTGTCCTGCTTAATGCATGGTTTTAAGCACTTTGCTCAGTTGGTTCTGAGCTAGCAATACATTCATTTCTTGTTGTCAAGGGAACCTGCTATTCCCCTCACTTTCTGCTGGAACACACACATACACACCATGCACACACACACACTCAGACAGGAGTTAGATCTACAATATATCTCTGTGCATTCTTCTAGAACAAAACTGCCTCTGCCATGAGTCCCTGGATTCTAAAACCAAATAAAATGACCAATCTAGGGAAAACTTACCCCTCAGCTTCCTTGAGCACCCCCAACAAAAAAATCCACTCTTGGAGGGGAGATATGATTATTGAAGGGAAAATACTTTGGCTGGCTTTGTGACTGGGGGAAAAACAAACAAGCGATTTGTCTCTTGAGTAGTTGTTTTGATAAAAATGGACAACACCAAGCTCCTCTCATGGAGCTGGACTTGGGGACGTCCCTGCTTTGGAGATTTCTGCTCTGTGAGAGAACAAACAAACACTAGAGGAAGTTCCTAGTGAGAAACTATAGAGAAGACTGGCTCCGATAGGAATCAAGAAAAGAATCTGAAGAAGAATCAATAGTGAGATAGAATGAGAATCGGGGGCAGAGTGGTTATTTTTGTGATTCAAACGAGGTACTTCAAGGAAACACTATTAAGAAGTAAAAATGCAGACTCAAGGTCATGGTGCTAGCCTGTTAGTCATATAATTAGATAAGAGCCCAGGGACTCTAGATGGCCGTGTTATTTTTTGCTATACCCATTCAGCTCTAAAACATCAAGCAGGGACAAGATCAGAGGACACGAGTGACCAGGCTGTCCGTCCTCTAGCCCACCTTGAAGCTGGCCATCCTGCAGACTCACCTTGTGTTGCAACCAGAATGCCAAGACAAGCTGAAGGCTTCAGAAGGGAAATGCATGGTGGTAGCCGCTTCAGGGCACCCCTCCAATAGCTTGGCCACATGCCATGAGTGCGGCCTACTGACGGGGATGTTCCTCCTACAACAAGAAAGAGCCAGGAAGTCAGTGCTGAAATCACTTCCCAAGCGACTTCCGTCCCTACCCCCTCTTTCTATTCAATGAGCTAGATTATCTTCCAAGGAGTTAGTGTAGACATCTAAGCATTCCCCTTAGCTTCATTACTCAAATTTCCTTTATCCAATGGATGATTCCTGGAGACATAAAACGCCAGCTTCAATGGAAATATTACATATCCAAGTATGGTTAGGCAATGGTGGTGTATGCCTTTAACCCCAGGACTCAGGAGGCAGAGGTGGGTGGATCTCTGTGAATTTGAGGACTAGCCTGGTCTACAGAAGGAGTACCAGGTCAGCCGGGACTACATAGAGAAACCGTGACTTGAAAAAAACCAAAGCAAACAAACAAAATCATACCCAAGGATATATAATAATTCTAAACACAGAGTAGATGCTCAGTAATATTTGTGGATTGCACAAAAGCTTCTGACCAATGAATAGCAAGCCTACCTATACTTGTCTTTAAGGGAGAATATCAAAACGACCAATCTTCCCATTTTTCTCTGCAAAAGGAGGTGAGTGGTTGAGATGCTTTAAAAAGTCAGCAGTGGAGTGTGAATTGTTCAAATGTTCTTCATTAATTCTGTATGTATTTATTGTATGTTTACTATGTGTCTTCTAAAATACATGTAATTCTGGGGATATTGTAATGAGTCAAATACTGTCTATACTCCTGAGAGCTTGCTGATTCATGAATGAGACAGAAATAATTGAAACAAAGTATCATAAAATTGCCCTAGAGACTGAAGGTTAAGATGGACACAGGTACACATAAGGGAGATACTTAAACTTGAAGGCAAGGTCATGACAAAGAGTCCAAACTCTTGTGAAGAGAAAAAGGACAAAGTGGTGAACAGGCTAGGGCGACAGAAGAGATTGGCTATTTAGCATGGTGGGGGTAGATAACTGGAAACAGATCTGTGGCCAATGCCCTCAATATAACCAGAGGTTCTGTCTGGGTCTAAAGCCTACAACTGCAACTCTTACAGTGACTTGCTTATATAAGGCTCATCCATGTCAACCGTCACACTTCATATGATTAGATGCCACTCTTACGAATGGGAAAGCTAAGCCAGGACATGGTAGAACTAGGGAAGAAAGAAATGACTGATTGGAGGGAGAATAGAAGCAGGAGAAGAAAGACATACAGATGAGAGAGCAGGAGAAGAAGTAGGGAAAGGGAGAGGGCACAGGAGGGTCAGGTAGCGCAAGAGACAAGGAGAGATGACAGAGGGACAAACAAATGCCAGAAGGGAAGAAACTGAGAAAGTTTATAGGAACATACAGTGGGTGCCAGGCAGATGAATGACGCTGCAGGACAAAATCCACTAAGTGAGTAGATAGTAGAAAGATATCTAGATGATATATTATTTAATAATTTATTCATGGGCCCCTTATTGGGCACTGGTAGTGCAGATGAGGACTTCTGTTGTCAGAAAGCTTGCTGTCCAGCGGGGTAAATAAATTCTCTAACTCCCATGAGCAGGCAGAGTCAAGAAAAGAGGAAATGCAAAAATTCTGAAGACTCAGACAGCACAAAGTCAAAGCCTAAAAAGGTAGTCCTGAGGAGCAGGCCTTGCTGGAGGCAAAAGACACAGACAAGGAAATATATGGGAAGAAGGGCAGAAAAAGTTACCTGTCAAACATCAGGGCCATAGATCATACCCAAAGCTGTGGTGTTGGGAGAACCTTGCTGTTACTCTCATCCAGCAGTCATGTGGTCAAAGAGTCATGTGGTCAAGCATCTCCCAGTTGGAGGAATGTTTACTATTAGGTCTGTATACATCCATTATTATGTCTGGTGCTTCTAAACACTGAGATTGTAGTTATAAAATAGGGAACCTATGCTATTTTTGGGTCTTTCTTCCATATCCAGGATTTCTGAGTTTCTTCTGAGTCTAAAACATGAACTAGTAAGCATTGATTTTTCCCAACTGCTTAATCCACTATTTTCTCTGTTAAGTCTTCTTTTATAAAGTATCTTTGGCTTGTCTGCCCATTCCATCTATCTACCCTGCTTTCCTCCTTCTCTCTCTCCTTCCTTCTTCTCTCAATTTTGGTACCCTTATAGAACTACAATTCTTCTTCCAGAATCCACTGCTACTACCTTTCCATTCTAGTTATGACCTCAATATTGTGTCCAAAGTATTATGTCCACCTGCTAAAGAGTATATTTCCACCTGTGGCTTTTAGGTCCTACCAGGTTAAACAACAACTCAATTGGAGGGGCATTCTCTACCACTAAATTCCAATGTCTTACCCTGTCCTGCTTTAAATACAAACTGGATCAGATTTCAAAGTCTCCATAAGCTGCATCATACTATAGCTTCATCTTCTTGCTCTGATCACACTTTGTAGCTAGCTCTGTTTTTTCCCAACTCTCCTTTATTGTCATTCATTTTTAGTAGAATTTATCCCAGTAATTGGACTGCTTTGATTTGAATCCCAACTCTATCACTTACTAATTTCTGTTGCTGTCAACAAGTGACAGCTTCTCAGAATTATCATTTCCATAGCAGTAAAAAGGGGATATTCTCAATGGTCATTAACTTGTGCATCTTTGTGGACATGAGGCACTAAACAGTATACAAATTAAAGTAAATAAATATGTACTGCCGGTGTCATCTCCTCTGGGGAGTCTATCCCAAGTAATGTAGTCTTCATAATTTAGCCCATCATAACATGCTATTTTGTATTGTTTATCAACATTTTGTGTATATTAGCTTTGTCCTACTAACTATATTAAATTAGTAAGTTATGAGAAGCAAAACTCTAGAATTTTATATGCTACTGTTTTCTTGAGAAATTGAAGTTCTTAACTGGCTAGGTTATTATAGAAATTAGAAGCAGCATCCTCACCTGCCTATGTTATTGTGGGCATTAGAAGAAGCCTTCTCAAAGAATCTTGTAAACAGTCTAGTGCTTTACCAAGTGGTCAGTAAATCCTATGGAGTACAATATTGGCTATTAGCTCAAAGTTGTTCTTTTAAATGGCTCAGGGCACTTCCAAGCTAGTGTGCCTGAGAAACTTCATCAAAGTTCCGCTGCACTACTTCCCTGTCACACTTAAAACAGTAGCTGAAACAGGCCCAGCAGTCTCTAGGGTTTCTCCAGTAGAAAATAATCCCAGAGGAGACAGAGGAAGGGAGGGAGGGCTCTGGAGACACTAGAAAAAAAAAGGAAGACTGGGAGGAAGGAAATCTCAGCAGAGAGCCAGATCAAGTTCCCACTTAACCCTCGTTTAAGAAAGGGAAGAAACAGCCCGCAAGCCCAGTACCTGGCCCATTATCATTTGTGAACTGCTCTAGACACTAAGCAACACTTGTGTTCAAACCTTAGTTGCGTAACCTTGCCCAAGGATTTCCTGAGGTGTTGGTTTTTGTAACTTGGGGCAAGGGGGCTGGGCTGGAACCTAGGATCGTGTATGCTAGGCAATGAGTCTATACCACCAGAGCTTGGGTTGTATAGTTTATAGTCTTTATATGTAAAGTTGCATAATGACTATCTATTTCTCTTGAGCTATGGTCTGATATAAATGATGCAATCCTATGTGTGGAATCGATTGGGAAAGTGCTTGATACGGACATTCTATAAACGTATGATAAAATAAAACAAGGTCCTCTACTGAACACTGAAGCTATGTCAGGTACTAAGTACTTCATATGCATTAGCTGATTTAACCCTCACTTTCATGTCATGTTAAAACCTATTATTACCCCCGCTTTATCAATAGAGAAAGAGAGATGCAGAAAACTTAAATTATTTTTCAGAAACACATAGCTAGCAACTAGATCTATGGTTAGAATTAGGATCAATACTTAGATCCGGGACTAGCAGGGTGGTTCAGTAGGTAAAGCATTTGTCGCACAAGCCAGAATTCACATAAAGGTACACAGGAAGAGCCAAAGACACAGAGTTGTCTTCTAGTACACAAACGCTTCTAGTACTTCAAATAATAAATTTGAAGGGAAAACATGCTCAAAGGGTTCTGCCTCATAAGGTTTATATATTTAAGGCTTGATATAACCATACCTCAAGAAGCAGTAAGAAAACGGAGGTCCCAGTGGTTCTAGACTTAAAACTATCTCCTCCAGTGGAGAAGGGAGGGGATGAGCGATAAGTAGGGTAAGAGAAGCCCAGCATCAATTAGACAGCCTGACCCCAATATAGGGACAACTAGAACCCTCATCCCTTTTCCTAAAGCTGGGGTAGGCACTAGGACTGAACATATTCAATAACTCCGGATCCTCAAATGCCTGTCTAAGGAAGAAAACCAAGACACCAAAGGAAGACAGCGGGAGGAGGCAAAAGTTGGAAACTCTGGTTGTACCTACCATGGAAGTTGCTCAGGGAGGAGAGGTGGCTTATGACAGATTGGAGTATGCAGCTACTTCAGTCTCAACCACGCCAGTGTCTTCTCTTAGCTGGGGACCATCAGCCCTCTACTAAGACACCCTGGGTGTGAGGCAGGCAGCCCAAGATCCTAAATGCCATCCAAGGAGTTCAAGTGGACAGCAAGCGACAGCTATCAGCTTGCTTGGGTTTTTCTGTGGCCACAGCCTTAGGGAACGTCAGCCAGTGTCAAGGGCTGGATAAGAGTAAAGACCCTGCTCCAGGAACCAGCCAGCGCCCTAGTGGCAAGGCAAAGGAGGAAAGGCAGTTCCAGCAGCAACCCTCCCTTCCCCCCTACCCCCACCCCATTCCTGACTCCTACCTCTTCTGTGCCCTGGCCCATCCCATCTCCAGCTCAGAGACCAATAAGGAAGCTGGGCCCCTGGCCACTGCTAGAACTCAGGAAAGGAGCAAGGAAATGATGTTTGGGAAAGATAAAGCGGGTGTCTAAAAAGAATTTTTAAAAATACACGTAAGTGAGAGAGAAAAACACCCCAGACGCATACACTTAAAAGAATTCCTGCACTTCCTGGACTGAGTTGACCCCACCCAGCCATCTCCGCAGGTCCTCAGGGCCCCAAGAAAGAAGAACCAGCCTGGCTTAGCAGCCTCCAGGTCCAGGGAAATGGTACTATAGCTCATTTTAATAAAGCTAGGGAGCACTGACTTAAAGAGTTTTCAAGGTAAGGGTCCTTCTGAGATACAAGAGTTTACAAATATTCCAGTCTTTTACTTTCAAGAAACAAGTGAACATCTGTTTCTTGCCAAAGAAAACTTTCACACTAAACACTCCAATTCCAGAAAAGAAGCAATGTTAGAACAGTGGCACTTGGGAGCCTTCCTAGATCTGCTATTAGTTCACGTGGAACTCTGGCAATCATACCTTCTATTGGCTTCGATTTCTTCTCTGAAAAATAAATCAGGAACTCAATTGTCAGGAGTGATTCTTGCACCCATGGCATAACGTATTGTAGTGGTGGTACATCCAAGTCTGAGGTGCACAGTAATACCCTTATCGACTCTGTGCTGGCCAGAACCCAGAACATTCTATTACAAATTTGTTATACCCCTAAGCCCAGGTCCAGGTATCAGAACTTAAAGTTTTCTTAGGGATGTCAAGTTAGGGCTTTCCCATCATAATTAACTTGATCCCTACTCCAATTTCCCTTGGCCTCTGGCTTCAATTTTGGTAATTTATGGTTCCCAGGAGGGCTTATGCAAGCTCCCTCAAGGCCAAAAGTATGCTAGGGCTTTCCTCTTAGGGGAAGTTAGTCCCATCCTCTTGCATTCCTCTGTACCTCACATAAGGTTATCAATTTATAAAAGTACTATTGCAGGGCTACATTTACAGGGAATACGGAGTTGACTTGAAATCTTGACTTCCCTTAAATAAATTTGCTTGGCCTACTGACAAGAATGTTAAATTCCTCATGTATGGAGCACAGTAGGCATGTAACAAGCACTTGATAAACAGTATATGTATGTTATTAATACTAAGCTTAAGCAAAGAGTACAATGAACACAGTGCTATTAGTAGCAAGAAAATCAGTTTCTTCGATCCAAACAGGGATAGATGAGAAAGGTTCAGCTAAAAGAAGGCTCAAAGCCAGACTTAGTGCTCTCAATCAGCACTTGTCAAACTTCACTGGGCATATGGGTCATGGGGCAGCAGACTAGGACTTAGTGGATTTAGAACGGGGACAAAGGGATGACTTTCTACAGAGCTTTAGAATGAGCCTGCTCCCGCGATAACCACAAAAGTACCAACATACTGGCAAATAATCCCTGTTACAAAAAAAAAATTACAAGGTGAAAAGTCTATTCTCACTTTAATACTCAGGCTTGGGTATCTAGTCTTTTGTTGTCTCCTTTCGCCAAATATCTTCCTCTTTTCATTCAGCAAGGTTGGTTCATGCAAGTGTTTATCTGATGAGGTTTGTTGAGCCCCAGGTCTGAGCAAAATAAAGAGCAACTATTTTGACAACGGTCAGAGGCCATGGCAGGCCAGCTGAAGCTGAGCCAACAATGAGTAGAGGTCGAAGGATATTCTTGGCATTGGTTAAGGTAGGGAAGCAGTCAGGCCAGGAAGGTCGGATAGGCCCCAGATGAGGTGATTAGCAGGTGGGCACATAGGCAGAGAAATCCTCAGACAAGGAAAAGTAAGATAAGAACTCGAGTACTAGTTGGCTCGTTTGGAATTTTCTAGAGGTTAGAAAATATGGGGGCTCGATAATGGTTGCAGCATAGCAGATAGTATGATAGAATCTCCTGTGCTTGGAGCAAGGCACTTGTTTTTGAAGACCCGAGAAGACAAGCACTTAGTCTGGGGTGGGAGGATAGTAGACACATGCAGTGAGACGTGGCAGGTCATTCAGAAGCTGTCTCCCAGAAGAGTCCGTCTAAAGACTGTTGGGAGGGGGGAGGGAAACAGGATAATTCTGGAAGGAGCTAATCTACAGCTACCCTAGTCGGCTGTGGTGTCAATATATTTTTACAGCACCTCCTGTCTTTGTTCTTGGTTCAGTAAACCCCTTTAAAGACAGTGGATGGGAGACGACAATCAAAAAGTGAGCCATGGCTCTTTCCCACCCAGGGCAAGAAGAAAATGTGACCCCTATTATTTGGGACTGTGGTCTGGGCTGTAGTGCAATATGGACTCTTTCCTTTTCTGAAAGTGTTTGGATAAGGAGAAGCACAAAAGAGACTCCTTGATTAGCTCTGTTTACTTTCTGGGGCTCTTTTAGCCACCCCACAAATAGTAGATTCCACCTCTACACATGAAGAAGCCCAAGCATATCCTGGCCCACAAGGCAGGAAGAGAAGCCTACAGATCGGGGGAGGGGGTCAGGGCAGTGCAGAACAATATACATGGCTTGTTTATCTGGCAGAGAAGGAAAGGCTTGGTCATAATGGAGGGACACAGAACTCTGAATGCCTTTCCCTACTAGACAGTTGGCTGGGGGACACTGTAGCCTAGTGATTCAGATACCCTTCTTTATCAAAGACTCAATCAAATGGGGAAAATATGAGTGAGTGCATGTGTAACTTAATTTTTTAATTTTTTTAAATTGCTTCACAATATCCTACATTTATATAATCTGCTGTGATCATCTACACCCTCCATTCCCTCCCCTTCAATTCCTGCCCCTTTCAACCCACCATTATTCCCTCCCAATTTCATGTGCTTTCTTTTTCTAAAACCCACCGAGCCCACTTGGTGCTGCCCATATATGCATGAAGGTAGGAGCTCCTACTAGAGCATGGGGTAGCATCTCAGGGGCTATGTCCCTGAAGAAAATGCATTCTCTCTCAGCAACCATCATTTGCAAATAGCTCTTCAGCTAGAGCCGGAAATCTGTGACCTCCTTGCACATTCACGCTGTAATTGGGCTTGCTTTGATCTTGCACAGGTCTTGTGCTCCTGTGTGTGACTGACTGCCCTGACATGTCTGGACAAGATTGTCAAGAAGTTTTTGTTTGGATTCTCTCAGATGTTTTAAAAAGTTTTTCTCCCACACAACACACCCCAACTGCAGGTTTCCCTACAAACTTTCTGCTTTGGACTATCTTCACTGTATCCTGTAAATTTAGGAGTGTTGTATTTACATTTTCATTAAACTCTAGTAAATTTTAAATTTCTTTGTTATTTCTTCAATTATCCATTCATTATTCAGTAAGGTGTTCTTCAATATCCATGACAATGTGCATTTTGTGATTTCTATTGCTGTTTTATAACTAGGCTTATTCCACTGTGATCAGACATAATCCATATGCTTATGAACACTTGATTTTTGACAAAATAGCCAAAATTGTACAGTGGAAAAAAGAAAGCATCTTCAACAAATGCTGCTGTCATAACTGGATGTCAGCATGTAGAAAAATGTAAATAGATATATACCTATCACCCTGAACAAAACTCAAGTCCAAGTGGATCAAAGACTGAACCTAATAGAAGAGTGGGGAATAGCCTTGAATGCATTGGCACAGGAGCCAATTTTGTGAATAGAACACCAGTACCACAAACACTAAGATTGACAATTAATAAATGGGACCTCATGAAACCGAAAAGCTTCTGTAAAGCAAAGGACACTGTCAAGAAAACAAAGTGTCAGCCTGCAGAATAGAATAAGATCTTCACCAACCCTACATCTGACAGAGGGCTGATCTCCAAAATATAAAAAAAAAACTCAAGAAACTAGACATCAAAATATCAAATAATCCAATTAAAAAATTGAGCACAACTCTAAACAGAGAATTCTCAGCCAAAACAAAAACAAAAACAAACAAACAAAAAAACTCAAATGGCAGAGAAACACTTAAAGAAATATTCAACATCTTTAGCCATCAGGGAAATGCAAATCAAAATGACTCTGAGATACCATCTTACACCTGTCAGAATAACCAAGATAAAAATACAAATGATAGCTTATGTTGGAGAGGATGTGGAGCAAGTGGAACACTCCTCCACTGCTGGTAGGAGTGCAAACTTGTACAGCCACTTTGGAAATCAACATGGTGGTTTCTCAGAAAATTGAGAATCAAGCTATGTCAAAATTGAGCTATACCATTTTTGGGCATATACCCAAATCATACAAGGATACTTGCTCAACTATGTTCATAACATCTTTATTTATAATAGCCAGAACCTGGAAACAAACTAGATGTCCCTCAACCGAAGAATGGTTAAAGAAAACATACTGCAATTACATAATGGAGTATTACTCAGCTGATAAAACAAAGACATCATGAAATTTTCAGACAAATGGATGGAACCAGTAAAATTCATCTTGAGTGAGGTAACCCAGACACAGAAAGGCAAACACAGTCTGTACTCACTCATAAGTGGATACTAGCTGTAGAGTTAAAGATAACTATTCCATAATCTACAGACCCAGAGAGGCTAGGAAACAAGAAGGGCCCAAATAGGGATACATGGACCTCCCTAGGAAGGGGAAATAGAGGAGATCTCTTGAGTGGACTGGGGAAGATTGGGCACGGGAACTTGAGGGATCAGACTCCTGGTGTGTGTGTGGAGAGGGAGGATGCTGAGAAAGATGACTGGGAAGCAGGGCTTTATGAGGTTGGGTAGAAACCTGATAGAAGGCAAACTCCTACAAGTCTACCAGGATGACCCCAGCTAAGACTCCTAGCAATCGTGGGTATATACCCTGAACTGACCATCACCTGTGATCAGATTGGTGACTTTCATGGTTGTCATTAGAGAGCCTTCATCTAGTGACTGATGGAGGCAGATTCAGAGACCCATGGTCAAACACTGAACAGAGCTCTGGGAGTCCTGCTGAGGAGAGGGATGAGGCATTGTAGGAGTCAGGGGCATCAGGGACATCACAAGAAACACTCAGAAACAGATAGCTTGGCTCTTGAAAACTCAGAGAGTCTGAAGCAATGACAAGGGAGCCTACATGGGAAGGACTTAGGCCCTCTGCATACATGTGACAGTTATGCAGCTTGGTCTACTTGTGGGATGGCTAGCAATGGTACAAGGGGCTGTCCCTAGTGCTTTGACTGTTTGGGGGGGGGGGAATCTATTCTTCATGCTGGATTGCCTTGCCAAGCCTGAATACAGAGGGAGGTTTTGGGCCTTAGGGCAGATTGATATACACCATGGCTTCACTGATACCCATGGGAGGCTTGCCCCTTTCTGAGTGAAAATGGAGAGGGGTAGATTTGGGGGATGGAGAGTTGGGGAGAGGTTGGGGAAGAAAGTAGAAAGAGAGGAGGGAGAAGAGGCTGTGGTCAGGATGTAAAATTAATTAATTAACTAAATTCAAAAGGTAAATAAAATACCATTTTATCTTTCACTTTTAAATTATTCTCCAATCTTCTAGATGACATATACATAACTTTATGAATAATAAGAAATTCCTAAGGAAAAGTGACCAGGTTCTACAAGAATCCATAACTTACCCAAGCAACTCTACAGCTGCCCAACACATTGCTACCAAGGGTCTCCAGGTGAACGTGTGACTATTAAACTATTTCAGACATCCGGATTTTGTCCTCCGAGTATCAGCCTAGCAAAATGCCTTTCCAAATACTTTTTCACTGCTTGGTATTAAATAACTTCACTTCTCTAATTAAAAAAGATTCTATGTGACAGGTTTACTTTATTTGGGGGGGGGGTTAGGTAATTGGAAATGGAACCTAGGGCCTCAGACATGCAGAGCCCTGACCCTATTATTCAGTTCCATCATCTGACAAGTTGCTACTCATGGTACTAGCGCTGAGAAATGGTAGTGGCTATAAGATCAGATCATGTCTGGAAGAATAAGAAGAAAGTTTTTGGGGAGGCATAGCAACAGAACACTGGGGAATTCAATTGAGATTACTATCAAGGGTTGAAGAATGGATACATGAAGGATGCATCAAGCAGCAGGTGCCAAGCCGTCCAGCAGCTAACCCTGTGTATGGTATTGTAGTCAATAAGTACCTTCCATACACAGGAGCCCGCTAAGCCCTCGCAATGACCACATAACTACTCCTATAGAAAAGAAGAAACCCGGGCTGCAGAGACTTAAAGTAAGACTTGAACATAAGTCTTCGAGCCAAGTTTCTGTGCTGTTTCATAAGTTTTTCTAAGGTAGCATTAGCATCCCCTGGAGTTGTAGCACAAGGAAAATTCTGAGGCCCCACTTCAGAACTTCTGGATGAGAAACTGGGAGGAAGACACTGAGTTCTACAAGTTCTTGATGTAATTCTGGTACAAGTAGGCATGGTCAAGCTTGAGAACCTTTACTCAACCATATATTCTGGAACAGTGATTCCAAATCCTTTTCCAAGTACTACTGATGGCCACTGGTGCCTGTTGCTTAGACATGTGGAACCGTGCCCTCTAAGGCAGGCTGAGGGCCTCTTTTCTGCTGTCAGTGCTAAATACATAACAGACAATAACTGCTTGAAAAGTTCTTGGCCTCTGGGGTAGGAACAGACTTGTCTATGATGAAGAAGGTTTCAGAACTACAAACACAGTTTCTGGGTCATGACTGTTCTGTCAGAAGGACATATGGACCGACAAGCAATTTCCATATATGAGTCTTCCCTGGGAGGCCTTACCTGGCTGAACCATAGTCTGTGTACAGCCCTGGGAATTTTTGCACTCTGAGGTATTTATAAACTTATAGTTCACTAAACTTGAATTTTCTGTGACTTTCTTTCTTTCTGTAGTGCTATAAAATTCAGTTGATAAACACACATTTATGATATATATGATTTACATATGCAAACATTTATTAATATTTAAATTATGATAGTACATTTATGATATAACACAGGTAGAGAGAGTGTGTAAGTATATGTGTGAGTGTGTGTTTGTGTGTGTGTGTGTGTGTGTGTGTGTGTGTGTGTGAGATGAGAACATTTAAGTTCTGACTTAGGCCTCCATGATGACACACACTTTGGAAGGAATTTTGCAAGCTTCAGATCAACCAGGGATACATTGTGAGATCCTGTCCAAAAAAAGAAAAAGTCTACTTTCTTATAGAATCTCAAATAACAACAAAAATCCCCAGGACTGCTCAGGTACACTGCTGATATTTTGTATTTCTTGAACTTTTAAAATATTTTTTTATTTCTGATATTTTAATTACATCTTTTCCTTCTCTCCTCTCTCCAAATTCTCCTTGTACACCTCTTGTTCTTTTTCGGAGCTTACAAATTTTTAAGGAATCCTAATGCTGTTTCACAAAACAGAGAGTGAAGAAACACTATCAACATTAATCTAGGAAGACAACAATCTCCTGCAATATAAGAACATAATAACAGCAACAAAAAGAAAACTATAGACCATGTTCCCTTATGAATACAGACACAAAAATACTCAGTAAATAGTTGAAAACTAAGTAAATGACACTTTAAAAACATTACAGGTCATAGCTCAGGTTGGTTATATTCCAGGGATATAAGGATAATGTAACACTCATAAATAAATGTAATAGCAAATAAATATGGAGAGAAGTGAGATGTTTATTCAAAAGATACAAAAGAAGGTTTCTAATAATGTCTAACATTCCTTCATGATAAAAGTCCTAAAGATGCTAGAAATAGAAGAAACATAACTCAACACATTAAGGCTAGATAAAATAAACTGATAGACAACACCACAGTAAGTGAGGGAAACCAGAAATCACCTCTAAGAGACAGACAGACAGACAGGTGAACAGTCAGACAGACAGACGGACAGATGGTGGCTGCCCACTCTCTCCACTCTTTTTCTGTATAGATGTTTGAAACATTACAGCAAAATGGGCAAGAGAAAGAAATTAATGGAAAAGAAATAAGAAAGGAAGAAGTCAAATTATCCCTGTTTGCAGATCAAATTATACTATATTTATAAGACCTTAAAGATGTTATAAGAAAAATCTAAGATAAGATAAATAATTTCAGCAAGGTATCAGAAAAAGAGCTATCATACAAAAGTAGTAGATTTTCTATAAGTCAACAAAGAAAAAAATCTCCCGAGAAAGAAATCAAAGAGAAAAAATTCAATTTACATAGTCTCAGAAAGATTGGAGGAATTGTGAAAATGGCTATATTACCCAAAGTTGTCTAGGGTTTAATGCAATTCCCTTTGAAAGTCTAATGACATTCTTCACACAACTAGAAAAAAAAACAAAACCTAAAATCCACATAGAAGCATAAAGATTTCAACCACTCAGAGCAGGCCAGAGCAGAAAGGGCAATGCTGAAGATATTAAAATACCTGGTTGAAGTCACACTACAGAGATATAGTAATGCAAACAGCAAAGGTGCTGCACAGAAATAGATAAACAGACTAATATAATGAAACAGAGGCTGCAGAAGTAAACACATGCAGCTGTATCCACTTGAGATTTGAAAAAGGTGCCAAAAGCAAACACGGAGGAAAAGACAGCCTCATCAGGAGAAAAGGGTACAGGGAACACTGGATACCAAGAGAAAATAACCAGAATGAGTAAACTACAAAGGGAAAGTAAGACAAATATCACATAGTTTTTCTTATCTGTAGAGCCTAGATTTGATGGTAGATCTATACTTTGTATACAACAAAAAACATCAAACACAAACAGGAGAATTAATGTGAGCAATCCTAGGTTTTATTGTAATATCTTCATACGCTCTTATCATTTCCTGTAAGATCATGTTTGTCCATCACCTAAGGACCAAGTATGCCATCCCAACATGACTTCACCCCTGCCTGCTGTTCTGAGCACCCCCAACTAGTTAGTATCAGTCACTTTTGCTGTGACCCCAGGCTCTGCCACTTATGAACCACCTGTAGAAGCATGTGACCTTTCTACAGATTACTGAGGACCTCCAGTGAGAGCCTTATGACTCTTTAGAAGGTTTATTGATACCATGCACAAGATCTGCACAAATTCAAGCTAGAAAAATCCCAGAAAAGGAGGCAGGCATAAAGTCCCACCCCTAGCCAAAAAGCTTTTTGTAATTGATAACTGCTCAGTTGGTTGAGAGCATTGCTGCTCTTTCAGAGGACCAGAGTTCTGTTCCCAACACCCACAGGAGGGGATATTGTATCCTCTTCTGGATTCTGTGGACACCCATTCTCCCCATATGCAAATAAAAATAAAATATTATTTATAAAAATCTGAATTTGGCACTGAAACTTCAAATGAATATTTTGTTGATATTTGGAGGTAGGGCCTTTTCAATGATGTCTGGATTAATTACAGGCATAGAGAACCACAGTGATTTCAACAGTCTATTTATAAAACTATGGATCTAAACTCCAAGACTTACTCTATTTTGCACTGTAATGATCAATACCCTACAGAGTACCTACCATGAAGACCTTATTTAATCTGAGGCAGTCCCTTAATAGAAGCAATCTCAACCTTGAGAACTACAAAAAAAAAAAAAAACCACATTTTTTTCTGTTAACAAGCTCACATATGATATTTATTATAGCAAAAGGAATTGAAAAGAAATAGATTACAATAGTACCTGAACATAGATGGAAGGGTAAGAAAGAAGAGAATCCAAAATGAGTTTTAGACTTCTTAGTATTCAACCTGTCACCAGGATCAGCAAAGAAACTGTGGTTTCAGATCAGTTGGTTTGCAAAATACTCTGATTTTAAAAGCAATACTTACAGAAGGCAAATCATCCAAATTGTAAGAAGATGCATATAATAAAAAAGAGCCTCCCATATTCCTTTAAAAACTGTATTCATCAAAGCAGCAAGATGATACAAGATTAAGAGCATAATTTCAGGTAGATATGGTGGCACACACTAGTCCAAGCAATTTGGGAAGCTAAGAAGGGAGGATGATAAATTCATGGCCAGACTTGGTAATCTCCTCACGCTCACAAAAAACAAAACAAAACAAACAAACAAAAAAACCCACAGAAGTTCTAGAACCAGAGTGTCTAGAGTTAAATCCCCCATCTTTAACTATGTGGCCTTGGCTCCACTGTTTACCAGCTCCTCTTCACTTACACTACCTCTAGAATGAGATTTATATAAATGGAACACAGACAGTATATTATAATGCTGGTTGAAATCTTGCTGTTTATATTTGACAGTATATCTTGGAGATAATTTCGTATATTAAAATACCTTTTCAAAAATTTTAATAACTGTAGCATTTCATTGAAATTTCCAAAACACTAATTCCAAAGTAATTATTTCAAATAATTCCATTATTCCAAAGTAATAATGAATATTGAGGTAATTTCTAACTTTTTGCTAATAGAAACAACGCTGCAATGAATATCTTTGTATTGCTTCAAACATATATCTGATTGGATCATTTCAGACAAAGCTCTGCACATGGAACTCTGTATCTTATGTGACTGAGGTAAGAAAAGACCATCCATTAAAATCCAAAGACGCCTTCCCCTTGCCCCTTGTCACTGGTGGCAGGCTGGAGAGCTGAACCTGCTCTCCCCACCCACATACCCCATCAACTCTGTAGCACTCACTCAGGAAATTGGGCCCTGCACCCTGCCTGAGCAGCACAGTGGAGCTGCCCTTAATGACAGGGGAGTGGGTGATTGGCCCCACCCCTCATCTGCCATATGGCGGTGTAAAGGAGAGAAAGATGCGCCCCCTCCACCCCTCCGAGCCTGTGGCAGGTGGGAGAATGGCCCCTGGCCAGGAGAATGGAAGAGCCAGTCCTGGTCCTCATCAGTGGCAGCCTTGGGAGAGTAGGTCCTGTACCTCTCCTGGGCAGCACAGCAGAGCTGACCCTGCCGGCAGGGGCAAGGGTGACCTGCCCCTGAGGTCTTGAGAGTAGGAGGGCCGGACCCACACCCCTCATCTGCCATGCGGTGGCAAGGGAGAGGGAGAGGAGGCCTTTATTCTACCCCTTGCCACCTGTGGCAATTGGAAATGCTGGCCCTGGGGTCACAAGCACAAAAGAGCGGCCCCTGCACCTTGCCTGGGCAACACAGCAGAGCTGGTCCTGGTGGTGTAGGTGGTGGTGAGCTGTGAAAGCAGAACTGCCCCGTCCCTTGCTGCTTATTGCATAGGGTGAGCTAGTTAGGATGGTGCTGGGGAGCTCACCCTAGTGTTGAGGATGAGAGAGAGCTCATGGGCTGGGAAACACCCAGGCCCAGAACTACAGTTTTGAGTTGGGGCATCCCAACATTTACTCCATATATGATCTGCTGGAGCATTTGAAGGGGCCAGTCCTGCTGACCTCCATGACACAGGACACAGGACAACAAAAGGATATCTAAGAGAAGTCCCAGAGAGGACCCAGTAATGAGATAGTGTAGCAGAAACAAAAGGTCTTTAACCAGACAGAACAATAACTCCCTGCAATGAACAATTTCAAATGAAGATATACGGGCTAAAAGGTATATACTGTGTGATTCACGAGTCACAATACAACTTCCTCAAGGAGAGGTTTTCTTTTCTTTTAAATTTTATCTTGTGGGGGAAAGTTGTAAGAGGACAGATGGGAAAGGATGGGGAGATGAGTGGGAACAAAATGCATGGTGTGAAATCCACAAAGAATCAATAAAAAGTTAAATTAGAAAAAAACTTCAAAGAGCTTACGCAATTTGCATTTCCACCAGCAGTTTGTTAGCTCCATGTCACCCTTTAAACCCTCAATGCATCATCTAAGGACCTCTTTAAAATGCAGATTCTGGATGAGGAGGCTCTTCTAAGAAGTTCTCATTTGATGTAGATGTTGCTGGTCAAAGACCCATACTTTGAATAGCAAAGCCTTAGAATATATGTTTCTTGGCATTCTTGCCAAAACTGAATATTACATTCTCAGAATTTTGCCAGTCTGATATATGAAAGTTCTATCTTGCTCCTTAAATTAATCAATATTTCTTTAATTATAATGACTTCCAGGAAAGCCTACACTGCAGTGTGATATCTTGTCTTAAAAAATTATGTGTGGCAGAATGTCTGTCTATTTATATTTATAAGCAAATTTTCTTTTGATTTGAACTGCCTCCTCTACTGTTTCTTCTTCTGTAAGTCACTTTTATTTTCAAGAGTTCTTCATGTTTAAAGAGAACAGCTCCTTGATATATACTTTGTGGAAAATGCAAAATCTTTTCCTCATTTTTAAAATATTTGATCTTTACTTATTATATATTTCATAGTGCTTTAAAATTTAATATTGCATAGTCAAATATAAACTATTCTCCCTTATGACTCCCAAGGTTTGTATTTTGCTTTAAAATGTCTTTAGTATTACAAAATAAATTCATATACTAAAAAGTCATATACACTTGTCCCCCAACATTTGTGAAAAATTAGCTCCAGGACACCAAAAGCCATAGGTGTTCGAGTCTTCTGCATAAAATAGTATAGCATTTCCATGTAACCCATACACATCTTACCAGATATTTGAATCATCTCTGGATTACTAGTATCCAATGTAGTGTGAAATGCATGCAAATAGTTGTTTGACAATATTATTGGGAGAACCATGGCAAAGAAAGAAAAGTCTGTTCAGTGTAGATGTAACCTTTTTCCTGAATATTTTTGATCTATGACTGGTTGAACTTATAACTGTGGAAACTTTAGAAACAGAAAGATGACTATGCTAAATGATGTTTCTCAATGAATTTCCAGATTTAATTATGACCTATTAATCTGTTTCTTCACATATCAGTGTCAAAGTATTTTAATTATTATACTTTTAGAGTATATTTCAACAAGACTAGTCCTTATCTCCATTATTATTTCTTTTCTCTCTAGACTGTTCCTGATAAATCTCATATACATACTTTAGAATCAGCTAGGGCATGCTTGGTTGTGATGAGCCTTGGAGACAACATGAGGTTGAAAGTCATAGTTTGGACATACAATTCTGGGAGTCATCAGTGGCATGAGTTTATCAATTAAAACTGGGTCTGACCCCTTTCTCCATCTTATTCAGTAGTGCTCCCCTCCCCGTTGGGTGATTTTTCCCACATTTGGGGTGGGAAGATCCACCCACCCTAACTAATCCAATTTAGAAACTCCACCACAGTCAGTTTTGATGGTGTCTTCTAGGTGATCGTAGATCCTGTCACCGGGCAATCAGAATTAGCTATGACAGGCACCTAGCTAGCACTGCGATTGGTCCAGAAATGAGTACATGTCCTAGATTATCTCAAGAGGACTACAAAGTTGTTCCTCTCATTCTGTGGCTGAAGGAATCTCCACCCATCCATTCCTTCTTCCCTTCCCACCCATTGGTTGGAAATAAGAAAGAAAATGCCCAACGTACTACTGACAAGCACTTTTAAAAATCCAAGAATGCAATACCATAAGGATGATAATACACAGGGAAAACACAATCCAGAGTAAGGATGATAATATAGACAAGAATAAAGTGAACTTGAACCACTGTTAAAAAACTGGGTCTGAGATGAAGCCTCAATAGTTTTTAAGGTTCTATTCTCAGATCAGCAACATTACCATTGCCTGAGGACTTACTGAGCCTCTATGAATTAGAAATTCTGTAGAGAAGAGAGGGGCAAAATGCATTTCACAATCCTATGGTGGAATCAAATGTGCACTTAAGCTTGAGGGTTATTACTTTGGGGCGCACAGTGGCTTAGAGACTAATTAAAGGGGGAAAGGTTCAAGGTAAATAGAAGGAGGGAAACAAGAAGAAAGAATTCTTAAAATAATTGAATGGAAGAAATTTCCAGAAAGTGTTCAAAAGTATCCATTGTTGCACTGAAGAAACTAATAATCAAGTACTGTTTCAAAATGGTTTATATGAAGTGTGTCATTTGTTGTATAATTCTATAAACTAAATCATCCTCATTTTATAGATAAGTTGTGTTAAATAACTTGCTGAAGTTCATCCAATTGATAGATGACGATCACAGTTCTAATATATACAAGTGGTAAAGTTCCATCCCCTACTTTAACATACTGATAAAAACTATTTGTTGGAAAACAAAGATAATCTTGATGTTTTTATCAGTCTGGTAGACACTCATTTATCTTGGACCTAACTATACAGAGAAGATTCATAGAAGAGGGCTGTAGTGTAAGAGTGTGATTAGGGGTAATGAGAAAATGGGAAGTGAAAAAAATGAGACACCGAACCTAAGAACATTTTTTAAGAGTTCAATCTGTTTCATTGTGAAGGAAAAGATATTGATAGCTGGAAGAATGTGAAATTTTAAGAGAAGATTATGTTTTAAGAAAACAAAAGACCGGGGCTGGAGAGATGGCTCAGAGGTTAAGAGCACTGCCTGCTCTTCCAAAGGTCCTGAGTTCAACTCCCAGCAACCACACGGTGGCTCACAACCATCTGTAATGAGGTCTGGTGCCCTCTTCTGATCTGCAGGCATACATATAGACAGAATATTGTATACATAATAAGTAAATAAATATTTAAAAAAAGAAAACAAAAGACCATCTACACATATTTAAGATCAGTTTATCTTGGTAATAGCAGTCTGTGGGCAGAGGACAATCATTATTTCCAGTCTCACCAAAACATCACACCACTGCTATTTATTTCTCAATGTGTATTACTCTTTTTCTTTAGCATTCATACTGAATTAGTTACCAGGTGGTGGTTTTAAGGCATTGTCCCTTATTAATTCATCTTGCCTACTACAATTTTCACTATTCCTTTCTCTGTATAAGCAACCCATGACCAGCCCAGATCCAAGCAAACTTATTCCAATATTCTACAAATTCTACAAGTGCCAATCACCCTTACTCACCAACTCTGTTAGAGTGGCTTGCCACTGCCACCTAAAAAAAGTTCCTTCTGTGAGTCTCCTATAGATTGCTTATGTTTGCTTGTTGCCTCTCCCTAATTTTACATGGGCTTGACCTCCTTAATATCTCCCAAATCTAGATTACTCTCTGGCCTGTGTTTACCCATTCACATAAACCTTCAAAACAATATCCTTGCTTTTTTTTTTCTTCTGTAAATGTAGAACAGTTTTCTTCCTCAAATCTTTGAAACTACTTGAAACAGATATCATTCATCTCAGTAATCACCAACTCCTTTGCTCAGTTATTTTATTTATTTTCTATTGTTTGTTCTATGAAATTTTCTTTTTGTCTTGTATGTGTACATGTGAGCATGCATATGTGTGTATATGTTTGTATGTATATGAATGCTAGAGTCTGGGTATCTGACAAGGTCAGAGATACTGTATCCTCTGCAACTGGAGTTAAATGAGCCACCCAACATAAAAGCTGGGAGCTGAACCTAGGTCCTCTGGAAGCAGTAAGTGTACTTAGAAACTAAGCTGTCTTTCAAGCACCTGTTATTTGATATATTATTAGATTCATTCAAATTATTTTAAGATTCATAATATAATTAACTTATTATATTAATTATGTAATGAATAATAAATTGGTAATAAATACATGTCAATCAGATTATTCTCTCCCACTACCCTCTCTTATTTCCCTCCCATTTGTATCAGCTAGATATATTACATCTCTTTTAACTAGAATATAGGCCTAGGACATTCTGTCCCCACTTGTTTCCTACCACACTGTTTAAAATACATGGTAAGTACTCAAAAATGGCTTATAAATGGAAATCATGTGATAAGAACTCGATAAACAGATCTTTTGTGAACTAGTTTTTGGAAAACATTTATTTCGTTTTTAATCACAAATGAAATATATATATGCATATATATATATTCATGGTATATATGAACAGTATCAGAAACTGGTTTAACACTTTTTCATAAAGTGCTAATTTATTGCTTGCCAGGTAACTGTCAGGTGAGAAGCATTCCTTTTAACTATCATAAAAGCAAGAGACAAACACGGATCTAATCTACATGGATAGTAGAAAAAGACAAGATCTCCTGAGTAAATTGGGAGCATGGGGGTGACAGGAGAGGATAGAAGGGGAGGAAGGAAGGGGAGCAGAGAAAAATGTATAGCACAATAAAAACAATAAAAAAGAAAAAAAGCTAGAGTGAGTGATGTTTAAACACTTCCACGGTATTTCTATTTGCACTAGTACTTATAACCTGTGTTTAAAACTCAATCCACTGCTCTAGTCCATAAAACATAGATTCCTTTTATTCATTTTTACTTTTAAAAACAGATCTCCATTATTATTAGTTAAATTATAAATATTATTTTATACATTTTATATAAAACTCAAATTAAGAAAATATGTTACCAATGAACATATTTCTATTTTAAGTTTAGTGTATAAGCACAGTTACTATGACTATAAAGTACATTTGTACTCCTGAAATAAACAAAGGGAGATGAGATGCTGTTGGGTACTGTATTAACACTCATAATTATGAATCTTGAATCTTGTGTTCTAAAATGAATTGCTGTTTGACATCCATAGAAAATGGTTATAGGAAGAATTATGACAAAAGTACATAAGGTTAATCAACATGTAATTGGCTCTCAAATATGCTTAATTTACATGTCCCTTTATTGGTAGCTATTACTTAGAAATTCTGCAAACCAATCCACTGGAAGATATTTTCCTATTAAAGGTACCTGAAATTAAAAACATGCACTTATAATGTGAATTAACTTTTTATGATACATATTAGATATATCACTTAAGAGAGATTTTGTTCCACCAACACAATAACTCACAAAATATGAGATGTCAATTTTTTCCAATGATAGGTGGTCTAAAATATACACATGTACATAAACACATTCTTTGGAGGCAATCTAGAACTATTGGGAGAAAAAGACTATATTAAAAAGCATGTTTTCCGTATCTGCTAATGCATACATTATTAAACATAATACACCCCAAAGATACAACAGGAATGCAGAATATAAGTAATAATATTTTGCTACTGACTGAGACTGACTTAGCCTCTGGTCAGAAAAAGAAAATGCCTTCACCCAACAGGTGTCTCATGATGGAAGCACCAGCAATCATACTGGCTCAGTTCTTAAGTGTTCTCTTGCCTAGAACCTCAACTCTAACCCATCCAAAAGTCAATTAACTCGGTTCAGTCTTCTGTGGTCAAGCAAAGCTAAAGCCTGAGTAACACGCAAGGAATCAATTATTACCTCAGGCTATTTTACACTTTCCCTCTGGGATCATACAAGGCTACCGCTAAGGATAACCTTCGCAGAGCAAGGAAGTGATGGTGCATGCATAGCCTAAGGATTTGTAAATTGATGCAAGAATTTCTGAAGAACTCACCTAAATTTCAAGTTTTTGAAAATATTACTGAGACAGAAGTAGGTAAGTATCAACTGACGTGGTTACAGAGAACATACTAGATATGAAGCCAGAGACATTGGGCTGTAAGGGAGTGGACATGTTGCGTCATTCATGTCTTTAGAACTAATCTCCTTGCCTGTAAAGCAGGGAGGCATTCGGCCCTATCACTCAAAAGACAGGCATGTCAATTAAATAACAAGATGCACTTGAGATATATTAGCATTGTAACTGATCCACAGTTAAGAAGGGAAGAGAGGGACAGAACGGACATTTATAGGGATCCTATGAAATTTAAAGTGATTTTAGTTCTGGTCAATTTCCTTAATATTACATGGGAAAGTTCCTTGGAAAAACCTTTCATTCTACATTCAACTGCTTAAGGACAAAATTCTCAACACCTTTAAACCAACTGTTTAGACTGATACAGCATAATTTCAATGAGTTACAGAATTAGGATAGTCTTGGTAACTGAAACTTCAGCAAATGTCTATATGGGGGGAAGAGAAGGGGACACATAGAGGTAATAGATTTGAATCTTAACTCTAACAGTTATTAGCTGTATAGCCTTACACAAGAGACATCAATTCTGAGCCTTGGTTAAGCTTTCATTATTGTGTTCTATGATCTTACAAGGTCTCTGACAAAGCAAACATTTCCTGTCCTTGGATATAATACATAGGTAATACAAAGCTACTTCTCAGTCCAGCTGTGACAAAATAATGGCCAATATCAGTGCTTATGTGATACAGAAATTTTTATGACAGAGGTTTCCTTGGGATTCTCATAATTCTTCCTGTCTAGAAGATTCATTTTAATGGCCCTTCTCACTCATTTATAAAGTATCAATCACTCTCCCCATCACTTCATGAATATGTTCTCTTGTTCTTCCCTAAACTTTCCATTATTAAGCCTTCAACCTTTCCAGAAAAGACAAAGTAACAAAGAATAACATATACACAGAAAATGAGAGGGGTGGAGGCAGTGTGTTGGCTAGTTTTGTGTTAACTTGACAAAACCTATAGTCACTAGAGAAAAGGGAGTCTCAACTTAGAAAATGCCTTCATAAAATTGGGTTGTAGGCAAATCTGTGAGACATTTTCTTAATTAGTGATTGATGTGAGAGGGCTCAGCCCATTGTGGGTGGTGCCATCCCTGGGCTGGTGGTCCTGGATTCTGTAAGAAAGCAGGCAGAGAAAGCCATGATGAACAAACCAGTAAGCAGGGCCTCTCCATGGCCTCTGCATCAGCTCCTGCCTCCAGGTTCCTGCCCTGTTTGAGTTCCTGTCCTGACTTCTGACTACAATGTGGAAGTGTAAGCCAAATAAGCCCTCTCCTCCCCACCTTGCTTTTGGTTATGGTGTTTCATCACAGCAATAGCAAACTTAAGCAGAACAGGCAAGAGAGAGAGAAAGGGAGGGACGGACAAACACACAGAGATTACAAATGAAAATTTCCTAATCTCCTTCATATTTATGCATTAAAACTAGCCCATAAAATTCTTTTCAAAGCGTTTCATTCTCTCCAACAATCTTAAGGATCTTAGGAAGACTCTTTTTGAAGCACAGAGGGACAATCTCATATAAAGAACCCCTGCTATATGCAAACCATCGACAATATATAAACTGCTATATATGAACCATTCATATGACTGAGATAATGAGAAGGGAGGTTGATTTTTCTGTTCTTTCCCTAGGGCAGGGGGAAATCAACTTACCCTATGTAACTTCTCAAAGACCATTCAAAGATATACATTAACTTTATACTTAGGAAAATTGAAAAATATTCTGCATCCTCATTACAGGAAAAAGGGGAAAGAATATATTAAGAATATATTGCTGCATTAGGAGCCAGAGACATAATCATTTTTAGCTGCATAGAGATGCCAGAACAGCCAACTAATGCTTTCCCTTTGATTAGCTGGAAAGCAATCAATGCACTCTTGAGAGATTGGAGCTTTCACTCAAAATAGAAACTGGCCTGTAGACCAAAAGCTGGTAGCTCAGAGACAAATTCCCCAAAGGGATCTTGACACTTGCTCTAAGATCCAGAGTTGGCAAGCTCATGAGAACTTAAGTTTAAAGATTGGTCTTAAAGAAGTTCTTAAATTATACAATTTCTTTCTTCAAAGATTTAAAGTTCTTTTCACACAAGTTTATATGTCCTTTTCCATAAGATACATCAACAATTTTTAAAGAATTCACATCATACATAAGGACATTTTTCTACTACAGTGAAATCCAATTATATATTAGCAACAAAAACAACAAGACTAAGCAACATATCATAAGAAACATGAGTAAAAGCAGAACTTTATCAAGTAATCACATATCACATTAACAATATGAAAATAATAGTACAGCAGATTAAAATTTGTAAGGCACATTTGAAAAAATACTTTCAGGAAATTTATTGTCAAACATTATTGTGTTAGGAAAAATGCTAAATGCAAGCAGAGGGATGAAAAGAAAACAAAAAATGTAAGAGTAGCAATAAATAAAACTGAAACCAAAAATTCCACTAGGCAGAGACAGGGGAATCAGGAATTTGAGGCCAGTGTGGGCTATGTAGCAAGTTTCAGGTTATCTTGTACTATATATTAAGACTTTATCTACAAAGAAAATAAAAACCAGATAGAAAGAATATGAATCACCTAAGAAAATATTACCCAGTTATATATAAAATCCTCTTGAAAATCGAACAAAAAAAAAACTCTTCCCAATTCACTTTAGACATGACAATTTATGACATGAGACTAGACACAAAACACAAACCCTAGACTTCATGAAAAATGAATGACACAAATATCCTTAGGAAAATATTATAGACTCGCATTCTTTAAGGTACAGAGAGAATTATATGTGATCAAGAAAAACTTATTCCTGTGATGTAAACCCAGTTACGTGCTAAAAAAACCAGTGAATATGTTATGCTGCATCAAATAGACTGAAGCCAACTCAAAGGATCTGTTGTATTCATGAGCTAAAATGCATATGACAAATTCAACATCCTTTTCCAACGACCTTCAGCAAATGTGGAATAAAGCAGAAATTTAGAGGGCCCATGAGCAGGACAAAAGGGGGCTTTAAGGAAGAAGAGTGGAGAGGTTTATATAATGCATGTAATATGATTATTGGAACAGGATGATGATGGGTAGGCAGGTATAAGTGGGTCAGGGGATGAAGATGAGGGAGGGGGGAGACGAAATCCAAACTAAGTATATTCAAAATGGCCATAAGAAAACTTGTTAATTTGTATGATAACTACAAGTAACATCATGCAGACTGATCAGTATTTATGTATATAGGAATATATATGTATATTAATTAATAAAAAAGGCCATGAATTTGAAAGAGAGCAAGGAGAGTTTAGAGGGAGGAAAGCAAAGGGGGGGACATGATAGAATTACATAATCTCAAAATAAAACTAATTAAAAATAGTAATGTTAAAAAATAAACGATAACATTTCATTATATGCTGAAGAATATCTAAGCAAACTCTGCCTTTAACATCATACTTTATAAAAGGTTGACTGTTTTGCCCTTAAGACCAGAAACCAGGGACGAGATTCAACCCACACTTACTCAATACTGCTGGAATGTATAAAGACACAATAGGATCATGCAAAAATGATGAAACGCACTCAAGGTAGACAGGAAAGATACTGCTCCCATTTAAAGAGGATGTGTTAAAAAAATCTCAAGGAATCTAAAATAAATAAAGAAAACTCAGAGGAAAAAAATAAAAAAAGAAAACTCAGAAAACAAATTCAACAGGTTGAAGCATACATTTTTTAAACTAATGGTATTTTGAGCACTAACACCAGACATGTAGAAACAAATTTAAAATTTACTTACTCTTGCTGCCCAAAATAAAATGCTTAGGTATAAATCTAACAGAAATGTATAGGATGTGTATACTGGAAACTACAAAATATTGTTTGAAAAAAATCAACATAGATCCAAATAAATAGAGAGATGCTGTGCTCCTGGCTTAGAAGTTTCAATATAGTAAGGAAAAAAGGCAATTTCCTCAAATTTCTGTACACATTTAATGAAACTTGTATTAAAATCTCATCAGCAGCTTTATAGAGTCCATCTACCAAGTTTTAAGAATTATATTTCATTAATCAAGGCTTAGTTGTTTTGGTGGAGACTTATATACTCTTCTGCAAATGGAACCAATAGAAATGCCATAAGCAGACCCCTTGGATATATTAAACTTATTTCTGAAAAGTTTCAAAATCAATTCAAAAGGGGCTGGAGAGACGGCTCTTGATGCCCATTCAGAGGGCCCAAGCTCAGTTTCCAGTAACATTACCAGATAGCTCCCAACTGTCTACATAGCTGTAGTTCCAGGGTATCCCATTCTCTGGCCTCCAATATGTATCTGCATTGGCATAGTATAATGCGCATGTGTGTGCATGTATAAATAATAATAATAATAATAATAATAATAATAAATTTAAAAAGCTAAACAATTCAATGGATGAAAGGTAGCCTTTTTAGGAAATGACACTGTAACAATTATACAACTACACACCTAAAAACTAATCTCAAGACTCATACTTAATGCATATGCACATACATATTACATAGACACATGCATATTCAAACTGGAGCAAAGTTTTATGTAGGTGTAAAACTATAAACTTTTTTTAAAAAGTAAGATAAAATAGTCTTTAGACTTGAAACCAAATATCAAGATTCATTAAAGGAGTTGATAAACTTGGATTTTAAATTACATAATTCATTATTTTAGTAATATTTATCAGAGACTATGATGTGTTAGGTACTGGGATTTCAAAGATGAGGAAAGTGCACTCCCCACTTCCAAGGAGCTCTCAGTTTGGCAGGGTAAAAGGATGCCCAAATTGGTAGCTATGCAGTAAGAACACAAAGGAGAATCTTTTTGTGTCCTGTGGGAATGATGGCTGTTGACAGAGCAGGGATTTTACTCATTAGAGGAGGGGCAGGAGAACATTCTAAGCAAAGAGAATAGCGTCTGTAAAGGCAGAGTGCTGAGAAGACAGCTCTGGGTGCATGGGTAACATGTTGGAAGAGGTTAGAAGAATGGCATTTAGGGGAAAACATATTAGAGGTAATATTAACAGGATTATGTCATTGACAGGATGAAGATGAACGTAGCTGAGAGAAGGGTGAAGTTCAAATACTTCATGATATCCTACTTTCTGGGGACAGACCACTGGATATGATCAAGACCATGGAAGGAAGAGAGGAGGGAAATATACTGTATTTCAGGTTCCTATGTAAAAATACTGTAAGAAAACTAGAACTATATTGTTATTATTTAGAAAACAGCTTGGGCCTAGAGATGTAAATGCATTAATATTCAAGTAGTTGAAGTTATGGCAGTTTACACTCAAAGGCTGAAAATGTATGATAGCATACCCCCTGCCCCCCTCCCTCCCTAGAAAACACTTGATCAATTGATAGAGAAAAGTCCAGAGTTCCTTTCTGACTGCTTTCCAGTTAGCCTTCACAAAAGTAGTTTCAATGCATCAACATTCAGAGAACCTGGCTTAAATAAGAGATGAAAAGGTTGTAGTTAATTCATCTCTCTGTCATTGCTGCCAACTCCCTTCTCTTCTGTCTCAGTAAGCCTTCCCTGGGGAGAAAATAAATTGCTGAAGTCAGTAAAGAAAATTCCATAGCTTTCCTTAGTGCATTATCACTGACTACAGAAAGTGACTTAGAAGTCACGCAGATCTGGCTAAAATCTCTGCTGCTACAAATGTTGCTATTTCTTCCATCTTTAACAAAAAAAGGAAAACAAAAATTCTTTGTATGCATCACCAAATTGTGTTTCTGGTGTTGATTTCAAGGAAAAGATTTGTAGAGAATAAAGTGGCTGGTGGGAGCCTTAGGGTTGACGAGGAAAACTGGGGGAATAGAGGACACCATAAGAATCAATTTCTGGCCTTCTAAAGACGCATACTTTTTTTCTAGAGAATATTTTCAGTACTGAAAAGCAGCTCATAAATCACTTCTTCCTGTCTTACAAAGCAAATATGTAAAGAACAAGTTGAGCAGGGTGCTGCAACTGGAATCCTAGCACTCAGATAAGAAAGAAAGCTGTGAGTTTAAGAGGAGCCTCGACTACAAAGTGAGGCAGTTTTGTAAAAGAAAGCAGAGAGCCGGCTTATATATTTTGTAAGACAAACCTGCCTGTGGTTAGAACATGTAGTAGGTGAGAATTTTTTGCTTTGTGTTTGTTAAGCCATTTGAGTGAGTGTCTAGCTTTTCTAAGGCTCTGAAAACATTATCTCTTCAGGTTGAATAATCTTGATTCATTTACAAAGCTTTCATTTGAATAGCTTTTCTCTCCATTGATAGCTTTATAGTGCTTTCATGATTGCTCACCAAATTTTCTGCACCCATCTTTATAGCTGTGATACCTCGCTGATAAAAACCTGTTCAACTGTTTTTCGAAACATTCTGTTCTGTGCAAGGGATATGAGCCTCTGGGAAAATAAAGCATTTCAGAGGAAACAAATGTGTTGGACACTGTTGTTAAAGGAAATGAGTGCGTCTGGAATATTAATTAAGTCCGGTTATTGTATCTAAATTAAAGTGGTATCTCCTATCCGTAGCTTTAAAAGCTCCAAAGTGGAAGGAAGAGAAGACATGCAAAAGGGAGAAAAGTTGAAAACGTCTCTTGTTCAAGGAAAGAAAGAAAACTGAAGTTTTGTACTTGGGACTGTCACTTCCTTAGTGGAGTTATTCTCTTCTTTCTTTGTTTTCTATAAGTTCTGTCTACGTGGTGAGGACAAAAACAACAGAAGGAGGAAATTTTGAGAGTGAGACAGTCAAACAGGTAAATTTGGACTTCCCACTGATTAGTGTCAACAGCCATGGCTAGGGGAACCACTAACTTATCAGCTGTGGCCAACATGGTAGGAAGGATGGCTACTCACTAAAAGAGGCAGAATCGGGTAGCTGGGATAGTGAACAAATTCCAAGAATAAAAATATGCTGCCAGGAGAATACTGTCATTTTATCTTAACTTGTACTTGTGGCATATTGATAAAAATGAGCTGAAATACCACCATTCCTGGTAGTGGCTATATACATATATGTATACATGTAGCAGCAGTAATGAAAAAAGATGCCAGGAATTTGAAAGAGAGCAGGGAGGGGTAGTAGAAGGATTTGGGGAGGAAAGGGAAGGGAGAATGGTGTAATTACATTATAATCTCAAAAAATAAAAGAAATATTTTTAAATTACTCTACAATTGATTGCAGTTATTAGTTAATGTTAAGCTAAGCTAATTTTAATATCAATATCTGTGACTCTTAAGAGAAAAGCATAATTATCTTTCTTCTCAGTGTGATAAAGCAAACAGAAACTTTGACTTATGTGGGGGGGGATGGGTTGGAAAAAATAAGAGATGAAAAAGCTAATCCATCTTAAGATGCTAGATTCCAAGTACATTATCTGAATTCTTTAATTTCATCTTCAGAAGAAATAATTAAAAATGAAACCAGAAGGTGATTCAGAGAGATAACATGTTTGACCTATCAGTTTATTGCCATTTTATATTGATTTTCCTAGGTGTTCTCTCCCAGGGTGCCATTCATTAATTCATTAATTTTTAATTTATTCATTCAATCATCAAATGCTGTCACCCAGGCATTGATGCCATAGCTTGGAATTGGATGGTGAATAACTCAAGGTTCTAACTAATTTTTCAACTTTTGGGGAGTTCTCTTTTTCAATCTACTGGACTCCTATTATACATTCTGTCATCTTCCTCTCCATGGGAATTCTTTCTATATATGCCTGTGGTCAAGTGTGAGTCATTCAACAGAAGAAAAACAAACAAAATGATCAACCTGTTTTTTTTTTCTTTCTCTGACACAATCAGCCAAATTAGTGTAGGAAAAAGCTATTAGGTCACATCCAGTCTACCCCTCTGGGAACAGAGCAAAACCACTCCTTGTATTATGCTACATTATTTTCAATGACATTGTCCTGTCTAATTGTTAATAATTAAAATGACTCAGTGGCAGAGTTCCAGTTTTTCTTTTCAAAGTTTAACCCACAATGCAGTATTTTTGCTGTCAAGATTCAGTTTCTCTGAGAGTTAGTTAAAATAACCTTTGTCTTGATTTCATCTAGTTGCAATCTGATCTACCTTGATCTCATTCCATGAATTTCCTATTTGTTGATGAATTTATGCTCTTCAAATACAGCTAACGTCTATTATACACACTTCGCTCTCCTTCTCTGCTATGGCTGCTAAGCTACCCTCAAAGAAAACTAATTCAGCACAACTTCTGGGTACCAATATTTCCTACTCTATGCAGAACAGTGCCAACTCATTTCTGGCAGTTCTTGGGTCAGCCTTTCCAGATGTCTATCCTCTCTAGAGGCCCCAGGTTGTATTTGAACTACCTCTTGGCTCTTCCACTGTTTTGCTCTTTAGCATGTCTTTAGAGATCTTTTTCTAAGCACAAATATGGAAGGAGGCACAACAACAGACAATTTTTTTCAAAGGACATGGTAGGAGATTCAGTTGATTCTATGTGGGCACAGAATTTTCAAATTCAGTTATTCACTCTCATACTCAACCTTTGTTGGAAACCAGCAGTGTCCTATCTTGGACAGGATACTATAGAAAACCCATATGACTCTGGCATGCCACTCTTCCTCAGGAAACTCACAGTCTAATAGACATATAAGTAGATTCCTCTCAGCACTTACCTCTGACACTGCCCACTTCTAAAGGCACTGTTGAGCTGGGGTACAGCTCAGTGGTACAGTGTTCACCAATCATGCCCAATACCTAACACCTCCATACCACAAACACTGTCTACATGTACAATCCTCACCTTCAGTTCACTGGGTTTTTTGAAGAGGGTGCTAGAGATGGAACTGACAGTTTTATGGATATTAGAGAAGTGCTAGGCCAAGCTGCACGTTCAGCCCACTCACACTGCATTCATTCACAGAACTTCCTACTAATGTGTTAATGAAAGCTTTCTGCCAGCGCCAACTAATAACCTCTGAATTATGCAACCCAGTAGTCTATTTTTCAGTGTTCATCTAACTGACTGCAATATTTGATGTGACAGTCGTGATTGATGGGCTGCTCCTTTCTCCTCCCTTGGTTAACATGACACCACTCTCTTCTACTTCTCTTCCTACATCTCTAATTGTTTTTTCTCTATCATTTTAAACCTCCTTTCTCCCCTTCCTCTAGGCTGATGGTAACCCCTTGGATTAGGTTAACAACTAGAAGCAATGAATAGAGAAGCCTCTCTTCTCATGTCACCAATTTACCCTTCCTTGCCTCCTCATGCAGAAGATGAATCCCGCTTACTTTCACCAAAGTTTTTTAGACTTCTGTTCTAATATTCCTAAAGATCTTACTGCCATAATTATTTCTTTTTTTCTAGAACATCAATTTATCTGTCTCTACTAAATCAGCCTCATAAGCATTTAGATACTTTATGTTTGTGATTATATTTAACATTCTTCTGCACTTACCCCCAGATTTTTATAGAGCTGCATCTTTCTCATCATTCAGTTGGTAAAGTGTCAAGCAGGCAAACATGAGAACCTGAGTTCAGACCACTAGGAATGATGTAAAAGTCAGCATGGTGGCATACGTTTATAATTCTAGGGTGCAGGTGGAAACAAATGGATCCCAAAAGCTCTTTGGTTAGACTGTCTAGACAGTTGGTGAGTTTGAAGTTCAGTGTGAGATCCTATCTCAAAAAATCAGATGGAGGGGCTGGAGAGATGGCTCAGAGGTTAAGAGCACTGACTGTTCTTCCAAAGGTCCTGAGTTCAATTCCCAGCAACCACATGGTGGCTCACAGCCATCTATAATGAGATCTGGTGCCCTCTTCTGGCATGCAAGCATACATGGAAGCAACGTTATATACATAATAAATAAATAAATCTTAAAAAAAATCAGATGGAGAAAAATAGAGGAAGTCATTAAATTTTAAACTACAGCCTTCATGATGCATATGTGTACACACGTGTAAGTACACACACACACACACACACACACACACACACACACCACCTGCAGAAGGATCATCCCTGACCTGGTTAAAGTCCCTTCTATCTCTGTTGCCTCTAGCATATCTTTGTCTTACCCATTTCCGTGCTCTTACATGACTTCATTTTCCTTCACAGCACCAATAACTAACTGGGAGGATATATTCGCTTCTCTGTGAGAATTGTTTATCCATTCCCATTAGAAGGTCAGATGAAAGGTTGATTTCTTAGTGCTGTATTCTTAGTTCCCACAATAGTACTTGGCATAGACATACAATAGAGTGTATGTCTAGCAATTATTCTCATATTAATTAATGAAAGGATTTTCTACCTGTGTTTAGCTAATAAATATATGTCACCAAACAATAAGTACCTAGACCTCTTGCATTTATTTATTTATTTATTTATTTATTTATTTATGCTTCTGTTTCTGGAAAATCCCATTCATCTCAGTGGCATGAACTACCATTTATTATAATAACTTCCCATATAATTATTAAGTACAAACGTTTTTTCTATATCCTAAAACCATAGTTACAAGTGCCTATCATAAAAGTCTTATAAGGTTCAAGTTCTACATTTTTTAAATTAAATTATTTTCCTTCATTTTAATTTAACAGTCATAAAGAGTCAAGTGCAAAGCTACCACTGAATAAATTCAACTTCATGTAATTATGTTTAAAATTAATGTCTTATAACTCAATCTAGCCTGTTAGGAAAATTTGGACTTATCTTTGATTCATATATCTTTACTGAATTCCCAACATCAACTTTCAAGTATTTGGATGCCCATCAAACCAACACCCCTGATATTCTTGGCTTCTACTTTTCACAACAGTGGCTCTCATTGTCCTTGCTTGGCCACATATGTTAAACTCACTTAGCTAAACAGTGGGTACTCAGCATGTAATCCTGCTAGATACTAGGATGGCATGTTGAAGATACAAAAATGATCATCTTATAGATTTTATCCATCTTATAGATTTTGTGACAAGCACACATGCTGTCACAACCCTAGATAGAGGAAAGCAGAGGTGTTGTGTTTGTGAGAAAACATAATACATTTCAAGACTGTACTGGTTAAGAAAAGCTCAGAATTGCTAAAGCTTGGATCAGTTCTGAAGTGTTGAGTAAAAGCAAGCAAAGCAAAGTTTAAAAGGTAACAGTCAAGATTCTGAGCAGAAGGAGCAAGATGTGAAAAGGCAACGAGATATGAGAAATGACATTATAGTTCGAGAAGTGCAAACAGTTAAAAGTGGCTGTAACTTTGAGTGAAAGTGGACATAGAGAGAATTCTGTCTTAAAAGGCCCATTCAACCATGATAGAAAGTTAGGATTTTATTCTGAATCAATGGGAAACCTTGAGTGATTTTGACAAGTAATGGGTTTGTAACTAGAGCTACATTTGAAAAGATGACTCTGATTGTAGCACAGAGACTATATTCAGGTGGTAAAGAGAACAATAAGACTGAAACTAAGTTAAGATGCTGTGGCAGTATACAAATAAGAAAAAGGAAATAGAAATTTTTCAGAAGATAAAAATGATCAGGACAAGTTAAAGACCTATATGACAAGAACTTTAGGTCTTTGAAGAAAGAAATTGAAGAAGCTATCAAAAATGGAAGGACCTCCCATGCTCTTGGGTAGGTAGGATCAACATAATAAAAATGGCAATCCTACCAATCTACAGATGCAATGCAATCCTCATCAAAATCCCAACAAAATTCTTCACAGACTTTGAAAAATCAATACTCAACTTCACAGAGAAAAACAAAAAACCCAGGATAGCTAAAACAATCCTGTATAATAAAGGAACGTCTAGAGGCATCACCATCCCTGACTTCAAGCTGTACTATAGAGCTATAGTAAGAAAAACAACTTGGTATTGTCATAAAAACAGACACATGGATTAATGAAATCGAATCGAAGAACCTGACAATAATTCACACACCTATGAATACCTGATTTTTGATAGAGAAGTCAAACTATACAGTGGATAAAAGAAAGTATCTTCAAAAAATGGTACTGGCATAACTGGATGTCAACATATAGAAGACTGCAAAGATCCATATCTATCGCTGTGCACAAAACTCAAGTACAAGTGATCAAAGACCTCAACATAAAGTCAGCCACACTGAACCTGACAGAAGAGAAAATGGGAGGTATCCTTGAATGCACTGGCACAGGAGACCACTTCCTAAATATAACCCCAGCAGCAAAAGTACTGAGAGCCACAATAAATACATGGGACCTCCTGAAACTAAAAAGCTTCTGTAAAGCAAAGGACATGGTCAACATGACAAAACAGCAGCCTAAAGAATGGTAAAAAATCTTCACCAACCCCACCTCCGACAGAGGGCTGATCTCCAAAATATATAAAGAATTCAAAAAAAAAACTAGACATCAAAATACTAAGTAATCCAATTAAAAAATGGTATACAGATCT
This sequence comes from Myodes glareolus, assembly GCF_982192425.1. NCBI lineage: Eukaryota > Metazoa > Chordata > Mammalia > Rodentia > Cricetidae > Myodes > Myodes glareolus. Next base: position 130,806,372 of record NC_142053.1, on the reverse strand, counting down.
AAGCAGAGAATTCTCAACAGAAGAATATGAAATGGCCGAAAGACATTTAAGGAATTGCTCTACATCATCCTTAGGCATCAAGGAAATGCAAATCAAAATGGCTCTGAGATACCATCTTACACCTGTCAGAATGGCTAAAATAAAAAACACAGATGACAGCTTATGTTGGAGAGGATGTGAAGTAAGGTGAACACTCCTTCACTGCCGGTGGGAGAGCAAACTTGTACAATCATTTTGGAAATCAGTATGGTGACTTCTCACAAAATTGGGAATCAATCTACCTCAAGACCCAGTGATACTAGTCTTTGGCACACACCCAAAGGATGCTCTATTATACCACAAGGACATTACTTAACTATGTTCATAGCAGCATTATTCATAATAGCCAGAACTTGAAAACAATCTAGATAACCTTCAACTGAAGAATGGATAAAGAAAAGGTGGTACATTTATACAATAGAGTATTACTCAGCTATTCAAAACAAGGACATCTGGAAATTTGCAGGCAAATGATGGAACCAGAAAAAATCATCCTGAGTGAGGTAACCCAAGGACAGAAAGAAAAACACAGTATAGCCTCACTCATAAGAGGATACTAGATGTAAAGCAAATGATAACCAGACTATAATCCACAGCTCCAGAGTACCTAGGTAATAAAAAGGATCCTACCAGGGATGCATGAATCACCCTGGGAAGGGAAAATAGGTAAGATCTCCTAGGTAAACTGGGGGCAGGGTGGGAGCAGTGGCACAGGAGCAGGGATGGGGAATGAGAACCTGAGAGAAGGGGATGGTCAAGTTGGGGGAGGGACAGAGTGGGAGAGCAGTGAGAGAGTTATTTTGATATGGGGGGAACCATTATGGGATTAGAGAGAAACCTGATGTTAGGGAATCTCTCAGGAATTCACAAGGATGACCCCAGTTAAGACTCCTAGCAATAGTGGAGAGTGTGCCTGAACTGGCCTTCCCTCCTTTTAATCAGACTGGTGAATACCCTAACTGTCATTATGGAACCTTCACCCAGTAACTGATGGAAGCAGATGCAGAGATCCACAGCCAAGCACCAGCCTGAGCGCTAGGAGTCCTGTCAAAGAGAGGGAGGATGAATTATTATGAGCAAAGGGGGTGTCAAGATCATGATGGGAAAATATATGGAGACAGTTGAACCAAGCTAGTAGGAACTCATGAACTCTAGACTGACAGTTTTAGAGATTGCATAGGACCGAACTAAGCCTTCTGCTTGTGGGTGACAGTTGTATAGCTTGGTCTGTTTGAGGGGTCCCAGCAGTGGGACCAGGATCTATCCCTAGTGCATGAGCTGGCTTTTTGGAGCCCGTTCACTTTGATGGGATGCCTTGCTCAGCTTTGATGCAGGAGGGATGAGCTTGGCCCTGCCTCAACTTAAAGTGCCAGGTTTGTTGACTCTCTATGGGAGGTCTTACCCTTAGGGAGGAGTAGATGGGGGATGGGTTGGGAGTAAGTGGGGGTGAGCAGGAGGAGAGGTGGGAAGGAGAACTGTGAAGGTACGTAAAATGAATAAAAAATTTAAAAATAAATAAGTAAATAAAAATGATCAGGACTTGACCAATTAAACATAAAAATCACAGTGGAGAAAACTGGCTTCTCTTTGAACTATCTATGTTTATGGAGACTCACAAAGACATGGATTTTATTAGTGTTTGGGGGTAAAAATTTAATCAGTTTAATACATTTAAAAGTGAACATATATTTTCAAAATGGGAGGAGTCCATGCAAGTTTGTATACTTAGGAGAAAAAGCAACAAGACAACAAAAGATGACAAGCTGACAGTATCTGAATAATGGAGAGTAGGAATTAAAGAAGTTATTTCCCAAGCGGAGGACAGTAAAAACTCTGGCCCAGGTAAAAGAATGTGCAAAGGACAGTCATACTCTTTGGATTTCAGGAAGATAAGATAGAAAAAAGTCATGTAGATCCAGCTATGGAGGGTCATAAAATCTAGGACAGAGTACTTGTATTATTTCTGGAGACAATTGGGGCACATTTGAGAAAGGGAATTACATGACCCAGGCTGGCACAATAGAACTCTTATAACTCATGAGGTTTACCCAAAGCACAATTATTGCTGATTGAAATAAATACTGAGATGTACTTTAGGAAGATTAATTTGGCAGAAGTGCAAAGAATGGGTTGGAGGGCATCCAGATAAGAGGTAATGAGTCCCAGGCAGTAGTAGGAAGAAGGCAAAGGAGATGGATGGCATGGATATTAGAAACACTGCAGAGAGCTCAGAAAGGACTTGGGGGATGAAGAAGAAATTAAAGAGATTCTATAGTTGTGAGTTTGATGTATAGAGATGGGAATGATGCCATAGACAAAAAAAATAATGAGCTATCAGGACAGAGGCAATGTGCATCTTGGAATGGAAATCTGGGGCTCAGAAAGACGTAAAGGCTGGGGAGAAGGATCTGGCACTCTTCTATGTCCAGAAGTAGACCGTTTCATAAAGGAAGAACTAGCAAAAGACAAGTCAAGCAAGGTAACAGATTGAATCCCAACTTTACTTTAGGTAGAGGAAGGAGTTGTCTCTCTAGCAGAAAGGCTCCCAAGAAGAGGTAGCAAATGTGAAAATCTCCAGAAACATTAGAAAGAAAGCCAGATTGGTAGACAGGAACTGCAGCATTTAGTACTACTTCATTATTTTGAGTTTCATGGCTGTCGGAAAGTCCTTCTGTACTGTAAGCCTCGACAAAATTATGGAGGACAATACATTAGACTAATGGAAAATAGTGATGGCAGCTACTTCTAACAGCATAGTCCCTTTGCTAAGAACTTCATTCTGGTGGATGACGAGTCTTTGGTGTAGCAAAGGTAGAAAACTCTCTAGGTTGAGGAACAACATAGCAAAGACAAACGATGGGAGAGTTGAGGTTCTCTTGCTCAGTGGCATTGAGTGCCTGTCATGTATAAAATCCTTTCATTTTTAACTATCATATGGAGTCTCAGTCTTTTTCTGAAAATGATTTATGTCGGAGACCAGCAAATTTACTTATATAGGGCCAGGTACTAAATATTTATATAAGTATAAATAAAATACTTTATATTTATGTTCTAAAATATGGTATTTTATTAATTCTTTGAGGATTTCATACATGCATATAATGTTTGATCCTGTTATTCCTGCTCCGCCTCTAATTTCTCCCAGATCCACCCTCTATCCCACCTAGAATCTTATCTTCTTTAGTTATAACCCATTGAATCCAATTTTGTACTGCTCATATTCTTTTGGGTACCTTATCAGAAAACTGACTCTGCCTTCCCCAGAAGCCATAAACTTTCAATAGCTCCTCAGCTAGTGTTGGGACCTAAAGATCCCCTCCCTATTCCATACTGGAAAGTGAACTTATTTGACTCTGGGCAGCAACTGGGGAAGCAAACACAGCTGCTGTGAGTTCCTGAAGGCAGAGGTTCTGTCATGTAGAGATACTGTATTGCTCTGCTCATGTCCAACCTGACCTCTGGTTTACAAACTTTCTGCCCCCCACTTCCACAATGGTCCTTGAGCCTTTGGAACAGGGGTATGATATACATATCCATTTTTATACTTAAGTTTTATAAACTAAGGTAGACTGAGGAGTTATTATCTACATCCTGCTATAGGAAAGTAGAAACAATTCAGAGATTTACAAATATCAAAATAAAATATATATGTGTGTGTATTATATACACAAATGTGCACACGCACAGATGCGCATGTGCACACACACATATTTGGGGTGGCTTGAAAGAAAATGGCTCCCAAAGTGGGTGGCACTATTAGGAGGTGTGGTCTTCTTGGAGCAGGTGTGGTCTTATTGGAGGAAGTGTATCACTGTGGAGGTGGGCTTTGAGGTCTCATATATGTTCAAGCCATGCCCAGTGAGGCAGACAACTTCCTGTTGCCTGTGCAAGATGTAGAACTGTCAGCTACCTCTCTAGCACCATGTCTGCCTGCACACTACCATGTCACCCCATGATGATAATGGACTGAACCTCTGACCTGTAAGCCACCCCAATTAAATGTTTCCCTTTATAAGAGTTGCCATGGTCATGGTGTCTCTTCACAGTAATAGAAACCCTAAGAAAATATTGCACACAGCCTGATAATAGGGAAGTGGCTACGGCACTACATGATAAAGACACAACAATGAAAAAAGACTGTCCTCACTGCTTCATGGTTCTTATAGTTGGGGTGAGAAAATTTCTGAACCACATGGGTTATACTTGCCTATGATTTATTGGTCAAGAAGATCTCAGAGGCACTCCAAACAACATAAGCTATTACCATTTGCTTTAAGTTACCCTCTGTAACTAGATAGTAACACCATATTGCTGAAGGCATCACATACTTCTGTTGCAGGACATAGAACATCAGTCTTGAACTAACAAGGAATCTCTCTCTCTCTCTCTCTCTCTCTCTCTCTCTCTCTCTCTCTGTTGGCTAACTTCTATAGTTCTGTAAGATGCTATGCAGGCTGCGGAAGAAAAGACAGTGATTTTATACAGTCCTGGATCCTGCTTGCTACAATACTGACCTACCAGGCAAGATGTGTACACTGGTGTCATAGTTGCAAGACTCTCATGATTAGACTTTTGACCTATCCCGCAGGAGGGAATTCATACGTAGTAATGTATATATGGTGAAAACTCATGTCTAGGGAAGTCATAGGCCCTTGGGCAGAACCTATTTTTCTTAATGGTCATGTTATCAAACTACCTTTTAAATATTTATATCTATTATATATGTGTTGCTTTTAACCTTGGTCAGAAAAGTTTCTTGTTGCATGGGTCATAGTCATGCAGAGATTCATTACTATCGAAAATGCTGAGTAAAAAGAACCTGTGTGTGCTCAACCATAAGACAGGATACTTGTAACAACAATTTCCCTGTTGCCGAGTGGTGTGGGAAGTCCTTCTGTATATGTGTTGCTTTTATTGGTTAATAAAGAAGTTGCTTTGGACCTATAGCAGAGCAAAACAGAGCTAGGCAGGGAAAACTAAACTGAATTCTGGGAGAAAGAAGGAAGAGTCAGGGAGAAGCCATGTAGCCCCACAGGAGACAGACACCAGGGACTGAACGTTACCTCGTAAGCCACAGCAATGGGGCGATACAAAGATTAATGGAGATTGGTTAGTTTAGGATATAAGAGCAAGCTAAAAATATGCTTGAGCTATTAGACAAACAGTATTGCAAATAATATAGTTTCTGTGTAATTATTTCGAGTCAAAGTGGTCAAGAAACAAACTAGTGGCCTCCCCCAACACCTGAAGATCAGGAAACATTGCAGAAGAGGGGGCAGAGAGAATATAAGAGTCAGAGGATACATAGATATGTTGTGAAATGCTGGCCTCTGGATATGATGTGGCTGGTGCACAGATGAACTCACAGCAGATGTGGTTATCTACAAAAGATCATCACAAGATCAAGCCAGTTAAAAATTCCAATGCAGAAAGGGAAGGGACTACAGAGGTACCACCCCAAGCTTAGGGGACCTGTTAGCAGCTGATGATGCTAAGAGATGGAGGGTCACTCTTCTTTGGGGGGCTGAAGGTGTGGCCACTGGTAGGCAGGTTCCTCATGCCCTAGTATATGATCTCATACCCATGTGCATACAGAAAGCACTAACTGAACTTCGAGTTAAAATACAGGAAGGAACATATGAAATTTGGAGAAAGATATGATGATGAGGTTCTGGGCAGGCAGTTGGAGGGAAAAGTGAGGGTTGGTTATGATCAAGGTACATTATATGCCTGTATGAAATATTTAAAGAATAAAACTAACAAATAACATTCAGTAGGACATGTTAAATAAGTGGTAGATTAGACTGGCTTGCCAAATCCTGATATAATCTATAGGAAACATACATTAGCTGGTTCGTCCAATGCATTGAGATAATGGCTAGAATACTAGAATTCCATAGGAGCAGAAAAGGGCTACTTGAATCAACCTAGGGTGTCAAAGAAAATATCCTTGGAATGGGTATCCCTGGGCTCTAATTTCAAGCTTGTGAATGCTACTGTGAAGGAGTCCAGAGAAAGAAATGGAAATAACCAGTTCTGATAAGAAGCAGAAAATGAAGACTCATAGTGTTGATAATCAGCATGACATTCTTGAAAACTTCATTGCTCCAGAATAAATCAGCAACAAGGTATAATAGATGAAGCTGCAGGTGTGAGCAGAGATAGGAATAAATAGCTCACTCTTCTTACTGCCCACTGGGCAAGGGAGGTCACTGAGAAGTTTTTGGCAGGGGATGGACATAGAATTGAATCTGTATTCTAGATTTGTCTCTGTGCTAGCCCCACTTTGGCAGACAGATTTGAGACAGTGAAGAAGCTAATGAAATAGTTCAAAGAAGACTCAACTAAGATAGTCAAAGAGAAAATGCAAAGAAGAGTAAAGATTCTGGGGTGATCTAAAGGGCAAACCACTCTCAGTGACAGACATTAATGAGTCAAGAATGACTATTGGGTTTGCAGTTGGATGTCTGGACCATGGTACTATCAACTACTACTGGCAGTGGGGGAGTATAAGGACTAGAAAATAGTTCAGATTTTTACATACTACACTTGAATTTCCTCTTGGATTTTCCTGCAGTGACTTTATTGGTGTTCTGAATCTGAATTTTGGGGGAGATCAGACTTGGAAATATACTCCTTAGCACTGGGGTGGTAGTTGAAAAAATGAGTGAACGGAATAGCACAGGTTGAATGAGTAGGGTCAGCAAAGTGTGAGCCACGGAGGTCAAAAGGAGGAAAACAGAATAGGAGAAAGTGGAATTGATGCCTTGGTAATGTAGAAGAACAGGAGTGAAGAGAGTGGTGCATGAAAAAGCTAGATGGAGAAGAAGCTGTTACTGCAGAGTTGAAGTTACTTTTTCTCTACTAATTCTGGAGAATTGAACCTGATGCCTTCCTGGAAGTGGTTCTCAAACTGCTGACTTTTCATTTAGAAATCTTAGTAAAATTCGTAATTGGAATAGCTCCCTCTACTCAAGAGTTTTTGATTAGTAGACCTAATGTGGCATCCAATAAAATACATTTGTAACAAGTTTCTAAGTAATAGTCATTAATGAGTACCAGCTCTAAAACATCTATTGTATAATTAATTAATTTCTAATGGACCTATGCATCTTCCTTAGAAAAACTGAAATAATAGTCACAAATTACATTCTGTCTTCAGTGACTGAGTCAAGAGAGACTGTAGGTATTCACGATTGAATTCAGACTGCAGAAAAAAGCCTGACAGTCAATAAATAATTGCTGACTCAAATGCTTGCAAAAGTTTAAGCATGGTGCTGCATGCCTATAATTCCACAATCTTCGAGGCTGGGACAGGATGATCATGAGTTCAAGACCACCCTGAATAAGACCCTATCTCAAACATGGGAGAGTTGCCAAGGTCAATTGCACAATCAGAAGAGCAAGTTGTTGATACAGAAGTGTTTATTCCTTAAGATTGAGAATGCCCAAGACTCTAAAGTATGTGGCCATCTGAAAGGACAACAAAATTTATCAGTCTGACATTCTGAATTGTGATAGAAAAGATGACTAGGATTCACGTCCAAAAGTGGGAAATACAAATGAGAAAATGATCTGGAGGCCAACCGATAACATTTATAAGGAAACTAGAGTGATAAAGGCTACTTTGAACTTCAAAAATTACAGAATATCACGACAGCATAGAGGAATAACTAAATTAGGCCAAGTGAAAATACTGTTCATTAAATTACTTCTTAGTTTTTCTTTTGCTTTTATGAGACAGGTTCTCATGTAGCCTAGGCTGGTCTTGACCTCATTATATACCTAACGCTGGTCTTGAACTCCTGATCCTCCTGTCTCCCACCATCCAAAAGTACCACAACCACAAGCACTGGGCCTATAGGCATATGCCACCACACCTAGAACAAACAAACAAACAAACAAAAAACCCTATCATTACATTTTGTGTTTTTATCCATTACTTTTTCTTCCTTCCCCCTCTAAATTTTATTGCAATAGACTTTTTTTCCTGCTGAGCAGGGAGCCAAGGGCCTTGTGCTAAGTAGGCACTCTACCACTGAGTTTTTCTTTGCTTTGCGGTACTGAGAATGGAAAATTGAATCTGGGGCTCCACAGATGGAAGGCAAGTACTCTACCACTGAGCTGTATCAGCTATCAAAAAAATCCCTTTATGCAATATCTTTCAGCTATTCGTACAATCAAAACTATTTGTGTACATTTTTCAGTGGAAAGTTTATTTTGAAATTCCATCCATATATGTCCTTTATATGTTAAGCATATTTCTTCTTAAGGGTTCTTAAGTGTAACAGTTCTTACATTGTACAGCTTCTAACTGGTTATTGCGGTCTAGTGTTAACTTTACATGAAATTTGTTCTTCTTTGACTTCCACTTTAAACTGATTTCCATACTTTACAGTTTGATTATTGAAGTTAAATAAAGTCCAACATATGTTAATTTCTAAGTCTGTATTAGACTTATGATTTTACCTTTTTTCAAAAAATCTTTTAGCATTTAAAATAAATTGTTATCATCCTATATTTCTAAATTATATTTGATAGGCTTGCATTTATAAACTTTGCATCTAAACTCAATAATTAGAGTATCCTGATTCTGGCTTCAAAAACAACCTGAGTAAATCTGCAACATTTTCAGATCTATAACACTGTAATAGAGTCTAGGGTATTTCAAAAACTTTGAAGGCACTCACTGACTGAAACTATATGAACTTAAAATATTTCTGGGAATTCCCATTTGATTATTATTGTTTTCAGTGATTCTGTTGTTTCAGATCATTTTATTATACAGCTTTTCAATAATTTTGGCATTTAAAACTGAAGTAGATATGTTAAATTTCTCTGTGATTTCAAGATTTCCTAAAGTGTAATTATAGTAATCTGTAGTTAATTCAAGAAACTGCTTCTATGATGTTGTCATTCATCATTTAAATTTTATTTATAATTCATTTTTGTTTACTTGATTAAATTTGCTAGAGGCTTATCTATTTAAGCCATCTTCCCAGTCCTCCAAATCGAGCTCTTGGCATCAATATTATATTGGATTTTTAGATATGTAATTGCATTCTTTATTTTTAATAAAATATCAAATGCTATAATTTACTTCAGAATACTAATTTCAAAGTTTTGACAGGTCATGCTCTCAACTTTATTATTTTTATCACTTTGCTACTTTTTCTTTGGTTTGCTATTTGCATATAAATGTGTTCTGCTATATTAAAGTTGCTAAAGATTTTTGTTTTAATTTGGGAAATTTGTACATTATCAGAAATAAAGCCAATGTCACTTCTGCTGCTAAGAATTTGCATATATTTTCTGCAGTATAACATTTTAAAATTTTCCATGAATATTTGAAAATAATGAATTACTACCTATAAAATATTTTTAAATTTTATTAATTATAATGAATAACTTAGGTTTTCAAATTTTCCAAGTACTAACATTTTGGTGTTCTTTGTTTTCATGCTTAAGTTATGTCAAAGTCTTCAGTGCAGACATTTTCATCAATTCTTTTTCTACTGCTAAAAGGTTTTTTTTAGATATTTAGATATCGTTATTTTTAGTTAAAAATGGTACTTAGTCATAAAGTTCTAGCCCTCGCTGAGGAGCTAGTGGTAAAGAACAGCTTGCAGGGAAGGGAAAGTTAGTTTTCGTGAAGGGTCTGTCCCCTGGTAGATCAAAAAATGGTCCAGTGGATGACCACACACTCACAAACATATAGGCAGGACCACTTGGATTGACTTTTTAAAAAAAAAAAAATCCATGAAGGTACAATGTTGGGTGGGTATGGAATTGGAGGCTGGGAATAAATGGGGAAGAGGATGAATATAATCAAATTACAATGCACGAAACTCTTCCATAATTAACAAAATATTCGAAATTGCTTATGAATATGTCTTTAATATGGTTATACATTCTATTCATTTAAACCTTTTGAAAATAGCATAGTTCTATGGCTCTTATTTTTAATTTTTTTTCAAGTAGAAAGTGACCTGCTCAGACCCTTTTTTTGAAGCATGGATTGATTGGAAAGAGATAAAACTGAATGCTGAGAAGCCAGTGGGAAGGCTCTCAAAATAGTACAGGTGAGAAATCAAGAGTGATTGAATTGAGACAAACTAACAGAGATTTAGGGCAGGTTAGACATGTGAAGGCTTGAAATTACTTGGACTTGAGAGTGAGGCAAGAGGTGGCTTGACAATGCCACCTTGATTTCTGACTTAGTTAACCATCATTTAAAGGGCAATCAATATAGCGCTGGGGATGTGGTGCAGAGGTAAAGTGCTTCCCTAGAATGTACAAGGCTCTGGGTTTGATCCCTAGAAGTGTGCATGTGCACACATGCGTGTGTGTGTGCATGTGCGCACACACACACAGACACACAGACACACAGACACACACACACACACACAGAGAGAGAGAGAGAGAGAGAGAGAGAGAGAGAGAGAGAGAGAGAGAAGCTGGTGGATTGGGTTTTCAGAATAAGCCATTTTCTAAGGTCTCTTTGTATGTCCATCTTCAAAGGACTTAAGTCAAGACCTAAAGTCCAGCATTGGAACTTTGTCAATGATATACTTAAACCAAGGTCCTTTCACTTGTGTCTAAGAAAATAGGATGAACACTTATAAACTATAAGTATATCACACTTCTTTTATGTGTTAATTTATGAAGAACAGAGACCGTTTTCATAAGCTAGAGGGTAAATTGGAACTAAGCATGAAGGAACTAACTTCCTATACTATGTCCCCAGTAGTCCATAGGGAAGGTTAAGCTTTCCACAAGAGGGCAGCATCATCTCATAAATTATGCATGGAATACCTCAAGTAATAAGGGCTGAAGTGGGGGTGCTGAAAAGGTAGAAAATGTAGGTCCTGGGAGCCATAGATCCTTTTACCCCATAAAAATTAAAGGTCCCTGACATTTCCAAGACTGTAGTTAGAGCCACTCCTAAGTGATGTTTTGTAATGGCAGTATTGCTATAGAAGAGAAAGAAGAGAGGGTGAGTGGTTAAAACCCCAGCATCTTCACATCCCTTTGTGGAACTAACCTCAGAAACTTCTCTGACAGTATTCACACTCTAAAGGGCCTCTGTCTTTCTACGATCAGAAATTCACCAAGAGCCATATTTTCTGTTCAGATATTTGCCACCCCAATTGGTTTCCCAGGAAATAATACTCTGCAGACTAGGGTACAATGCACATTACAGTTCCAATGCACTTCCCGTCTGACAGTGTTTGGTTACTCCAATTATGCTTCGTTTATACCTCAGAGAAGGGAATGGACTGAAATTCCACAATACAGCATTATGCATCTATGACTAAACCACCTTGACCTTGGAAGTCAAGCACGATCAAGTCTCACTAGTACTTATAAAGAGGAATTTTATATAAATTAAATCATTTGAACCTCATAATAATAATGCTACTCAAGAAATTACCATTTCTATGCACTAGATCCAAGGAGTAGCATTCATGATACTAAACAAGAACTCTTACCAAGTGAACCCTCCATGAAGTCTTACTTAAAATATAAATCATAACAATTCAAAATGGTGAAGATGCAGATCCATGGCAGAGTACTTGACTAGCATACTCAAGGCCTTGGAGTCCATCGCTAGCATAGGAAAAGCAACCCTTCAAATAAAATGAAATCAGTGATCACATAGCTATTATATAGTACAAGGCACTACTTACCATGATGCCTATATCTGGAAAGGCATGACTTAATACTAGGTACCAGAAGATCATGCAATAAACCAATGGAACTCTATATAATCTACCCCATGTAATTCTAAACTTCTATGTTTTAGGGAAAGACTGTTTGGATAAATTGTTTGAATGTTACATGAGATCAATAGAAGAATTTATGATAGCTCTCCTTCTGGATAGGTTGCTGGAGTATCATCAAGATAGGAAGCTTTGGTAAAGAATAAGGTGTTAGGCTTGGAACAACATATTGTACTTGAAATTCTATAGGCACATCTAAATATAAATGTCCATATTATAATTTCTGTATTATGATATCAGAAAAGGTAGAACTTCTGAAAACAAAATGTTTAAGGCATGGTCAAAGTGATAATCAAGTAATAAAGGAGACTGGTTAAAACATAGTCAAAAGGAAGAAGACACAGAAGTAAACAGAGCTCAAATGTGAGAACACTTGTCTAGCTAGCATCAGAAGGCCCTGCTATCCATCCCCAGGACCACAATAAAAAAAATGTGTGTCTGTTTGTCTGTCTGTCTGCCTGTCTGTCTGTCTTCATAAATACATAAACACAACCTGTCAAGTTCATATAATGTTATTTGCATGTCTATCTTTTTGGGACTGACCATTTGATATTGGATAACCAATTAGTGTACTATTCCTGTGATATAGATATGAATAATTTACATTGGTATAAAACTTGACTTACTGATATAAATTTTAGGTCAATTTTATTATATATATATGTATTTCTGATCTTAATTAAGGTATTGTGATTGTATAGTTCATTTAAAAATCTAATGTATAATTAGGAAATATAGGTTGTTAATGGATAATCATCAATAATAGTAAAGCTTGTAGTCATGTTAGTTAGATTTTCTAGATATATAGAGATAAATTTCAGTTAGATGGGCATTCTTCATATCTTTCAAAGACTACAGAATATGGAATTTCATATGTTTTAATAACTTTTCATGACAATGAGACACATCTGCTCCTGGCAGCACCAGCTACTTCAAGAGGAAGGTGGGCATCGAAGAGGCTCCTTATGGAGTTTGTTAGCCATTTGGGCAAGAAACTTCTCTTGCATGAACTGATGCATAAACTGGACACAAAGAACCCATAGAGAAAGGACTGCTGAACTTGCCTAAAGGTGAGATGGTCTTTTGGGGTTCCTGATTCATGAAAGAGTCTGCGAGACATTCTGCAGGATACAAAAGAAAGCGACTGAACTGTCTTTGAAATTTCCTGCTTCATGGAAATGTCTGCTGGATACTATGGGCCTGGAGGCCGAAGATGGATGCCCCAACAGTACAGAGGAACTCTGGGTGACTGTGTAGGCAGCGAGATGTCTCTGTTATTTCTAGAGTTTGGAAGTTGCTTATTTCTTGTTTACTTAGGTAATATTATATCCTTCTGGAGTCTTTGATGGAGTTGAAGAATAAATAGATAGTTATAGTTTTCCTTCGTTATTATAAAAGATAAAAGATATAGATGTTGTAACTGTGATTCTTGCTTTATAACTGTTTTGTTATATGTAATTTTACTATGTTAAAGTGAAAGCCTTTCTTTTTTGTTTAAACAGAAAAAGGGGAAATGATGTAGGTGGGTCTTCTTTCTATGTGTTACTTTCATTGGTTCATAAAGAAACTGCTTGGCCTGATAGGTCAGACCATAGGTGAGTGGAGTAGACAGAACAGAATGCTGAGAACAAGGCAATGTTTCTCCTGCCCAAGATGGACATGGATTAGAATCCTCCCGGTAAGCCACGACCTTGTGGTGGCATATAGATTATTAGATATGGGTTAGTCAAGATGTGAGAGTTAGCCAATAAGAGGCTAGAGCTAATGGGCCAGGCAGTATTTAAATGAATACAATTTATGTGTTGTTATTTTGGGTGTAAAACTAGCCGGGGAGCTGAGCGGCAGGAACGGGGCCCGCTGCTCCTTATGCAACATTCCTGGGGAAGACTGTTTCTCCTGCTCTCAGTGGTAACAATTAAAGAAAAAGAGACTATGAATTTGAAGCAAACAAGGGGAGAAGACTTGGAGGAGAAAGAAGACAAAAGTGATGAAATTACATCATAATCTCAGAAAACAAAGAAAAAATTTAAAAGGGGTAGCATTGGCATGACTACACCCAATGGTGTCCCTGCCCTTCCTTTTGCTTGTGTAGTTCCATTTAGCCAAAAATCTATCTATTTCTGATGGTTTATTTTTCTAATTCTACCTACTCATTAGCTCAAATTTTACCTCCTCTTTTGAATGTAACTTTATTGAATCCTGACATGACCCCTTTTTCTCTTTAATTAGCAATTTCTGTCTAAGCAATTTATTTAACGACCACAAGGAACTCTGTGAAACCTTTCATTGCTTCTTTGTATTATTAATTTTTTTTGACACATACATGTTTTTTTTTCACTTGTTAAACCATACAAGGGTAACATTTCTGACTTGGAGTTTGCCATAGCCTCCAAAGAGTCTACCATGGCTGGCAGTAGGATTCTTTTACATCTTTGTTGATATGTGATGATTGAATGAAGACTGTTATGACAGAGGAGACAGAAAAAAAAACAACCTTGGCTTTATATGTTTTTAGTCATTGAGTCCTCAGAATAGCGAGTAAATGAGTTCTGAAGAAGCATTTATCTGAAGGGGTATACTGAGTATATGACAGTGTCAAAATATGAACCAACAGCCTTTTGACCATTCTGCTTTAGCTGTCTGCACAATTCTGTTCCCATGAAATACCTCTCTTGCTGATGATAATGATAGAGATGGCACTTTATGGAGGCTTTATTATCAATCAAGCACTTTTCAATGGCCTCGGCACCTGTACCTTACCTCCTGACAATCAGCTTGAGGATCCTGAAGGAGCCTTTGATAAGGATGAGGGCCTCTTGGCGAGAGCCATACAATGGAGTGCCATTGATATTCACCAGCTCATCACCAGTCCGCATCTTCTGGGACAAGGCTGCCTTGCCTCCATCTTCAATCTGTTGCAGAGAACAAAACAGAAAGCAGGTCGTGAGGGGACTTCTGCCCTATAATTTTCTTTTCTGACTTCTCCCAACCTTGTAGTCACAAGTAGGAGTGGGAAACTGTTCCATGCAGCTTCAAGAGTAGCTGAGGAGTTGATCACAGGCCATGGTCACTGAAGGCAGAGCTTGAACAAGTTCTTGAGAAAGGAGGCAACAAGAAATAAGGCAACTCCTCCCTAAAGATAGCACTTCTATAAAAGAGAGTGATGCTTAAAAGAAAGTCTATCATGTAGCTGAAGTAGCCCTATGGGATTGCAAACTGTGCACACAAATTAGAGCCAGGAGAGCGCCATCAAAAGTAGGCAAAGCTTTCCCTACTTTTGGGCAGGCTTTGGAGTCTGACAAAGCTGGGTTCAGATTTTGACTCTGCTACTTTCTAACTGGGAGAGCCTGAGAAGTATACCTAACACTTTAGAATTAAATTGTCTTTCACGCAAACTGTGGCTAACAAAAGCACCCACCTCACAGGATAGATAGGTCACCTGTTTGGGAGCTCTGAGTCCTTAGCTCAGTAGGAGTTCTGATTATTATAACAAGGAGGCTGATATTGAAAACTTTGATGGTGACTTCCAGTTCAGTACTCTGTAGTCAGAATCCCCAATTCTAAACATATGAAATAAGTACAAAGTTATTGTCTCTTCACCACATTCTAACATTCTCAATGACCAGGGTAACCTTGGCAAAAATGTTTTCAGGCTGCAGTACTCTGAAAACAAAAGTACAAGCAATAGTCACTGGGATAGACAAAAGTCAAGCAGAATGGCCCCAAAGACCCAAGTTTACAGGAAATTTTGTACATAATATTCCACTTAACACAAAAGTGAATTCTACCTGTTAGAGTATTAATTCCAACTAGAGTAATGGGGTCATTTCATCCATCATTAACCTATTCCCCAAGTACTTAATATATTTTAGCATGTACAGAACAACAAACCCACTAAGTGGTAGAGATACACAAATAAACAAAGCTCTTAGCTCCTAGCCCCAGAAGGGAAATACTGTCTAAATTTTATATGCCCACTGAGACAATCATGTTAAATAAAAATCCAGCCCACCCACATTAAGTGTTTTGGGTAATATGTGAAGTAAGAATGATCAAATCCTCCAATTCTCATGGGAAGGAAGCTTCTAAGTGAGTTATCACTGAGGGCTGACCCTTACTGCGGCTATGCTTAGACTGCTTTTCTTTCTGCTCTCTCGGTCTCTTAGCACACTCCCTGAAGCCCACACCATCAGAGTCAGAATATTGCTTTTGGGATAGGTAGGATATTTTGAGTTTAAAGAAAAAAATATCAATTCAGGATTTTTAAACACCATTAAATAAATTGAAATTCTGGGTAAATTACAGATTTATCAAGTATATTGCTGCTAAACCAACATTTTAAAAAATTAACCTCTAAGAAATCACAGGCTAGCCAGTTGTCTGTCTGTCTGTCTGTCTGTCTCTCTCTCTCTCTCTCTCTCTCTCACACACACACACACTTTCTCCAGTGTCTGGGCACCCATTCAAGATAAAACAACCCAATAATGGCAAATGGGGAATAATTCTCAGCAAATTAATTAGGATTATACTCTTGTTTCCATCGTCATTAGCATTACTGCCTCATAGTCACTACTGCCTGCCTTCAAAAATTACCACATGCAATGATGACACATACAAGTGAAGGGAAGGCAGAAGAACCAGGAGTTCTGTCTGGGCTATGTGAGACGCTGTTTCAAAAACTACAGCACCAGCAACAATAATATTAATGGGAAAATCGAAGTAAAGTACTGTAGTTGTATTTCAGAAAATCAGTTTGAATGACTCATTCTTCTGGCTTGCATGAGAGGCCCTTAGCTTTCTGACAGCTAACAAGTAACCATAAAGAGGACTAATTAATGAATGCTGATCATCTTTTTTCCACTGATGCATATTAGTCTTAATTAACTCTACACATTTTGTATTCATACGGCTCAATAATCCATATTACTGCTACCCATAGAGAGCGGTTTCTTCCACATATATTGATGTTAAGTAGAATCTCTGGATAAGTATTCAGTTATATCAAAAAGATGCCTGTTCATTCCAGGTCACAAGATAAACAACAACAACAACAAAAACCTTTTAAACTAAAATGCTTAATTAATGCTACAACCAAAGCCTTCGCATTGCTACTTTAGCTGCCATTTTCTGCATCTATGTAGAGACTATTTGTTTTTGAACTATAGTTATAGGTCAATTGCCCCTTTTTGTAGTCCACATTTCTTTTGAGTCACCAGCAGATAGTCCTCAGAACAGATGTGTTGACTATAGTTAGGTAACTCTAGTGAAAGTATGAAGATGCTCAGATAAGAAACAAGTAATTTTTTGTTACTTAGCACAATCCAGAATCCAGATATATTCAGATAAGGAAATACGGTTCCATTTGATTGACGAGCCATTGAAGTAAATGCCAAACTAATCACTCTGTAGAGGCAGGCTATTTATTGGACTGTATAACTAACTCCTTACCTATCAGGACTTTTTGGGTTGTTTTGTATTAATGTTCCTCCCCTCTACTCTATCTCCTCCCTGCTCCATATTTAATTCTTCCATTTATCGTTTGGCCTTTTGACAGCTAGACCTCCAGGTCAGTAGCTAAAATGCACATTTGTTTATAAAAAAAACACTTGCTAATGTTCTTAGTAAGGGAAAGAAAGAATAAAAAAGAAGAAGACTAGAGAGGAAAGTCAGCAACACAGAGGGAAAAAATCATCACAGTGGATGAGAAAATCAGCAACCTATTTGAAAAAGTCAGCAAGGAAATTGATATTTTCGATGAAAAAAAATAGAAACATTGAAAATAAAAAGCTCAAGCAACCAAATAAAAAACACAGTAGAAGGCAGCATTGATAGACTCAATCAAGCTGAAGGAAGAATATTAGGGGCATAGTACAAGGTCAAAGCAATACTACACTCAAGTACCAGTGAGGAGAAAAAGAGATCAAAATGATCACAATAATCCAGAAATCCAGGACATAATCAAAATACCAAGCCTATGAATCCATGGAATTGATCTGGAAGTAACCTGGGAGCCCCTTTCTGAAGGCTACCTCTTCATTTACCCAAAGATACTGTGCAAGCTGCCAAGGTAGAAAACCAGTCAATATTCCCTACACAGCTGTAAAGCCCAGGAACCACAACAATGTCCAGATGTCAAGATGCACCTAGTGGTGCAGTAGTGGCATATATATTCTGGGAATAATCAACGATTATTTAATTGGACTACAGCCTGATCCATAGGAGAGAATTTACACCTGGCATTGTAAACTTCTAATTACCCATGGTTAGAGAGGTTATGCACCATGGAGGAGAACTTACTACTACAAATTTCTTAAACCAGTATAATTTATAACTGTATTCTAAACACTTATGCGTGTGTGTGTGTGTGTGTGTGTGTGTGTGTGTGTGTGTGTGTGTGCTTGTAGCTCTCACCCAACATTAATGAAGCGTTTCTTTCTGCAGCAGACGGAGACTAGTACAGTAACTTACAATTGGTCAAAATTTAGAGAATAGCTGACTGTGTAGTGCCCATGCTCAATCGATACATCTAAAACACACAACCCCTATACCTAAGGCTCAGAGATCACAGATGAAGGGAACTTTAAAATTGTAAGAGCCAGGGGATGAGATAATGTCTTCTATGCATGACAGGGAAGCTGCACCCATGAAACCTTAGCAATAAAGTCACATACACCAGACTTGCATTATGACACCACCAGTGGCCATGCCAACTTAGATAGCTGAAAGCTGACAAGCCCTCACCCCTAGATAGAAAATTAATGATTGCTGAGAAAAAGAAAATCAGGGCTCTCCAGGGATGAGCTTCCTAATGTGTTAGCCAATCCTTAGTGGTCAACCAGAAACACATGTGCATAGGAGCAGGTGCTAAATAGACTCAGCAGTACCTGAAGATAGATAGATAGATAGATAGATAGATAGATAGATAGATAGATAGATAGATAGATAGATAGATAGATAAAATCTCCAAAAACTTAGAAAGCAAATAAACAATATTAAAATCTACATGAGGGGAAAGGATAACTCTCCAACAAAAGCAGAAATAGCAGAATAACATCAGCTCTCTTGTCAGTCAAGCCTAAAGCTGAAAAAGCAGGAGATGACATATTCCAAGTACTGAAAGCAACTAACAACTAAGAATGTTATATTCAGCAAATTTCTCATTCAAAATTGATGGAAAAATAAGGACACCAAGGCAATCACAAGCCAAGGCTGTTTATGACAACCAGGGTAGTGCTTCAAAAGATACCAAAAAAATATTAAATACAGGGAAAGAATTAGTTTCATGAGAGGGATAAACAAAAAAAAAGGAGAGCTAGGTAAGACTCTATCACATCCAACACAGTAAATCAGCAAAACCCTAACACTAACGCATGAGAAAATAAAGAGAAAACAATAATCCAGGCAACCAGAAATGTAATCATCAAAATAATAGGAATTAGTAAACATGTCTCAGTAAAAGCCTTAATTATGAATACTCTTCAATCAGCAACAAGGAGACACAGACAGGCTCACTGGACTTATAAACAAAAACCAAACAAAACTAGACAGAACCAGCTCTTGTCTCTAAGAAAAACATCAGGAGTAAAGACATCCATAGACTGAGAATCAAAGGATGGAAGTCAATCTATCACATGATTGGAAGCTGAAACAAGCTGGGGCATCTATTCTGCTATTTGATAAAGTTGACTTCAAAATTAGAAGAGATAAAAGACCATTACATAATAATAAAGGGAATAACAGTTCATCAAGAGGTAGTAATTATAAATGAGATGTGACTATGATAACCTCTGCTTTCTATTTTTAAAATATGGGTAATTTTAGGTGTCAAATGAAACTTTCTTGGTCAGTTCTCCAAGATTCTGGCCAAATTATGAGACCATAATCCTTACTCCACCAGTTTAGTCCCATTTTTAAGAAGGTAAACATGCCTGTAGGTTGATACATTGTTTCTGCAAACAAACAGAAAAGATTAATATATATATTACACATATCTCATATATGTATATATATCATATATATAAAGATAAATACAATATAAAGATACATATCTTTCAAAGATGCTAAGATGTTATTTACAGGATATCTCATCTTTGAAAGACATTCGAGTTCTTAATAACACTCAACCACATGTTCAGCATTCTGTTCTGTTTTGGCAGATCAGCACAGTGAAATGTAGAGATGAGGATATGCTGGCTTTGGCAAGTTCAACTATTAAGAAATATGCTCGCCAAAGACAGATAAAGTCCTTGCTCCTTCTGAAATTTAGTGTGAAATCATAAGCAAACTCGGACTGTGGACTGTTTCTGATCTTTCCCCTCTTCGCTGATGCTATCTGTTAGGCTCTCTTCATGCCAGAAGAAATTAATCAGGGTGCCCTGAAAAGAGCAGATGTGGACTTTGAAACCTCTGCAATCTCTTTGCCATGGCTTTCAACACTTTGATTCTAGTTCATAGACACTGTCTACCTTAGCTTGTCTCTCATATGCCTCAGTCATCAAAATAAAACAGCCTAGGGGAAAAAGTTCTTTTGTACCTAATTTCATCTTCCATGTTATCCCATAAAGACAAATAAAAAGTAAATCTGTCTTTTTTCTGTGTGGTAAAATTCTAATTTTAAAAATCAAACATAATTATTTGACATCTAGACACACTATATACAAATTAAACAACAGAACACACAAGAAAATGTACAGATAACCATCTGTCTTTTACATACATGTTAATTCAAAAACAACAGCCAGTTTAAAATATGTAAGGAGTACTATTTCAAAGCAATAATCCATATACATATATATGTATATATATATACATATATATGGAGATATATATTTATATATACCTCTGAAGTGAGGAAACAAATACCAGGGAGAAGTCATTCTTGCCCAAATCCTACAAGGAGCTGCCCTGTGGATGTGGCCCAGTGACTCCCCTGATCCTTAGTCAATGGAATTCTGATGTGGCCAGTGGTGTCATCTATCCCTAAGGACAACATCATCCTCCCCAACTGCTTAATCACCACCTAGTTTACAAAGCCTCACAACAAAGGACTTCAAAGTTCTGAAACATTACATCTCCCCAGAGATTAGCCCAAGTCAAATTCCCAGCATCTTTGCCAAAACCTCAGTCAGCCCAGAGCCAAGATCAGCTCTAGGAATTAGGTGATAAGAATGGGGCAAGGCATTTAAAAGCAGTGACCCTAGATCAGCAACCAAAAGTGAGACTGTTTTTGTTCCTGCCAATGCAGATGGTCCTACTCTCTCCGTGGGCCAGGTAAGATAAGACAAACATGACAGCACTAGAATGAATTTAGGGTCTCTTCCATTATTCGCAGGCATGCTCACTGGGGTCTTTTTGCACTTTAATTTACTCAAGCCTTTTACTTAGGATAAAGTCTTTTGCTGATATTAATGTTATTGAATATGCATTATATTATCCATAAATAAAATCATTTATATTGGGTATGTAAGCTGAAAATAATTTTACAGATAGAAACACTTACTAAAAAAATATAGACCATAGAGAGTTTTTTTTTTTAAAAAAAAAAGAATTTTGTAGAGGAATACGTAGGAATATATTTTGTGACCTTGAAGTGGGAAGAGGCTTCTTGGTCAGGATGCAAAAGTCAAAAACCACAAAAGAAACCAAAAATTGTATTTCATCAAAGGTGACATTGAGTAAAGTAAAAAGACAAACCACAGGTGGAAAAAGATTCATAACATTTATCTGACAAAGGACTACTGGGGAGTATCTGGGAAAAATTGGGAGATAGGGAAAATGTGGCCAAAACATATTGCCTGAAATTTTTAAATAAAAAGACTAGAATATATTATATATTTAGAATATTGAAAACTGCAACAAACAGCCAACTAACTGGCAAAACATCTGAGCAGGCTCTGAGCAAGCACTCTACTAAATGAGAGAGCCAGATGCCAAAAAAGCAGAGGAAAATGTGTTCACTATAACGTTTGATCTTGGAAATGTAATCTTAAATCACAGAAAAATATCAACATATATTCTCTAGGATGGAAAAAAATTAAAAGACTGAAAGTACTAGCCACTGAAAAGAATAAGAAGCAATTTGAACTCTCAATAATGCTAGCAGGAATCCAAAATTAATCAACTACTCTAGAAACTTCTACGTCCAATACAGACCTAGAAATACCTGAGGGAAAAAATGTATGCACTCATAAAAACTTGCCTATTCACAACAAAGGAAAATGAGGAACAACCTAGAAGTGCATGAGTACATATATTTATACAAAACATCAATAAAACATGTGCATCTCAGGAACATCATACTGCATTAAGTTAAAGAGACAATTCTGTTACATGATTCCATATGACAGTCAGGAAATAGTAAAAGCTAATCATCAATGGGGCCTGGAGAGATGGGCCAGTGGTTAAGAGTGCTTACTGCTCTTTGAGAAGATGCAAGTTTGGTTCCCAGTACTCACTTCAGGTGGGTCACAGCTACCTGTAACTCCAGCTCCAGGGGATCCAATGCTTTTGTCTGACCTCTACAGGTAACTGTACCACACGCATATACACATACTCACACAAAGACACACATGCACACACATAATTAAAACTAAAAAACCAATTAATAATGATAACTTTGAAAATTAATTAACTATGTGAAGGGGGTGTTAGAAATGCTATACATAATCATCTAACTGTTGATTATATGACGATATATATATATATATATATATATATATATATTCTTAACATTTATTGAGACTTGTGTGTTTTACTATATATAAATCAGTTCTTAATTTTTAAGGAAAAAAAAACAAATATTTCTAAGGTAAGCAGCTTATATTGCGGCAAGGCAAACCATTTTGTATTAATGGTCAGCTTCCATAATAGGGCTTTACTGTATGAATTGACACATTCCATAATTCTCTCTGTTTTGAGAGAGTTTTCATCTACATTTGCCCCCAGGGTTGATACTTTCAGTAGGAAATGAAAACAAGGATCAACACTTCATTTCTTTACCTGCCTACTGGCAAAGGTCAAAGGTTTTGTTTGGTTTTACAGCTCCTGTCACCTTCTATTGGCATATCCTAGACATGGGGTCTGTCCTCACTGATTGTCAGAGAGTCAGCGCCTGCTACTCTTCTTATCTATCCCAGATATGTCTTTCTTATGGTCCAGGATTACTAACACCTACTCCTAGAAGTATAACCTTATCAGGCCAAGACACACAGCTAACTAAGTCTTCCCAGGCATCAATACTGGCCTTTCATTGAATTTTCCCATGATTCTTGGCTATTCAGTATGATGGGAACTAAAGCAGTAGCCCCGCCTTCTAGAAGTTGTTATCATTAGAGTTCACTCTACACGTACATGTTCAGCTCCTCTATACAAGGCTAAAACTGTCTGGGATAAACCAGGAACTCTAAATGCCCTCCAATATGAAGAGAGCATGAGGATAAGCCTATGAGACCAAAGGACCAGCAATATTTTACACAGAATTCAGCATACAAACTCTGTGGGCTTGGTATATAGCTCAATGGAAGAGCAATTGTGTGACATACGTATGGCTCTGAGTACCAACCCCAAGATCATAAAAAAAAAACAAAAACAAAAACAAAAAAACATCAACAACAAGTCTATCCTGACATATCAACTCACTGGCATTTATGAATTCTACATAACTACCAAATTAAAACAAGAATATGTGTTAAAGTCTAACAGACTACTTAGAGACGGCAATAACACTGCTTGGATTAATATAATCTTTATTTCTACACTACCAACCTATTGTTAATATGAAAACTCTTAGTTGATTTGATCAAAACCTATTTTAAAATAGCTCTCTGGATACAGACAAAGGGAAATGACCTTCTGATCTAAAAGGATATGATTAACTATTTGGAATCTGAACTCTCTGCAAGCCAAGCTCACTGAATAACTCAATGTTAGTTCTCTGAAGCCATTACTCATAACCTATTATGCAAAAAAAAAGCCAAATGCAGTTTCTAAAAGTGCACAAACCCAGCATTAGTCATTTCTGACTGAAAAAAAAGACTGATACATTAAACAGTCTTCAGGGGAGAGATTAAAGGCTGTCTATGGAAACCAGTAGCCTGCTCTGCTAAGTGGGAACCACGTGATCATTTTACTAGGTACCCGAGCTTCTCCCCCAGATGTGGAAGGAGTAAAACGAAGCTTGTTTTCTATTTTCCAGACCTGGGCATCTGTATTCCATGCCCGGAACATTGCTTACTCCCGTCTGGGCTCTCTTTCCTTTCCTTGGCAATGATTTGAATCTCTGGTCTACCTGTATCCCTCTGGTGGGTGGGGAATGAAGATGAAAAGAATCATCTGACTTCTTCACATCCCCTGCTGGGCTATCAAAGCAAAAGGCTCTCAGCAAAACTGAGCAGTGCCAGGCATATGTGTACAGTGTGAAGGCAATAGCAGCAATATTCTTTATTTGCTTCAGGACAAATCTATCTTTAAATTAAACTGTCACACTTGCCGTTGCCTTCACAGGGAGCAGCAAATCTAGAAGCAAGTGAGCCATCACATTGTCGGTTCTGAGCTTCCTGTTCCCAGAGTGACGGGAACATAACACACCGTCTCTCTCCTGCTCAGTGAGATGTCTAAGGTATGACTTATTCTTACAGCAGATAGCATTTTCTTTTTCAAAGGCCAGGATTAGCTTTGAGGAAAAAATGAAAATGAAGGAGAAACCAATGGGCATGTTATGTCCAGACCTATGGAGCCAGCCATTCCTTCAGCTTTTTTGGGTTAAGTTCAAAGAGAGAAACATTTTTTTAGCTCCTGTCCCTGCTTATTTGCATTTCTCTAACCTTAAGCTCAGAAGTAGAGCCTTGTCCCTTACCCAATAATGCTGGAGCGGCTCCGCCAGCAGACTCCACATACCTTGGCATGGAGTGTCTTCACAGGGAGGATCACTCTGGTGGTTTTTTTATATCCCTCACCTGAAGAAAAGGCATTTAACCCCTCCTGGGCCACCCTTCCATGTCCCTCACTCCCCTGCTAAGGCATTTGAGATTGCCTAGTGTGCCTTCTCCTAGCGTTCTCCTAGCTCTTCTGCTCTGTCTCACTCCTTCCTGGGACTCCTGCAGATAAAGTTCAAGTAACCATTAATATCTGCTACTCATGTTCACTAATTAAACCAGACAGACTAAGAAATGATTCTCACAGTGTAAATAGCAAATCAGAAGCTCAACATGATCTCACTATGCACATATTACTGAGTTCCTTTCATACAGTCCCAACATGCGCACATGCACACACACACACACACGGGGGGGGGGGGGGATGGTTAGAATATTCCAGAATAAGCACTATTTCCTTGAGGCAAATATTCCTTGAATTGCCCAAAGAGTAAGTGTTAGATTTCTAATTGAATGTGCAGAATGAAGCTTTTAAAGAGACTTAGGTGCACTGCAATAATACCTTGTGCCAAGATAGGATTCTCCTTAGTTTAACATTCCAAGCCTCGAGATATCAGTGTAACACATATATAAGCCTTTCCAAAGAAACTATGAACACTGAGAGATTCAACTACTCCCAGCATCAGGAAATTCAAAGTACCATATATTCTACCTGTCTGTATACAGCCATTTGAACAGACTTTTTCAGTCTAGTATTTCTGGAAAAATTTAAAAGCAAACACAGACCATGAGTTTAAAGCAGATTTTAAGTTGAGTCAATTCTTAACCAATTCCTTTAGACCCCTAAAAGTTGTGTTGGGAGGGGGGGGTTCTCTAATATTTGAAGGGGAGTTTGCCCTAATCTGACATCAAGTGACAATAGTTCCTATTTAAAGACCATTTGCTCAGTAGATTTAGAAGTTTATACCTTAGTGAGTTTCATGTTTATGCCTTTATGAGGTTTTCCTATAAGCAAATTCACAGGTTAGAAAATAATCCTTTATCAGGCCACACTTCGTGGTTTGGGTTTAGAAAATACAGACACCATCTTTAGCTTACACTATCTAATATCTGTAGTGTGCATTTGGCACTAATGGACAATAAGTGAGAGTGAAGTTTTGTCAGGTCTGATTCAAATTACCTGTGGCTGCTGGGAATGATATGGAATTACACAGTGTTTAATGGTTCTCTGGCAATTTGCCTTGGCCCAAAGCCAAGAAAGCTAATGCTTCAATCAAACTGCTCTCCCTCCCCCCACACCAAGACATTTGCAGTTCCAGTCTGGATGTGCCTGGTTGAAGCTGAAGGGTTCCCTGGCCCTGTCTCCTCTCTGTCCTCCTGCTCTTCCTCCTCCTCCTCCATTTGTATGCCATGACATATTAATGGCCTCTGCAGTTTTGCAGAGACAAATTGCTTGGCTAGCAGTTATAACGAGAAGAGTTTTCAAGATTTGATTAAAACAGAAAAGCCAGCAGAGAAAAGGTGAGAAGAAATATCAGTTGGCTCTTGCGCTTTCTCCAGTAGCGCCATGAGCTAGAACATTATCCTGTCAGTCACGAGCCCTGGCTCCACATTGCAGCACTACCTACAAAGCAGGCCCTCCCAAACCTCACCACCACCTAAGAACACATCTCGCCCCGGGCAGGTAAGCCACCCAACAAAGACAATCGCAGCGTGTAACAAACTGCCATCTTTTGTTTTAGAAACCGAATGGCCTTCGGCTGGGATTCTGGCACGGATTGTTGTCATCACTTCGACTGCGTTAGGACAGTAGGAAAAGGCCAAGTATACAAAACCAAAAAAAAAAAAAAAATCCCCGATAAACTTGCAAAAGCACAATTTACAATCAGGAGATGCATCATTTCCTGCCCTGATTGTTCTCATCCATCCCCGTTCACCACCGACCCATCCTCCTCCATTGCTTTTACAACTCCCAGTGGCGCTTCAGCACTAGTAACTCCTATTCCTAGGCAAAGGTGAGCCCTAGATCCTTTGTCTAACCTATTCTAAAGTCCCACTTACTGGCTCTACGAGGGAGAAAGCTCATTTAAAGAGACTAGCTGCCACAGTACCAGCAGGAGGGAGGGGCAAACCCCACAGGATTCCGACTCGGCCCTGATTGCTGCTAACTCCTTTCAGCTGCTAAGGAGAGGCCCTGTTGGGGGCGGCAGGAGAGGAAATGGGTTCCATGTACAGTCCGCCTTAAATTGCTCACAATTGTGTGCTTGCAAATAGCCCCCACGAAACATTTCACGTGCCTATTAGTGCAGGCCCTAAAGCTTTAGGCTGTGCCGCACTTTTCGCTGAGATTGCCTGAGTCACTCTCCTATAGCAAAGACGATTAAACAGTTGGCAAGGGAGATATGTGCAGGGAAGACGAAGGAGCTCCAAGGATACTTAAAGCTGGGCCCAGAGAGGATGCTTTAAATATGACTTTAAGGCACAGAAAGGATTTAAAGGATTTAGAGGATGAAGGCCAACTATTCTCAATTTTGATTGAAAACGGGGTGGGGTGGGGGGGGAGAAGATATTGAAATTGTAATAAGAGGACTTATGATAGCAAGAAGGAAGAACTTCCTGCCAGGAAAGGTAGATAAATATTAGATGGGGTGGAGTGGCCAGTCAACGACAGCTATGGAATATTCTTTGAAGAGCTTCTTCCAGCGGTAGAGGCAAAGAACAAAAGGCAGCTGAAAGCCCAATTCAGGACCCTTCCAGTACCCAGACTTTTCTTCTCTGTAACATTCCAGAATCTTAACAAGGGTCACTGACATACTTGAGAGGGGAACAAGAGCAACAAGTAGCTTACTGCTGCTCCCAAATGTTCAAATTCACCCCAACTCTTTAGACACGTCTATGAGCCAAGCCTGTACGCTGGCCCCACGATCTAAAAGGGGAAAAAAAGGCTCACTTTTGACTTGCCAGGGCCCCTAGGCCATGCATATGGGAACAATATTTTCTGAGCCCAAAGCAGGACATGGTCTAACAATTATATTTATAGGGACGCAAGGACAGAGTATGTGAAATCAGAACTGGCCTGGGAGGTGTGGGCTGTATGGTCTCCATAGCCACGCATCACCTCTTTCGGAGGGGTCTGACACCGGAGGGGGTTAAGGAAAACTGAACTGTGTTGTCTGCGGGTCTGCATTCTTTCTTTGTCTACAACAAAATCAGTTAGGACTGTGAAGAGACCAGTACAAACCGAAATTCCTCCTGTGTACATTGCTGTGTGTCCTCCACCACTCAAAACTTTGCAAAGGCCAAGGGCCTTGCCTGTTTCTCTTCATAGACAGCTCTGAAGGATATTATAGAAGGGAAGAAATGTAACCTGGAATAAAAAATCCCATTCATTCATTTCCTAATTCCTTCCTTCCTGACAACAGTGGTTCTAAAACAGTCAACCCTACACCGGCAGTGTTACTGTCTCCTGGATGCTTGTTGGAAGCGGAAATCAACCTCTCTAATGCTGACTGAATCCCATATGCTGGGGCACGGCCAGTGATGTGTGTTTTAACTCCTCTAGGTGATGGTGAGTGCTAAAGTGTGAAAAAACCCCTGGATTAGACACTCTCCTGGGGATGCTTATAATGACAATCAGCAATAATGCCATTAACCAAGAAAATGAAAGCCACAGGCATGTTCACTAAGGATATGGATTAGCCAGCAATATCTGCTAATCTAGCCTATAATGTCTCTCAAAATCCCAGGATTATAGAATCATTTGACTCTTATCAAATTGTAGTTGGACATACAGTTCACATTGGCAGGTTCAACCGTTTGTAGACTAAAAGTAACTGGAAGAGTGAAGAACTGTCTCTGGTTTGAAGATTCCTAGATGTCTCCTCTTAACACCATTCCCTAAATAATACAATGTAACAACCATTTATACAGTATGTACAGTGTATTAGGTGTCCTGGGTAACTAAAAATGCTTCTCAGTATTCAGGGGGAGACCCACAGGTTCTGTGCAAACACTATGCCTTTTATATGTAGTATTTGGGCATCCCAAGATTTTTCGTATGTATTTGGAGGATTTCTGGAACAAATCCTTCATGGATACTGAAGAACAACTGTAATCAGAGGCTAGGTTTCAAGGTGATAGCTCAGCTTGGTCGCTCTAATAGTCCTTCTCAAGTAAGCAAATAGTTTCTCATCTAAATGCTACTCAGATATACATACACTACTCTTGAACATTCTGAGAATATATTAGCCATTAGCCTCAATATGAATCTGATCTTACTAAGGCTTGCCCTACAAACTGAACCAGGACTATTTCCTGTTTAGCAGCATTATTTTTTTTGAAACAGACATAGATAAAACGACAACCACTTAATGATGGTCCTTAAACCTTATTAACATTAAATTATAATTAAATAAAACAATTATTGTTTCATCCTGATCTAAACTGATATATTTAATCATAATGTCTACTTAAACAGGAAAAAGAAACGCTTCTGGGTGAATTAATTATTAAAGTGAAGGGCACTGAGTGCCAAATCTTATTAAATGCCACCTGGTTCTCCTGTACAGTATCAGTTAGTAGACAAAAAAAGAGATCTAAGCACAGCCTTGTAGTTAATCAACTACTTCTGGCTGCCAGTTAAGCTGCTGGTTCTGTTAAGAAAGTCACATAGCATAGTTAATTCAAATCAATGCATGAGAGTCAGAGGCCAGCCTGGTCTTCATTGCAAATAATACCAGGCCAACCAGGGTTACACAGTGAGAACTTGTCTCAAAAAAAAAAAAAATAAATAAAATCAACACATGAAAAATTCTGGGGTGATGGTAGCATTTTATGTATTAGTAGAAATTCAGAGTACACATATGCACAATATATCAAAACTCACCCTTTGATACATTTAGGATTTGTGTATTTCATCATACAGGAAATTTGCCTCAAAAGAGGAGAATTCTAAACATTGAACACGGGTAAGTAATACATAATACTGAAGTTTTTGTGGGGACTGGTTCTTACTTAGAAATGTATCAGAAAATAATAAAGCTACTAAGTGGAACAAATCAACAGGTAAATAGATCTATGATGAATAAAGTGAGCCATAGATTATTCGATAAAAGCTCCAGCGCCAGACATGAGAAATCTCCTCTCAAGTTGTTGGTCAAGGGAACTCGAAAGACCTACATAATAACACAGGATTTTGCTGTGACCTTAGCTGCTTTCCAGATATTGATAGTAAGGCCTTATTGAAGAAGACAGAGAAATTCATGTGAATTTGACCAGGGGACCTCCTCTCTGAGTACTAGCCCTCATAGTACTGGGAGGAGTTACACAAGCTGCCAAGGGAGAAGAGCGATCAGTAGTTCTGTCCAGCTGTAAAGTCTACAAACCACAACAGAGACCAGCATAAAAAGATATTCCAAAGGGTTCAGTGGTGGTACTTGTATCCAAGAGGTAACCAACAGTCACCTAATTGGATCCAAGGTGTACTCAATATAAGGAAATTTATGTCGGGTACTGAAGATTTAGCCAGCTGTCTATGGCTGGTTGAGATCATGAATCTTAGGGAAGAACCTGCTACTCTCACTTCCTAAACCAGTAAAGTATACAGTTTCTAACTGTATTGTAAATATGTATTCTCTCTCTCTCTCTCTCTCTCTCTCTCTCTCTCTCTCTCTCTCTCAGATTATACCCAATGCAGAATGTTTAATGAAGCAACTGAGTCAGCATTGTAACTCAAAGTCACATATGTACTCATTGGTCAGTCAAAATATAAGAGCTACCAGTGCCAAAGTCAGAATGACAATGAGCACGCAGACCTGCTGTGTTCAGTATGGCTGGCTCTTGGCGGCTGGCTGGCCTTGGATCGCACTGGGGGAAGTGGATGACCTTCTCTGACTCTGCTGCTGGGTCTGGCACTGTCAAGGGCTCATGGAGGTATTCTTAGGAACCACTGAATAGGTAGTTTACAGTATGGGTGCTCCAGATGGATTCTGGGTTCCATACTAGGAAACGGTAAGAAAATCAATGTGCCAGCTGTAGCAGCCTGGAATGCCATAGTTAAATGGCCTTGTGAATCATTTAGTGAAAAAGAGTGGTTTAAGTCTGATTCAGCGATAGTCTTTCCAAATTGACTTTGGCCTTAAAACTATAGCCTTTCCAGATGAATTGACTTTGGCCTTAAAACTAATTTATTATTGTAAATACACATTCTTATATCCACAGATAAGTGAAGCTCTCACTCCCTCACCAAGAAAGCTTCTTTTTGCAGAAGCTCGAGACCATTACAGAAAGCCACAACTGATGCAACTGACTCTGGGGTGTCCATTCCAAATTAACATATTTACAACATAACTTCAAGACATAAGGCTTGGGAAACATTATGGAATAGGGGGCGCAAAGACTGTAAGATCCAGAGGACCACCTCCTACGGGTTGTCTTCTCAAGCCTTAATAGGAGAGGAGGTGCCTAGCTGATATCCACGGAAGCCTCTTTCTGAAGAGAAAGGAAGAATGGATGGCAAGAGAATGGAGTTTCGGGGAAGAGACAAGGAGAGGAGAGAGGAGGGGAGGGGAAACTGTGATAATGATGGAAAAAATTAACTAACAAAAAGATGATGAAAATATGTTGTATGAAACTGTCATTTATATATATATATATATATATATATATATATTATTTTATGTTTTAAAAGAAAGTATAGCAAGATGTTAACAGTAGATTCTAGGTGATAGTGTTTGAGTATTTTATTTAAAATTCCTTCCCATTTTTATATATTTGAAATTTTCTACTACAAAATACCAAAAATGAATCCAAAAGATGGAGAAGACCACTTGGTTTAGTTATGAAACAGACCTTTCATTAATTTATCCATTCTAGAAATAGTACCATGTGCTGCACACCTTTTTGAATCTTGACTCCTTCATATCTTACAACAGGGGGGCATCACCTCTCTGGAACCTGTTTATTTATCTAGTACATCACCTGTCTAGAAAATGGAGAAAAGAAGTTCTACCTCACAGAGTGGTTAGAACTGGAACAGCATGTAAATTCTGACCACTTAATGAGAGAGTGATCTGTTGAGTAGGGAACTTTGATTAAAACGCTTCTTATTTATCTCTTATGGGTTCCACAAGGTCATATCAACCTCGGGGTTGAATGTTGAATACCTTTACTTTTTTAGAAATGCTTGCAAATTGGGCCAAGCCTTTGGATTATGATGTATGTACCACAAACCAAACGATTAAATTTACATTCAGTCAAACTTGGCTTGCAAACTTCTTGCAAAGGGGCAATCTGGAGGAAACGTTTAGAAAAAATACCCAGAAAACTTTAAGACAAAAAGTGATGATCAAATAAGGTCTAAGGTAGCTCTGCCTACAATCATTTGATCCGATGGCCAAAATGTTTACACCTTTGGTTGATCTAACTTTGTCCCATAGCTCCAGCACCTTGGCAGCTCAGCGCTGGTGTTCAATGGAATGGGACACTGTTATTTGGAAAACATATTCCTTGTTGGTTTCCTTTTTTGTTCGTTTTCTGCAAGGGTTCTCCTTGCATTTTTCCCTTGATGTGAACTCCCTTAGTCACTAACTAATATGAGACAGGTGAACCATTCACATTTCTCTGCAAATGGTCATCTCTGGTTTTAGTGAGCACTCTGGCAGGTTTAAAACAACAGGGAGGCTAGCTATAATGTCCAAGAAAGCATGGTCAAACTTTGGGGCCCAGGAAGCAACTTAACAACAGTCAGGTGAGTACCAGTGTGGTGGTTTGAATGTAATTGGCCTCCAAAAGCTCATAGGGAATGGCACTTCTAGGCACTGTGGCCTTGTTGGAATAGGTGTGACCTTGTTGGAGGAAGTGTGTCACTGTGGAGGTGGGCTTTGAGGTCTCATATATGCTCAAGCTATGCCCAGTGACACAGTTCACTTCCTGTTGCCTGTGGATCAAGATGGACAACTCTCAGGTCCTGCTCCAGCACGATGTCTGCCTGCACACTACCATGTCCCACCATGATGAGAATGGATGAAACCTCTGAAACTGCAGGCCATCCCCAACTAAATGTTTTACCTTTATAGGAGTTGCCATGGTCATGGTGTCTCCTCACAGTAATAGAAACCCTAACTAAGACAACCAGTCTCGGGCTTTTATAAAGCCCAGGAAGCAACAAGAATATGCATACAGTCCAAGAAGCTGTTCAAAAGAGCATTTTATGAAACTGCTGTACAAAAGACTGCTGTGTAGCACAGAAAAACATGCCCCCAAAGCACAACCAACCTTTCCATGGTTCAAATCCAATTAGGTCATGAGTAAGGCATTTAAAGAGACAGAAGACAAAGGAGACTACATAAGGCAATAATACCAAGCAAATCTTTAACACTGGGACTCAACATATAATTGAGGCTACAAATTGTACCTGTCCTTCCAGTACCAGCAGCAGCCCTTATACAGCATACACAACTCTCAGTACTCAGAAACACAGCATTTGAAAACACAAACACGTTGCTGTACATTCAGGGATTACTGACCATTTTAAATGGGCTTTAAACGTTTTAAATATGATTTAATAAACCGTACATTAAGATAGCCATATCAGATAAATGCAATTTTTAATGATAGGATCTATGAGACTATCACTAAACGATCTTTTCTGAAAACCCGGTCCAGAGGTCCCAGCCAGTTCTCATGGACCTGTGCAGTTTCTAAAGTATATGCTACAGACAATCATGAGGTGACTTCAGAGGAACCTGTTCTGCCTGCAAGGGTCAGAGCACATCAATATTTTGAGACTCCAGTTACTGGGAGGCTTCGTTTGCAGACTGCTGATTAGGAGCTGCAGGGAGTTTTGGAGGTTCAAAACAGAAGGCTAGGAGGAAGAAAATAATAGGAACGAGAGTGCAGTTGCCATCCACTAAGAGAGCAGAGTTTATATATTCTACCACAAAAAATGCTAAGTATTGAAGTTCCTATATCTGTTCATTAGTTCAATTTAGCCATTCCACAACATGAACCGATTAAAAAAATTGTTTTATATAATAATTATACTTCTTATCACTTAAAAATGATGTTTTTAAATTGTTAAATGAGCTGGGTATGGTGGCATATGTCCCAGCTTCTTGTGGGAGTGAAGTAGGAGGTTTACAAGAATGAGGCCAGTGTGGTCAACCAAGTGAGAGCCTGTCTAAACTAAACAGGCCTCAAATGTGTGTGACATTTTATATGTGTTATCAAATATTCTTTCATTATCTTACAAGACTCTTATTACCAGTCTCATAGGAAGCAAATTAGATGCAATAAGTCCCATGATCTCTGAAAAAAAAAAAAAGAACTGAATTGGCTCAGGAAATTCAGCTGAGTCTCCCAAGGCCAAACAGCTAATATAAACTCAGGTAATATGAACTCAGGCATTCCAAAAATCCAGATGTTCTCAAGTGCCTATACTGTCCACCTATCTACTAAGAGAAACCTGAGAAAGTCTTGATACTTGTGGACGTTCCTGGACTTTTTGGTTGTTAGATTTCCTTTCTATCAACTCAATAACAAAAGGCAAAACTATACCCACTTGTTACTTATTAATCGTTATGATCAGCTGAGTCAATCTGAAGTCTTCCTTCCTTTAGAGTTCATGTTTTAGTTGTCTAAGCCAACCTGGTGATTGTGGAATGTTTTTCAAGGAAGATAAAATTATTTTGTGTGTGCGAGCCTGTGTGTGTGTGTGTGTGTGTGTGTGTGTGTGTGTGTGTGTGTGTGTGCCCGCACGCGTGAGAGAGAGAGACAGAGACAGAGACAGAGACTCGAGATTGAACCAAAGTCCTCGTGCATGCTACAGAATCACTTAACTAAGTTACATCCTCACCCACCTTGGCCCTGTTTTCACTTGTTATTTTGAGGCAGGGTCCCACTAATTTGTTCAGGCTGGCCTTGAATTTGCTCTGTAGCCCAGACAGGTCATGTAATTGTTATCTTTCTTCCTCAGTCTCCCAAGGGGCTGGGATTACAGGCCTGTGCTGGTAGACCTGGCTCAGAAGACCTAATTTCTTGAAGTTGGGGTTTAGCTCTACCAAGTCTGGCATCCTCTATTCCTCATAGCTTGGCTTGCTACTGTAGGCTATCCTCTTGTGGTGGGGAAGGCAGGTCTCAGAGGCAGGGAAGCACAGAAGTTCCTGAAATGAAAGTTAAGTTGTAGAGGATGGTAGTGCATGCTTCTATTATAATCCTAGCCTTTAGAAGATTGGAGTACAAGGCTGAGGATTATTATAAGTTTGAGAACAGCCAGGGCTACATTGTAAGTTCTAGGGCAGCCTGAACTACAAACTGAGACCTGTCTAAACAAAGTTACTGCTTACTAACCACCAGTTATTAAAACTATGCTAATCCACACCAGCAGAAGCGGAGGACCAGATCAGAAGAAAAGTAATGTCATCTTCAAGTCAACTCCCACAATCCCTTGCCTTTCCCGTTGGTGCTAGGAATGAAGAGGCAAGGGCACTTATGCTCATACCACTTCCAGTAAGTATTCCTCACTCCACCTTAGATGGCATCAAACTGACTCCTTTTTAGAAGGCAGCGGTCTTGAACTGCTCACATTAGGATACAAGTTTCCTCCTCCAAGTTTCAAAGCTTTTCCAGCACTAGAAGGAAAAGTTCCCCAGAGATGTCTTTATATTTTATTTCTATTCAGAACTCATTGTGTGGCCAAGACACTCTCAAGATGTCTATTTCTCCAATAATAGAATGGGAAGAGTCTGTCCTTTCCTCTCCAAGTACACGAAAACCATGAAAGAGATTCATTATATCTGTATGAAGATATGAAAAGTGTCTTTTACCACTACGGGGCCCCAAGCCTGGAGTTATTTATAGGATTATGAAGAGGGCTGAACAGGACAGTCTGACTTACAAATTTCTACCATGGTAAGGAAAACACAAATCACTGAGTGGCCACTGTAGACTGGGATCTAAGATGAGCGTTGGGGTATGAAATGTTTTTAGCATCTGTGGGCAGAAGTATTAAGTAGTGAAGTCAGAAAAAAAAATTAGCGTGGATGGATTGAATCATGAATGTAGAGGTACTATTCAAAATACTGAGCAAACAAGGAAGAGAAAACCGGCATGACAGGAGCATCAATCACACAGAATGTGTCTAGTCTAGATATGGAGCAATGTCCTCCAGGCCCCTTATTGAGCAGGGTACTTTGAGGTGGCCCAAGATAGGGGGGAAGGCAGCTGGAGGTATAAGGAACTCACAAGGGCAGCTATAATTATTGTACACTTTCTACAAGAGTCACGCTCCTGTCAGTACAGCCCATTGAAAGACAGCAGTGTTTCCGTGCCAGTTGAATAAGTATGACAGTTATCTTGTGGATACGTAGGAGTATGAAAATGTCATTTAGATTGAAAAGTAGCCTTAGCAGCAATATTCAGTATGGAATGGATTATCAGCAGCATACAAAGAGAACCATAGATAATAAGGCTTTGAATGCATAAGAAAAGATGAATGATAGCCTGAATTTCCAATGGCAGCAAGCACATATTTCTATATGGAGGCCCAAAGATGCTTATACAAACCACCATTTCTATATATAATTGTTGTTCTCAAGAGTTGTCCAGGCCTTTTGCTCTTCTGGGTCTGATCATCAATTCCATTACAAACTTACATATTCCCACATGTGTGCATGCATACATGCTGAAGGTGGGGTGTATCCTTGTCTGACAGATTTGGCTTCAGTGGACATACTCAACTAGTGGCTGTCAGGCTAAAAACAGGCCTACTAAGAAAATTTCAGTCAAATGTTGAAGTCATCATATTTCCAGCTGTGAAAGAGTGGTTTTCAGGGCTGACAACTGCCTTCATAATACTATGTTTGGAGTGACCCTCTCTACTAGTCCAAAACACAATCACATAATTAACTTGTTTTTTTCTCTTAATAATGGACCAATGGGATCAATAAGGTTGGCACTATATAGCTCTATGTATAGATGGGGAAATTGAGCATCATAGAGAAGGGGCTTCCATAAGATCACTTACAAGGAAACAGTAGTGGTATTAGAATTAAATTCAATTCCTTCTGAATCCTGGTTTTGTTCTCATCCATCTATATAGTCTATTTCAGACATAACTTCAAATTGTTCTTGTTCCCACTTCCTATAAACCAGTAATTATTCTACCCATTTTAATGGTTATATCTATGATAATGCTTAGATATATTAATTGAGCATATACACTAGGAATAATTAGAACACTTAAAACACAGATGACTCAGAGACATCAAACCTATTTCTTAGGGTCCTACTCAGGACTCACCATCACCAACCAAGAAATTTCCCCTGTTGACTCCAATTCAATAGCCTCAGCCTATTACCCTTTAAATGTTTACTTCTTGTGTTATCACATTAGTGCTTTATTCTGTCGCATTGTTTTCTGATAATTAGTCTCTGACTTCTTTGTGTCCCCCTTTCTTATTCCTGTCTAGCACAAAACTAGATACAAAAAGGAGCACTTACTGAATCGCTATTAGTGGATGACTTGATTCATTAAAACCAATGTCTATGATTCCCAAGTCAAGAATGTACTCTAAATTTGTGTGTGATGTGTGTATGTGTGTGTGTTTGTGTGTATCTATTTGTGTGTGTGCGTATGTATGTGTGTATATGTGTGTGTGGTGTTTGTATGTGTGGTATGTGTGTGTATGTTTGTGTGTATGTATGTGTGTGTGTTTGTGTGTGTTGTGCATGTGTGGTGTGTGTATGTATATTTGTGTCTGTATGTGTTTGTGTGTATGTATGTGTGTGTTTGTGTGTGTATGTGTGGTGTGTGTATGTATATTTTTGTCTGTATATGTTTGTGTGTATGTGTGTGCATAAGTGTGTGTTTGTGTGTGGTGTGTATGTGCAGTGTAGGGCTATGCCCATTTGCATCTATTCACTACTCATCCAATGACCCTGAGAGTAACTAACTCAGTACTGTCAAAATGCAGCATCAGCACATAGTTATTTTACATTCCAGCAGGAATTGAAGCAAGAAAACTTTTACCCCCTAATTTTTCAAAATAAATATTTCTCTTGTTCCAAGTGGTATATTTTTGACATCTTGTGTACATTTCTGAAATAGAGTCCAGATGAGAAACAAGCACATGTGTATGTCCATCCCAATCTAAGAACAGTTGTTTCCTGTTCATAGACGCTTTCATTGCTGAACCCCCAAGTGAAATGCGCACTCGAGCGCACGCATGCACACAGAGACAGACAGACAGACAGACAGACAGACAGACAGACAGACAGACAGACAGAGACAGATAGACACCCAGGCACTGGTTGTAGAAAAGAGGCAGGCCAATATATGAGAGATTGCTAAACAATCTCACTGAAGCTTGTGGCCAGTCTGGTTAAGACTAGGGCATGGAAAAGACAAGAATGAGGTACTATAATGACAACTATCTCCTCTCTGATTTTCTAGGGTCATAAATGAGAAGGCAGCTAAATTTTGCAAGACAGGACACTTGCAGAACATCCTTTAGCAGTGAGGATGGTGAAAACAAGTAAACTCAAAGAAGACAACTAGGCAAATAGAACATCATTCTCTTGGCCATTTGGTAAGAAACTCCTTATAGCTCCAACCAAGGGTGAAGGAATATTTTTTTTCTATTTCTTTTACAATATGCAGAACTAGCCAAGTACACATAATTTTACCAGGTATAGTGAGTGGCAATATCAATTATTTTGTCCCAGAGGGATTATTATTCTCATTTTAAAAATGGTGAAACTAGGATACCAATTCTGTTAGCCATTATCACAGTTATAACTCAATAGGCGTTTCCTAGTGCTGTGCCTTCCCAGTATGCTCACACACTTGGTTTTAAATATTTTGTAGCATGCCCTAACAGAAAAAGAAGGCAGGGGCATTCATTTCTTACTAAAGCACTAGCAGATTCAAAGAAGAAAGAATAATACTCAAATAAATGATGGATACTTTTGTAAGGTTCCCTTAGCTCCAGATAGTGGGAAAACATGAAGCAGGAACAGATGAACCAGACCGTGAAGAGGTTGGGATCCCACATTGAGTAGTATAGATTTTTTACTGGGGGAGATGTGATAGACTAGAAGATAAGAACCAGAACCGGTCTCGTTTTTGAAAAAGCATAGTGGCCATGAGGATAGATGGTTCAACATAGCGAAGGAGGCACTGACCACAGGGATATGGACAGGGATGCAAGAACAGATGGCAACAGTCCATCTGAGGCCCAGTTTTGAAAATGCTGTTTCCAGCAGAGTCACTGAATTAGCCTCAGTATTTCATTTCAAAGCTGGGCCTGCAGGCTTTGCAGCATCTAGTCCTCTCAGCCTTGCCTTAAACACTGCATATGGTACTTTGACTTACAAACAACTAACAAGTTTTGTTTGGTCCTTTGGGGCTTCCTCATTTGTCTCCATTTTCTAAGCTGGAGGCTTTGGGGCTCCCCTGGGCCCAGCCGAGCCCAGATGGCTGGGGCAGGCAGAGAGAAATCAGGTAGGCTCCAAACACAAAGGGCCTTGATTAGCACATGTTTCGCATTCCCCACATCGCATGGCAATTCATGGCTTCTTTTTCTTTTTTCTAAGTGTGGTTCTGGGTCTGGGCTATAGCTATTTCTGCTGTCCTTGAGCTAAATAATAGCAGAGGGAAAGAGTTTACAGCAATGCAGAAAAGATGTTTGAACAGAAGTCCTCAGGAGGAAGGAAAATCCAGCATGTAACACTATAACAACGCTCACAAAAGAACAGAGAGATGAGGCTGCCAGGGGTAGAGCGGAGATAGGAAATTTCAGGTAGCACAAATATATAGAACTCAGGCAAAATTAACTTGTGTGGAGGGTCGCAATCACATTCTCCATTGCTTCAAGGGACAAAGGTAGAGATTGACCTCTGTGACCTCAAGGTGTGGTAGTACACGCCTTTGGTCCCAATGCCTGGGAGGCAGAGACAGGCAGATCTCTGAGTTCAAGGTGTTGTAGCACACACCTTTAATCCCAGCGCATGTGCTTGGTAACTTTCTACTGCTGCATCCCTGCCTACTTCCCAGGCATCATCTGGGATAATGGGCAGCGGACCAATCCAAGAGTGACACGTCCGAAGTGAGGACTGTTTCCTTTATAAGGGCTGGGTTCCCCTCATTCTTGGTCTCTGCCATGTAAGCTTATGCTCTCTCTCTCAAGACGCATTAAAGCTTTTCTGCAGAAGGATCCTAAGTGTCCCGCGTCGTTCTTGCAGGCGAGACGGTAGCGCGGGACAAACTTGCCTGATAACCAGGCCAGCTACACTCCTTAGCTTATTTGCAATCAGCATGCAGAGTCGATTTTGCTGTAGTTGGTATAGCCCTAGTATGACTCCAAAGTGTGGACTTCCTCCATTAACCAAGGAAACTGAAGCATACAAATGAGTCACATGTACCTCATGGATAAAGACAGTCAGCAGAAAAGCGATGGGAAGCCCACCCTTCCTATAGAACAGGATGTTCATAAGAACTCATATTTATTATTGCTATCTTTGTCTCACAAAATAATGGTTTCATTACATTTTCACTCATGTGTATGCCTGTACTTTGCTGATATGAACCCTCCATTACCTACCTTTGTTTCAATGCCAAACTCATCCCCTCCTCTACCTAATCACTCGACTTCCTATTCACCTAATATATGTGAACAATATACTATACTCATACTGTAACAGACTGTATGTTATAATGTATGTTTTTGAGATATAGTCCAGATGAGAAAACTTTTCATATATATCCATCCCAGTCTGGATTCATATACATAAGCCAATGAGAAATTTCATTCCTGAAATCTCAATTGCAGAGAAAAAGCAAAGAAAGAAGAGTTTTTCCTCAACCTCCCTGTCATTTCCCTTACGGTATGTATGAACACATACACACACACACACACACACACACACACACACACACAGAGAGAGAGAGAGAGAGAGAGAGACAGAGAGAGAGAGAGAGAGAGACAGAGAGGGACAGAGACAGAGAAAGAGACAGAGAGACAGAGAGACCCACACAGAGGGAGACAGAGATAAGAGAGGAAGAGAGAGACTGAGAAAGATTCTTTGATCATTTCTTTTTAGTTAACAGCTCTATTAGATATAACATATCATGAAATTGCCATATCATAAAGATTCATTCATTTTAAATGCAATACAATGTATTTGCAGAGTGGCATGAAGATGACCACCAAAATCTCATTTTAGAACATTACTATGGTCCAAGAAGAAACTTTCAGCTCATATGTAACCTATTTTTGTTACTATACCCAGCCCCAAGTCACCTCCACAAATCACGGCTTTTATAAATTTGCATTCTCCTAAAAATAGAATCATAAAGAATAAGGTAATTTGTGTGTCTTGTTTCTCTCTATTATGTGTGTGCGCGCGCGCCTGAGTATGCGTGTGTATGTGTGAGTGTGCATATGTACATGACAACCAACCCAGAGGTCAACCACAGGCTTTGTTCTTCAGGTGCTGTCAATCTTGCTTTTTTGAGGCATTTTTTGTTTATTGACCTAGAGCTCCCCCAGTAGGAAGCTGGCTGGCCTGCAAGTCCCAGGAAGCCACTTGGCTGCCTTTCCAGTAGGATCACAAGTACCTATAGCACCCAGAGTTGTCACTTGGTTCTGAGGGTCAAATTCAGTTCCTCATCTTTACACAGAAAGTACTCTGCCAACTCTGTTATCTACCTAACCCTAGTTTCTTTTACTTAGCATAATATTTCCAAGATCCATACATGTCATGGAAAAAGTCAGTATTTCAATTTTTTTTAATTTCCAAATAACATGCTACTCTAGGGACACACCACATTTTTTTCATCTATTTACCACTTGACAGACATTTGGGTCACACCAGTGTTTTGCTGTTGTAAATAACAGTGCTAAATCATTTGTACTCATTTCTATATGGAAGTGGTTTCATTTCTTTAAGTGATATCTAGGAAGATATCTACATCATAGTCACTGTATCTTAAGAAGCAAAGGAATTGTCAAAGTGCTTTCCAACATGTCTATTCCATTTTATATTCCTATTAACATTCATAACGGTTCTAACAAACTCTGGGCTAGTGGAAACTATGAAAAAGTCAACCATTTAAAGGCCCTGGAAACTGTCCTAATGGCATACAGAAAGTAGAGAAATGGCTAAACAAACTCTGTCTGCTGAACTGTGGCAGCAGTAGGAGTCGGTGGCATTTGAGACACGACTTGTCCCTAACCCACCTTTTCCCCAATAATATAAAATCTCTATTCTAGGTGGCTACCTCTGCAAGGATGGGTGCCCCATTTTCTCATCCAGACCAATGCCTGTATCATCTGCCTGTTCTACTATAATTGCTACAGAAGGTGAGAACGATGGGCTATTTTGACTCAATTCCATTTCCCTTATAAACAATGATGGTGAGCATCTTTTCCTGTGCTTAGTGACTATTTGTTCATTTCCTGAGGAGAGGTATCTGTTCAAATCCTATGCTCATTTTCAATAGGCTACCTTTTTATTAATGAGTTGTGAAACAAACTATTTATATCCTGAATACAAATTCCTTTTAGCTAGATATTTTGAAAATATTTTCGCCTGGCACAGAGATTGCTGTTATCAACAGTATAATTAGCGTCAAAGGCACTCATGTTCTAATCCCTGGGACAATGAATGTGCTTGTTTACATGGCAAAAGGACTTTCTAGATATGATTATGTCTATATCCTGAACTGAGGAGAATGCTTAAACTACAAGAATCTCTCAAACTACTGAATTTATTCAGGCTGTGGGAAGAAGAGGTAAACACACAAGAGTCACAAAGGAAGTACATCTAAGACCAAAAAAGATAATAGAAGTGAATTCTCTAGAGTATCTAGGAAACGTACAGCATTACAGACATGGATTTTAGTCTCCTAAGACCTCTCATATAGTTTGAATGTCTCTACTAAAACAGTTAAAAAGTTAATCCCTATTGTGAGATATTAAGCAACAGAACTACGTAGAACTTTCTATAGGTGATCGAGCCGTAAGGACTTGGTATCATGAATGGGTAAATAGGTTAGCAGCTACATCAAGTGTGTGTCTATTAGAGAAACCAGTTTGACTCTATCTGATATTGTGCTCCTCTAACCTTTTGATGCAGTCTCCCCATGATGATCTAGGGACTCTGCAGAACCCCCCACCTTGACCTGAGACCTCCCATACTCCAGACACATTAGCTGAAGAGACACTCATTATTTTTACATTATCTGGCATGAAGCATTCAGTTATTAGAATAGAAAATGGACTAAAATCATATCATATTTCTAATCTGTAAAACTGTAAAATAATTTTATTGTTATAAACTAATGTGTTTATAGCAACTTATTACATCATTAGTATAAAACGAGGCTATCTCTTCAATTTTTAATAGTGGGTTTCAAAGCACAAAAATTTCAAGCTTCATTCAAGGCTTATTTGCAGTTTTATCCATTTTACCTTTAGAATTGCATGTCAGAAATTATTTTTGGTAGTAATTTGAGAATGGAGTCATAGGGAGTTTGTGAATCCTTTCTCCAGAGAAACAAACATTTATCTATGAAAAAGCCAACTATTAAAAGAAAATTGAAATTGTCCTAAAGTCATACAGGAAGTGGAGAAATAGTCAACTTTATCTACTGGAGTGTGGTCAGAACAATAGGGGTCAGTGGTATTTGAGACATGACTGGTTCCTAAGTCACCTCTTTCCCAATGTTAAAGATCTATTCCAGACAAATATGGATAGGAGATAGGCTCTCTCTATCATCTGGAGTTTCACTGAGGCGGGGGGGGGGGGCAGGAATCTTTTGTTATAGAAAGCTCTAGGATGCTACCACTTATGAACACTTTGCTCCAGGCAAGACCAACCAATAGCAATGGTATCATCACCCTGCCATTACTGAAAAAGAAGGCATATCTTTCATGTTTGGGGGTACAAACAGAGACTATCAGGACCTACTATCCTCCAAGGACTTGCTCATAGAGCAGTGCTGTTGCTTCAGAAGCAATGAAAAAAAAAACTGAGGCCAGTTAAATAAAAAAATAAATAAAAACGGAGGCCTGGTACTGCTTCAGTTCCAGTACAGGGAGGGAGGCATAGGTTCCACTCTGGGAAAGTAGGGTAATGAAGGCAGAAGTTTCTAGCACCTCTGTCTGAAGCAACTGAGTGTATCTGAAACAATATGCAGAAGGCTCTATGACTGTGGGCTTATAAAAAAAATAGAGATCTAGGTGAGCAACTAAGAGGGAAGCAGCAACTCTGTAATATTTGGACCTGATGAAATGGCAAACTCACCAGAAGTTTAACAAAAGACAGTGCTAAGCAGAGCTGTCCTGGGGTCACCAATATCTGGAAATCTAGAAGTCTGTGTGCATATGTGCTTCGCAGGGAGCAATCCGAGTGAGAAAGCAAGCAGACTGAAAAATCCT
Source organism: Myodes glareolus (assembly GCF_982192425.1). Lineage (NCBI taxonomy): Eukaryota > Metazoa > Chordata > Mammalia > Rodentia > Cricetidae > Myodes > Myodes glareolus. The sequence continues at coordinate 130,762,239 of NC_142053.1, read as the reverse complement.
CTCCATCTACACAGATCTATCAGATCAAGGGACTTACACAACCCTGAAGAAACATGGGTTGAACAGTAGGTTCTTCTTATTCTGGAGTTGCTCAGAGAAATCTAGGCTGTTTTTAAAGAAGTCACATTCAACCCTAGAAGCTGAGAGAGGTGGGAGGAAGAGGAAGGGAGAGGGAGAGAGAGCGCATCAGATTAAACTATAAGTACCTTGAGTTGTGAAAACAAACTCCAAACTACACATAAGTTTATGAGTAAGGAGTCAATGTCTAAGCACAGTGTTTGAAGGATAAATGCTTCATGTGGACCTGAGGGTGATCCCTATGAAGCTAGGCTAAAACAAAAACAATTAAGAATTTAAGCATAGGCATCAGAGAATACACATGGTAGGAGAATTAGACTTCACAGAAGTAGTCCAAACAAATCATCTTCAACAACAGCAAAATCAGATGACTAAACAAATAACAAGCTACAGATATTAAAGGATAGCAAGGTCATTACCTAAAACTGGTACCCAATCACAGTGGTAGAACAAATACATGGTTAGTACATACAAAGCCCTGAGCTCAAGCCCTAGCACCCCAAAACAAGGCTTCAAAAAAACTGCTATGCATATTGATATAGAAGAGAGTTCACATATCATTTTTAATATACAGGTTTATTTGCAACTATATAATAAAAGAAACAGAAAACTGTGACCCATACACAGGAAGAACATAAAACATTGCAAACAGCCTTTGAAGGAGCCCAAATGTTGGATTTGCCAAAGATTATAAAGAAGATATTATATCTTCTTTTTTTCCTGCTCATTTTTTTCAAATGAGGGCCTTACATATGCTAGGCAAGTGCTCTAAGTGAGCACTATACCCTAGACCTAGCAGCTGTCATAGATATGTTAAAATAACTAAACCAATGCATGTTGAAATAATTGAAGTCAATTGTAACAAAAAAAATCAAGTCAAAAACACCAATAAAGAGACAGAAATTATAAAGGGAACTATATAGAATTCTGGAGTTGAAAAGTACAACTACACAAATGAAATAGTTACTGGAAAGACTCAAGAGTAGATCTTAGCTGGCAGATGAATGAATCAATGAATATGGGTACATATTACTAGCAATCACGTAAAATATATAACAGAAAAACATGGAACCAAAGGAACATAACCTCAAAGAAATGTGGAAAACCATTAAGTACACCAACATAGGAATACTGGAAGTATGGGAAGAAAAGAGAAAGAGTCTGAAGATACATTAGCAGAGCAATGACTAAAACCTTTTAACTTTGATGGCGAGGCTAATTTACAAAGCTAACGAGCTCAAACTCCAAATGGGGGAGACACAATAGTTCAGACACAGCATAGCCAAAATGTTAAGAACAAAGAGAAACAGGAATGAGGGAAAGCATCAAGAGAAAATTACTCCTCTCCTACAAAAGAATACCAACAAGACTAGTAGTGGACTGCTGTACAAAAAGTAAAGGGTAGCAACAATGAGTGGGATGAAAACTTTATCATGCAAGAAAAATGATAAACAATGTATCATATAATCAGTAGTTACCTAAAATACTAAAGGCAAAATGACACTATATGCTTCCCTATAATGAAAACTAAAAGAAGTATTATTTACATGCCTTCCTTGAGAAATTTCCTAGCCCTGACGAAGTAATATCAGAGAGCAACTTGAATATTCATGAAAACAAAAACACTGTGTTAAATTATGTAGGTAATAACAATATATGCATTTTTGTCTTTTATTTCTTAAGTTGTTTTAAAATGCATAAGACAATTACTATAAAACTTTTTAGGAGCCTATAGCATACAGAAATGTAACTTGGGACAACCTCCACAGGAGGGGCCGTAATTTATTTTTTAATTCCAAAAGCAATGGCTCGCAATGGTAACCAAGCTCAATAGGAAGATAGGAAGAGAAAAGGAAATAGCATATTAAGAACTTATTTTTAAGTTTATTTTACTTATATTTTATTTTTATTGATGTGTATGGGCCACAGTGTGTGTGTTCCATGGCAAGTGCCCTAAGAACCCAGAAGAGGGCGTTGTGTCCCCCAGGAACTAGAGTTGTTGCCCTATGGGTGTTGAGAACCAAACCCAGGTTCTCTGTAAGAGCAACAAGTGCTGTTAGTTCACTAAATCGTCTCTCCAGACCCAAGGTGATATTTTTAAAGTCATACATATAGTTGTGTTTTCTTTTCCCTTCAGAGTTTTAAAGATAAAACATAAAAATATTTTTAAAAAACATAATAATTATAAAAATATGTTGTTTGGAGACTGACTACTGGAATGCCATCACGGCCATTCTCCAAAGCTCCTGCCATGTACCAGTGAAAGAGGTGAGAAATGTTGGGGGAAAAAAACAAATCGAAAGACAATTGTTTAAAGCCTCTAGAAGAAGTCCTAAAACAAATGAAGAAACATTTTTGGAGAAAAATCTATAAAAACAGTCAAAAAAAAAAAAGACAAGTGTATGGTTTAGAACCCAAGCCACTCCTACTTGTACCCACCCCTGCTCCCCTCATCTAGCCGCTCTCTCTGCTCCCTCCCAGCAGGTGGCGCTCTCCCTGAGAGCAAAAGGGCTACAGCCTTCTCAATTGGCCACAGCTGTACATGTTTAGACTAAGTCCCAGGAGCAGATCCGAAAGGAGCCGCTCTGTCCTCCTTCCATCCTCCATGCATAGTTTGCTTAGAGCAGCGGATACCAGTAGTTCTTCTCTGAATAGCACACAGCAGGACAGGCGAAACCAAAAGGACCACCGTCTCTATCTAGAATTCAGTTCCTGTAGTGGGAGTGTCATGTGTCACCAGTGTCCTGGCTCTGAAACTTTGACTGGAGAGAGAAGCAAGCCATAAAAAATAGCCGGCGGTGGGTGTGATTGTGGACTCTTGTAATTCCAGGACCCATAGGGTAGACTGGGGAGGATCAATGCAACAATATATTTTATAATTATTATTTTTCATATTTTTATGAAATATGAGTTTTTTTAAACTCTGAGAAGGGAAAAGAAAACACAGCCCAACCTGAGTTAAATAGTGAGATCTTTGTCTCACAAAAAGAAATAAGGAACAGTTGGGATTAGTGATGCACGCCTTGTAGTTCCATCTAAACTGGGAAAAGAAACAAGAGTATCACAAGTTCACAGGGAGCTTGAGCTACAGAATGTGCTCAAGGCAAGTCTGAGCAGCTTATTGAGCATCCCCTGCTTAAAATAAAAATTAAACAGGCTGGGGACGGGAGAGCCCTTACTGTAACAATATGCCTGTCACTCTGGGCTATGTCTCCAGTATTGTGAAGAGCAAATAAGCAAGGAAGCAAATAGAAAGCCTCATTGCTCTTAACCCTTTCCCAAAGCCACTACCTTTACACTCGAGACAGCACAAATAGTAGTAAACCTAGAAGCACAGTAGAAACTGTGGAGGTTATAGTGAAGGGAACTGGGGGAAAAACATGACCTGAAGACAGAGTCAAGGTTGAAGGCAGCCTATATTGCATTACAAGTAAGAATGGTGGTGGTGGTGGTGGTGGTGGTGGTGGTGGTGGTGGTGGTGGTGGTACAACTGGAAGCTTTTCTAGGGTCAGGAAAAAACAAGCAGTGACCTCAAATTATTCCTTGGAAAAAGCCAATCCAATTAAATTGATAGACTTCAAATCCAATACTACAGACAACAGGACAATTAGCCGGCAATTGGTGGGATTTAGGAGCTGGGCATGGCCAAAGAAAGAGCATAGAATCATAGCAGTGATCCCGGAGTGCTTCTGAGCATGCCCAATGCTGTGTCTCCCTGAGGGCCAGTATCAGACACTTGATGCAGTGTGTGTGTGGCGGGGGGGGGGCTTTAAAATAATAATCCAGCTAGTCACTAATAAGCAAACTACAAACTTCAGAAGGGTTCAGAAGGCAGAGCTTTCTGACAAAATATCAGCCATGATAGAAAGAAACAACCACAGAACAGCGAAGCTGTATGGCACATATGCTGGGCCTTTCCTAGCAAGCAAAGGAAAAAGAATACTGTGACAGTGACCAGATGATGGATATAGGAGAAAATATTTCAAAGTGACATAATATGTTCACAAAACCTAAGCTTGGGTCAACAAGTAAAAAGTATAATAACAATGTTACATGTAATAGAAAGTATCAGTAGGGAAATAGAATATTTTAAAATGGAGATCCTTATATGTTGCCCAGGCTGGCCTTGAACTTGTTGGCATAGGTGATCCTTCTGCCTCAGTTTCCTGAATAGCTAATACTAGAGGTGTGTAATAATATGGCAAGTGGAAGTTTTCATTTTAATATACTAAACAGGTCAAGTTTCATTTAGTAGAGAAAGGAAAAGAGTGAACACTAATCTGGGAGCATTGACAGCAGAGGAACTGAAATACTGTATTTTACTCAGATAATCCTCTTTATCCAGTCTAGTAGATGACTGCCAACTTTAGGGAGTTCCGTCCACACCCCCAAAATCCTCCATAGAAGAGAATTCCAAAAACATTTCTTTTCATCAGTATGGGTCTCGGGTCCTCTGATTTGTATTGCACTTATGCAAATCCATGCTGCTCTGCCAGAGAGATTAATAGCACCATTATACATAAACGTCCCTCCTTCAAAAGAACACAGGTCACACGCATATTCTCCAGAAAACCTGAGAATGAATTCAATTTCAGGCTATTATTTTGACTATTTACACGACCATGTACAAAAAAAATAACAAAAAACAACAACAACAACAACAACAACAAAAAAAAACCTGTGAATTATATTCCGAAAATCCATGGTGAATCCTTTTGGATCTCGTCATTTCTTAAGTTCTCACAAACAGCTATACCTGCAAACATAGGCTCTAATTTGGCTGTGCTGTGCCTCAAGACGGCAGTGACACTTCGTAACTGCTTTCACAGGGCCCACTTTACCACAGTGATACCATTCTACCCTCCTCCAGTTCAGGTCTCGTACAACATAGCCATCATCTACAGGGCTAAAACAGAATTAAACTGAATGGGGCTACTTTGCTCAAGTCAGAAAGAATTGGGGTTCAAAGCAGTTACTAACCCTTCTCAGTAGAGGGCAGTGGTGGGCAGGGTAAAGCTAACAGGAAGAAGAACCAGGACAGTAGCTTCTCTGGTGTGCCCACTAAGTGCTCAAATACAATACTTGAAGCTTTATAGACGATATTTCATGAATTCTGATAATTATCTTTAAGGTCATTAACAGCATAGCCTCCAAAAAGTTAAATGAACCAAACATAGATCCGGTGCCCTCCAGTTCAACTAGACCCTGCTCTGGCCGAAGAATCTCTAAAATAGCAAAATCCTCTCATTGAGAGCTTATTCATATGAACTAAAAAGGAGGGTCATGTAGGATCCACAGAAGATATAGGTGATTTTAAAATATTTGGGCTGCATAGAACAGTAAATGTTTAGCACAGATAACACGTAAAAGGTATAAACTCTGGAGCCAGCAACGAGAAAGGAATTAGCCAGACTTAGTTAAGATTAAGAACTGAGAGCCTAGGAATTTCCCTAGCGCTATGTTTCTCGATAGCCCTTTAATGGCTCCCTCAATCAAGATATCTCTTTCCTTTCTCTCCCTCACTGTCCTTCCCCCTTCTTGAGCATCCCATTTCCTGGTGTTCTCCTCCTTCCTCCCCTTCCCCTCCTCTTCTACCCTCCTTTCTCCCACCCCCCCTTCTAATTTTCTCACCTTAATTGTCATTGTGGAACCTTCAACCAGAAACTTCTGGAAGCAGATATAGAAATCTACAGTGAAGCACTGGGCCAAGCTACCTGAGACCAGTAGAAGAGATGGAGGACCGATAATATGAGCAAAGGGGTCAAGAAACACAATGGTGATGGTCACAGAAACTGCTGACCTGAGCTAGTGAGAGCTTGCTGTCTCTGGACTGACAGTGGGGGAACCTGCATAGAACCAAACTAGGCCCACTGAATGTGGTGGTCAGTTGTGAGACTGAGGCAGTCTGTGGGGCCCCCGGCAGTGGGACCACGATTTATCCCTAGTGCTTGAACTGGCATCTTGGAGCACATTCTTTTTGGAGCAATACCTTGCTCAGCCTAGATACAGGGTGGGAAAGGGGGCTTGGTCCAGCCTCCAAGTGAAGTGTCAGCCTTTGCCTTACCCTTTCAGAAGTATGGATGGGGAAGTGGGGTGGGGGGAAGATGGGCAAAGAAGAAGTAGGTGAGGAAGTAGGAACAGGGATAGCTATGTAAAATGAGAAAAGATTGTATTAAAAAATCTTAATTTAAAAAAGGAAAAAAGAAAGAACTGAGAGCCATTCTCCTATGGATAACAGGAGAGAGACCTGGAGGAAATCAGACCAGAACATCTGACATTAAGAAGGTGCTCAGACATTGGGGTGGGGGTAGATGTAGAAATATTAGGAATAACCTAGCATTTGGTTTTAGCTAACTATTAGCAGTTATTTATTAATGATGCTGCCATTTGCTGTTTCCCAGAACTTGAAGATAAGTCCATACTGTTTAAGACATCACACATTTGAGACACAGGGCTGGGAAGGGTGGAGCTGCAACTGACCTGGAAGCCTCCTTCCTGAGGAGTTGCTCTTAGAGTATCCAAAGATGCTACGCAAGCTTTCAGGGGGTGGGGGGAACCATCAACTGTCCTACTAGCTGTAAAGCCTACACACCACAATGCCCAACCTTCTTTTGTAGCACACGGAGGCCATCACAGACATGCACAGCTGGTCAAAATACAAAGAACAATTTGCTGTGCAGTGCCCACCCCCAATTGATAGATATAAAACACACAAACCTTGGACTTAAGGTTCAGAGAACTTCACAGAAGAGAGGGTGGAAGATTATCACGGCCAGAGGACCAGGTTATGTCTGCTGTGAGATAGTATCTTCTATATATGACAGGGAGTTGCACCCATGAAATCTTAACAATATGGTCACCTAAGCAAGGCCAGCTGTCATGTCAGTGTGGATGGGGAAAATCTCACAGGACCCCACCCCTAGAGGAAGAGTCGCAGAGAATTAATGACTTCTGAAAGAGAGAGAATCAGTCTTCTCCAGGGATGAGTCCCCTGATAGGTTATTCAGTCCCAAGTGATGAGCCCTCAAATAGCTTACCCAACCCTAGTGGTTCGTCCTGAGCACATACACATACAAGCAACACTAACTCAACAGGTTCTTTATAATTATTGTATAACTTTTATTGTTACATACATATGTATTAATACATGTACCTATATTGTAACAACAACTAGACAAGAGGTCATGAAGTTGAAAAGGAGTGGGTGACAATAATGTAAATAAAGAACTCATGTATGAAATTCTCAAAAAATAATAAGTGTTTTTTTTAAAGTATTAACAGTTTCATGTGTTTCCAAAGGCTACAGTCTGAAGCAGTAAGAGTAGATCAAGAAATGATCTTCTGAAACATAAATATTAATAGAGAACAACTAAAAACTGGCATGAATTACTTTCTGATATCTGGTCATAATGATGAGCTCTATGGCCAGGCAGTGGTGACACACACCTTTAATCCTATCACCAGGCAAAGGCAGGTGGATCTCTGTGAGTTCAAGGCCAGCCTGGTCTACAGAGGGAGTTCCAGGTCAGCCAAGACTGTTACACAGAGAAACCATCCTCGAATTTTTTTTTAAAAAAAGAAAGATGAATAAATAGTAAGTTCAAAACAAAGATACACTCCAGGAATCTTTTCTGCTTTAGGAAGCTCAGAGTCCAAACTAACAGCAATCCTAGAAGATCGTTAGTTGATTACGATCCTTCAGTCTTGTCATGTGAAGAGCTTAAAGATTTTCAAGGAAGAACTGGCATTTTCTTGACACTTAAGAGCTAAAACATTCAAATCACGAGAACAGCTCTCCTAAGAGGGATTTGTCTACAGAGCTCCTAAGAAATTGTACAAGAAGTTCTAAGAGTACCTCACAAGAGGGAGCCAGTGTTGCTCCACTGCAATATGAGCATTGGACAAATTTGCTTGAAGGCTACAAATGAATCTTTTGATCAAAGAAATAAAACCATGTGGTCAAAAATTTAAGCATTCAAGCACATAGGTAGTATGTATAATAACCCAGGTTCAATCCTCAGTGAAGAAAGAGAAGTCCCTTAAATATATACATGGAGAGTATAATAACAAAACTTGATGATGATATAGTCAAAGAATATGAACTTATAGCCATATCTGGCTAAATTATTCTACTACTGAATCAGCATTTACTTGACTCAGTGTTTATATGTCAGGATCTGTTCTGGCCAATGCAGAAAACAAATATGAATTGGGCACAACTGGCAATTTTCAAAGCTCACAATTTAGTAGAGACATGCAATGGACATAGACTTCTTTCCCGATATGAGCAATCCCAGAATAGAAATATATACAATAGGTTGTGTGACTACAGAAAGAGTAAGTTGGCCTGAACGAGAGAAATGTTAAACAGCAAATATGTCATGTGAGCTGGACCTTGAAGAAGAGCTGAACATTCACCATGTAGAAAGGGGGAGCAGGCATTTTTGAAAGGCACAAAGATTGGATGATTGTGGTATGCATAAGGAAGGTGCTTTAGTTATATAACACATAGGACATGTTTGCTATTCTTAGTATAGGAAACTTTGAATTATTGATCCCCTGAACTGGTTTCCAGTGCCGACCTAAATTTGACTGTGCCCTTACCATTGGAATCCTGGCAATTTGCCCCCCCCCCCATCACAACTGTATCTTAAGAGTTATCAGAGGTATAGTAACCTGCAAAGGAACAACAGAAAATTTTCTTGAGTACATTAAACTTACTACATGTAAATAGACATCTCATTACCTTAGCCTCTTTCTGGAAATGGAATGGTTGGTACAGAGAGGTAAATTTCCAAGTTAGAAATTTAGTTCAGTTGTATAATGCAAGGCAGTTCAGTTCTAGCAGCCGAGAAAAATAAATGTTGTGGGGGAACTTAGAAGATTGTGAATAGGCTCCTTTTAAGAAGGTTCAAAGACCTACTATCTCACACCTCTACTTCTTTCAGAGAAGTTCAAACTATGAATTATTTCGAAAGTAAATCTTAACTGACCTCAACTATCTTTCAGGACTATAAGGGAAGAAGCCTTATCTATAATACTCATCCTTCATCATTCTAAAGGATATGATCAGGTTGGAAAATGGTGAACTAAGAAACTCTTGACATTTAACTAAAAACTCTCAAAACACTCCGTGGTTTACAGATAATCCTGAAATGGGCTGCTTCAAGATTCTGGCCATCATGAATTGTCAAGCCTTTAAGAAATCACTTAGTACACCAGTCTCAATGCAACAGTAGAATCCTGTCATGCTCAATAAAACATAAAATTTCAAGATTTGTCATCAATATCCCACTCAAGTTTTTGTAAAGGCATATAAATAGGAGAATATAATTTAGTATCAAATTATGCCTTTCTTTGTTTTAACAAATCAGTTGATCTTGCTAAGGTTAATGAATCAATGATTGAATTCTGTAGCTCTAGTTGAAATAATGGAATCAGGCTACACATAGTTTACAATGTATATGGCTCTATCTCGTGCCACCATTTTGGACAACTGTGCAATTATTGTTCCTAGGGTCATGTAAAAACAGAAATAAAACAGGTCAATTGAATCTTCTCTCCAGAACTATCGTACATTTAGCCCTATAGACTCTTGGAGAACAACAGAAGACTAGTGTTTTTCTACTCACCAGTAGAAACCCACTGGTTTTGTTTGTTTTTGTTTGTTTGGTTTTGGTTTTTTTATTTTATTTTATTTTATTTTTCCGAAAGGGTATCTACCAATTTCGAAAAAGAATGTTAGCTAGGGAGCTAATGATAACTTAGACCCAGGAATAACTGGAGTTCATTGTCAGATTTCGGTCCAGAATTGTTTCTATAGTGGGTTAGGAGAAGAGTAACTATTTCCCTTAGCAGCAGTGGGCTATGTTGTAGATAGCTTTTTGTCTACTCTTGGTGCCACTCCACATAAGACTCTTCAACACCAGCAGGGAAAAATAAAGTCTTATCCTAGCACTGTTTGTGATCATGCCTATACATGCTGTCTCGACTGCATAATCGTGGCTTAGTTATAATTAACATAGTACTTTACTTTCTCTGGCTTTTTCTCTAGCTAAACAGTAAGGTTTAAAATAGTAGCTTAGGTCAGTGGGAAAATGGGCTTGGGAGTAAGGCCTATCCAAGTTTGAACTGCTCCTGTCCTTGAGTAACTGCGCAAGTCATATAAATATTGGTATCTTGATCTCTTTATCTATGTAATGTGGAGAATGAATTGTGGCGCACAAGATGTCCTGAAAGTATGTAAGGGCCGAGCACATCTCTGTAAATAGAATTTACCTTGTCCTTTCCCTTGGACTGTTCCTACATCTTCAAAGAGCACAGGATGTTCTGAGCAGGTGTTCACTAAATCTTGAGTATAAATAGAGAAAGAAACATTGTTCCAGGCTTTTTGTGCCCAACTGTGGAGATCAAGCTGTACCCTGCCGTATGGTACAGCATATTATATAGAAAATCATTTTTCAGACTGTGCTTTATCTCTAGTAAGTTTATTTTTATAAATCAGAAAACACTGAGCAAAATAACTCTGACCTTTGCTTGTGCAAGTGATCAACCATGACTGATCTATCAAAAACTTCAAGGTAAGAATGATAAATAACATATAAAGAAAATATTAGTGCTTAAATAAAAAAAATTAGCAATAAAGTATGAACTTACCAAATTAGACCAGGAGCACATGGACACATGTGTACAGCAAAAATATGTCAGAGATGTCAGAGAAGTGTGTGTGTGTGTGTGTGTGTGTGTGTGTGTGTGTGTGCATGCACATGCAATAACAATTAATGAAAAAGGAGACCATGAATTTGAAGCAGAGTGAGGTGGGGAGGGAGATACAGAAGGGATAGAAAGAAAAGAAAGAGAGAAGTCTTGTAATAATTATAGTCTCAAAGATTGCATATATACATACTATAAAATATACTATTTTGAGAATAATTTAATTGATTATATATATCAATTATATGTGTGTGTGCTGAAGGTGTAGCTCATAGTGCTTGCCTAGTTTTGCCAAAATAATAACAGAGAAATCAAAGCATGAATTTATCAAATATACCATATCAATGAATAATTCAATGCCCTCAACTATTTCACATAAAAACAGAGGCACTTAATACTGGGGTCCAGTGGCAAACATAATCCAGTCATCAGTGTATCAATATTATGCCAGCTGAGCTATGTATTATGGAGCAACAGATAAAGTCCCTGTAGCCCCTTGGCTTTTTGTGGGCCCTCTTGAAGAGCAGTTCCTCCAGACCCAATGTGACTGGGAGTCTTTCTATGTTTTGAACCTGCCCTGTACTTTGGCATTTTTTATGCTACATTCTTTATGTTAATAGCTAATGTGACGATAAATGGAGATAGAGACGGAGACCCACATTGGAGCACTGGACTGAGCCTCCAAGGTCCAGATGAGGAGCAGAAGGAGAGAGAACGTGAAGAAGGAAATCAGGATCGTGGTGGGGGGGGGCGTTCACCCTCTGAAACAAGGGGACTGATCGAATGAGAGCTCACCAAGGCCAGCTGGACTGGAACTGAACGAGCATGTGATCAAGCCGGAGTCTCTAAATGTGACTGACATGGGGGCTGACTGAGAAGCCATTGACAGTGGCACTGGGTCTTGTTTTGTCTGCATGTACTGGGTTTCTGGAATCCTAGTCTGTTTGGATGCTCACTTTCCAGGACCTGGAGGGAGAGAGGAGGAGCTTGGACTTCCCACAGGGCAGGAAACCCTGACTGCTCTTGGAAGTGGAGAGGGAGGAGGAGAGGGAGTGGGGGGGGAGGGAGTGGGGGGAGTGGGAGGGTATGGGAAGGAGGGGAGGAGGTGGAAATTTTTATAAACAAATAAATAAATTACTAAAAAATAGCTAATGTGATCACCAATAGAGAATCTTGGTCGCATCTCTGTCAGCTCTCTTGCCTGCAGTAAGGTCTATTTGAACCCTGTGATATTTTTAACCCATTTAGGCTCATTATTAGCCACTCTGTTTCCAGATAGTATAGAATAGATAGTAGTATGTGGTCTGAGAATTCATATTAGCAATTAAGATGGGAATAAGAACCTGTGTTTTCCAATGGCTACAGTTACCATTTGAAATTAACAATGAGTTAAAGCCAACAAAATTGGCACAGCTTTTGAAAACTGTCTTAAAAATCCAAAAATGTACTAAGATATAAATATGTCTGTCTCTGTTTATGACACAGGTTGATCACCACACCAATCTTTGAAGGACTTCTGCTCCGATATCTTTTCCATTTTAGAGCCTTGTTTAGTTTCCCCTGGCTACACGTGACTCTTGGAGACAAAGACCTATGGGAAATGAGTTCTATAAGAACCTTGTCTGACAGAGTGGATGGGTGACTCTCACCCACAACATAATGCTAAGAAATGTGCTTTTTCTTCTTCTTTTAAAAAAATTATGTGTAGGAGTGTTTGGCCTGAATGGATGTGTACCTAATGCTTGCATGAAACCTGCTGAGGCCAGAAGAGGGTGTTGGATCTCCTGAATTATAGGTGGTTATAAGTCACCTGATATGGGTGCTGGGACCATGCTTGGGTCCTCTGCAGGAGCCGTGTAAATTTCTAACCACTGAGTTATCATAGTTATCATATCCCCAATCCCTTTTCTTCTCTTTGACGTGCTTGCCCAGGGTCACATCTCTCTGTGGTTGTGCCTATTTTCATACAAGATGACCTCCTGGCCTTGGCTTTCAGATGATTGACCGCTTTTGCCAGACTGGAAGGACTATCAAGATGAGGGGATGGTTGATGTGGTTTAGGATTATTGAGAAGGGTTTCCCCTGAAATGCAATGACTCTCATCCTACCTTTCCTTTATACATGGAAAGATTACAAAAAGAAAACCCGCCTTCCGCAAGGGTCCTCATTTAAAAGCAGATTTCTAAATCATCAATAAAGGAAAATTGCTGAGAGCCTAAGACAATTGTGAAAGCCTTTTATGTGAGCGAATACATTTAAGTTACTGCCTTCCAAAGGAGAAAAACTGAATGCCAGTTTTGAATCCTCCTTTGTGTTAAACTCTCCCTAAAACAACAAAAAGTATTGAACACAGAAATTGTCAGGTCAACTCGGGGCCTAAATTCCAGCTCTATTATTTCTTCCAAGGGGAACAGCACTAGGAAGATTCTGTTAATTGAGTGTTTCTTTCCCTTCCATCCCTTACATAGTTGACCCATAATATTCATGATAGTGCACATACAGTGCGACACATTCATCCTTCTTAATGAATATAGTCACACATCCGCCAAACTAAAGAAGAGAGATGGAATTCTAGAGAGAAGGAATGTTCTAAAATAGTGATTCTCAACCTTCCTCAAGCTGCGACCCTTTAATAGAGTTCCTCAGGTTGCAGTGACCCCCAAACACAAGATTGTTTTTGTTGCTTCTTCATAACTGCAATTTTTGCTGCTGTTATGAATCATAATGTAAATATCTGATATGCACAGTATCTGATATGAGACCCCCCCAAAAAATGGTTGCAATCCACAGGTTGAAAATTGTTATTATAGAAGAAGAGATTGCACAGTGGGGAATGGCAGAGGGGAAAGGAAAAAAGAATTAATTCCCACGGAGAAGTGAGTTCCTTTCGGTCTTTCCTGTGAATTAAAGGACTCAATGGACTAGCAGATGGTTCTTTAATGACCCTGAAGCCCTAGCTTAAATCACTTTCCGCTTTAGTTCAGTCAGTCTGTAGAGGATTGTGCCTTCCTTGGCTCAGAGAAAGTTTGCAGAATGAAAACGATGCCCTGTTCTCCCACCAGGAATGAGGGTGACTCCATGCCTCTCAGACAGGTTATGCTCCTTACGTGCTTGAATTTACAAAAGAACAGAAGAGATAACAAGGCACTTACCAGTAGTAAAAAGGAATGGTGTGTCCATCTGCAGGATTAAACTTTCTGAAATTCTAAGCCAAGGTGGGATATATATTGCCAAGCCTCCTAAATGACCCCTTAAAGCTCCTGCCTAGTACTCCTAAGTGGGTCTGTTTTGGTTTTGTGGTGCTGAGAGCTGAATCTACTAGGCAAGCACTCTACTACTGGGTTACAGTCCTAACTTGGACTCTGTGGGGCTTTCATTTTGCTTTTCAAAAGGGGGTCTTCCTAGCAGTGGTGCTCACGAAGTCCTGTGTTCAAAAGACCCTTACACTTCAGTCTCCCATGTAGCTGAACTGTGGCCACACCCAGGTGCTTCTTCTTTCAAAGAACATTTTTGAAAGAAACGGCTGTACTGTATGATCCTCACTTGCACTGAGAAAAAGGGAAGCATATTTTGAAATCACTTCAAGTGCTGAAAGCCAAACATAAATTTTAAGAACTGAAGATTGTGGCTATCAGGCTATTCCCTAGTGTAAGCTACTTCATATAGAAAATTTTCAGGCTGAGCCTTGAGGTGAGTGGCTCAATGATGCGGGAGAATTGTCTGTATTCTGTCAATCATATTTTAATAAAACGCTGATTGGCCAAGCAGGCAGTATAGGTGGGAAAGCCAGACAGGAAGTAGAGGTGGAGCAAAGAGACTGGGAGTATTCTGGGAAGCAGGAAGCTCCCTCCGCAGTTCTGCCCAGATCATCGAAGAGGCAACATGTGAGCTGCCATGCTGAGAAAGGTACTGAGCCGTGTGGCTAACATAGATAATGATAATGGATTAATATAAATTACAAGGACTAATAAGAAGCCTGACCTAAAGGGCCAATCATTTTATAATCTTATGGAGTCCTGCGTGTGATTTTCCTTGGGGTATGCCGGCTGTGGGGTACTGGGTGGGACAGAAACCCCAACAAGCTGGCCCTCATGTTACAGCTCAGTTTCACAGAGCAGCAGTAGACTGACTCCATGTTGAATAAAAATGCAGCAGCATAAAGACTTTGTCTCTTGTTTGTGCAGAACACTACCACCTGTCCAGCACAAACAAGAAGGCATAGATTGATAATTTATTCATATAAGTTAAAAGGAACAAACTGTGAACTTATTGAAGTAGGTTGAGGGTATATATGCAGTCTCCCAGATAGTAAGATGCTCCCTTCAGCATGAGACCTTAGAGAAAGCCTTTGCATTTTTATCTTGGACAGCAATATGGGGTAGAACAGGGACACAAGAGCTATTCATATAGACAAGCCTTTTCCTCTTGTTAAAGAGCCACTTGGACATTTTGGGGGCCTCATAGGAGGGAGACCTTGCTTTACACCAAGGTGAAAAAAAATAAACTCAGAGACGTCCATGCCAAGGACTTGTATCTCAGGCCCAGAGAATTTATTATGAACGTAGTCCCTGGAAAGACAACAATAGTGATTGATTCAAACAACAGCAGAAAGTAAGTGAACTCAAAAGGGTTGGGGACTCAAATCTGTGTTTCTAACCCTCTGCCTGACTACCCCCACATGCTGGGTAATCTTCATGGCCATGTTGATAGGATGCACAATTACCATAGGGACATATATCTAGGTATGTCTATGTGACAGCTTCCAGAAAGGCTGGTCACAACAAGGACGACTCACCCTGAATGTGGGCAGCAACATGTGTGTGCCCATGGGCTGGAGTCCCAAACTTACTACAAATAAGACTTGAGCTTTTTTAGTACAAGAACTTAATCTCTCTGATTCCTGGCTGCAGATACAAAATAACCAGATGGCCCAAGACTTCCAGACCATGATGGACTGCAACCCCAAACAATGAGTCAAAATACATCATTCTTTCCTTCAGATGCTTTTATCAGGTATTTTGTTGTATTCAACTAGAAATTTAGTAGACACAGTTGAGTTCAGCAAGGATGCCTGTTATGATGATGAAACTATACAACATTTTCAAAGCATTAGGGCTTCTTAGCATGGTTGAACTGGGGAAGACCCTAAATCACAAAGTGCGGAGGACTTTATATGTGGACCAGAGGGATCCATCCCCAGCTCAAGAGGCCTTCCAGTTATTGTCTTTCCTCTTAGAAAACATTGTTTCCCCAGGCTCCACATTGCACTGAATCCTCAAGAATTGAAATTAAATTGATCCTGATAATCTAAAGAAGAAGAGGCAAACAGTTCACTATAATACCATCTGGTCTTCATGCATGCTGTGTGATAGAGAGGTTTGGCCAAAGAACGAAAAGACCTACTATACTTGGTTCAATTTGCTGTACCCTTGAGAGGAAACAAAGGATCTGGGAGGAAGCTAGGACACATGCAAATCCTTTGGCTGTCTGCCTGGAGTCTGCCAGACTAGGACTGAATTATAAAACACTAAGAGGAACACATGGACATAAACTGATAGTAGAGGGCCTGTTTGTAGGGATGAAAAATTGTAGTAAGAAACCTGAGCCAGGCATTGGTGGTGCACACCTTTAATCCCAGCACTTGGGAGGCAGAAGCAGGTAGATCTCTGTGAGTTCCAGGCCAGTCTGGTCTACAGAGTGAGTTCCAGGACAGCCAGACTGTTACACAGAGAAACCGTGTCTCAAAAAACAGACAAAACCAAACACAATAACTAAAAATCCACCAGAGAGGTTAGTGAAGAAAAGGATACAAACCTTGTCCTATTTCTCATCCAGCTACTGAAGACCTTTAAAATATTAAGCTTGCCTCAATTGCCCCCTTCTGTATACTTTATATAGTCAGTTTGTAGAGGATTGTGTATAATCTAGTCTCAGTCTGTAGAGAGAAAGGTATATAACTTATTAAAGATAACAAAACCTTATCTCTTGATATTTTTACTTCCACTTGGCCTTTCTTAACTCTCAAACATAGACAGATGTAAAATTCCTACTTTGTGTTGACTATAGCATATATTATGATTTAATGCAATTGTGTCAGGTGCTCATGATAATTGTTTTAATGTAATTGTTTGCATGTATCATTCTATGTCTAAAACGGTATGTGGCAAAATTCAATATATCCCCAGAATTCCTGAAAATAACTGTAGTAAAATCTGTGGCCAGTTCATTGCTCATTGTTTTACTTACTGCATGCTAAAATTGTGTGTGTGTGTGTGTGTGTGTGTGCACGCGCACGCACGTGTGCACACACGCACACACATAAGTATGAGTATACATGTGTCATGGTGCTTGTGTGGGGGTCAGAGGACAACTTCAGGAGTCAAATCTCTCTCCATTGTAGGTTCCAGGGATTGAACTCAGATCTTCAGACTAGAGCAATAAGCAATTGTACCTGCTGGGCCATCACTGTAGTCCAAAAATTACTACTCGTGGCATACTTAATTTATAATGTATGTGTGAATATGAACTTGAAAAGATAATTTTTTAGCTTGAAATGAGGGCATTAAGGTATGGAAGCTACAGTATGTATTGCCTGTTATTTGTTTCCCTGCTCCCTACTTCTTGCTGTTTTGGAAAAACAGATTTATCAAAGTCCTTATCATGGACAATTTGGCACTAAAAATAATAGTCATTTTTGAAATAAAACTGCTGCTGTTAATTGAGCATCCTTAAAGGAATCTTAAGTTTACTTCTGAGGAAAGAAAATGAATACAAATAAAAGTAGAGATGCCAGATTTTAATCTTGCCTTTAGTTAAAAGGGAAAAACAGTATCTAAGGACTAACATATTTTGCTTGTATTTTAGACAGCTTCTTGTGCTTTAATTAGAATTTAGTAATTTTATTAAGGAATGCTTGGCAAAAGCCTGAAGTACTTGGGAGATTCCCAGGGGACCCCTTGGGCAAAAACTCAATTAAATGTGACCCAATCCTGGTAACAGAAGTTTTGTTTGGTGGTAAGAAGTCCAGTTTGGACTCTGTCTCCACCATTATTTGGTGATTTTATTTACATGACATATATAATTTAGGAAGTTTCTACTGTATTAGGTTTCCATATTACTCCTCAAATGTCCCTTAATTTTAGCGAAGTCTCCCCATATTATCTCCCTCAAGACCCTCCCCTAATTTGATCCTCCAGTTCCAGTCCCTCCATCCATCCATAATTGTCTATTCTGTTTCCTTTTCCTAATAAGATCTATCTGTACCCTTTAGTCCCTTACTCTAAACTGCCCTCTGTGGTTCTACAGATTGTAGCTTGGTGATCATTGACGTATCAGCTAATATCCACATATAAGTAAATGCATACCATATTTGTCTTTCTGGGTTTGGGATACCTCACTCAGGATGATTTTTTCCTAGCTCCATCCATATGCCTGAAAATTTCATGATGTCATTTTTCAATGGATGAGTAATACTCTACTGTGTAAATGTACCACATTTTCTGTATCCATTTTTCTGTTGAGGGATGTCTAGATTGTTTCTAACTTCTGGCTATTATGATGGAGCAGCAGTGAACATGATTTAGTGAGTGTCTCTGTGGTAGGATGAAGGATCTTTTGGGTGTATGACCAGGAGTGGTATACCTGGATCTTGTAGATCCATTCCATCTTCCTGAGGAATTGTCACACTGATTTGCATAGTGGCTTCACAAGTTTGCACTTCCACCAGCTAGCAATGGATGAAAGTCCCTCCTTACGCTACATTCTCAGCAGCATGAGCTGTCGCTTGTTCTATCAATCTTAACAATTCTGACAAGTAGAATTTGAAATTTCAGAGTAGTTTTTATTTGTATTTCCCTGATGCCTAAGGAGGCTGAATATTTCTTTAAGTGCTCTTTAGTTGTTAGAGTTTCCTCTATTGAGAATTCTCTCATTTTTTTTAACTGGGTTGTTGATATCCCTTTTTTGTATTCTTTACATATTTTGGATATTAGCCCTCTACTGAATGTGTAGTTGGTTAAAAAAATCTTTTCCCATTCTGTAGGCTGTCACTTTGTCCTATTGATGGTATCCTTTGCTATGCAGACACTTTGCAGTTTCATAAGGTCCCATTTATTAATTGTTGTTTTGAGTGCCTACACTAATAGGTGTTCTGTTCAGAAGGTCTCATGTCATGCTAATGAGTTCTAGGCTATCCCCCACTTTCTCTTCTGTCAGGTTCAGGGTACCTGGCTTTATGTTGAGGTCTGTGATCCATATGGAGCTGAGTTATGTGCAGGGTGATAAGTATGGATCTATTTGGATTCTTCTACATGTAACCATACAGTTTAAATAGTACCATTTGTTGAAGATGTTGTCCTTTTTCCAGTGTGTGTTTCTGGCCACTTAAATGTATAATGCAACAAAAACACTTTAAATATTTTAAAATTAAAAAATAAGATGACCATGGGTATTTGGAATTATGTCTAGGACTTGAAGTTGATTCCATTGATCCATGTGTCTGCTTTTATGCCAAAACCATACTACTTTTACTACTATAGCTCTGTAGTACAACTTCAAATTGAGGATGGTGATACCTCCGGCATTTCTTTTATTATTCAGAATTATTTTAGCTATCTTGGGTTTTTACATTTCCATAAAAAGATGAAAATTGATCTTTCAAGATATATGAAGAATTGTGTTGGAATTTTGATGGGGACTGTATTGAATCTGTAGATTGTTTTTGGTACGAAGGCCATTTTTACTACATTAATCCTACCAATCCATGAGCATGGGAGATCTTTCCATCTTTCTTTCTTCAATAACTTGAAGATTTTGTCATGTAATTCTTTTACTTGCTTAGAGATAATTTATATTATTGATGATACTGTGAAAAGTGTTGTTTCCCAGATTTATTTCTTAGTTTGTTTGTCATTTGTATAAAAGAGGGCTACTGATTTTTGTGAGTTAATTTTGTATACAGCTACTTTGATGAAGGTGTTTATCAGCTATAGGAGTTCCCTGGTAGAATATTTGGAGTCCTTTATGTATACTATCATATCATCTGCAAATAAGGATACTTTGACTTCTTCCTTTCCAATTTCTATGCCCTCGATCTCCTTCAGTTGTCTTATTACTCTAGGTAAAACTTCAAGTACTATATTGAATAAGAAAGTGGACAATCTTGTCTTCTTCTTGATTTTAGTGGAATTGTTTTTGATTTTCTCTCCATTTAAGTTGGTGTTGGCTATAGGCTTGCTATAAATCACCTTTAGTATGTTTACACATGTCCCTTGTATCTCTAATCTCTCCAAGACTTTATCATGAATGGGTGTCTTCTCGGCATCTAATGAAATAATCATGTGGTTTTTGTCTTTCAGTTTGTTTATTTGGTGGATTACATATGTAGGTTGAACCTTCCCTGCATCTCTGAGATGAAGCCTACTTGACCACGATGGATGATATTTTTTAATGTATCTTGAATTTAATTTGCAAGTATTTTATGGAGAATTTTTACATATATGTTCATAAGGGAAATTAGTCTGTAATTCTCTTTCTTTGTAGGGTCTCTACTTGATTTGCGTACTAGGGTAACTGTGCATTCATAAAATGAATTTGACAATATTCCTTCTATTTCTATTTTGTGGAACAGTTTGAGATGTATTGGCATTAACTCTACTTTGAAAGTCTTATAGAATTCCATGCTAAAACCATATGGCTGTGGGCTTTTCCAGGTTGTGAGTCTTTTAATAATTACTTCTGATTCAGTTATGGGTCTGTTCAAATTGCTTATCTGATCTTGATTTAACTTTGATAAGTGATATGTACTGAGAAAATTGTTAATTATTAATTTCTTTAAGACTTTCCAATTTGGTTTTTAAAGTATATCCTTACTATTCTATGCATTTCTTCAGTGTATGCTGTTATGCCTCCCTTTTCTTTTTTAATATTGGTACTTTGGATATTCTCTCTCTGCCTTTAATTAATTTATATAAGGGTTTATTAATCATATTGATTTTCTCAAAGAACTAATTCTTTGTTTCATTGAAATTTTTTTATTGATTTTTTTGTTGTTTCTATTTTATTGATTTCAGCCCTGAATTTGATCATTTCTTATCTTCTACTCCTTTTGGGTGTGACTTCTGTTCGTTCTAGAGCTTTCACAGGTGCTGTTAAATTGCTAGTATGAGGTTTTTCACAATTTTTTATGTAGGCACTTAGTACTATGTACTTGCCTCTTAGAACTCATCATTGTGCCCCATAAGTTTGTGTATGTTGTGTACTCATTCTCATTCAATTCTAGAAAGTCTTTAATTTTTTTCTTTATTTCTGTCTTGACCCATTTTCATTCAGTAAAGCATTGTTCAGTTTCCATGAGTTTGTATTATTTCTTTTGCTGATACTCAGCTTTAATCCTTGGAGGTCAGATAAGATTCAGGATGTTATTTCAGATGCAGGATGTTATTGCAATTTTCTTATATCTGTGGAGATTTGATTTGTGTCTGAATATGTGGTCAATTTGGAGAAAGTTCCATGAGGTTATGAGAAGAAGGTATTTTCTTTTCTGCTTGAATGAAATGGTTACTTATTTCAAACCAACAAGACTGAAGACAACACCTATATAACTCATTGAACATGGAGAAGTTAAGCTGGTGTCGACACAGAGCCACTATGTCCTAATGTCTTTGGTACAAGAAGGTACTCTCCATGCTCCCAAAAGAGAAATGCAAACACCAAACCAGCCACAAACACTTTGATCTACAACAATGTCCTAGCTTCAAGATATGATAGGACAATGATGACACAAAGTTTGTTGGAGTAACCAATCAATATCTGGTTTGATTCACAGCCTACTCCATGAGATGAAACCTGTTATTCCACATTGCTTGGGCGACCAAGAACCAGAGACTGGATAGTCAATGAAGGTAGGGTAAAACCAAATAATACTGGTCTAACAAAATATTTCTTTAAAAATCTATTGATAAAACAACTCCTAATGACATTTTGCTATACTGATAGGTCAGTTTCTTATTCAGCTACCAGCAGTAAAGCTTCCTCCTGAAGCAGATGGGAACAAATGCAGAGATTCACAGCCAGGTATTACCAGTAGAAAGAGTCTGTGGAACACACAGCTCTAAACGAGATGTCTCCATCAAATTCTTCCCCTCAGATCTCAGGGGACCCCCGTTGAAGAGGAGGCAGAAAGAGTGTAAGAGCCAGAAGGGATGGAGGACACCAGGAGAATACAGTCCTCTGAATCAACTGAGGAAATCTCATATGAATGCACAGAGATTAAAGCAGCATGCACAGGGCCTGCATGGGTCTGCACCAGGTCCTCTGCATACGTATTATGACTTCCACTTTAGTGTTTTAGGGGAATCTTGGGTGGGCAAATGAGTAGGTCTCTGATTCTTGTGCCTTTTCTTGGTTTGTCTTTTCCAACTTCGATGTGACAGTGCTTGTTTTATCCTATATTTTATTTTACTATATTTTATTATTATATCCTTAAAGCCTGTTCTTTTACTAATGGGAGACAGAAAGGAAGTGGATCTAAATGGGGTGTGGAGAGGAGAATTAAGAGGAGTAGAGGGAGGGGAAGCTGAAATTGGGATACATTGTATGTGAAAGAGTCTAATTTTAATAAGAGGAAAAGATAAAAGGTATTTGTATATTCATTGGAAAATAAATAAAACCTATCTAAAGATAAATAATACATAAATGACTATCAAATAACAAGGAGATATAAACATTATAAATACAAAATGCATATTTTGGTAAAGACGGGTAAGGAAAAAAGAATGCTTTTATGTAAGAAGGGATTGTAGATGATGGTTTTGTCCTAAAGTATTATTCAAAAACAGAAATAGAAGGAAGAAAAAACGAAGTCAATAAGCTTAAGCAGAAGGTCCAAATAAGAAATGGGGTGAGGGGGTAAATTGATTGGTTTATAAAAGACAGAAGCTGCTCAAACAGATGGCATATAAGCCGGGCATAGTGGTACATGCCTCCTTTAATCTCAGCACTCTACAGACAGAAGTGGTGGATCTCTACGAATTCAAGGCCAGCCTGGTCTAAATAGGAAGTTTCAGGACAACCAAGTCTACACAGAGAAACCCTGTCTCAAAAAAAAGGAAGAAAGTGGATGAGGAAAAGAGGAAAAGGATGAGGAGGTGAAGAGGAGAAGAGGAGGAGGAGGGGAAAACAGGAGAAAGAGGAGGAGGAGAAAAAGGCATATATTTATCTATAGGTATGTAATATGACATAATTAAAGGTTATTCTTTTTTATAAGATAACACTTATCTCATCAGTCAATACATTGGAGGCATTAGAAGGAAATTGCAAAAGGAGGCAATGGGCCCCCAGAGAGTCCAAATTAACTTTTAACTTTGGCTTTTGGGATTACCAACAACAGAGATAAAATAGAAACAGTCTAAAAGGCTCAGAGGAAATGATCACAGACATAAGAGCAATCCCAATTGGTAGCCTTAGCCCTGGGAAACAATACATTTCCCTCAAACAGAGAAACTCCAGACAGAAGCATACTCTAAACAGGCAATGCTTTCACCAACGATGAGAAACCAGCTTCCTGGAAAAGAAATACTCTCGCTGGGGTTCTAAAAGCCTCCCCTGTAAAAAGGGAACATAAAGAGATGCTAGCTCACCCTCAGAAAGGAGGGAGGCACTTCAGCTTCAGTGATGACTACCCTTAAAGCCTTGAGCTGAAATAGGTTTCCTAGTAAAAGCCCCACTGACGTAACTGCAGCCAACCACTGAAATGCCTCCGGTAGCTCTTAACATGGCAGGTAAAAACATTCATTTTCTTTCTAATATTAGAGTTCCATTTTCTGGCTTACTCAATAACCCAAGTGCACTTACTAAATGAATGGAGTTTAACAAATGTAGAAAATGTTGAAAACTCTAAGGACTTAGTGCAGCTAGCCCCGGAATTAGCGACTGCCTTTTACATGCCCTAATAAGGCATTACATTGGAAATCTTCACCTGAAAGCTAAAGGCCATTCCTACGCCCATACCTTATTTTCCCCGCTACTCCGAGGCATACAATTTAGATTAAAAGCTAAAGAAGCTATACAAATGCTTTTAAGATAAAACTTAATGAAAATGGCTAGTGGATTCAAGGCAAATACAGGAGTCTGTTAAATGCCACACTGTGAAAATGGATCCAAAACTTCTCACTAAGAGAAGACCTAACTCTTTGTAGGACAGTGCCAAGTGAGCCACTAAACTCTCCTTTTGTTGTGCCCTGTGCACTTACTACATTAAAAAATGTATCTTTTCCTAGCAAAGTGTCCGCTTTGGGTCCACCCATGTTTTTCTGCTCAATTCCTTGTTCAGAGACACAAGGACCTGAAAATCCCTGCCCCCATATTCCAGTAGGTACCCTGGAATGCCCATATGAGCTGTTATCACTGACATCCAAACACCTAGTACATGCGCCCATGGACTGTTGGGTAGAGAACTGGGTGTACCCTAGCTTCAGCTCCACATGATCTCCACTGCTGAAATTGGATAGCTTCAATTGACCACCCATGCTTCCCTCCATCTCGATTTGGTCCTGCAAATTGACCTAGGGACCTGTGTCTTTATGGCTAGGCTTTGTCCTGTTGAAAGCTTCTTCTAGTTGCTTCCAGTAATTCGGCAATTGAGTTTCTTAATATCTTATTTAACAAACTGAATTGACTCTTTTCATCTGTATTAATTGTCTCTAGAATTTATATATATTAAAGAAATCTCATATAAGTATTTTCTTGAGAACATCTCAGGTATTAAAGATCAAAACTAAAACTTTGGGAGCTAGAGACTGTGGGGATCCATCATCTGTGTTTTTTTTAACCCAATAGTTGCCACTCTGTAACTAAAGTGTGCGTGTGAGTGCACGTGTGTGTGTGTGCACGCACACACACACAACTTTATGGACTATAATGTGTGATCTGAGTGTTAATCTTAGTACTTAAAGTTAGAGTAAAATGAAGCTTGTGAATTTATTGTGATTCAGTTCCCTCCTCACAACCGCGGAAGGCCCTAAGCACGTCCATGTATTTGTGGCACAGTGCGCTTAAAACAGAGATGATGGACTCCATAAGACAATTGCTTAGGGTATCATTTATCTTCTGGAA
Source organism: Myodes glareolus (assembly GCF_982192425.1). NCBI lineage: Eukaryota > Metazoa > Chordata > Mammalia > Rodentia > Cricetidae > Myodes > Myodes glareolus. The sequence goes on along the minus strand of NC_142053.1, from coordinate 130,737,336 downwards.
CTCAATAGGATTTTCCCACTTCAGAAACCTTCCTTAAATTCCCAGGAGTGGGAAGAAGTGAAGTTATTTAACAATTCCTAGGCGGGCGGTGGTGGCGCACACCTTTAATCCCAGCACTAGAGAGGCAGAGGCAGGCGGATCTCTGTGAGTTCGAGGCCAGCCTTGTCTACAAGAGCTAGTTCCAGGACAGGCTCCAAAGCTACAGAAAAATCTTGTCTTGAAAAACCAAAAAACAAACAAAGTAACAAACAAAAAAGCAACAACAACAAAAAACAAAAACAAAACAACAACAACAACAAAGAAACACTTCATGGTAACTCCAGATTAGTGGCACTGTCGTTATAAGGAACAGGAATAAAAAGTATAAGAAAATTTTTTTACTTGGTATTTTCACAAAGTGATAGTTCCCATTTCTTTCAATTGTCTGACATGCAAAAGATTTAACTGGGCTGGAGAGATGGCTCAGGGGCTAAGAGCACAGACTGCTATTGCAGAGGACCCAAGTTTGGTTCCCAGTACCCACATGAGACGGTTCACAACTGCTTGTAAATCCAGTTCCAGGAGTAACTATGTCTTCGACCTATATGGGCACCTACACTTACAGGTAGGTACAAACACACACACACACACACACACACACACACACACACACACACTCACATACACAAACACACTTTCAAATAGTAAAAATAAATCTTTCTAAAAAGATAATAAATATTCCCTGAATCAATGAACAAATATTAACACAGAAAGTAAGGTAATATAGTGGAATACATATACGATTTATAGTTACAGAAAACTATAATTTTGATTACTAATGTTTCTACATATGAACTCTCCAGGCCAAATAAAAAAGAGTCTTTGTAGTATTTATTATGAAGCACTTATCTCTGTACTTAGCATATAGCATATAGTCAGTATAGAGAATTCTACTAAGACGGTAAAGAGGGTTTCTCAAAATATATTACATATTTCATCACCCAAGTGATATTATTTATCTTTAAATAATTACTAATAAAATTGTTGCATTGGGGGCTGGAGTGATGGCTAGGTGGTTAATAGTGCTGGCTATTCTTCTAGATGACCCAGGTTCAATTTCCAGAACCCACATGATGGCTCACACCCATCTGTAACGACAACCCCATGAGATCTGACACCTTCTTCCGTCCACCAAGGTGACTGTCTACATGTGATGCACATATATCAGGTAGGCAAAACACTCATATTGTGAGGTGAGAAAACATGAGAAACTTTCATGTTATTGACTTATGAATTTCTGAGAAGAGATTTGAACAGCAACCAGGCCTGAGGAAGGCAAAGAGTTCATCTACTCATCATTAGCTTACTATGATAGCTAGGGCATATAATCATCTTTGGAAGTAGAGGCTGGAGAGCTGCGAGTTGGAGCACAGTCTAAGCAATGATGTCATAGACTTGTGTTCAGGTACTTTATCCAGTCATTCATGTTACCTGGCATGAAATCTATGATCTCCAGAGAAGGCACTGACCTCACTAATAGATAATTCAGGATCTCACCTAAAGCCTATAAAAAGGTGTTGTTCCAGCAATCTCAGCCACTAAATATTCCCCAGCAGTCAAGAACTTCCAGTCGATCCTTTCCTTGGGATTAAATCTATGAAAGCGTTAGGAAGTTCCCTCTTCATACCATGCATTGATTTGACAGCCTTTCTGCCTGATAGTCCCAGAGAGATTACTCCCAGTATCTTCTTGTGTAGTAAGTGATAAGTTTATGCCCAAAGCTCCTAAGGTAAACACTATCCAAGGAACTACCATTGAGAAGGTTCATTGTCTCACTGTCTCTGCTGCTAGCTTTTCTCCAGAAGGTGCCATAGCATGGTGAAAGGACCATGAATTTCTGCTGATGTCAAATAATCAGGATATAATCTCAGCTGTGCAGATTTTAGGCAGTGATCCTTGCCTCTCTGGGACTCTATCTCCTGACTTATAAGATATAAATCTCCATTATAAGGTAATGGAAAGGAATACATAGAGGGCACAGATGGTAGAGTTGGCATTCAAGAAGTATTATTTCTCTTCTTCCAAGATAATATAAAATTTAAGTTGGCAGAATTCTTGCCTTGAATGCATGAAGCCCTGGGTTCAGTTCCCAGGACTACAAAAACCAGGCATCACATCTGAAACCCCAGAGTTCAGGAAGTAGAGAGAGAATTAGAAGTTCAGGATCAGCCTTGGTTATAAACCAAGTTCTGATCCAGCTTCAGATACATGAGATGTTATCTCCAAAAAGTTAGAGGATACTTCAGAGACAGTACAGAATTTTTTTTAGTAGAGTTGAAACTATATGATTGCTATATGATGAGTGAAGGGCTCAGACTAGCTAACTTACCAACTATGATTTAGTTAAATGTCACGCTAGTAAATTGAAACTGACCACGGTAGGAGCACGTCTACTACAGAAATCACAAGCACAATAATGTTTAACTTGTTTTTCTGGAGAGGTGATTTACCAGAACAGACCGGCTTAAACCCCAAGACATATGGACAACTCAAGGATGAAGAAAAAATAGTTACATGTGTCATTTTTAAATAAAGACCTTTCTATAAGCTAAGCTAACGCTACTATGAAATATAGCTACTCAAAATTTCTTGAGCAGTTTTGTTGCACACTGAAAGCCTTATTATTTGCCATACATAAAGATTGATACCACAGGGCATCACGAGTATCATTATAGGGCCAAATTCACAGTATATGTCCAGTAAACATCTGTTAAGAGATTATTTACTATTTCATCAAAGAAACTGAAGCAGAATTTTGAGAGGTAAAAGTCCAGATTTAGAAATAAAATGGGCAGGCCAGGAGGTGGTGGTGCATGCCTTTAATCCCAGCCCTTGGGAAGCAGAGAAAGGTAAATCTCTGTGAGTTAGAGGTCAGTCTGGTTTATAAAGCGAGTTCCAGGGTAGGCTCCAATGCTACACAGAAAAATTCTGTCTCAAAAAATCAAAAAGAAAGAAAGAAAGAAAGAAAGAAAGAAAGAAAGAAAGGAGGAGGAGGAGGAGGAGGGAGGGAGGGAGGGAGGGGAGGAAGAAAGGAAGGAAGGAAGAGGAAAGGAGGGAGGGAGGGAGGGAAGGAAGGAAGGAAGGAAGGAAGGAAGGAAGGAAGGAAGAGGGAAGGAGGGGAGGGAGGGAGGAAGGAAGGGGGATATATATATATATATATATATATATATATATATATATATATATATATATAACAAAGAGAGAGAAAATGAGCATTAGGAGCTAAGCTACAACACCAGTGAAGGTCTCAAAAGGTGGACAAGTTCAAGACAGGGAGAGGAAAAAGTAGAGGACAGAATTCACAGGAGAGACTCCACAGAAGAGTAGAGAAAGATAATAGAAGATGCTGACAAAACAACAAGGTCCTAGACTGTTACCAGGAATAAAAATGTGAGAATTACACTTTAACCAGTAAGTAATTTTAAGTCTTAATTCATGTTGCCAGTAGTATTCTTCATATGATTTCTACAATTACTATTTTATTAACCCACTAAATCTTAGTCCCTCTGTTGATTGGCAATTTGCATTGATCAATCTCACCCGTTTTAAACTTAGTTCCAAACTGTACAACCATCAGCAAAATCTCATTTTAGAGCACATATATCATACTTAAGAGAAAAATAATCCCCAATTCCCAGCATCTATCCTCAGGTAACCACTAATAACTTTCTGCGTCTACAAAATTGTCTTATTTTGAGCAGTTCATATAAGTAAAACCATATAACATATGCCTTTGTATGTCTTGAATTTCTCACTAACCATAATATTTTTTAGGTTCTCTCACATAGTGCCACACAGTAATGCTTTATTGCTCTCCATTCCTGAACACTATTTCACTGTGCGTATATAACACATTCATCAGTAGATGGCTAGTAAATAGTGAACATAATACACTTTCAGGTTAATGGCAGTCATATTGTTTTGTGTGTGTGTGTGTGCGCATGCGCATGTTTAAATTTCCCTTAGGAGTGAAAATTCTGGATCGTATGGTATGATAGTTAGCCTTTCTTCTTTATAACAAATTACCTGATATAAACAACTTAGAGAAAGAAAGATTTCTTTGGTCTAAACTAAAGGGTTCAAAGGCTTCAGACCACAGCCCTCAATTCTGTTGATTTTGTGCCTGTGGTGAGTCAAACACGATGACAGCGGCAGGATGTGGCAGAGACTAATTGCCTCATGTTGGACAGGTATCAGACAGAGAGAAAGGCATCTGAGACTGGATATGACCTTCAAAGCCATGCCTTTAGTGACCTAATTCTTCTAGTCATACCCTACCTCCTAAAGTTTCCACACAAACAGCACCACAGCTGGGAACCAAACACTCAACATCTAAGTCTGAATGTGGATTTCGTCTTCACACAGCAGCAATCCACTCTTGGCCCCCAAGGGAATATGACCGTATGTCATAAAGAAAAATTCACCTAGACAATCTCCAAGCATTGACAACATCTTAACCATTACAACACTGTTCAAAACTTTAAGTCCAAAGTGTCTTCTGAGACTCAAGGCAAACACTTAGCTGTGAGCCCCCATAAAAGCAGAAAGAAGCCGGATGGCAGTGGCGGTGCACACCTTTAATCCCAGCACTCGGGAGGTAGAGACAGGTGGATCTCTGTGAGTTTGAGGCCAGCCTGGTCTACAAAGTGACTTCCACAACAGCCAGGACTGTTATATACAGAGAAACTCTATCTCAAAAATCAAAAAAAAAAAAGAAAAAAAGAAAGGAAGGAAGAAAGAAACAAAGAAAGAAAAGAAAAGTAAGTCAAACAAAAGAAGCAGAAAGAAATTATACACTTAATCTCAGAGTAAACAAACAGTATCATTCCAAACTGGAGGAATATGAGAGCAGCAAGGAAGAACAGGGCAAGTACAAGACCAAAACTCAGAAAGACAAGCATTAAATCCTTTAGTTACATGTCAACTTCTGGAGCGTGTGGTATTCTGATATAAGTTCCAATGAGGTTGGGGAGCCCAGGCTAGTGCTTTGCTCATTGTAGTACACATGGTCTCTCTTTTTGGGTGCCTCTGCTCATCTTCTCAGCAGATGTTCCATGGCCTTGGCATCTCAGACTTCCTTAGATTTCCACTGGAGCTCAGGCTCCACCCTCAGTTTGATGCAGCACCCTTTCAGAAGCTGTCTGCAGAGATCCCGACTCCAGCACACATCACCTAGCCTCCTAAGCGTTCTTCTGAAATGAGTAGAAGCCCCTATGCCTCTATAAATTCCGCATACCTAAAAAAATGGGCATCACAGGCATGGCATCATGTTCTGCTAACAGACTGAAGAGAGCCACACACTCTTGAATAATGGTTGTGGTGACTCCTGTGTGCCTGTGTGGTTAACCATGGGTTAATAATTTCCCTAGGAGGCCCTGCATACTCAGGAAATCCAGAAACTCTTTTTTTTCAAAAAGGTTTTCCAAATTAATTAAAACCTTTGCATTATTAGGATGGGGACAGAGGCTTGACAATTCCTGGGACAACCTTGAAGTGTATTTTCTATTATCCAAATGCAAAGTAATTGATTTCTGTTTAATGGGTCTGTCTAATCTCCACCACCACAACCTTCCTATGAGCCACTTTAAACTACCTGCCTTCCTGATCAAACGCTGTATTTTCAAATCTTTTCCTAGTGGGATCTCACACAGACTCAGGACAAGGACAATATGTGGGCAAGTTATTTTACCGGAGGCTTTTATTACAGCTCCTAATAGTGCGATGGCTCCCACTTGAAATCTCACGAGCAGAGTCATCACTGTCCGCACTCCTCCTATTCGCATTCTGATCATCTGGGCTCCCCCCCCCCATCACCATTAAGCTCCTAGCCTGTTAACATCTAGCCTGTTCCTCCAAACTCTGTCAAATAGTTTCACAGGTTAGCAACAACTCCACTCTGTGTTAGTTGGCTTTTCATTGAAGTGATTAAATATCTGCCATAACAAATTAAAGGAGAAGATTCATTTCGACTTACAGTCTTAGAGATTACAGGCCATAGTCTTTGGTGTCATTGATTCTAGGCCAATAGTAAAGAAGAAAATCATAGAGATTGGAGCATGTAGCGGAAGGTACGTACCTAGTGGCAGACAATAAACAAACAGAGAGAAAGGAGCCATGTACAAGCCATAACCTTCAAAGTCTGGTTCTAATTATCTACTTTCTATATTTAGGTCAGAACCCCGAAAGTTTCCTCTACCTTACAAAACAGAATCACCAGTTGAGAATCAAACATTCAAGGCTTGTAGAGAGACATTCCAGAGTCAAATCATACTATTGTAACTTTGTGTTCAATATTCTGAAGAACTGCCAAACTTTCTTCCAAGGAAATGTATCATTTCATATCTCCACCAGCAAAGTATAAAAGAATTCTAATTTTAATGCTACACCATTACCAACAACACTTAATTTTAGTTTTTTCATCATAACAATTTTAAAGATGTGAAAACTTTGTTGTAGTGGTTCTGATTCTGTTTCCTTAATGATGAATGATGCTGAGTGCATATTATCATCATGTGCTTACTAGATATTAGAATATACTGTTGGAAGAAATGCCAATTCAAATTCATACCTTGCATTTGAAAGCATGATTTGACTTAAGATGTGAGAGGTCCTTATATTTTAATCTCTACTCTCTTTCTCTTGTATGACTCTTTATCATCATCACCCTGAAAGATCCTTGAGGACAGGGACTATTCTGGGCACAGTTAAGTTCTCAGCACAAGTCCAAGACTATTCACTGCATGGTTTTGAATGAATGAAATCTTGCCACCAGAATACGTTACAAATGCCATTCTATTTTGAGTCTTTTACTTATTTGGGTAGACTCTTTACTCATTTGTGTAGAATCCCAGTCTGTTAAATTCCCACAGCTTCTGAATCCTAACATCTCAGGGCGAGGGATAGGGGATATACCAGAAGCCTGACATCTCGGAGGAGGTAGGGGATGTACAAGAATCCTATCATCTCGGGGGTGTGGGGAGTAGGGGATATACCAGAAGCCTAACATCTTGTGTGGGGGGAGTAGGGGATATACCAGAAATCAAACTAACAGTTTCATGCATACTAAGCAAGCACTCTACCTCTGAGCTACACCTCCAGTTCCTGCTCCTAACCTTTCTAATGATACCTATCAAGATTTTCTTGTGCTTTACTATAGTTACATAAATATATACATTATTATAGCCATTACTGCACTTCTCTTGGGAGAAAGACAGAGAGAATGCCAAAAACATGCACACAGAGAGGGAGGAGGGAGGAAGGGAGAGAGAGAAAGACAGATAGGCAAACAGAGACAGAGAGACAGAGACAGGAAACAGAGATGGTCACAGACTTGGAGAGCATGGACTTGACTTTAAGACCTGTTGTGGTACTTAGTCCATGCTTAGCACAGAAGAAAAGTTCAAGCAGTATTTGCCAAATTGAATTGCTAAAACATATGGATATTAGTATGGAGATTTTACTTTAGATCCATACCTCATACCATACACTTAAATAAATTCCAGATGGGCCCAGGAATTAAATACAAAAAGAAAAAAATACCCTGAGGGAACAGGGAAGATAGAATCACATATTTGTCCCATCTGTGGAGGAGTGGTAAATTTTTGAATATTGAAAAATGAAAGAAACATCACAGACAGGATGGATGTATTTGAATACATAAATGTAAAAGACAACACTTTTCCATAGTGAAAGATGATAACGCTCACATAAAAATGAAAACAATAAAATTAGAAAAATGTGTGACAAATATAAATGATAAAATTGACTGCCCAAAATATAAAGAGTGGATAAAAATATACAAGATCAGTGTCCAGACTTCCCTGAAAAGTGATGAAAGAAAATGATGGAACAAAGAGACAGTAAAATATGACATTTAAAATGAAAAGCCTTGTTAAATAAATTAAAAAGGAACAAATGGATAGTATACTTACTAACCTATCGAACTAGCAAAGATGTTAAAATGATAACATTCAATGTGTCAGGATTCTGTACGAACAGGCACTCTTATATAGTATAGGATTTGGAAATACAGTCTGACAACATGTAACAGCAGTAATAAAGCAGTTCTACCTTTTGTCCTAGTTAATACATTTCTGGTAAGATATCAGAAAGCAGTAACTTTCAACAAAAGAAACACAATTTTTGTGGCAGCTATTTACAACACTATTGTTTATAAGTGTAAGAATTTTTAAATAACTTTAAATGCCCAGTAATAGTAAAATGCCTAAGCAAAACCTGGCAGATATAATTAATATATATATATATATATACTAATTATAATATCTATTATTACCACAATCTTAATTTTAGCAAGGAACGCTCTCTGCCTATTCTGCATTGCCTGTCTTGGCGTTTATGGTATACCCATACTAGTTGTTCACACTCAGCTTGGACTGTACCTGTTTTTAGAACATACTACTTCTCCAAATCTAGTCAATCTTCTGCCCCTAATTCTAATTCCTTGATTTAATTCTTCTATACCTAAAAAAGTAACAGGCTCCCAGTAAAATGAATCAATGACAGGTGCCTATAGTCCCCAGATACCAGGGAGTCGGAGGTGGGAGGACAGATTAAGCCCAGCAGTTCAAGGCCAGCCAGAGCCACAAAGCCTAATCTCAAAAATGCAAAAGCTGGAAAGAAAGTTAGGGCGGGAAAGAGGATAGAAAAGAGGGAGAGAGGGAGGGAGAGAGAGAGAGGGAGAGAGGGAGGGAATGAGAGAAAAATAAAACAAAAGAAAGAAGAAAACTAAGGATCAGTGAGTGTCTCTGAAGTTAGTATACAAAGCTCTCTCCTCTGGTACCACAGACTTTGCGGCAGCTATTTCAAAATGCTGAGGCATTTTTTTTTCTTTTTAAACCATTACTGTAGTTCAAACTTTGTTATGAGCTTCGAGACAAGTGAGACATTGCTGCAAATGGTTTTTCTTGAGTTGTAGGCTTTTAGCAAAAGTGTTTGCTTTTCATGAACACTAAGCATTTTAACAAATTCTTCTAGTTCATAATACAAATATTTTCATATGGAAACACCTCTAGTCAGGAAATACAGCATTAGCCGCTTTGAATTACTAATATTGAGAATAGATGTGGCCATCTTAGGAATAAAGAGGAACAGGCCATAATAAACTCATTATTATGTTCATTTGTCTATTATGAACTAAAATACATTTAAATGGGCACTTGTTTAGTTTAGTAAAAACTCTCTGTGCTTTGCCTTTAATTCCAGAACCCAGGAGGCAGAGGCAGGCAGATCTCTGTGAGTCTGAAGCCAGCCTGGTATACAAGAGCTAGTTCCAGAATAGGTTCTAGACCTACAGAGAAACCCTATCTTGAAAAAGCAAATAATAATAAAATTTAAAAAAAAATAAGCTTGGCTTTCACAATATATGAAAACTGCACTGTGACCCAATCTCAAACTTATTTTTAAAAATAAACTGCTAGTTCTTCTTCAAGTTGGCTTCTGGAAAAGTTGCTTCAAGCCTGAAATCAAAGCAAGACAGACAGACTCTCCCACAATCAACAGAGAGCCATTTTTTTGTGAAAGACCTGGACACCAGCCCTCCCAAAGAAGTCGATGTACACATGAAAGGCAATGGAAAACAAGAAGATCACTCACTCTCAGTGGGAATGTAAAAGATATATTGATTTTGAACAGCACAACCAACAAAATCACACACTTGGAAGGAATTTAAACTGTAAAAACTTGGCCTTGATGGCAAGGAGATAAAAACAAACAAACAAACAAACAAACAAAAAATTGACAGACTCTGCACTTGGCATCTGCTTCCTAGATAGGACTGGGTGTTGAAATTGCTGAATGCTGTTGGAAACAAGAGTGTTTGTTTGTTTGTTTATTTTTGAGACAAAGTTTCTCTGTGTAGCTGTGGCTAACTTGTTCTCACTTTTAGACCAGGTTGGCCTTGAACTAAGAAATCCACCTGTCTCTGCCTCCTGAGTGCTGAGATTAAAGGTGTTGGAAAACAAGAATCTTAAGAGCTCTGAAGGAAACTGCAGAATAAGAATAAGGCTTTAAGTTGTTCATTTTGTGAATGCATTTGTTTCTTATATGTAAAAGTACTGTTCATGAGTACTGAGCTCGTTTCCTCTACCTAGGAACACAAGCTGCCCAGTGCTTTGATCAGAAACAGTTGTCGGCACCGTTAACTTAGCTTTAACTGGTGCAGTGATTCCCATATGCTGAGCATCTGAAATAAACATGCAGTGCAGGTTGATGGGCAGGAAAGGAGAGAACGCACAGATCCTTAGCAGCAAAACCCTTTTTAGAATCCAGATCTGCTGAGGTCTGGCACCGACAGTCTGGTAAACACTTCTGTGAATTAGGTTGGCAGGTTGATAGATTTCTCATTACAAAGTTAGGTCTCTTGAATGCTCCAGAAACTGGAAAAGGAGATTTGGACAGCAATCATCCCAGCAACAGGGCAGGGGAGTGAGACCTGAAGATGTTGGCTCAGCCATTTCCTGGGCAGATCAGAAGGGAATGCTTTCAATTACTGTCACACAATGGGCCAGATGAACCCTAGTCTAACTGTTCTCCCAAAACAAAGGAAAAAGGAGGGGGAGGGAAAACAGAGAAAAAGAAAACTAAGGGAAAGAAAGTGATAGGGATAAGAGGGAGGAGGAAGGGAAGAAAGAAGAAAAGAAAGGGGAAAAACAAAGAACAGAGGTGGGAAGGGATGAAAGAAGGGGGGAAGGGAGAGGAAAAGTCATTACAATTAAGTCAAAGCAAGGATTAACAATTGTAATAAATATAAAGGTTACTTTTGCATAAAATGAAACGTAGAAAAGGTCAGTTCAGGAAACGCTACCACACTAGCTCAGTCACTCTCAGTTCATGGGCCTGAGTCATCTGGCTTTGCAGGGCCACAGAATATAGCCTTGTTGCTTGGGCTTTTATGAGGCATATCTGTCCTGGTGGCAGCTAGCAGACTGGCAGGCAGGGCTACAGCTGGCATGCCCTCGGGTCAGAAACTAATTATGGCACAATCATTCACTTGTTCTAGTCATTCTGCCAATTACTTCATGACTGGGGAGGGCAGGTCCCTTGTCTAAGGCTAGTTCTGGACACAAAACCTCCCCACCAGAGTCTTCCTTCCTGGGCTGTTACTTGGGAGTCGGCAGGGCCATCAACAAACTCAAAAAGCCTTGCTGCTGCTCCCCCTGCTCCAATATTCCACTCACCAGTCACTGGATCTCTGTGCTCTGCGGGCTCAGGATGAAAATAAAAATCTAAGGAAGAAAATGCTTTCAAAGGACTTAGAGTCTAGAAGAGTTGGAGAAGAATCATTTAAAATCTTTGCCCCTTAGTCATGCAATACCAGGTAGCCAGCCCTGAGATCATACACATGCATGTAACATTAAACAGACTGAGCAAGTGGTACTCATATAGTTAAGAATCCGTGTCTCTCTCCCTGTGTGTCTCTCTCTGTATCTCTATGTGTGCACGTGCACGTGTGTGCATACACGCATGTGTGCATGTATGTAGAGAAACAACTAAAGAAAAGGAGACCATGAATTTTAAAGAGGGTGGCGGGCACATGAGAGAGGCTGGAGAAAGGGAAAGGAAGTGGAGGAAATGAAGTAAATATAATTTCAAAAAATAAATTACCATAAAAAATTGAAAACCTTTGCTTTCCTTGACTCCATTTGCACCTCAAAGCCCAACTTTTCTTAACTAGAAAGTCCTTTTAGAATCTGGACAGATTCTGGGGGGAAAGAAGGGATGAAGACATTTTCCTCCACTGTCAGTGGTTTTTTTTTTTTTCTTCTTTTTTTTTTACTCTCTCAACATTGGATGATAAGCCTCCTGTTCTCCAGAGTCACGGTTCAATTAAAGCGCGTTAGGGAAACCTGTCTGTCTAAAAGAGGAGTTAATTACTGTCCTCCAGCAGGACTCCACCCTGCCCCCAGGTCTGCGCCACTGCACTCCCCAGTCAGACATTCTGACAAAGCTCACACAAAATACCTGCCTTTACCCAGGCATACTCACTCCTATGGCGTAGCCAAACATCTCCAGATAGCCGTGGGGTGCCAAGAATGTGTACCTAGATATGCATGCAAACACACGAAAAGCTATGTGCATCGGTTTACTTACAAATAGAAGAGAAGGTATGTACACTGTCGAGGCCTGGTGAAATTTCACAGGCCAGTGAGCTGGAGAACTGTGTAAAGAGGAGAAAGACAAAGTCTGAAATCTCCATAGGGCGTTGTTTGTCAAGGCAGGGAGCATACATATAACCACTGAACAGTGACAAGCAATCTGCTAGGAGTGGAGAGACTGCATTCGTAGAGAAGTCAGGAAACTGTTTAAGGCTCAACAGGCCCCATCAGTATAATATGCTGGTGAGCTGACAGTAATACAGTCGAGGCTCCAGAGGAAATTACTTCCATGCTTATTATTGCTTATGGAGAACATCGCCCAATTTAGACTTAGACATTTAAAACAGTCCCACTCCCTGACACAAATCAGAGAAAACATTCCTGCCAGGAGTACCCTTTGCAAGGTGGAGCCTTGCCAAGCACACAGGCATCTGCACCCCCCTGTGGTCACATATTCTCATTCTGCCTATTTGCCTCCTACAGGCCCCACAGTCTGTTTGCATTCCCACACCTGGCCCCACCTTCCTGCAGAGGCCAAGAGCATCATTGCTGGACCAGTGCCCAGCCTTTGAAGTCAGAGGGAATGCAGCCTGCTAGATGAGGAGATCCAGATTCAAGGCTTCTCAACATACACTTCCCCTCCTCAGCCATGCTTATAGAAAAGTTATGCTTATAGAAAAGTTATGCTCAAGAGGCACTCTGGCTGCTAAAAAGAAAAAAAAAAAGAAGCCAGAAGAATGGGTGGGTAAGTTAGTCTCTGAAGGCTGGCCAGACACTTGAAGACTGTCAGGCTCCATAGAAACCTGGGTATTTTTACTGAAGGTGTGGCCAAGGGATCCTTAAACAGGACACTAACTTATAAGCTTCCCTTAAAACAGCTCTCTTAGCTGGGAGGGGCAGTGGAAGCCTGTAATTCCATGGAAGCAGGAGGATGAAGACCAGGAATTCAAGACTGTTCTCAACTATACACTGAGTTTAAGGCTAACATGGGCTACACTGAGATCCTATCTCAGAGTAAAACACCAAAGTCTTGTTCTGAATCCCAGAGATTTAACTTACTATGTCTGGTCCTCCCTTCTAGCAGTACCCACTTACAGTTTAGCAGAACTCAAGCCTAAGATGCTCTGGAGACCCTGTGCTTCAGTTTTCTTAGAAGTTGATACTGCCTGAAAATAGGTTGGAATATTTTCATGGAAGCAACCATATCTAAAAGCAACTGTTCCTCATCGCTTAACCATCTAGGAATTTACATTAGAAATCACATGGCTTTATTTTGGTCAAAGTCACAAACCACGTGTAATCAAGGAAAGAAGACATAGAGAACCACCTACCATGGGTGACAACAGCTGAAGGAAAAACACTTTATAATAAAACCAGCTGGGAAACCAGGGCAAAAAGCAACTATTTCTCTTTAAGTTTTCGTGTTTCCTCATCTTGGCAGGATGGAGGGAGTGAGGATGCGCATCCTCTCGAATAGCAGTTGCACACATGTTTGTATCTACATACAGTTCATAGGAATTGGAGAAATTAAGCCTTCAACTTTCTCTTACTAAAATAATCCAGTAAGTACATGAATATGTATATCTACAAATGGTAATTTTGGCACTGTTTATAGGAACCAAACAGTAGATGCAAATTAAATACCAATTATAGCATCTATAAAATGTGATACAGTGAAGTCATTGAAATGATTACATAGAATGCACAGAAAATTATTCTAGAGCATACTGTTAAGTATAAAATAATGAACTATAAAACAATGTACTTAAAATTATCTTGTTATTAAGATATGTATAGGCATGTAAGAGTAAAGCGTGAAATAGATACACACAATATGAATGTAAGGAACAGGAATGTGGCCAATTTTCTTTAAACTTTGACCTATTATCTAAGTTAACAACAAAACAACAAATATCACTGCTTTTAATGACTTTTAAAAACAAAGTTATATTAATCTCGAAAAGAAGCAGAGACACGCTGGGACAATAGGAATAGCCAACACTTACTGAATGTGTACTATTTATTATTGTTTAAGTATACTTAATATTTTTATTCCATTACAACATTGTTAGGTAAGTAAGACTTCTTCTAATTTCATTAAAATATTTTCTTTTTCTATCCATCCACTCTTTCACTAAGCACCTATTATACACCAGGGACTGCAGAGGCACACAGGTGAGTAAGGCCAACTCCCAGTCTCCACATACTATGCAATCTGCTCTTTAGGGGCCTAGCATAACAGGCCTGCTCTCCTGTAAAGCTGATATGAGAGCAAACTCCAGGGTAAAGTGTCTGGTGACCAAAGGTTCACTGAAAGAAACATGGTGATAGAAAACATGTGATCAAATCCTTTCTACATTCTATAAGCACAATGTGTGTGTGTGCGTGTGTGTGCGTGTGTGTGCACTCGTGTATGTCTGTGTGTGTGTGTGTGTGTGTGTGTGTGTGTGTTGTAGTTCTGTGTTAGGTACCATCCCACATCTTAGAGTGTGACTGTTACTACTACTGTTAGGACTCCAGCTAATTAAAAAAAAAATGGTAGTTAACATTTTCTCACACACTTAGCAGCTGTGACAGACACCAGGCAGTGTTTTATATACAATACAAGTTTTTACAGCTGGAAATCTCTTATGGGTAAGGATTAATATGAAAATGAAATAGAACAAAACTAACAGACAAAGACTCCAGAATTCTCCACAGATCCCCTATTTATCACAGGGAAACTGATAATCATCTTTATCAGGCAAAAATGTTGGATTACTGAGGTAAAAATGTTGGATTACTGAGGTACCTACATAGGTACTTTTTTGGCATTTCCTTGATCCCGTTCATAAGCTTTGTAAATGATTTACTGTATAGGGGTTTGTACACAGATGTAGTAATCTTGCAATTCAATGGTTTGTCAGTGGTAATTTCAATTCATACTTTTTGCCTTATATGCTAATTTTAGTAACTACCTTAAAGGGCACATCAGATAGTGATAATCTAGCTCATGTCTAATAAATGATAGTCATTGTCTTCATAAATTGAGATACAAAATACCCCTATCAGGGAGATACCCATTTTCTAGGTAACAGTTCAGAGAACTGAGGACTCTACTGCTTCAGTGTGACAACGCCAAAGTTTAAACCAAAGTCTGGATTACATCAAGGCCTATGTTCTTTACATGCTTTATGAAAGATGCATCCATCCTGGTAAATGATTATATTTTATCTAAAAACAAAAGCCAGGTCATCATGGCCAATGAAGAAACAGGTAATGAGCATGAAGGTTGATCCGAGGAAATTAAGCTTGAGATAATTCACCTATTCCAAAACAATTCTACAAACAGTTCTAGCCCTCATTTGAGGCTGAATACAGGCACAGAATCACAGGTTATGAAAGAATGTCTTCCTGTTGGTGGAGACCTTCAAGATGCACAATGTCCCAATGAAGATCAGCTGTCTCCTTGAATTCCCACTCTGAGAACTTCTGGTAACCCCATTCTTGGAGATGGTATATGGTGCTAGAGTTCAGCTTCCCTGTCACTGAATGAGCAAATGCACTAATTACAGACTTCACCCTGAAGCCAAACTTTCAACTTCCTTACAGTCTCAGAACATTGGCATTAACAATTATGTTTTTGCTGACGTGTCCAAAAGGTGATGGATTTTACCTCAGAAAAGGACACCTTAGGACTTAAGACGAAAACTCTGGGAAAAAAAAAAAAAAAGACAACCAGTGGCCAGAGAGCATCCCTAACGTAAACTAGGTCTGTGGCTGCTGTGTAGATTCCTAATTGAAACAGTCTCTCCTGAAGGAAGTCTTCCTTACTCCTCAGGAAATAAAATCTAGAAGACTCAGAGGAGACTCTTCCACAGGCCAAGCTGTGTGGGCCCATCCTGCAGGAAGCACACAGACTGCCATTTTCTTAAGTTGGCACGAATGCTTGGGTGGACCTTCCCGTGCTGCCAGTTCAATCCCAGCAACTACATGGTGGCTCACAACCCTCTGTAATGAGATCTGGTACCCCCTTCTGGCCTGCAGGCACACATGCAGATAGAACACTGTATACATAATAAATAAATAAATCTTTAAAAAAAATTCTAAAGACAAGGATAAGAGCTATAATTAAGCAGGAGAACTGGAGGAAAGGATAGACAGTATGACTCTGTAACATAATCTCAAATATAAATTACTTTCACATGTAAAATATTTTACTGTATTAATGAGAAAAACCTGTAAAGGTCAAACTGCACAGTTCTGAGCTCATATGCTATGAGTTTTCATTTGCAGTTAGGCTGGACATTTCTCAGACACGGCTTAAGTTTCTGTTACATAATCTCATTTGTGCTCATGAAACAAAATGATTGACGTGAAAGTGACTTCAATAAGGCAAGGTGGTGGTGGCACACACCTTTAATCCCAGCACTCAGGAGGCAGAGGCAGGTGGATCTCTGTGAGTTCGAGACAAGCCTGGTCTACAAAGTGAGTTCCAGGGCAGCCAGGGCTGTTACACAAAGAAATCCTGTCTTGGGGAAAAAAAAGAAAAAGAAACAGAAAGAAAGAGACTTCAACCATTAGAGCTACTGAAGAATCTTAAGTGATGCATATTTGGTGGTTTGTGGCACCTGATCCCTCTCCAGCCATGCCTTATTGCCCATGTCCACTGTCACAATCATACTCCAGGCCTTTATCCTCTCATTGCCCAGATTTCCATAACAGTCTCAGAATTAGATATCCTTTTGGTTTTGTGACCCATCCTCCCCCTCCACCAGGCATCAAGAACCACCTTTCTGATCGTATTAACACTTTGTTCAGACTCCCAAAGAAGCTCTCAAATTCCCAGCACACCAACTTTGAACTGATTTTTCTATGATATTGTCCAATAATCCTTCCAGACTACATATAATCAGATCAAAAATTTTCAATAATGAAAGTACTTCATTATATAGCTTGTCCTCCTTGACGTGTGGCACCTTCATCCCCATATCATCCCTGGGCCAGTATCACTAGCTTCACCTAGAAGTTTGTTAGACTAGGTGGCTCCGCCCAGATTGGGTAAATCGGGGCCTTCATTTGAATATCCTTCCCGTAGGTGGTCTGCATGCACAGCAGTTTCAGAAGCAATGATCTAGAGGGCCCTAAAGTTGATTGGCGAAGTAATCAACTGGCAGATTTATTCATTCTAGGTTGTCCGTAGGACTCTCATGTATATTTGTCCATTTCCTCTCTTAGAGGGTAAGGTCATTCAAAAGTACATTTCTCTCCTTCTGCTCTAAATGCTACCATCCAAGAGGCACTAAGTGCTAAGCAACTAAAATCACTTTCAAAGACTATATTTAAAAGTAGCCATAGCCCTCTTGATCATAAAGTCACCTTGGAAACATTTGTGCCATGACACCCACGTGGAGGACGAAGTGAACAGACAGTCTGAAGCTATAAAGATGAGGAGGCTGAGGTTCAAGCAAACTTGTTTACTCCTTTGTACATCCATTGGGGTCAAAAGAGCACAAATGGAGATTATCTGTGACTTGGGACACCAGGAAAGTTGTGGAAGTTCGGGTTACTGGTTAGAATTTGTATCTCAATAAATGTAGAACTTCTGTCACTATCCAATCACCAATACAACCTTTAAGGTATACATCTTGCCTGTAAGAATTTATGGATCGTCCCCCACTGGACCTTTTCCTTGGACCTCTGGCATATTCTGTGATAATTGTGATCTAGACTGTAGTTAAACGTAACATATAAAATGTTTTCTTCTCCTCTCTCAGCTGAAGAGTCAAATCATAAAAATAATGTAAGATGCCATAAAACTGATTTCAACGTAGTCATTAGGACTATAGAACCTGAAAGCTTCCAGTCTGACATCCAGCATCACTTTCTAACACTTTCCCACTGTGTGATCATAAGCATGTACCTTAATCAGTACATCCCTCAGTCTTTCCATCTGTGATATGGGGCTTTCAATTATATCCGCCTCAAAAAGCTGTTGAAGGCTAAATATATGACGAGACAGGGAGATCCTAGAACAAATCTTTCTTTTGTTGTTGCTTTTTTTCAGGGGGTGGGTATTTTAAGACTGTCTCACACTGTTTCCTGGGCTGGTGCAGAATCCACTGTACATCCCAGGACAGCCTCAAACTCTCAGTAGTCTTCCTATGTCAGCCTTCCAAGTGCTGAGGTCGTAGATGCAAGCCACCACACCTAGGATAGCACCCGTGTTTGTCTGTCGCTTGTTTATTCGTATGCTTGTCAGTGCTGAGAATGGAACCCAGGGCCTCGGGCATGCTAAACAATTGTTCCACCACTTAGCTGCCCACCCTTATTTTTCTAGAAGACAAAATTCAGTGTGCTTGAATTCAAATCTAAAGGACTTCAGAGTCCATGTTGCTAACATCTCAAAGAAATGGATTTTATTAGTAACAGAGGAAAAAAAATAGTTGACAGTTTAAAGAAAATACAGAATCAGGTGAAAACTAACGATTTTTAATTATTTGGAGTGCTCAGATTCCAGAACCCAAGATTTAGTTTTGTAAGAGCTCATAAACACAGTAATATAGATAACCAAAATAGTATCACAGATGTTGTATTTGATGACCTAAAATAAAGGGAACAGGCTTATGGAGAATAAAATAATGGTAATTAGTTGGTCATGTGGTATTTTCTCCTTAAGTACTCCAGACCAGAGGGGGTTAATGGAAACTTTGGATCCCCAGCTATCTAGACTGCCCCTGGCCAGGAAATAGGCACAGATAGTTCTGTGATGGAATCAGGGAGTCTGGAACACACAGGAAGGAGGAGGAAAGTCTCACACAATGGGCCTCCAACCCTCCACTACTGGATGTTGCTATCTTTGGTTCTTCCTTCCTGTTCTAACAGAGTCATCCAGTCACCATTGCCAATGACTACCAGATAAGTCAAATCTCTGTTCTCAAGGGGAACCACCATGTGTGGTGCTGGGAATAGTTAGGAATAGGACTCACGCTATTAAAGCAGTACATGGTACCTACCTGTTTTGTGTGAATTAAAAACTTGAACAGAATGCATGGTGAGGGACCATGCATTCTTTTCATTTCAATTCCACATCTGAAAAGAACTGAAGAATCCCCTCAAAGTGTCAGTCTGTCTGACCGGAACAAATAAGCGAGAAATAACCTGTTTCAGAAATGTAATTCTTACATGTGACAAATGCCCAACAATGTTGACCAGATGAACTTGTAGCTTGAAAGAAACTAAGTTAGGAGACACCCAAGACGTGTCCCCTGTGTGCATAGGAACACTGAGACAATTCAACAGTAATACTACCAGGGTACTGCTTGTCCTCCCATCCGAAATTCTCCAATAGAAGTTAAACATGGACATAAGCCTCTCCCTCACCTCAACCATCTCCATCTACCAAGCTAATTTGAGATTAATTAGTAAATTCCTTCCTCTGCTATGGTGGCATGTTAACTTAAATATTAACTTTATTACCAAATTAAGCTGCACGATTTCTTTCATTGGACATTTTTTCAAGTTAGAGCAAAATAATAACAAGCTGCTTATTTGCATTTTTGTATACCAAAAAAAGCTAATTTTGTTGTATCCTTCTTATGGTTTGAATGATTCCCCACTCCCCCATCATCACCAATTCATATGTTGGAGACTTAAGTCCCAAATTAATATCTTCATGGTATTGGAAAGTGGGGTTTTGGGGAGGTGTAGGGGTCGTCCATGGCAAGAGATTAGTGGCCTTGTGAAGAGGAGGCCCGAGCTTCCTTTTTCACATTATGTGTCACAGTTAGAATCTGAAATGCCCCCCACAGGGTCATTGTTCAAGGACTGACCCTATAGGTGGTGGTAGTAAACAATTGAGAAAATGGGGCCTAGCTCAAGAAGGTAGATAACCGGTGGCCAGGATGGCTGTCTCCCTGTGTCTCCCTGCCTGCACCCCCTCCGGTTCACCGTCCTCTGTCTTCCACAGGGTAAACAAGTTTGTTCTTTTGTTTTTGGATTTTTTTTCCCCCTGTTGTGACATATTGCTTAAAAACAGGCTGAGAACTCGGGAAAGCAGCAGTCTTTCTTCTTCTTCAATTGTTATTCTCAGGTAATTTAGCACAGTAACAACAACAGGAAAAATAAAGAACCTCGCATATCTGATGCACTCTACTGCAGGGTTCTAATGCAGCAAGAAAGCCAGATGCAGGCAGTGGACCTCGGACTCCCCAGATTCCACAACTATGAGAAAGAAAGCTCTGCTCTAGAAATTACTTTGTCCCACAGAATATGCCTGCCGAGGCAACACAAAACAGACTAAGACAACTCAGGTCATATAAACAGATCTAGACCCTACTGCACGTTAGGAATGGGCAGGGGAAGATTAGCGGACAACTCTCCAAATATACACATAATTGTAATGAGTGTGCTTACTAAGAGAGGCCAGAGGTGGGAGAGCAATGGATGAGAAGCAGCTCAACTCTTCTCGAACCCTAGATCCTTATAATTATGTGCTGAGAGTCCAACCAAGAGCCCTCCCAGAGACTCTAGCTCCAGTGTCAGGGGCTCAGCAGGCACAAATACGAAGTAATACTGTTGTTCTGTGCTTGGGTGGAGACAGGATTTTCAGGGGCTCCAAGCTATCAGTTCTAAACAGGAAAGAGATTTGGAAGTTATTCTATACTGTTTCCTGAATTAAAAAAAAAAGTCCAATATGCTATTTGAACCAAAAGAATTATTGCTCTAGTCAAGTCAGAAGTTGTAAATCCCAGGGAAATTGCATGCTATCTTTCCTCTCTCCTGACCTCACCCCACCCTCAAGTCTTTCATATTTGCTCTCACTTGAAATACCATGTGTAGTTCTGATTACCATAACCCAGGGATGTCAGCAACAAACTGAAGAAGCTCAAAGAAAATATTTATAATGGTAAATTTATAAGTCCAATAAATAGCAATTTTGTTGAGATAGTACACTTAGAGAATATATCAAATCCAAAATATAGAAAAACCTAACTATAGTAATATGTTTTCCTTTTAAAACTTTAGACGAACTATTTGATGACAAAAACAAAAAAAATGGAAATAAATGTTAAGAGCACATAGTGCTGACTCTTTAAAATAGTAAGGCTCAAAAAATGAATAGGAGATATATATTCTGCCAAGTCTTTTTCTAGGAACAATGTACACACAGTCTAATTTAATTGTCACAATAACTATAAATTTGTACTATCAGAATCCTCATATAACTGCTGAGGAACTTGGTGTCTAAGACAAGTTATATAGTGTAAACAAGTGTCTGTAAACAGATAAGTAGATTTTAAAATGTTACCACACAGAAAATGTATGCATGTGTACAAACACACACACACACACACACACACACACACACACACAATAAAATAGTATTTAGCCTCTAGAAAGATGGCTCAGTAAAGTCTGACTACTTAAAGTCAATCCCCAGGACCCACAAAGTAGAAGGAGAGAACCAACTCCTGCAAATTTTCCTCTGACCTCCACCTACTCTGTGGCACATACCCTCTCCTATCATAAATAAATCAACGAAAAGAAAAATAACAATGGGATGGACAGATGACTAAGCAGTTAAGAGCACTTGTTCTTCCAGAGGACCTGGGTTCAATTCCCAGCATCCGTGTAGTGACTCACAAGTATCTGTAACTCCAGCTCCAGGGGATCCAACACCCTCTTCTGGCCTCCACAGACACTAGGTATGCAACAAGCTAACAGACAACACGCAGGCAAGACACCCATACACATAAAAATTTCAATTAAATTTTTTTAAAAAAAGGAATCCTGTAACATATGACAACATGGACAAACATTAAAGACATTATGCTAACCAAAATAAGTCAGTCAAACAAGGACACATTCCAAGTGATTTCAATTATGTGGGATATTGAAAATAGTCAGCCTTACAGAAATAAAGAATGGAGGGCTGGAGAGATGGCTCAGTGGTTAAGAGCATTGCCTGCTCTTCCAAAGGTCCTGAGTTCAATTCCCGGCAACCACATGGTGGCTTACAACAATCTGTAATGAGGTCTGGTGCCCTCTTCTGGCCTGCAGACATACACACAGAATATTGTATCCATAATGAATAAATAAATAAATATTAAAAAAAGAAATAAAGAATGGAAAGACGGTGGTTAGGGGCTAGGGAGTTGCTAATCAACTGGCACAAAATTTCAGTTTTGCAAGAAGAATGTTTTCTAGAAATCAACTCTACCATATTTTACTTCCAGATAACAATACTGTATTTTATACTTAAATATCATCCTGAGAATTCCTAGGAAATGAAATAAAATGAGAAGCTACATGCCATCAAACCATAAACTGATGGTCAAATCAGGTCTAGGTATAGATCAGAAAGGAAGTAAACTTACCGTTATTTGTACATGATATGAACAATTTAGGTTAAAATATTCTAAGGAATCTATGAAAATGATACTTGGAGTAATGGGTGAAATAAATAAGATTAAGTTGAGTATATTTCTACATAGTGGAAATCAACAGTAAGTAAAAATTTAAAAATAAGTCACGGACAGTAGCATAAAATATGAAAATATTTAGGGAGAAATTTAACAAAATGTGTCTGAGACCAATCGAAGAAAACTACAAAGCATGACTGAGATTAACAAAATAGGATCTAAATAGATGGAAAGCCATCTTATTCTTAACCTAGAAGAACCAGTGTCATTACGATGTTAATTCTCTCCCAACTTGATCTATTGATATAAGACCACCCTAATCATAATACCAACAATCTTTGAAAATAAAAATTGAAAGGTTGAATTAAACAACTGGAAGTAAATAAAACCCCTTTAAAAACAACACCACTTGAGGACTACTTGATTTCAAGATAGTATGGTATCACTACAAAGATAAATATATAAGTCACGTGGAGGAAAGGTAATTACTTCAACAAATACTACTGAAACCACTAGATGGAAAAAAAGGGGAACAAACAACTAGATACAATGGTACGTACCTCAGTACTGAGGAGGTGCGGACTGGAGAGCTGAGAGTTAGAGACTAGCCTGGGCAAATTAGTGAGCCCCTGTCTCAAAAATCTAAGAGTCTGGGATGTAGCTCAGTGGTAGAGCACACATCTAGCCCTGTGTTCAATACTCAGCATTCAAAACAAAACAAAACAAAACAAACCCTTCAGTCCTTTCCTCAACAGCATACAAAAACTTAAGCTTAAGAAGTGAAGTTATATATAACTTCTAGAATCAAACAGAAAGGTACAGAAAGGTTCTGGGTTTCATATCACTGTTAGAAAGAAAAAATATATCAAAAATGCTAGATTACACAAGGGCACAAAAAAACTTTGGAGTGTCACAGATATCTGAAGTATGATAATAATTTCACACGCATTATTAAAATTCATCAAATTATGCAGTTGCAGATATTTTATTGTACAATATTTATTCCTCAATAAAGCTATAAAAGACAAAATTAAGTTGCTTCCTCAACACTTTCACAATAACACTGACTATACTTGTCAAATTTATCCAATAAAGATCAACATAAGACAACAGAATAGGAAACTCTTAACTTTCTCATCCCAATGGTGACACCAGTTCAAGAGTAAAACACCAGCAAATTCCTTCCCAAGAAATCCAGAAAGGAATGCAAGGTGGCTGGGTGGGTGGGTGAGGGAGCTGAGCTTAATCCCTGGAATCTGCATGACAGAAGGAGTGAATGACTGCACCCTCCAGACTAGGACTTCCACACCTATGGTAGGCCCACATGCACACAAGTGTTGGTGCACACACACCCACACCCCCCCACACACACACACTCACACACACATGCACGCGTGTGCGCGCCAAGTCCTAACAAACCAATCAAAGTTAAAGAAATTCTGAAAATAAAGGAGCCACTCCTGGACCACAGGTCAATGTGAAAGTGATCACTCCAAAACTGGTAGAGAAATTTGAAACACCCTCTCATAATCATTACCCGCTGCACTCCACTATATGATTGACAAGAGACTCACCAGTTTATAATTTTTCCCCAAGAAGAGAAAGTCGGAGCAGGTATCTAACACTCTGACTTTTCCAGGGACGTCGGAAAGAACAGTTCTAGCTTTCTCTTAGAGTACTGATTGTCGTAGGCATATACTCTAGCTACTTTGTGGTCACTGAGACCGCGGTTAAGATGATTGTCACCTCAGGCCCTCTCCCTAGAGAACACTGGAGACAACAGATGAAAACCACAAAAGGGAAGAATGTGATCACCTGCCCAATGCCCCAACTTCTTTAGGGGACATGTGAAGTCTACTTAGGACTCTTTTAGTGACTCTTGCAGTTCAGTAATAATATTCTTCGACCCTGGCCTTGTCTGTCCTGAAGAGCTAACAGGACCTGCATAGTCTTAACTACCAGGTTCAGTATGATCCTAGATGACAGTTTATGCTGGCAGTTGCCATAGTGCTACCAAGAGGTTCAATACAGAGCAAACAGAAAAAAACAAAACAAAAACCCGAGTTTCTCTTTGGGCTGGGAAAGAGATGAATAGTATCTATTAATGCAGTTTTTCCAGAGACTGTCCTAGAGACGGGCCTCGGTGTTATGCCAGGCTGCTAACTGGACTTGGTATATGCACAAATCCTTGGTGCCACCAATAGCAAAGAATGGAGGTTAAATTAGTACAAATGTTTGAAAACAATGAAAATCTAAAGTTGAGCTAACTGATACATAAGGACTATATTAAAGAGTTAACTGTCTAAATGGTGAGCAGAATGTAACAACAACAAAAAAAAAATCGAGGAACAGAAGCCCCAAACAAAGGAACAAAATGAATCTCCTGAAATAAACAAAATGAAGCAGGGAAATATAATTTATCAGACAGCATTTAGATAACAAGCATAAAGATCCTGGAGGTGGTCAGGAGAATAATACGTATACAAAGTAAAACTTTCAACAAAGAAATGGGAAAACATAAGCAGAAATCTTGGGCTGAAGAATGGTAACTAAACTGGAAGATTCACTAGAAACATTCAACAATAGACTAGATCAATCAGAAGAGACAATTATTAAACTCAAAATTAATTATCCTATCTAATCCCATTAGGGAAGCAAAAGGAAAAGAGAAAGAGCAAAGAGAGTTTAAGACACTCATGGGGCACCATGAATGAAACCAATGTATGCATTACAGGAGTTCCATGAGGAGAAGAGGAAAAGGTTTCCCAAAAACTTATTAAAAAGTATTGATCCATAGCTTCCCAAATGTAGAAAAGAAATTAATATCCAGAGTCAATGAACAGCAGATAGGATAAATGTGAAGAAATCCTCATCAAGACACAGCTCAATTATTGTTCAAAGGAAACAGAATTTTGAAAAGACAAGAAAGAAAAATAATGTGTCTTATATAAGGCAACTTTCATTAGACTATCAGACTTCACAGGAAAGACTTTACAGGTCAAAAAGGAAAGTGACATACAGATTCAAAGTATAAAAGATAAAAGAAACCAGCCATGTTAAGAATGTTGTGCCTGGTAAAATAAAGGCAATAAAGAAGAGGAAAGAAATGGAATGGAGGAAGAAAGGTAGGAAGACAAGTGGGGGGAAAATAGATATGAATGAGAATGGATTATTAAAGGATTTCCCCTACCTGTTAAAAGAATAGGGGAATGCAAGAAACATAAGCAGGAACACAAAGGCATATAAAACTTGCTGATGAAGATAAATATGCAAACAGAGACAATATACAATAAAGTACATATATATTATTATGAAAATATTAGGTAAATCATTTTGAATCCTAGTATAAACATTAAGAGAAACATTGAAATATGTTAATCATCAAATCTTAATATATATATATATATAAATTATGGCATCAATACCATAAATTATGAGAGTAATACTGTAGTTTTTACATGTGATTCAACTAAGTTGTTATTATCTTATATAGGTTATAATTGCATGATAGTTTATATAAACCTATATCAGCCACAAAGAACATATCTATAGAATATGCACAAAAGGAAAAATGAAAACATTTATACCGATTAATATCAAAAAAGTAACAAACAAATAAAATGGAGGCCATCAAAAAACACAAAACAAAACCAAATATATAAACAGTCTATAAGATGGAATGAATGTAATGAACAAGAAATAGCAATACTCAATCATTTCCTACCAATAACTACTCTAGGTAGAAATCACTTATTTCCCAATCCAAAAAGAAAAAATACAGAATGGCTGAAAGGATAAGAAAGTAAGATTACCTAGAGTAATCCCTTGATGTCCACAGGGGCTCTTTTCCAGGATATGCCTCTCCCCTACACATACACATGTATATACCAAAATCTGCAGACACTCACAAATGTTAAAACACAGCCATTATGCACATCCTCATTCTACGTTATCTCTAGATTACTTATAACTTATAATTGATATAAATGCTATGCAAATAGAATTTGTTAAATGGTGATGATTAGGAATAATGACAAAAATGAAGACAAAATATATTCAGTACAAATCAAGCTTTTTTGTGAATATTTTCAAGCCTTGCTTGGTGGAATCTGTAGATGTCAGACCCTTACATGTGGAGAGCTACCTACATAAGTCATCTATAAAAGATTTGCTATAGATTTAAGAAAATACATGAGCTAAAAATGGCGAGACATGAAATGATGATCCAGAAATGATTAAATTTACAACAAACAAAAGAGACTTTAGGTCCAACACTGTCAGAAAATATAAAGGGGGAGAGGGTCAATTAACTGGGATGATTTAGTGATAATATGTATGCATAAAAGTGGCTACAAATGGAAAAAGTCATAGTAAAATTGTAATAGCATGAGGACCCAATAATCTACTCTTATTAATGGAGAGAATTTTCACATAGATAGCTGCAAGATGGAAATAGCAGACTTAAACAATATTACAGACTGAATGGACCTAATGGACATAAAAGCATTCCACTCAGATCAGCAAAATACATATTCTTCTCAGGTGCCCATTAGAACATTCCCCAGGATAGACAACATTCCAGGTCACAAAGTGAATATTAATTAATTTAAGAAGATTAAAACCACACTAATTATGTTTTCAACCATAATGTGTTCAAACTTGAAATTAATGCAGAATCATAATGGAAAATTTGCAAATGTGGAAAAGATGCACACTTTTGAACAAATGGGTCAAAGAGGAAATTGTTTTTAAGAATTTTTCATTTTTTTAAGTTTACAGGTATTTTGCTTGCATGTGTGTCTATTCACCATGGAGGCCAGAAGAGAGCAACAGATCTCCAGGAACTGGAATTACACACAGATGTTAGCTGCCATGTGGATGCTGGGAATCAAAGTTAGGTCTTTGTAAAAGCAACAAGCATTCATAACCACTGAGCAACCTCTTCAGGCCCTCAAAAAAGAACATTTTTAGTATATAGAAATAATCACAAAGCTAAAGCACAGAAAAGCCCAGGGCCAAATGGATCTATAAGCAAGACTCTGTTCCTACCACTCCTAGTCAATACAGTAGTAGACATTCTGTATTAGATTACCAGGTGGGGAAAAGAAAATTTAAAAGAAGCTAGGAAAATCGTCTTTGCAGATAGCGTGATCTTGTATGTAGAAATTTCTAACTACTATTTACACAACCATATACAGAAATAGTAGAAAAAATGAACTCTGTAAAGCTACAAGATATAAAATTTAACATTTATCTGAGCATGGAGGTGCATGTCTGTAATCTCAGTACTTGGGAAGCTGAGCCATAAGGATGGCCACAATTTGCTACCAACCTGAGCTACACAGTAAGTTCAGGTCAGCCTGTAGTATACAGGGAGACTTTGTCTCAAGAAATCAAATCATACTCAACATGCAAAATGAGTACTGTTTCTGTGTGCTAACAATGAAATTCATGGAAAGGAAGTAAGTGAATCTAATTTGTGTTGATGTCAAGAACAAAATATTTAAAGACAAAACATAAATAAGAAAATGAGATTTGGTCATATTATCACTCCTTCCTCTCTTCAACTGGACTCTGGGAGCTTGGTCCAGAGATCTACATCTGGTTTCATCAGTTGCTGGCTGAAGGTTGTATGACGACAATTAAGGTAGTCATCAATCTGATTACAGGGGAAGAGCAGTTCAGACATCCTCTCCACGATTGCTTAGATTCTTAGCTGGGGTCATCCTTGTGGATTCCTGGGAATTTCCCTAGTGACAGGTTTCTTGCTAGCCCCATAATGGCTCCCTCAATCAAGATATCTCTTTCCTTGTTCTCCCTCTCTGTCCTTCCCCAGTCTTGTCAAGACCATGTTGGGGATGACCACAGAAACAGCTGATCTGAGCTAGTGGGAGCTCACTGACAGTGGTGGAACCTGCATAGGCCCAAACTAGGCGCTCTGAATGTGGGGAAGTAGTGTGACTGGGGCAGTCTGTGGGGTTACTGGCAGTGGAACCAAGATTTATCCTAGTGCTTAAACTGGCAATTTGGAGCCATTCTCCTTGAAGGAATACCATACTCAGCCTAGATATAAGGCAAGAGGGCCTTGGTCCTGCCTCAAGATGATGTGTCAGACTTCGTTAACTCCCCATGGGATGCCTTATTCTGGGGAAGATGAGGGGAGTTGGAAGAGGAGAAGGAGAGGGAACTGTGATTGGTATGTAAAATGAGAAAAGGTTGCTTTAAAAAAATAAAAATTAAAAAAAAACTTTAAAAAAAGAAAGTGAGATTTATGCCTGGCAGTGGCAAAGTGCACTGAGGAGGCAGAGGCGGGGGGGGGGGGGGGGGGGGGGGATCTCTGAGTTCAAGGTCAGCCTGGTCTAAAGAGTGAGCGAGCGAGCTCCAGGACAGCCAGGGCCACACAGAGAAATCTTGTCTTGAAACAAACAAACAAATGAAATAATTGAGATTTACATATTAAAAACAACAAAATATTGATAAAAGAAGCTACAAGTAAATGATAAATGCACTCTACGCTAAAGCGTTCTGTGCTCATGTGCAGAAGACTTAATGTCAAAATGCCTATTCGACTTGGTCTAGTTTGCTTCCTATAACTGTTTTAATTACCACAACCAAAAGCAACTTAGGGACAAAAGGGTTTATTTTACTTCAGCTTACAGTTACAGTCCCAATAACAACCTATTATCAAAAGGGAGTCAGAGCAGGAACCTGGAGACAGGAGCTGCAGAGGCCATAAAGGGGTGCTGCTTACTGGCTTGCCCAGCCACTTTCTTATAGAACCCAGGACCACCAGCCCAGGGATGGCACCACCAGCTTAGTAGTGACATGAGAACTGGGCTGTCTCACATCAATAATCACTCAAGGAAATTCCCCAAAGGCTTGCCCATAGGTCAATCTGACGGAAATGTTTTCTCCATTCATATTTTCTCTTCCTAAATGACCCTAACTTGTGAGTTGAAAAGGAAAGCTAAGCAATACACTACCAAAGCAAGGGATTGCAGTCCCTGCTAAACTTTTAATAACACATTTTACTGAAATAGAAAAATATATAAAAGTCATAATGACTCACTCAGGGCCTTAAATACAAAAAAAATTAAAACACATACTTATTGTGGCACTATTCATAACAGTAAAATTATAGAATCATCCTAGGTGGCCATTAACAAATAAATAAGTTAAGAAATTGTGGCACATATATACAATGTAATTATTCAGCTATGAATAAAAAGAAAATCATATAATTTATGGAAAAACAGAAGAATCTGAAGACAGTTAAGTGAAACACGATATACCTGAATGATGTTATTATGAAACCTGACATTGTATACAATAAACATATGCTAATAAAAATGAGAAAAGAGAAACAAAGCTGGTAGCATCACATATCACAGTTTTAAGTTATGCTATAAAATAACAGGAGTTAAAATACTATGACAGTGGCATTAAAACAGACATGCACAGGGATGAACCAATAAACAGAAGTCCAGAAACAAACACAATGGTATCAAAAAGACACATTGAAGAAATGAAACTCTCTTTGATCAAATGAAACATGAAAACTATATATCTTTTGCATAACAAATGAAACAGAATGAAGCCGGGAGGTGGTGGCGCACACCTTTAATCCCAGCACTTGGGAGGCAAAGGCAGGCAGACCTCCGTGAGTTCGAGGCCAGCCTGGTCTACAAGAGCTAGTTTCCAGAACTGGCTCCAAAGCTACAGAGAAACTCCGTCTCGAAAAACAAAAACAAAACAAAACAAAAAACAAAAAAAGAAAGAAAAAAAGAAACAGAATGAAAGAGCAGCAAGAAGAATGGGGAAGAATATGTGCAAACGATTTATCTGTTACAGGATCCAAAAGGCATAAGGAACATAACAGCAAATAGCTTTATTTGAAATGACCCAAACTGGATGCATAGTAAAGTTCCAGGCCAGCCTGAGCAACTAGCAAGGACTTATCTCATTTAAAAAAAAATTCCAGGCTGGGTACTGGAGTGGTTAAGAGCATTGGCTGCTCTTCCAGAGGTCCTAAATACAATTCTCAGCAACCACATGGTGGTTCACAACCATCTATAGTGAGATCTGGTGCCCTCTACTGGCCTGTAGGCAGAACACTGTATACATAGCAAATAAATAAAATCTTAAAAAAAATAAATTCCAGGCTAAGAATATGAGTAGATGTTTCTCCAAAAAAGACATACAAATATTATAAAAAACATGGAGATAACTAATCATAGTTAAAATTAGAAAATAAGCACTGGTGGGAATGTATAGGATCCAGAATACTTGTAGACTCTTGGATAGAATACAAACTGGAATGCAACAAGGTGGTACATCATAGACCATGACTACATATGACCCAGAAATGCAACTTTCAGGTGTTAATGTCGAAGAATTGAAACCAGGATCTTGAAGAGATATTTGCCTTCCCATGTTGATTACAGCATTATTCACAATAAACAAGATTTGGAAACAATGTAAATGTTCATCTGTAGGTATATAAATGAGGAAAATTTGATATACTACACCATGGAATGTTATTCTGAAAAAAAATTATCCAGGTGAATATGGAAGGCCCTAAACTAAATGAAATAATAATCCAATCACAGAAGAGTAAATCCTACATGATTGTATTTACACAAGGTATCTAAACTAGATAAAGTTACAGAAATAGTGTAGAATTGGTGGATGCCAGAGACAGGGATACAAATAAGAAACTTCTGTTCCATAAGCACAACACTATGGCTATATAAGATGAATACCTTTCAATGGCCAGGTGGTGGTGCACACCTTTAATCTCAGTACTCAGGAGGCAGAGGCAGGAGGATCTCTGTGAGTTTGAAGCCAGCCTGGTATATAGAGAGAATTTCAGGACAGAGAGGACTGTTACACAGAGGAACCTTGTCTTGAAAAATCAAAAAAAAAAGACTAATATTCTAGACATCTACTAAATACGATGCCTGTTGTTTATATATTTTCCACTTAAATTTGTTCAAAGTACAGATCTTAAGTGTTCTCATTACAATAAAAAGTTAAATGAATATAAAATTTTAACAAGGCATAGGAATATTGCCATGGTTTAGATCCTAAGTGTCCCCCAAAGGCCTGTGTATTAAAGAATTATTCCCTGATTTGGTGCTATTAGAGGTGGTGAAAACTTTAAGAGGTAGGGTCTGGTGGGACATCCGTGTATCATTGAAGGGATATCAGAAGGGGGCTGTGGGACTCTGGTCTCTTTTCCTTTCCCTCCTTCATTTTTTCCCCTCACCTTCTCTCCCTCTTATACATTCAGACAACACACACATGCACACCCACATATGTGTGCACATGCACCCCCCCCACACACACACACATCCTGGCCATGAGATAAATGGGTCTGATCCACCATGAGCTACTTCTGTGGTATGTCACCATTGGTCTAAAGCAACGGGACCAACCAATATGCATCAAACTCCTAAAACTATGACCCAAATCAACTTTGTTTTCTGTAATTTGATTTTCTCATGTATTTCTTTTTTATTTATTTATTTTATTTTCTAAAAAAAGAAAACAAACTATCTTTTTCACTTTACATACCAATCCCTGTTCCCACTCCCTCCCCTCCTCCCCTTCCCTCCACCTTCCCCCCCCACTCCCCATCCACTCCTCAGAGAGGGTAATGCACATGCACATTGCTTTGAGGAAGGACCAAGGCCCTCCCTACTATATCTAAGCTGAGCAAGGTATCCATCCAAAGAGAATGGGTTCCCAAAAAGTCAGTGCATGCAGTAATGATAAATCCTGGTGCCACTGCCAGTGGCCCCTCAGTCTGCCCCAGTAATACAACTGTCACCCACGTTCAGAGGGTCCCACGTATTTCTTATGAAAGCTGATTACCACAAATATGCTTTCTGAATGGAGGACTGAAAAGAAAGATGAAAAGACATCAGTGTCCGTATTTTGTACCCAAACTTCATCCAGAAGGCACAATCCAGGCTTGAAGTGGTAACTACTTACAATGACTCCCAGACCCTTCTAATACAGAATACTGTTAGTTTAAAACACACCGGGGGACAAAAGCTGCACATTAACATATACCTGAGTAGCTAGTATTAGCCGTTTGGAGAAACAGAGTCAGGTGTCAGCTGAATGAAAATAGAGAAGAGAGTTACTCGCTCTGGCTTTCTTGGATGATGAATTTAAGATGGGGCCACCTGATCCTAAGCCTTTCAAGAGTTAACAAGCAATCTTTGAGATTCTTTTACTCCAGACAGTAGAGGAAAAACTAAAATGTGTGGTTCCCATATGGCTCAGTAATAATCACAACCAGTCCCTTAAAGAGTACGATGAAATATGTAAAGGGAGAAGAAAGGGGGCCCTGAGAAAACTGTACAGGGTAGGGTAGAGTGGGGATGACATAAACACAGGGCCAGAGAGAGAAATCAAGAGTACAGTTTTACTTTACAGGACCAAACTAGAGCCCTTTAGCTACTTACTTATATTCATGTAAAATATCAGCCAATCCATCAAAAGAAAATTTTAAGCACCCACTAGTGATTTATAGTTAATACTTAGTGAACTGGAATGCTGCAACTGGAACTACTTAAATATTTATTGACTTCTGAAACGCCATTAAATTGGTACCCACAGGGAATTAACAGTAGTATCATGATCCTTTAGAGAACGATATGTTGCCCATTGAATTAGCCTGTTTGTCTGGATAGTAAATCAAGTTTTTGTTTAATATACTAGACAAGCATATCTCATTCAACCTAAGAGACTGGCCAAATTCAGTAGAAGTCATTTACAAAATACACATGGGAAGCCACAGTCACTATGAAATTATGCGTGTGTGGGAGAGAAACATGGAAATGAGAAAAGACAAAGGAAGAGAAGAGATAGGAGAGGAAGTTCTGTAGGATGCAGAAATCTAAAGGGTCTTTCTTTAGCATAAAAAAACAAAGTTTTATTTCTCCAAAAGATACCACCATACCACACTACACATCTCTGTCTGTCTGCCTATCTGTCTGTCTGTCTCTCTCCCTCCCAACACACAGAAAATCCAGTCTGTACATAGAGTAAAGACACATCTATACTTTCCAAAGCACATTTTTATCAGTTTCAGTAATAAGAGTAAATGTTAAGAGCAAGGAAGAGAAAAGATCAGACTGCAGATAAACAATGTAATAAAACATTTCCTCTTTATGTTGTTCCTCATTTAGTTCTCAGTACATAGGCCTTGGGTTCCACCCCTGAACCATAAAAAAGCATCATTTAATAAACAGAAAAAACATTGAAAAAGAACATGGTGAGCATCTGAGGAAAAGTGGGAAAAGCTTGCAGGATTTACTGGAAGAATCAAGCTATGGTACACCGAATATAAGAAATATTGTTTGTGGAGACTTTCAAATTAGGTTGGCTTCAGATAGGTAGCTGGGATTAGAAATGTATTTGAGATACCATGATGAGCAAAGCACTCAGCATGTTCTGGAAATTGGGAGTTGTCACATTTGGGGCTAACAATACATAGCAATGACTATGGGAAATAATAATGGAGTATTGGCAAAGCAGGGCAATAGGTGTCAGTTGATAGCAGACGATGTAGAACTATAGCTACGTGACCATTCAAAGCCCTGGCTTGTTGGAGAGTGCTTCTCATTAGTGGGAGGACGTACACAAGAGGAGCACAGCCAAGCAAATTCACAGTGCTAGAAATGGTGCTCAGGCAGGGGTCAGTGTTGCTCAGGGTGTGCGCCCTTCCTCTAAGACCTTCCGATGTGAGTTGGTTTAGGTAACGATTCTAGGAGGAATGTGGAGAAAAGCTGCATGCAAGGCACTGCTAGGAGCATGTAGTCACAAGAAGCAGAGGAGAGCAAAGGGACAGCACTGGGAGTGGTAATGGTGGCAGGCTGAGATACACTCTTTCAACAATCTCTGAAGGAAATGGCAGACGTAAGAACTTCAGAGTTCCACCATTGAGTCCAGCTTCCCTGTTGTACAGACAAAGGTCACTAAATTTCTCAAAGACAGGAAGTGGCTTATAGGATACATTACAAAGGAGTAAGCCTAGAAACAGGCAAACCAGCCAGCAGCACAAAAATCCAGACACAAAGTAACAAGGGTTTGAGGGAGGGCGGGAGGAGCAAGAATTGAAGGGGCTATTTTGAAGGAAGAGAGACTTGACAGGATGTGATAATTAACATGATATAGGGATGAGTAAGTGGTGACTCCAAGATTCTAATCTAAGTGAGTGGGAGGTGAAGAGGCCAGGGACTACTGCAGTTTTGTAAGGAGGCGATAACAAGTTCCGTTTAGACATATTGAGGCTTACAAGGGAAAAAAGAAACAATATTCAAGCAAACATTGTCCACCAGATAAGTGAAAAGGTAAAGACTAGGGATTTGGGAGTCATGAGATTTCTTCACTGCTCTTTCCTGAGTGAAAGACAAGTGACTTAAAAACTACAAACTTTAATTAATGATGACTTTAGGATGGACGGGAGACAGAGGGACAGAGAAGTGTGCAGGGGCTAAACTCGGACGGATTCTCCTTGATTCACAGAGCATAATGTGAAAACAGCGAGAGGGTGGAGAGCAAGGCCACTCGGCGCCACAGAAATCATGCCGACAACAGGATTTTGGGGACAATCAAGTCAAAATGGTATGGTGGAAACAATACCAATGGTAAAAGATACTAGGGGTTGGTTAAATAATTACAGATAATAGCTGTTTTTTAAATGGAGGTAGCTCTCTGGATACTGATAAGAAAGTCCTCCAGGCCAAAAGGCACAGAAGCCCGCTTCACTTCACTTACCTGTTGCGTAAGAAGCAAAATAAAGAAATATATATTCACATTTGCCTGTGTATATATAGATAGTCTAAAAAATAAGTTCAGTTGGCAAAATAAAGCTAGAGAGAGATAAGAGAATAAAAGGAGCAGGAAATTCTTTGCCTTTTCCTAGTAAACAGCTTTCAAGACATGTACAGAAAAAACAACGAAGACAGGAGAAATGATAGCAAATATAGCCTTCAAGTAGACATCAGTTAAAGCCACATTGGAGATGAATAAGGAAGACACAGGCAAGGAGGAAATACAACAACTGAGCACACACATAATGTATATGAGCCCACACAAGGTATATAAGGAATTGGTAACAGCAATTGCCTCTAGGAAGAAAACTTAGGTGGTTTAGGGATAGGGATGAAGTGAGATCATCTGTTTATATTTTTAAAAATTTGGTCCGTGAACATTTATTACTCCTCCAAAATAAAAATTTAAACACGTAAACTGCCCTCATAAGAAGACAGGGAATGGGGAGGAAGGAAGCAAAGGGAGGAAGGAAGCAGCTATCCTTCATTTCCTATTTGTTGGCAAAAAAGATAGATCTGTAGTGACCAAGAAGGCCAAACCCAATGTTTGTTTACTGCTAATTCCCTTCCCAGTTCGAGAAACAATGGGAGCACTAGGAGGATAGGGAACAGATAAACCAAATTTTGAATACTAACTCTGCCAGTTACTATTACTGCATGAATTTTGGCAAGTTAATTAACCTTCCTGCCTCCATGTCTGTATCTTAGAATAGGGACATTACTAAGTACCTCTCATTGTATTTTTTTCCTGAGTGTCTAATTTGTGTTTTAAATGAATTTCCAAAGAAAGCTTTAAGATGGTCTGTGAGGTTCAACTTCGTCCAATGTTACAATGCAAACAGCAACATAGCCACATCATAGTAAATAGTGGGATTAGAAAGATAATATGAGATAGTATAAAAACGGGATCTTTTAAACAAAACTCTAAGGTATAATGAGGCAAGTGTATGATTTGGAGTCAGTTAAAGGTGGGTTCAGATTCTAGCTCTACTCTGCTTTATCTTAAGAACAATGCTTGGCCTCTCTGGACCTCACTTTTTTTCATCTGTGAAACAGGATCAGTATGACTTAATTTATGGCAGTGACGACATTATAATAAATATCCATGCATAATTTCAAGAACACAAAAGACACTTACTTAATAGAAACTTTGATCATCTCCAGCCCAGAGTTAAGGCTCCCGAGTACATAAAAACAGCAAGGCTAATTTCCTATTGTGAATTTCCATTCCCTTGCCCGTTCAGACCAGCCTTCAATACATAAAAGCACATCAGCCAGCCCTTTGATTTTTCAAGCACCTATGAGGTCACCCAAAGAATTCTCTCCTGCCCTTTGAACCTTTAATTCCTTCTCAAATGATTTACTGGCTGTCTGGCCTTTAAATGACCATGCCAACAGCAATGTCCTTCCGATCTGAGACTCTGTCCCTTTGATAACTAAGGTGTCCCTAGACAGGGTGTACCATTCTCACACCCTTAGAAACACGTTTCCAAGAAAATTTAGAATTAAGGAACATGGTAATATTACTCAAATTCCCCACAAAAGTATGAAAACATCAAATCATTTTCAAGTTAAGAATGCTCTAATTATTTGCACTTCTTTCATACTTACGAGGGATTCCGATGAGGATATGCACTTCCTGGGGTGCCTTGACGGTCCAGTTCTGAAAGTCCCGTGCCAGTAAAACCCACTGTGCAGCAGTAGACTGGTCAGTAGTAAGCCACGGACTTCTGCTCTTCCCGTGCTGTCCCAGTGAGTTTTAACACCGATTCCTTAACCTGTCCCCCTAGTGCCCTAAGATAACCTGGCCGTCACACAGGCAAGAACCAATGACATGAAACCTCATTAGGAATGAGGGGAAGTCAGTTCCTTCTTTCCTTTCTTGGTATTCTCAGCTTTGAGTGAAACAGTGAGAAAAGGAATGTCATGGTCAAATAACGAAGACACTTAAGGCATTATGTATAAATACCAGACAGTGACTCACAACCAAGGCCAGTGAAATAGAACACGTCAGGGCTTGTTTAAGCAAAAGTGAAAACACACACGCACACGCACACGCGCACACACACACACACACATGTGCGAACGCGCACACACGCACTGATTTAAAGTCATTGCATTTCAGCTGAAGGAATGAAGTACTCGAATCAAGCACAGAAATTACTATACCCACTCTGAACATAGAGTAACAAGTGGAATGGCTGTTGCGTTAGGAGTCTCACAGCAACACTTCCCAGCAGCATGATGAACGCTATAATCATCACTCCCCACTGCCAGCCTGGGGACCACAGTTTACACACAGATACAAGCCAGACGGCCTGGAGACAGCCCCATCTTCCACTACTGCCATCCCTCTTCACATCTCAAGTTGCACCAGAGGGGTCCTTCTTAATTTGCCTCACCACCATTATTTTCATGTCTTGCCCCCATGTGTAGCTAACATGTGGACTTGAGGTTCACCACAGCTGCTAGGGGAAGTCGGGCATTTCCATCAGTAGCGCCTGGGATGACATGCCCTGTGGACACAGAACTGGTGATCTGCCGTGGGTAGACCCAACAGACGAAGGCAGAGAAGTGAAGAAGCAGAGGACTGTAGGGAAAACTATGGCCACTAGAAGAGACACCACAGTGGGAGGACAAAAGGCAGAATTTCCCACTGAGGAGCTTAAGAACAGAGAGGAGACCATTCTGTCTGATAACCTGGAACCTAATGCAGATACTAGAAATAAAAATTTAAGACCAGAGTCAGAGGGAGACCGATCTGTAATACCCGGCAAAAATAATTTGGGCTCTATTCTACAGGCAGTGGGAAAGTATTAAATAATTTCCAGTAGGCGACAATGATCAAAAGGTGGGAAACCATTTAAGGGGGCAACTACACCTCTGCAGTTGTTCCTCCACAAGGAGGCTCCATTCTGCCCATTCCAGCTCTTTCCAAATCTTGTTTCAAGACTGCCTCTTCCCGTTTGAGCTCACCATCCCCCAGCTCATTCCCGTGCCGCTCTTTTGAGTTGGGAGTGATCCCAATGATATGTTTTACTCAGATTAAGACTCCTAATTTTGTGCTGAGGTTGGTGGGGTCGGGTGAGTGGAGCTTCCGTGAAACACACCTCCGTAACAGTAACAGTTGACTTGGCCACTAGAAACCCACCTCCTCTAAGATGTCAACAGAACGGGAGGGGAAAAATGGAGAGAAGAGAAAAAGGAGAGACAAAAGAAAAGGGGAAGAGAAGAGCCAGTATGGGGCCAAACTTGATTATCAGGGGCCTGTTCCAGATCACCATCACTTAGAGGCATAAACTAAACTTCAGCCTTAAATTGGGGCTCCTACCTAGGGTTGAGAGACCGAAGTGCCTCACCTGGGTCTTAGCAGTGGAAATTAACTCCTCCCAGTCCTTTATTCCTTTGTTTTATTAGGTGCAGGGAAGGGAAAGTCTGTTAAGTCAAACCCTATCACAGCTAAAAAGGACTAAGAGCCAAACCTTCCTTGAGCAGATACTGTACAGGGAGGGCCTGAGCAGGTCGCAGAACACTGCACATTTCTCAAGCTGAGGGCATGCAGAAAACATGAAAATTACATAGCGAGCCCATTCCATCCAGAGGAAAAGAGTTATACCCTCCCACCCCAGCTCACACAGCAGCGCAGTCAGCAAGCTAGCTCTTGTAAAAGCCAGGCACTCTGGTAATCTCTTCCACACAAAAAAAAAAAATCTCCCCAGTAGCTAGGTGTTTGAATGGATTTTAAATATAAATTACAAGTTATTTCACCTGGTCAGAGAGAAGAGGCAAATTAAAGAACCAACATGCCCATTAACCTTACTGCCAACAGTGTCATTCCATCTACAAAGAAATGGGACGAGGATTTAGGTCAGTTTCCACAATATGAGCATCTTGACAAAGTCCTGAATTTAGTTTCTGAAGGTGGAGAAAGGCAGATGATGTTGCACAAAAGTAGTAATGACCTAAAAAGTCAACTCGTGAAGTATGGGAAGCAGAAGAGATAGACTGATTTTCAAATTGGCACACAAATGGAACCTTTCCAAAGCATTTCATTAAGGATGTCCATAAAGGACATTAGTGCTA
Organism: Myodes glareolus; assembly: GCF_982192425.1. Lineage (NCBI taxonomy): Eukaryota > Metazoa > Chordata > Mammalia > Rodentia > Cricetidae > Myodes > Myodes glareolus. The sequence continues at coordinate 130,697,850 of NC_142053.1, read as the reverse complement.
TAGTTAACCACTCCAAATTTGTATGATAAAGTTTTGATGATAAAGTAATGTTTTCTAGCCAGATTTACAGAAAAAGAGGTTGTGAAATGAATCCTCATCTCCTCTCGATTTTAGGGTGGTAAGGATACCACTTAAGACAATGAAATTGCAAGGAGAGGTTTAACAATATTTTTAAAGGTAATATTTAAGAACCCTTACTATTGTGGAAACATAAACAATGATAGTCACAGATTAATAATACCATGCCAGGCAGAGAGGATAATACTTCTAACAATAAAAATGGAAGAGAAACTTGAAACTCCGGTGGTTTGAGGTTTGCCTCACCAAGCCACCACATTTTGTTTTACATATACAGAAAACAATCATTAAACATCTTGGCAAAGTAAACTGATGGTTTTTGGCAGCCTCAATCCATTCTATCATGTCCATCTGAGGTTTGGCATTGTGACAGTTTCTTCTAGTTTTTGTTTGATTTTTTTCCCATTTTCTCATCCCTTGAATGTTCTATTTATATAAAAAGAACTCCAGCTAGCAACACCTCCACTGGCTAGGCATCCTGCAGATTGGAGAAAACAACAAGACAAAGCTAGGGAAGCTCATTAAATCACAAAGCAGGCCAGTTTCCCATGTCTTTGGGGCATAAGATTGTCTGGCAATTAACTAATTTACGCAACAATCAATAGATTAGTAAATTGTGTGTTGACCATAGTATCCCTAAGGGAATGACCTGTTATTTTAACTGATTAGACCCCAGAGTAAACAAATATAAACAAACCCCTTTCTCTTTGTCTCTACCTGCCTACTAGGTTACCTAACTTGATGGACTCATAAACAGTATCAAAAGATCCAAAACTAAACTACAAACTAGGTGCCCTTTCCAATCCCTACCTTCTACATTTGAAATATAGACATTACGTCTGATTCCTACTACTTCTGCGTCTTTTCTTCAATAGTACACATTATCTCTAACCTCTGGTAGCTCGATAACATATAACTCAGCACATTGCCACACTGTTTCAAACTGTCATTCCTGTCTGTTGTTCAGTTTAGTTCTCATGCAGTTATGCGACCGGTAGCATACAAGATGCCTGCTTTAAATATATTAAGCCTGCTTGGTCTTTAGGACAGTCATTCTTTGTCCTGCTAAAAATCAACTCTCTTCTGCCTCCCATGACTACCTAAGTATCATGGGTCCCTCAGGCCCAGCTTCAATTATTACTTTTCCCACAAAGCTCCCAACATTGACCCATGAATAAATGTTAGATTTTATGTCCCAGTCTTGGCACCTAAAGCTTTATGTTTCCTGGACATATAGTAAATATGCATGTACCGTATGTCCAGGCCACAATACACAAATAAACATTAGTAAACTCGCCATCTATTTGGGAATCCAAAAACTATGGTGGTCATCTCTTGAATTCTGTATTTTACGCATAGGCACTCTGCAAAGTGCTCAACAAATAGGTGTTGACTGGTTGGTTGACTGATTGATTGATTGAAGTCTTAATTGGGAGTTGTTTGGACAGCCAAGCAAGGTTTAACACAGGCTTTTAAAGCTCCAGCTATTTAGACATGAGCCAGAAATCATGTCTTGTCTTTCTACCTCTGGCAGCTGCAGACCTCACACTAAAGCTTCCCTGCTACTCCATGCTCATTACCCTCAAATGTTTTATTTGTTAAGTTCAAAATTCTTTGACAAGACTTTCCATTTAATAAAGATACCTAGGGAATATTCTATTTCCTCCTTTAATCATATCTACCTATGGTATTTATATGAAATAAAGGATAAAGGGAATCATCTTCTCTATTGGAACAACCATACCAGTTCACTTTATTTTACTCTTGAGGTTATAATTTAATTCAATTCTTCCTCTAAACCCTCCTATATACCGCTCCCTGCTCGCCTTCAAATTCCTGGCTTCTTTATTCACTAATTGTTATTGGCCATGCAAATCCGATAATTTTTACTTGAAAATTAAGGAACCTAGACACGAAGAGGAAAATGACTTGCTCGAGGTTCACAAATCAGGAACAGAGGTAAAACTAAGGCTCAGCTTTTCTGAAGGTTGCAGATGAAGCTGTAGCTCAGAAAATCCAAGCCTGGGGTATGGCCCTGTTGGTAGACTAATCTCTTTGCATGCCCAAAGTGGTAGGTGCTATCCCCAGTACTGCCAGAGAAAAAAGAACACACAAGAAAAAACAACCCACAAAACACTTCAGGTCTTTTGAATCCCAGCCTAATTTCCTTACCCTGATTTGAGATTTAAAACATAAACCTTCCTTTGACCCCAGCCACCAGGAGCAATTATTGACAATATTACCAGTTTCTTCACTAAATTTCATTTCTCATTCCTCTCCTTTCTCCCCACCCATTTCTATTTAGCTTTGCTCTTTCCTTAACAAATACAAGCGTGGCATTATAAAAAAACAAACTGAGATTTGGAATCAGACAGAAGTTTGAATGCCAGAGGATTAGCCCAGTGGTACAGCTTTTCCTAGCATATACAAAGGCCTGAGTTCTGTCTACAGCACTACAAAATGAAACAAAATGATTAAAATTAGAATAATATTGTGGTGGCACTATGGTTGAAACCTCTGCCTCCCAAATTAAGTTTCAATGCCGGCTCTCTCACTCAGTGTACAATTTTGAGTCTGTCACTTAATTTCTCTTAGGTCTCAATCCCTTATTTGCATAACTGAGACATCAGTATCCACCTCAAAGAACTACTATAAATATTACATGAAAATACATGCACAATACCTGGAAACAGACATATCTGTTCTGATCCCTCCATGTGTAGGCTCTGACCATCCTTTGCATTCAACAGATTGCTGAAAACCAGCCCAAACTGCAGGCCCTACACTGTAAATATCTGGAAGTATCTGGATCCTTGCCTGATCCCTTTTTCAGCCTATGGTCTTGACCTCTCTTGATTAACTATGTAAATTAAGAAAGCCCCAAAGTCGCAGTCAATTCCTCCAAAGAACATGAGTCAGCTCTGACACACACTCACCCCTGAGTAGTCAAAACATCATCACTCATACACTCAATTAGAGAGATGCCATTAAAAGCACTTGCCTGTGGAAGTTTGGGGGAGACTTTTACTTAAACACAGAAAAAAAGAAATGGAAAACAGCAAGACAGCCCAACAAAGACAAGGCTTTAGCTTGTCATAGTATCATAAGCAAAGATGAGGCTGTAGCCACGAGTATCTAACCCCTTTCCTGAATAACTAGTCAAACCAGCTTTACTTCTAGCTCTACCTCATCTCACCTCCAACCCCCTCTTCTCAAAAGAAAAATCAGTTCCTGATAGAATGTGAAAGACAATATAGGAGAACCATTCAAAACTTTCCTGCCAGGGGCTTACAGGAAGAGAAACAGCTAGATATCTGTTGGGTGGCATGCAGGGCCAGAAGACAGCTCAAAGAAGACAGTCTCAAAGAAAGAAGACATCTTTCTTCCATGGGCTTAACCCTTGATCCTGTCAATGAATGCTACCTCCCACATTCCTTAGAGATGTAACATTAAAAGACTTGAGTGAAAGTTAACAGACCATGCCATCGCTGAGAGCACACCAGGAAATAGCCACTTCTGTAAAACGGGAAAAACAGTGTAGAAGATCGAGAAGAGCTGCCTGCTGTCAGTCATTTCCACAGGCAGAACAGGAAAGGTCTCACAAGCCCTTCTTCATCGGCCTTCCATAAAGAAGAAGCTTGCTCCATGGAGATTCTTACAAAAAACTTAGGATGGCACAAAGAGGTGAAGGAACATGCCAAGATTACTCAGAAAACTATTAAGCATCTATAAATAATGGAAGTGACAAAAGACTTGTCCTTAACTCAGACACAACAGAAAAAAAATGAAGTGTGTCAAATCCCCTGTTTCCACTAGAATTTACTGAATGATTTCAAACTTAACAGCCTCAACTGGCTCCTCTCAGCTCCTATTAGAAGCACACGTGAGCCAAGACAGACAAAGCTGGTAGAGCAAAGTAGAAGAGCTCACTGCAACCAAAGCGAGAAACTGGGTTTTGGACTGAGGGCAGGGCAGAAAATGAACAAAGACTAATGACCCTTGAATGAGAGAGCCCAAACTGTAAGCCTGAAACAACTAGTGCTTGTGGGTGCAGGCTGGGAAGTGAGGACCGGACATGAAATAAAGATAGCTTAGCTGAATGCCAACTGAGTCTTGTTCTTTGAGGAAGGGCTCATTCTGTCGCAGGGCACAGTCACAGACACACTGAAAGAGGAGGGGATGAAAGAGAAGTCAAAAGGGAGGGGTTAGAAATGACTTTGAGAGCTCAAGGCATCTCGATCCTTGCCACTTCAGTGCCCCAGCAGGACGGCTCTGCCCAAATAAACATGCCAGTGTGGTGTGAGGAAGAACCAGATCATCTCTTACAAAACAAAGACACGTGACTAGCTTTCCGCTCGCCTATTTGCACTAAAGGTGACTAAGGGACACGAGGACACAAATCTTACTTCATCCCAGCCCTTAGAACATAATCTTTAGCTATGAGAAATTGTATTTCAATTTACTCATCCATGACTTAATTAAAGTCTGTCAGAAATAAATGTTTTAGGGAGCACCAGGAAACAAACAAAATATTTGGCTTTATGGATGCTAAGAGAAAGTGATCCCATTATCAACATGCTCAGCACAAAACGGTTGCCAGATAATTCTCAGGTAAACCTGGAGTTCAGTTTGCAGGGAAATATAGCACACATATTGAGGGTCTGAGGACATTAGGCACTGATGGCAACAGAAATCCCACAGTCACCCAGATCTCTGTAGCAGAACTAGCTATAGGGTGCTTTTCTATAACTTAGAGATGTTTTCGAAGAATACCTTGTGTAAGTAAGCATCATGGAACTCTGAGTACCATTTCTTTGGGGGGTTGGGTTTTTTTGAGACAGGGTTTCTCTGTAGCTATGGAGCCTGTCCTGGAACTCGCTCTGTAGACCAGACTGGCCTCGAACTCACAGAGATACGCCTATATCTGCCTATCTCTGCCTCCCGAGTGCTGGGATTAAAGGCATGCACCACCATTGCCAGACCTGAATACCATCTCTTATAGACAAATAGTATACAGTATGGTTATGTGGAATAATTTCATTGGCCATAAGATATGGATTAAATAGGTCTCTCTAGAATTATTCTGAATGAGCCTAATGACAACTAATTGTCAAGTGTCACTGTGGACATATTTTCTAGACTTCAACTCTCTTTCCCTTAGACCCATCGTTCTCCAAAAATGATGGTTAAGTCCTAATCCAATCCATTCCTGGTCTATGCTTCAGGAGGGAAAAAAAGGCATTTTCACAGATCAGGGGATAAATGGTGAAATACTGGGAGATAGATTTGTAAAAGCCTATAAATGTAAGCCTTCCAACAGGAGTAAGTTCTGTGGCTATTTCAAGGAACCACTGCAATCAGTGTCAATGGCAGTATACCTGATGAGTCATGGGGCAAAGACTCCATATCCAAACCTCTACTTAAAGACTATATATATATATATATATATATATATATATATATATATATCCTATATATACTATATATGTGTGTGACTGCTTATATGTCACATATGACTTGTATATTCAATTTTGGAAATAATTACTTTTCCTAGAAGGGAAGTTCAGAGAGGTTAAAAAAAAAACCAAATTTTGATTTTTGACAACATTTATTAAATGCCATTTCCTCCTCTGTAATTTAATGATGTCTTTGCTTAGACATATATGCTCCATGAAGGCAAGTCTTATGTGCCTTCTGTCTCCTCTCCCATGGAGTGTCTTTCTCATGGCTGCTCTGGGCTAGAAGTAGGGGAAATTCCACATTAATGGTAGGAGATAAAACTTATCACTCAAAAATGTTTTATATGTGGCTAGGGAGATGGCTCGGTGGGTAAAGTGTTTGTTGTGTAAGCACAAGGAGCCATGTTTAGATCCCTAGCACCCACATAGAAGCCAGGTGGGATGATGTATACCTATAACCCCAGCACTGGGGCGGAGTCAGGAATAGATGGATCCCAGAGGCTCAAAGGCCGAGCAGTCCAGACAATGAAAGAGCTCTAGGCTCAGAGACCCAGTCTCAAAAAATATAGTAGAGAACAGAAGGAAAAAAATCCAACATCTGCCTCTGACCTCTCCACACATGCTCAAGCACACACACTTGCAAACACATACATACCACACACACACACACACACACACACACACACACACACACACAATTTATCACATGGCTTCCCTGCATGCTTATATAAAGACCCTGGACAAGTAGTGATTACCAGAAGTATAGTACTTCCTTCAACTATTAGACATGGACACAGACCTTCTATGACTGGGCCACCGGATAAACCTAATCACCCTCAGCTGTATCTTCTTTTAATAATATTTATTTTATGAGTGTGTGTGAACGTGCATAAAGGAGCCTGTGGAGGTCAGAAGAAGGTTGATCCCTTGAAACTGTTATAGTCTTGAACTGCCATTTAGATAATGGAAATCAAACAAGGACTTCTGCAAGAACAGAATCCCTCTTAACTGCTGAGCCATCTTTTCAGACCCCCTCAGCTGTATGTTTTTAAAAGAATGGTCTATAGATGAAGCTCAATGGTAGGAGGCATACTTACCATGGAAAAGGCCCTGGAAGCAATTCTCAGCACAAAAAAAGTCTCAGTTTTTATAATTTTCGCCAGTTGCCATATTCTGTTGTGGGCTCCATAAGTTAAGAAAGGAGTAGGGATATAGTTCAGTGGTAGAGCACAATGTCCTATGTTTGATCTTAAGCACCAGAAATTGAGGTGAAGAGAGGGAGAGAGAGAGAGAGAGAGAGAGAGAGAGAGAGAGAGAGAGAGAGAGAGAGAGAGAACACACACAGTGGACAAGGTGGAGTGGATCCAGAATGGGGAGAGTAACCTCAGATCCCATAAGAGTTGAGAAAGTCCATAAATCTTATTCTTGAAAGTACAGAGGGGAAAGCTGAATCTCAGACCCCATAAGAAAATGTTGAGGAAGTACATAATTTTTTTTTTCACTCTCTCAAGGGTTTTTTTCTAAATTAGAGGAAGCAGCATGGTTCTATATGGTCCAAACTTGCAGAGTTTAGTCCCATGGATGATAGGCAAGAAGAAATGTTTGCAGTTCAACATAGGGGGAAAACTGTTCACAGCTAAAACCTGACAGCAGCAAAATGGACAGGCTTAAATACGCACACGCTCCCCCAGGATCAGTAGAGAATATATCAGAGACACGCTCCAAAGCAAGTTCCTTAATGATCTTAAACTAGGTGGCTTCTCAAAACTTTGGGACACAGTCTCTGAGTCCCACCAGGAGCAGCAGCAGCCCAGCAGCCCTGAGTTAAACATGCCCTTTGGGGCATGGTGGCAGCGGGCACTGAAAGCATGCCTTCCTGTAATCTCTACTGCTCTTCATTAACTTCTCACAGATGGCTCAGCACATTTTCCTCTGGTTGGAAGAAGCCTACCTATAAACACAGTCGTGTCCTCTCATGATAATTGCCCCATAACTAGTAGTCTCCGTCTGAAACTGTCTCTTTTTCTCTTTAACAAAATTCCTGGAGAGGGTTCTGGGGAAAGCAAGGAGAAAACATTTTAACTGTTTAAAGAACAATGCTCAAGTGTCTTCCAGCTGAAGCTATTGTCTTTGGGGTTTCGGAAAGGGAAAACCCTGTGACAAGCATGGCCCCCTTTCCTTCAGAGAACAAATCAGCAGGATACTGGGCATATCTGACAGACCTAAAATCCTATGTATGCAAGTTACATATGACAGGACCTAAAAGCCTATGGATGCAATGGTTAGCCAAGCTTTACAAGACATACTGTACAATCTTCTTGTTCTGCCTTCCTCTTCTATCCTTAGATAGATTCCTATTCCATGTCCCCACCTGCTGTGTCCTTTCTGGAAGGAAGGCAGAAGTAAGTCATAGAACTGAAGCAGTGGACATCTTTATAGATTCTGGTGGGGAAGATCAGGAAAGGATTCATATAAGCAATCAGACTGCATTTATCTCCTACAATCCATACCCTGTGAAGACACTTTGGGGACTGCCAGGCCCTTGATGGGGTGGGGCTAGGTCTGACGCAGCTGAAATATCTGAAAGGTATATCATTGCTTATATAACCTCTGCATCCAACCGGAGCTCAAAAGCACAGTCAAATTTACTTCCAGTCACAAGAAAACTTAAATCTGATCATTTGGGACATCCTTTAAAGGTTCTACTCCCTCTTTTTGAGAGTCTAGCAATAAGGGTAGAGTGGGAGGCAGTGGAGTCTACAAAGAACTTGAAGAGCAGGCCCTGCCTTTGTACGAGGTCAAGAATAGCAAACGGTTTATCAAAGTCATTCTCTCATCCTCTGTGATAATGAACATGAGGCAGGCATGCCTATTGGCACTCTGTAAATACTTACTTGGATCTGACAGGGGTAAAATGGCAGGGGAATATCCATGCATGCTATGTAGGCATTCTCCTGCAGACTTCTCTCCCACGCCACCCCACTTTGTTAGAGAACAGTAACTAGCTCCCGTTTGACTCACTGTGCCAAATTGAGAAACCTAACCAAAAAACAGGCCAGAAAAAAAGCAAATATGTTGAGTGAGCAAGCACAATCTTCTGGCCTGTCTTTTCATCCTAGTTCTCCTCCTCCTTTCCCTGCATCCTGACACTGGTCCCCACCCTTTCTTTTCTCTATGTTTGTTTAACTCAAAGGCACATGTTTACGAACTTGAAATTAACCCAGGAACCTTAGGCTGCAATTCATTTTTTCCCTCCTTCTATCTCTTCCACACACAAGAAGAATACTGCTTGAATCTCTGTAGCCTCTAAAAGACCCTATATGATACAGATTCACTGGTGGCAGACTTTGCAAGGTTCACTTATTACCCTCTAAAAGTTATTTTCCAATGCAAGATGTCACCTTCATGGACAACTGTCTAAACTGTAGATAAGGACCCTACACAGTAAAACAGAAACATCTGATTAGAAGAGAATCCCCATTTCATTCAACAGTACCCTCCCTGGTCTAGTATGAAAAGCTAGTCAAAGAAATTAATCTTGGTAAGGTCAAAGAACCGCTCCCTCATGGTCATCTTCTTTCATTTGTCATGACTTCAGTAATATTACCATAGCATATGGGAAAATCATAAACTACCTCCCACAACTTGTGATAATCAATAGAATTGGCTTTAACTGCTCTTTTTGGCACTTGATTATCAATAGAAAGCCATTTGATTATCCACGTTTTGTCACTTGATTATCAACAGATAGCTATACAAGTCTCAATAAATCAGGCAGCTGAATTCTGCACATCTAGGATGATTTTCCCACAACTGATGATTTTCCCAACCTGATCATTCCCAGGTCTAAAGGTCTATCCATGGCAAATGGAAAGCAAGCTTTCCTATCCCACACCTCCTCCTCCTACCAATCACCCTTTCTCAATTTCCTTCATCTCCCTGATATCCCTACCTTTCCCAAGCAGACACAACCCATCATCCTAACCAAAACTACTTTTGTATTTCCCCAGCACAAAAGGAGGTTTGCTGCCATTTTCTATCATGGCTCTGGGCTCTTCTGTCTTTCACAAGGCTAAGTTATTCAGTTACCAAAACAGTCTTTCCCCACCTCCTTGGGCCCAGACTTCATTAATGTATACCAGAAATACAACCATCCTGGAGGACTTTATGGCATGGAAAACATCACTGGAGTTAGAGGCTGAGAAGACTAGATATATCCCTGAAAGTTATTAGTTCGTGGTTCTCACAACCTGTAGTACTCCCCCCAAAATCAAGCTATTCTCTAGGCCACGGTAAATAAACAGCATGATGGAGTGAAGCAAGCCACTGGAAGAACCAAAGAGTCGGTTTTCCCATCAGATGTTCTGTAGCCTTCCCTGACTGTCTCCCAGTGTGCCTGTGATAGGCTGAGGAAGTGAGGAACGAGAAGCACACCTTACACAGTGCCATCAGACACAAATGAAACAGCCATCTTCCCTACTACATAGCAGTTCAGGTGAAGAGAGTGCCAGGGCTAGGACAATGGGTTCCCTCCCAAACCATCACAGTGTCGTTTAAGGACTGCCCACTTCAAATTCATCTGAGACCTAGGGATGCCCAGGAAAGGCAGTGGTATTCCCAGGATTCCAGAACAAAAAATGGCAAGGCAAGGATTAGAATCCAGATAGTTTTAATTTACCAGTTCAACTCTATTTCTAGCCCAAAGCCACCAGTGAATGCAGACCTGTGGGGAGACAGCTTTATTATTCTAAAGCATAAAGAAAGCACACTAAAGTAGAAAAAAAATAGAATGGGATTAATGAAATATCTCATGAAATGAAAAAGAAATGCATTAAAGTATAAAAAATGAAAATGGGATTAATGAAACATTTCTTGCTAAGAAAAAAAGGAGGCAAACATTATACTGAAAAAAAAAAACCACCCCCTTTATGTAACATCCTAGCTAACCCAGTTATACCTGGCTTTTACTCTTAGGAGCCAGGCTGTTTGAAAGCAATGGGTAAAGTGATTTTACCTCCTGCATATCCGTGCATGTAATAATGAACCTTCATATAATAGGGGCCAAGTGTACATTCAGCAGAAAGGGAATCATTAAAAGGCACCCTGCCTCTCCACACACGAGGCACTTCCTTAACAGTGTGGCCAAGAAAACCCTCATCTACCCCCAAATAATCCCCACGCCAGACCACAAATTGCTGGCTGCCCCATGCTTAGTAACACCCCCTGCCATGCTCCTATGGGCTCAGAAAATAGTTCAGGACCACAGCAACAAGCACTCTCAGAGGTGTCTGGCAGGTTGGGTCAGCCTGGACAAAGCTGAAAAATCACCTCTCTAGGGCAGGTTGTCTAGGCAGACTGAAAATTCTGTGGGCGGCCCAAGGAGGAAAAGAAAGGGAGGAACTGCCAGACTACCATGGGCTGCAGATCCCATTGTGACCTTGGTAGAAAGAGAGGGGAAGAGGAGGAGTTTGATTAGAAGAAATTCTTCAAGGCTAGGATACCCCTCTCTCCAATGGAGCTGTTTGATTTTTTAAGTAGCTCCAGAGAACACCAAGGGAAGTGTTGGGGGGGAGTAGAAGGGTACAGCACAAAGGCATATATCTGGTTACAAATACTGGATGAAGAGAGCCTGGTTTGGGGAGGCTAAAGATCCTCTCGGGGTCCCTGCCAATACCCCCCACAAAATGTTACCTCAATAGACCTCAGAGAGCCGGAGCTGACTGGCTCACACATGAGCAACATAAAGCGTTGCCCCGACACCTGAAGAACGCCCATACAAGTTAGCTAGGGAGCCATTCCAACGCATGGAGAAAGCAAGATGGGTTATGATGGAGGAGGGGGCAGTAATCCCCAGAGCCCAGCTGCTATGTTAACAACACGGAAAAGCAGAATCCCTATAGTCACATTTGTTACCTTAAAAAAGCTACGTCTTTCTACCTCCCGCCAAAACCGCCATCTACAATCTCAACTGCAGTTTGCGTGGTTTGGAAGAGCGAGAGAGAGAGAGAGAGAGAGAGAGAGCTGAGTGTGTAGAGAAACTAAAACAACAACAAAAATGGGCTAAAGTTCAGGAAGTCCCTCCACCTGGCAATCTAGTGCTTCAAGGTGAGTCGTCTTACAAGTCACTCACTCTTCCAGTAACTGCCCCAACTGCCCCCCTCCTCCACCCTCACTTCCCCCACTCAAGACGTCTGGGTTTGGAGGTTCCCGAGCTCTTGGGGGAGCTTCTCTCCCCTGGCCTCTAGCTGCAACTTGGTTCCAGCTGATCACAGGCTCCTAAATCAAACCAACCCTAGTGGCCACTTCAGCACAGCTGTGCTCCACCGCACAAAAGTTCTCTCCACACACTTCTCAGCGTGCAAGAAATCGCGCCGGCGCGGGGCAGTACTCGGGAGGGAGGAAAAGGCCGAGTGAAACCGGCAGCAAGCAACGCCCCGGCGCTGAACACGGGGTGTGTGTGCGTCCGGCTGCGGGACAAGAGACTGAGAAAAGTCAGCAATGCCTCATCCCCCTAGCTCTGCGCCAGACCCTAGCCCAGCAACCTGCCTCGGGCAGGACAGCCCCAGGGAGAGCAGGGAGAGCTAGCGCCGAGCCCCACCGCCTGAGCCCTCAGCCCCTCGCTGTCCTGCGGGGCGCAGGGGCCTCCGAAGCAAGGAGAACCCCCAGCAGCCGCCATTTCCTGCAGCCCACACGGAGGTGAGTGGCCTCCTCGTCGTGGGGGGAGCCGAGCTGCCCCAGTGCCCTGCGAGTGGGACTGTGCGCACAGCTCAGGCAGGGCCGGGTGGCTCGGGTCCCATCCTCCAGCCACTCTGAGTTGCAGCCCGCTCCCGCAGCACGATCCCCCTCCGTGCGCCTACAGCCCCTCGGACTCTGGCCGGCCAAGTCGCCAAGTGGGGCTGAGGCCCGCACCGGCGCACTCTGCGCACCCGCTAGCCCATTCAAAGTTGGACGCCGTGAGGAGCGAGCCAGCGCTCCTTACCTTCGACACCGTGAGCGGCTCGCAGTGCTCCAAGCCCCCCTTCAGGGTGAAGCCCCAGGGCGCCCCCCCTTGTAGCTGCACCGGGACGTACTGGAAGGACCCCGGCCGGCTCTCCATCCTCGGCTCGGCTGGCCAGGCGCCGCCGGGCTCCTTTTCCGCGGGGGCTACCGAGCCTCCGCCCCCAGCAGCTCAGCCACCATCGTCCTCCAGCGCCGCGCCGCCCCGCTCCGCCTACTCTCCCGGCTGGAGACGCTCAGGCAGCTAGTGAGCCCTAGGAGGAAATGACACGGAGCTGGAGAGAGAGGGGGGAGGGGGAAGAGAAGGGGGAAAAAGAAAAGAAGGAAAGAGAGGCGGAGGGATGGTGCTTAATGGACAAGAAAACGGAGCAATGGGGAGGGGCAGTCACTGGGACCTCGCCTATAGGATCGCTGAGGAGTGGGAGCAAGGCGAGGCCTCACATCAATTGTTACATTGTTTCATTCAAGTAGGCCCCCTCTTTGGTCCTCCTCTTTACTGCAGTGCTACCCGCCCCTCCTTCAGTTCAAGCAAACCGAGGTGAAAGTCAGTGTGCATGGCCCTCGTGGCCTAGTACACTTTTCTGATTAGCGCCTTCAAGTTTTTGAGTGCCTTTTCTTCAAAAGGTCCTGAGACCCAGGTCCTGGAGCGGGGGAGGGGACTTACAAGACTGCTAATCTGGACCTTGCCTACAGGGGTGGAAAGGAAGGTACACTCAGAACCAGTGAATATAGTGGGGTTGTGCGTGTAGGCTGTTCCACGTACACACTAGTTGTGTGGAGTCATGATGGAACATTGCCTGGGAGCTTAGTTTAAATAAAGGAACACTGAGGATGTCCCTGCTCAGTTATAAGCTAGCTCCCTGCTAGTGTCTATGGGAGTCCTATGATAGTCTCAGTCATCCAGGACTCCTGGCACTGCCTTGCACTTGCCCCACAGAGATGACCAAGCCAAAGATCTGCAAAGCTGTGCCTAGCAGAAAACAAGCCTATAAGAAAGAGCATCCATTGATAAGATGGCCAATTCACGATGTGCCTTTTGGAAGAATCAGCTTTTACACGAGGCCTGAAACTATCTAATCATTTGTTCTTAGCTGAACTTATTTCTCTGACCTTTAAAACAGGCCTAAGAGCTCCAGGAACAGTTCTGAGAGATGAATGTGGTACTTCACCTGACGCTGATATCTCCGCCTTGACCTAGCAGTTTATCTCCCCTCTCAGGGTGTTTTCTCGGCAGCCACAAGTGGGAAGTCACTTTCTAAAGAGCTTCACACTAGCAGGGAAAGTGTTGACAAGTCAACGCTGAATCAACAGGGCATTCTTATTTTGTCTTGCTTCCTATGCAATTTCTTCCTCATCGCAGGCAAACCTTATCCAGTCCCTTCCTTCCATTGGAAAGCTTTCTACAATTCAGGTGTCCCTTCTCTGGTTCCCACTTCTTCACTGCTGCCTGCCCTATATCCCAGGATGCCAAGGAAGTTTCTCACAGTGGTCATTTAGATGTTCCCAATCTGCTTTATGTCCTTAGAGGCGAAACACGTAAGAAGCCACTCTCAAACATTTAGACAGATCTAACAAAACACCTTGAGCATAGTACTAGAAATCAGAAAATGCCATCTCAATTTGCTGATCCCTTTAAAAGAAATTTAGCACTAAAGGATAGAACCTGGGGCCCTGTTCATGACAAGCAAGTGTTCTACCTTTAGATATTTCCCTTTACCCCTCATTTACTATTCATGTTTTTGATACTAGAACTTGAAATATTAATGTTTTTGATGCTAGGAATTGAAACAACTTGTTGATATGTGTGTACATGCACCCGTACAGTGCCGGGGATTGAACCCAGGACCACTTAAGAGTGCGAAACAATCACTCTTGGCATTAAATTAACTTAGTGCAGCTCAGTAGGTCCCAATGTTAGCATTTAGAAATTGGTAAAGTTCAGTTTGCAGAATGTATGATCATTACCCAAGAACTACTAGAATTTTGTGTCTAAGACTTGAAGGTATTTGTAAACAGGAGACATGCTTCTGAACCTTGGCCTTGTCACTAATTAGAGAGGTGGCCTTGAAGAAATCACTGAACCAAGTCTTGGCCATCTTATTTTCTTCATCTGTAAACTTTTGCTAACAAGTTCTGACTTTGCTGCCTCTGAGACCTACTGAGAGACTAAGATGAAACAATACATATGAAAACACTTTGGAAAGGAAAAAAAGTAAAAATCCCCTCAACCTTAATATGAAACAAGGCCCTGAACTAGCCTTGAACCAAACTATTTTCCTTCCAAGCCATACTCCATAGTGCTGTTGGGTTCTTCATCTCCTTTTTAACACTAGAAGGGAAGAAGATGATTTACTTCATTCTTTGCATAAACAATACAGAAATAATAGACATCTTGTACATATAATGGAGACATCTTTCTGCTTCTCTGGAAAAAACCACTACTCTTTCATTTTTACATTTTTTTAAATATTTATTCATTTATTATGCATACAATATCTGCCTACATGTGTGCCTGCAGGCCAGAGAGGGCACCAGATCTCATTACAGATGGTTGTGAACCACCATATGGTTGCTGGGAATTGAACTCAGGACCTTTGGAAGAGCAGGCAATGCTCTTAACCACTGAGCCATCTCTCCAGTCCCATCATTTTTACATTTTTTATAGTCTTACTGTATAGTGGAGGGCTGGACTTGGACTCACAGTTCTCCATTGCTGGAAGAGTAAGTATGTACCACCTTGCCTGATGTGAGAAAACTGAACTCTAAGCTGGTTATGCCATTAGTTAGCAAAGTGGTATTAACCACGTCACTTTTCTCTTCTATAAAATAGTAAGGGTTGAGCTACTTGATTTTTTTGGATTCCTCTGTAATTTACAAACTCTGTGATTACTTCCTATCCATGGTTTGAACATTATACATGCACGCACGCACGCACGCACGCACGCACACACGCACGCAGGGAAACAAAGATTTGATGAGAGAGATGACTCAAGTAAGAATACAGCAATAGAGAACAGCTAGCTTCCAGGTGTATTCTTGCACACAGACTGGAACCATAACAAGATGATGACTTTACTCTGTGAAACTGCCTGTGTACACAAGAAAGTTGAAACTCCAATGCAGGTAGAAACAGAAAACTGCATATCAACAGAGGAGTGGTGACTGGCAATAACACATTAAAATAAGAAGAAAAGGGGATGTATGTGGAATCCTATATCATGCTAATAGTTAAAAGTATTATGCTAGGGGTTAAAGACATAGCTCAGTGTGAAGAATGCTTAACGTTCTTGCAGAGAATCCAAGTTCAGTTCCCAGCACCCACGTCTAGCAGCTTATAACCACCTGTAACTCCACCTCCAGGAAGATTCCCCACCTCTGGCCATCATGGGTACCTGCACACAAAATGTAAATGACAAGGAGGACAACAAAGTATTTAAAATGGCACAGCTAGAAGAGGCCAGGCTAAGTGGTTTCATCCCTTTGACCTGCACAAGAGCTATACAGGATCAAGCCTGACAACATTCCGGCATAGAAAGTGGGAGGGGATGGAGCCCCTTCCCCTAACCGAGAGGCTATTAATTAGTGATGGCTGCTGGGGAGGAAGAGTCAGTTTTCCTTAAGGTGTGCTCCCTGGCAGTCTGACTATGCTCCAGTGGATGGTCCCACACCCCTGAAGATATAGACAGCACAAACTGGACCTAATGGGTTACTAAAGAAGACACAAAACTGAGTTGGGAATGGATTTCTGAATAGTTAGGGGGAGGTGGGAATGAAATGCTCAAAATGCATTGTATGCATATGTGAAATAATTTCAGTACATACATTATTTTTTATTTTACACTTTTTCCATCAGTTTACCTTCTGGGAAGGAAGAAGACTAAAATCGTGGCTCTGTGAGCTTTTTTGAAACTTCCGCTTATAAATTAGTGCTTCAATAAAATTTTCCTCGTAACAGTACTAGTCTCTTGTCTCTTTCTGAACCAAGGACCTTTCAAGAGGCTTCAATGACCTCTGTACTTTCTATCTCAAAACTGGGAGGAGAGGAGGGAGAGTAAACTGTGGCTGGGATGTAAAATAGAGAAATAAATAAGAAATGAAGGTTTAAAAAAATCCCTCCAGAGAAAGTTGAAGGTGTGCCACAGTGATAGAGCACTAGGCAATAGGTGAGTGTGATATGGGTTCCGCTGGAGAAACTGAAAAGAGGGGGAGAAAGGGAGATAGGCAAGGAGGTTGGAGAAGCATCCTGAAACAATGTCCTTAGTCATCTGTATATTGTATTTTTTTTTTTTTTTGCAGGGGAAGGGGAACCTGTGTCCTCCATTTCACTCTCATACCATTTCCATGGCACAGGACTTTTGATAAAATAGTGTGCATTCTCTCTCTCCTCTTTCATGTGATAGGGGCATTTTTACATGCATATCGCTAAAGGGGACCACCAAGAAACCAATGGTGACAACCTTCCTACTTCCTATTTCCCAAAACAATTTGTAACAATTATAAATTGTTATTTTTTTTTTATCTTTTCTCTGTGTCTACCAACTGGTTCTCAATTTGGGAGTAGAAGGAAAAGAAATTGTCATTTACCACTTGCCCCAAATGTATCTACCCAACCCATATCTATATTACAGGTGTCTGTCTTCTGCATGAGGATCCATATTGCCATCTGAGCATCTATCTATGTGCATCTGTTTCCAAATGCACCTCTAATTTCTTCTGTCCCTATGTCGATATAACAGAAATTGTGGGTAGCCCAACCTCCATGTCACTCTAAAGAGACTGAGCTGGATATGTATGTTGAAATGACAGAACGGGAATGAAAGCATGTCCCTTGACCTTAGATCCAAGGACAATAATCACAGAATCTTAATGATTTTTGTTAAAGAACCTTAGTAATAGCCGTCTCTTTCTTTAACACTGCCAGCACAGGGAAGGGAAGAAAGAATGACCTCAGAGTAGAAGTGAAAAAAAGAAACCAGACCTACATAATCTATAGTGAAGAACAAAAATGAGACCTTTCTGGCCTGTAAATAGCACAGAAAGGGCCACCTTTTTCATAAGCAAATTTTTATATTAGAGAAATCTAACCTGTGTTTTGTGATTGTTATCTAATATTCTGTGGACACAGTACTTGGTGAAATTTGTCAACTCCTTGGGAAAAACAAAGTAAGACAGAATGATGGTTACCATTTGACACATGAAACTCAAGGTAGAGATGGTTCACTACTTTGTTAGTTATCTCCACAATGCTACCTCAAAATTTCCAGTGTTGGTGGCCAAAGACTATCCCTACGTCACTTGTCTCTTAGGCAAAAGGGAGCACAGACAACTTTTTTTAGCAAGACAAATCTTATCAGAAGTAAAATCAAAAGGTGTTTTGTAAGTTGCTTTTGGTTCTGGAATTAGACAGGGCCGGGTGGGGGACTGGGGCCTCATGCGGGCTATTTATTGTACTCAAGATTCTAGGGTTTTTTCTTTCATGTACTTTCGCTGCCTCTTCTGGAAGTTTCTCAGAGAGAGAGAGAGAGACAGAGAGAGAGACAGAGAGACAGAGAGAGAGAGACAGAGAGAGAGAGATCGAGATCTAGGGCAGTGATAATTGTCAGTGGAAAGGAAAGAAAATAGTCTGACGTTGCAGGTATTATTCATATACAGGTTATGAAAGCAGCAAGCTCCTTTTCAATTATTTATTAGCTCAGAGCATAAGGCAGTTAGAGGTGGGGGAGCGTGGGGAAGCATAGCAAAGGACAACTCTAAGCAGACTCTCCTACTAAAGAGTGTTTATCTAATTCCTAGGGAATTTTGCCTAGGGCTAGAGAAAGATTTACGGCTGAGATTTGTTACTTCTTAATTAAAGCTAATTTAACATTAGTACACAAAATACTATAGCCTAGAAACCATTTTAGTTAAATAAATCATTGTGAAAGCATAACTGCTAGAGAAATATGGACTTTATATTTCTTTGAATAACTTTATCAAGAGTACTTCTGTTGCTTAAATATTCCATTATTTCATACATTGAGAAAAATGTTATCAAAACTCACAAGAGCAATTGCTTGGCATTGAGTTTAAAAGCTATAGATTCAGTCAGGCGGTGGTGGTGCAACATTTAACCCCAACACTCAGGAGACAGAGGCAGGTGGAAGAGATCTCTGTGAGTTTGAGACCAGCCTGGTCTACAAAGCAAGTTCCCTTGTCTTGAAAGGCAAAAAAAAAAAAGAGTATAAATTCAGAGCCACTTGCTTTCTCTTGAGCTGAACAATCTAGTCTGTCTCTGTCTCCCTGTCTCTCTCTGTCTCTGTCTCTCTCTCTCTCTCTCTCTCTCTCTCTGTGTGTGTGTGTGTGTGTGTGTGTGTGTGTGTGTGTGTTGATTTGCCTGTGTTCTGAGCACACTAGTATGATCTCAATGGGAAACTGTCAATTTGAATTTGGGGAATTCAGGCACGTGGCCCTGGTTCAGCTGAGCTGTGATTAACAGCTCTAGAGCAGTTTTAGCCAGTGTCTGACTCCTTCCTCATACCAAGGATATGAAGATTATATGAACTGTTCAGTTCATACTGATATTAGGCTGTAAGATGAGCTCTTCTTGATACTCAGTTCAGAAGCCACCTCTTGCTTGATGCTGTGTGTTTGACAATTTGTTCTGCTTTCCAAATGCTGTTTTCAGGGAGTCATTACTATGTCACAAATAAAATAAAATTCGAGTGCACATTAACCTTTTTCTGATGATTCCTCCACATATAGAAAGAAAAAAATCACACTTGTATGTGTACAGGGGGTACAGAAGGTAGAACAATTCATTGAGCATTTAAACAAAATTAAGCTCCCACTGTGGTTATGGTGAAGCTCTGGAAAAATACATAGCTGACAGACAAAAGAAATACATATGAGGCCTAAAAGATTGCTTGGTGAGTGGGGTCATTTCTGCTACAATATTCCTGCATGTGTACACACACACACACACACACACACACACACACACACACACACAACCACTACCACCACACCACATACACACAATTCATGCATGTCCACCAAGAATTAGGAAAAGAAGCCTGGTACAGTGATAAATGACTCTAGTTTTAGCTACTTGGAAGGCAGAGGAACATGTGAGCTCATGAGTTTAAGGCCAGCCTGGACAACATAATGAGACTCTGCCTCAAAATAAATGAAGTTATAAATTTCAAAAATAATAAAGAAGGAAATTAGACATTGGTGATGTAAATTTTAGGCAGATGTGTGGGGAAAGGGTGGGAAGAACAAGTGTTTGTTTCACATGTCTTTATCTGCCAAATAGATGTAGAAATATTCTTTTCTTTGTGGTTACTTACTTTTGTTCTAAGTAGAAATGAATCTACTTATAAAATATTGACTTGAAAAGAAGCGATGATTCTTTTAACTCAAACCATGATGATCCAGACCAACAAGGAGAGAATATCCAGTTGCTGCGTCTCGGGATAATTAGGTGGGTTCTGGCAAGGGTTTCTTTTTTTTACCCAAATGTTTTCTTTAGGGGATATGATCACATGACTAGGTGTGTGCATGTATACTATTCAGACTGTACAGATGAATGGACAAACACACACATGCGATTTCTTTTAAAGTCTGGGGATGCCTAGTCATTTTCAGAGGACATGACAGCTCAAGAAACTAAACAAAAAGGTTCTCGAATCCTCAAATGGTTGTCAGAAGTCGAGGAACAATTTTGTGATGCTCAAGTATATAGATAGGACCTTCTAGTGTGTTTCCTTTCATTGACTCAGAATATACTTCAGAAATCTAAATAACATCCATACAATCATCAGACACAATCATTTCTTGTCCTAAATTGATTCTCAAATCCATCCACTTCCCTCCCCTGCCACTGTCACCTCAGCACCATCTCACACCTTCCTTTCTAAGTGGGTTCCCTGAAGTCTGCAGTGCTTCCAAACTGCTTCTAGCTCCATTCTCTACTTTGTAGTGGGGCTGCTCCTTATAAAGTACAACTAAACACAGAATATGTCATTTTCATGTGAAATTCCGCTAATGACTCCCTGATGCTTGCTGAAAGAATCCTTTGATAAAGTCTCTTCTTTATATGGATCCTTCCTGCATCTCTAGCATTTATCTCCATGGCATTCCCAATTATTTGCCAATATGGCTTTGGAGAAGCAACAAATTATGAGCAGTTTGGCAGTCCCCCCAAAACCAACCTGTTGTCATGTGCCTAATGCCTTTTTATTAATGATGCTGGGGATAGAACTTCAAGTCAAAATCAAGTTCATAGAAGAAACTGTCATGGAGATCCTGAAGCAACCACCAACCATTCTTGATGTTTTAATTATCCCATTTCTAATTCTTCATTGCAGCCCTGTGCCACGCCTGCACGGCGTCAAAACTGAACACACATACACCTCTCAAGCTGCTGATAGAAGAAGCCCTTTATTGAACAGCACCACGAAGGTTTTATACCTAACCAAGCCAGGTGGGCCAACAGGTGAAGACCTCATCGCCTGATCCTCTGCCAAGGCCAGGGCAATGCGTGCTCAGGAAGCAGGGTTGGCAAACAACTTTGACACAGTTCTCAGAAGCTCAAATCACTAGCGGGGAAGAGCATGTGGAGGCCAGGACTCCAAATGGTCCCAACAGTCCTGCTCATATTTTATTGTATGTGTCCCCTTCTCTGGGCTACATGCCCTGTGAAGGTGGAGAATAAGCTACCTAGTATCTAACATAGAATCTTGGAATATTTGTTCCTCAATCATCACTGAATATATGACACTAGTCCTAGAAGACCCAGCACAGTTTTACTTGTAGGAAAAGAAAATTTCTGGAGAGTATGTTGATATATTTTTAGTCATGGAATAGATGAAGACTGTCTCATCTAGAGTAGGCAGGAAAGAGGACACCTCAAAGAAGCCCCTCTAGTAACCCAGAACCCAAAATGGATCTTGAAGTATTGAAACAGACCAAATTTCTGCTTATAGAGCAGTCTAAATTGACTCTATTTACTAATCTATGGTACTGTGGAACTAATAGCTAAAAGAAGATGTAAACATTTGGCTGGGTTGTAGATAAGGAATGCAAGAAGTAGTTGCTGTAATAATTAAAAACTAGTTCTGCAGTTTAATACTTTGGAGTTTAACGTTTCTGTGCATGTATGGAGCTGAACATTGAGCCTGACACTTTCTGCTATTGAGCCTGGGACTTTTCCCTAAGCCACATCCCCAGTCCACTGTCATATTAGTAATATAGCAGTCCAGATTCTTTGACGTGGCTGCGCAACTTTATCCTCCCCTCCACTCACTGTCAATTTACCATCTGACCACAAAAAGTTGACTATAGTGCACCCTATATTGAACATGCCCAGTTCTATGTTTAAAAATCATCATATACTATATTTTGATTATATTTCCCCTCCCCCAACTCCTCTCAGCTCTACCCTCACCTGCTGTCTTTGTCTCCTCCCCTTCCCTGAAATACCCTTTCCTTTGTTTAAGTAACTGTTTTGTCAAGACAGGGTTTCTCCGTGTATCTCTGGCTGTCCTGAAACTAGCTCTTGTAGACCAGGCTGGCCTCGAACCCATTAGATCCGTCTGCCTCTGTCTCCTGAGTGCTGGGATTGAAGGCGTTATATACCCAGCTCAAAATTTTAGTACTTACCTCAGGCCTCATTATTTTCAGTATTTCTTCTTCAATACACACACGCACACACGCGCGCGCGCGCACACACACACACACACACACACACACACACATCTAGTGAGTTGTGTATATTAATTGGGGTTATTTTGCTTGCCGGAGACATAAATACAACACAAACATGTTTAGGTCAAAAGAAGAGGGTTGTTCCACGGAGTCAGTTGATCCGAGCTTATGGGAACACATGGACTCTGAACCAACAGCTCGGATGTCAGCTAGGGGTCTGACGTAGGACCTCTGCATCTGGGTGACAGTTGTGTCATTTGATCTGTTTGTTGGTCCCCTAGCAGTGGGATCAGGACCTGTCTCTGGTGAATGAGCTGACTTTTGAGAACCTGTTCTCACAGCTGGATTACCTCACCTAGCTTTGATGCAGGAGGAGGAGCTCGATCCTCCCTCAACTTGGTGTGTCATGCTTTGCTCAGGTCCATGGAAGGCCTGCCCCTTTCTAAATGGAACTGGAGGAGGAATGGGTGGATGAGGAGGGGTAATGGGAATCAGGGTGGGAAAAGGAACAGGAGGAGAGAAGGAGGGGAAACTGTGCTCGGTATGTAAAATAAATGAAAAAATGTTACTAAAATAAAGAAGGACTAACTTCAGCATGACTAGATCTAGGTGCCCAAATGATGTCATTAGCAATCAGGTTTTTTTTTTTTAAATCTCTTGGCTCTGATTACCTCTGCTGATTCAGTTCTCAGGCAGGTTCTCTCTCAACTTGATTACCAAGATACTGAGAATCAAGAACTTTAGATTTGTATCTTACCACTTAGCAACCCCAGTGGAAACATAGACCTATCAAATAGTACAAGCGAAATTTCCAGAAATGAGTTATTACTGGAACCAAATACAATGACCAGAGAAACAGAACCCTTCAACTGACCATAACTAGATAATGTACTATTTTATTATAAAAAGACATGTTGGGAAGTCAAAGTGCTATCTGCATATGTATACTTTTATCATCTCTCATGTTCCAATCTCTGCCAATAACCCTCCTTCAGACACACTATCTTGTGTGTGTGTGTGTGTGTGTGTAATGTCTCCTTCACTACACTATTAGTCCTTATGTCTATTTATCTCTGTATTGCTAGAGATAGTACAGTGATCTGGCCGCTGGAAAACGCTCTCAATCAATAAAGGATGAATGAATGGCTCTGTTGTGCATTTTTAGCAGATGATTAAATTATATGGAGACACACTGAAGGCCAAGTCCAAGAAAATAGCTTAATTTAATATTTAGGCAAATTAATAAAAGACATCAATTTACTTGGTTAAATGTATAATTGTTACTGGGTTGCATGGTAAGTAGACATAGTGAACAGTTCATCCAACATTCCACAATTATGTAATAAATGCTTTCTATGTGTCAGGGCTTTGCTGGATCCCAACATTAGCCTCTGGCTATTAATTACACCATTCCTATTAATAGAGATAGTGTAGCATTATTGTATGTGTAGGCTTTAGGGCCCTGGAATGAAATCCTAGTATGTTGCAGTCACTGGGTTGATACCCATTAGCTAGTTACTTAACCACCATACTTACATTCCTCTTCTAATAAATGGGAATAGTACCTAACTTAGAGGAGGTTACAAGGATTAAGAACAAAGATGAAACACTGAGAAAAATGCCTGGAATACTAAGTGATTCATAAATGTTAATTCTTGTGATTATTAAATGCTAGCATCTTCCTGCCTAAATGTTGCTTTCCCCATTACTCTTGACCTAAAACAAAGAACTTAAAATTTCTGGTCTTTGCAAAAATAAAGAGAGAGAGAGAGAGAGAGAGAGAGAGAGAGAGAGAGAGAGAGAGATAAAGAAGCTTACCACAGCTCTAGAAGGTCATAATTTGACACAGAATGTGGGATATTGGCTTGCTTGCTGGAAAATGCTCATGCCCTCGAGCCAGTGGTATAGCTCTGTGATGGAGCACATTCATAGTATTATAAAGGCCCTGGGTTTCATCACTAGCACTTCTAGTGAAACGGTGATCAAGAATTACAAACACAGGAATACAAGAAGTGCTCCACCCATAGCCAAGAGCTGGTTAAGGGCTAATTTTCTTAAACCTTGCCCTTGCCAGTATTCCTGGCTCAATATGAGAAGCAGAACAAGCAAATACTTTGTGTGGCTACACAGGGTGTGCTAACAGCATATGCTAGTTTGAAGAGGGCCATTTGAGGTAATGGAGAGAGAGAGGTGATATTTAGAGGTCAACACTCTGGTACTGGGATCCGAGCTCTCCTCTTACTTACTATGTACCAGTCACTGCTAAAAGAACATTGAGTATATTGCTTTCTTTAATTCTTGAGGCGCCCTTAACAAGGTAAGTTTTTCTTATCATTTTCATTGGCCAGTGGGACAAACTGAAGGGCAGAGAAGTTAAAATATTTGCCAAAGGTAACATTGCTATTAACTGGGGAAAACAGATTTTCTACCCAGACTCTAGAACCCATGCTAATGATCATATTAATTATTATCAGTTATTATCACTCCATTTGTCTACCAGCATTGGCCTTCAGATTCTTCATCTGTAAAATGGTTTAATTGTACTAAACTTGCAGATTCAAGATTAGCTTCTGGAGCAGTCTTGCCAGGGAACAAAGCGAGCTAACTGCAAATCTTCACCTCCCCCTTCACCTCACTGCTTTGAATCCAATCCTGCAGTCTCTCCCTCACACACACCCTGCTGCACCCTCCCTTCCCCCGCCCCCACATCCAGTGGACCTCACAGATGTTCCCTTCTAAACTTCCTCCCCATTTATTTCTTTATCCCAGCCCCCAAATCAAGGAGGCGTTCCATGGCAAACCACAAGGAACCCCTGCCAAGGGAACAGACTGGGTGACTGCAGATCTTCACCTCTCCCTCCATTCCTCCCAATCCAGTGCTCCAGCCTTACCTCCTTCTCTGGAGCAAACCACCTGCCACAGCGCCCCTCCTCCCTGCCCCCACCTCCAATGGATCCCACAGATCTTCTTCCCTGTTCATCCTGTTATTCTAGCCCCCGGATCCAGCAGGCTTTCTCTGAAATCTTTCTAGCCAGTCCTGCCAGAGAAATAAGTAGGCCAGCTTCAGATCTTCATTCTCCCTCCTCTTCTTCACATCCAGTGCCCTAGTACCCTCCGCAGCTCTGTCACCTCCCTGTGAGGTCTTCTCACTCACTGCTCTCATTCTCAGGGGACTAAGCGATCCTGGGGGAATACCCTGCTTTCCATCTTCATGAGGAGCCCCTCCTAGCCAATCCCTATTCCTAAATGTCAGCTCCTAATACCTAGGATTTTTTTTTACCAGGAACCCCCAGTGTCCACACTTAAGATCCCAGAAGAATTTCCTACCAGGCAACACACAGCCACCACACTCTCCTAAGAACCAAGAGGATACCAGAAACCAAGGAACAAAACATCTACCCAACAAAGACAAGACTTATAATTACAACCTTTCCAACTCCAGATGCCTAGACACCAGCATAAAACACAATCAATAACAGCCAGGATAATATGTCAACAGTAGAGCCCAGCAACCCTACCAGAGAAGGCCTTAAGTATTGCAGCATATTGAAGCCCGAGAGAAAGACCTTAAAACACTATTTATGATCTGATTGAGGCCCGTAATGAGTAAATCTGTAAAAGAAATATATGAAAACAAACAGTGGAATAAAATAAATAAAACAGTGCAAGGCTAGAAAGCAGAAATAGAATCAATAAAGAAAATCCAAATTGAGAGAAACCCAGAAATGAAAAATTTAAGAACTCTGACAGAAACCTCAGAGGCAAGCATCACCAACAGAATACAAATGAGGAAGATAGAATCTCAGGTATTGAATAGATAGAAGAAATGGATACTTTAGTTAAAAAATGTTAAACATAAAAATCCCCTGACAGAGGACATTCATAAAATCTGGGACATTATGAAAAGACTAAATCTAAGAATAACAGGAATAGGAGAAGAAGAAGAAACACAGGTCAAAGTTACAGAAAGTATTTTTAATAAAACCATAGAAGAAAATTTTCCTAACCTAAAGAAGGATATGCCAATCAAGGTCCAAGAAGCATACAGAATACCAAATAAACTGAACCAGAAAAGAAAGTTCTCCTCAGCATGTAATAATCAAAACAACAAACATACAGAACAAACAAAGAATATTAAAAGCTGCAAGGGAGAAAGAAGAGCAAATAACAAATAAAGACAGACTTAACAGTACAACTGCCTTCTCAATTAATATTCCAAAAGCTAGAAGGGCCTAGACAGATGTGTTGCAGACCCTAAGAGACCATGGATGCCAAACCATACTACTGAACATAGGAAGACTTTCAGTCACAACAGTTGGGAAAAATAAGGTACTCCATGATAAAACCAAATTTAAACAATATCTATCTATAAATTCAGCCCTACAGAAGGTGCTAGAGAGAAAATGCAAACCTAAAATGGTTAACTGCACCCCCCCAAAAGCCCATAGGTAATACATAATCACAGACTAGCAAATATAAAGAGGAAAAGCTTGCACATGCATACCACACACTACACATACCACAGCACACCACTACTACCACCACCACCAACGAAAACAACAACAAAATAACAGGAATTTATTATAGATAACTGCTCATAGATATCTCTCAACATCATTGATCTCAATTCCTCAAAAAAAGAAAAAAATAAGGCAGACTAACAAAATGGATGTGAAAACAAGATTCATACTCTTTCTCCATCCAAGAAATACACAATATCAAAGATTGAAATACCCTTAGGGTAAAAAGATGGGAAATAATATTACAAGCAAATAGACTTAAGAAGAAAGCTGGTGTAGCAATTTTAATATCTAACAAAATAGACTTCAAACCAAAACTAATCAGAAGAGATACAGAAGAACACTAAATATGCAAAGAAAAATCCAAGAGGACATTGCAATTCTTAATATCTATGCATCAAAACCAAAGGCAATGAATTTCACAAAAGAAACACTACTGCAACTTGAATCACATATTGCCTCTCAAACACTAGTGGGAGACTTCAATACCCAACTCTCACTAATACCCAGATCATTCAAACAACAACAACAAAAATAAACAGAGAAATGCTGGAGCTAATTAATGTATAAACCAAATGTACCTAACATATTTACAGGACATTTCCAACCAAATACAGTCTTCAGGAACATCCTCCAAAAATGACCACTTACTCAGACACAAAGCAAGTCTCTACAGATGCAAAAAAAAGCAATATCATTCTGCATCTTATCTGATCATCATGGATTGAAACTGGTTATCAACAACAGAAACAACAAAAAGCTTACAAACTCATGGAAATGGAACAACTCTCTACCGAATGGAAAATGGGTCAAGAAAGAAATTGAAGACTTCTTATAACTAAAATGAATACACAACATATCCAAACTCATGGGACACAAGGAAGTAGTTCAGAGACTAATTAGTAGCATTATATGCCAACATTAAAAACTTGGAAAGCCCTCATGGTAGCAACTTAACAACACACCTGAAGCTCTAGAACACGAAGAAGAAATCACACCCAAACGGAGTACATGGTGAGAAATAATCAAATGCAGGACTGAAAACAGTAAAATAAAAACAAACAAAAACAATACAAATAATAAATGATTCAAAGAGCTTGTTCTTTAAGAAAACCAATAAGTTTGACAGATACTTCTACAAATTAACTAAATGGTGGATAGAATATTCACATTAACAACATTAGAAATGAAAAGGGGGGCATAACAATAGACACAGAGAAAGTACAGAAAATCATAAGGATATACTTTAAAACCATGTACTCCACCAAAATGGAAATCTAAAAGAAATGGATAATTTTCTTGATACATTCCACTTACCAAGGTTAAAGTAAAATAAAGACCAGATAAGAAATTTAAACAGAGCTATAACCAGTAGCAAAATAGAAGCATTAATTAAAAGCCTCACAACTGAAAAAGCCCAGGGCCAGATGGCTTTAGCACATTGCAAAGAGCCAATATTTCTTAAATTATTCCAGAAAATAGGAACAGAAGAAATATTGCCCAATTCAATTTGTGAGGTCATAGTTACTCTGATATCCAAACCAGATAGAGACCCAACTAAAAGAGCTATAGACTAATTTACCGATGAACATAGATGCAAAACTTTTCAATAAAATACTTACAAAGATACTTGCAAGAACACATTAAAAAAAAGAGAGAGAGATCATCTACCATGATCAACTTGGTTTCATCCAAGAGATGCAGGGATGGTTTAGTACATATAAATCAATAAATGTAACCATCATATGAACAAACTGAAAGACAAAACTACATTATCATTTCATTAGATGCAGAAAAGGTTTTCTACACAGTCCAACACCCCTTCGTGATAAAAGTCCTGAAGAGATTAAGGATACAAGGAACATACCTAACCATAATAAAGGCAGTATATAGTAATTCCATAGCCACCATCAACTTAAATGGAGGGAAACTCAAAGAATTTTCACTAAAACCAGGAATAAAACAAGGCTGCTCACTCTCTCCATACCTATTCAATACAGTACTTGAAGTTTTTTGTTTGTTTGCTTGCTTTGAGACATGATTTCTCTGTGTAAGTTCTGGCTGTCCTGGAACTCCCTTTGTAGACCAGGCTGGTCTTCAGTTTACTGAAATCTGTCTGCCTCTGTCTCCCAAGTGCTAGGATGAAAGGCATTGCCACCACTGCCTGGCCCTGTACTTGAAGTCTTAGCTAGAGCAATAAATAAGGCAAGGGATGGAGATCAAAGGGTATACATATTGAAAATGAAAAGATCAAAGTATCTTTATTTGCAGATGATATGATAGTATACATAAATGACCCTAAAACTCTGACCAGAAAACCCATACAGTTGATAAAGTAGCTGAATCACCAACCCCAACCTCAAGTTATATTACAGAGTATATAGTAATAAAACAGCATGCTATTAGCACAAAACAGACTTCTCAATCAATGGAATCAAATTGAAAACCCAGACTTGAATCTACATACCTATGAATACCTGATTTTTTTAAAATAAAGAATGCCAGAAGTACACACTGAAGAAAAGAGAAGATCTTCAACCAATGGTGCTGGTCAAACTGAGTGACTTCCTATGTAATAATCCAAATAGATTCATACTTATCACCCTGCACAAAATCAACACAAAAAGACCTCAACATAAAACCAGATATACTGAACATGATGAAATAAAAAGTGGGGAATAGCCTTGAACTCATTGGCACATGAAAAGACTGTTGGGACAGGCATTAAGATTAACAATTAATAAATGGGACCTCATGAACCAGAGAAGATTCTGCTTGACAAAGGGTACCATTATTCAAAGGGCAGCCTACAAACTGGGAAAATGTTTTTACTAACTACACATCCCATAGAGTGCTAATACCCAAAATATATAAAGAACATAAAAACTATTTATCAAGAAAACAAATATCACAAGTAAAGATAGGCAAACCAGGTGGTGGTGGTGCACATCTCAGCACTCGGGAGGCAGAGACAGGTGAATCTCTGTGAGTTTGAGGCCAGCCTGGTCTACAAAGCAAGTTCTAGGACAGCCGGGGCTACACAGAGAAAACGTGTCTTGAAAAAAATGGGTTATAAATCTAAACAGAGAACTCTCAATAGAGGAAATTCAAATGGCCGAAAAACACTTAAAGAACTTTTCAACATTCTTAGCCATTGGTGAGATGCAAACCAAAACTCTTAAGATTTCATTTTACACTGGTCAGAATTGCCAAGACCAATAAAACAAGTGACAGTTCATGCTGTCAAAGATGTGGAATAAGGAGAATGTATATCCATTGCTAGTGGGCCTACAAACTTGTACAGCCACTATGGAAATAAGTGTGGTGGTTCCTTGGGAAGATGAGAATCAATCTACCTCAATATCCAGCTATACCACTCTTGGGCACATACCCAAAGATTGCTTCATCATAACCTAAAGACACTTGCTCAACCATGTTCATAGCAGCATTATTCATAATAGCTAGAAATTGGAAATGACCTAGATATCCCTCAACAGAAGAATGGATAAGGAAAATGTGGTACATTTATGCAATGGAGTATTACTCAAACATTTTTAAAAAATTGAATCATTCAATTCACAGGTAAATGGATAGAACTAGAAAAAAATAATCCTGACTGAGGTAGCTCAGACCCAGAAAGACAAATAAGATGTGTATTCATTTATGTGGATCATGCCTTTTAAGTCAATGATAACCAAGCTACCATCCATAGAACTACAGAGGATACATAAAGAATAAGGGATTAGGTGGGGACAGATAGATCTCCCCTAGAAAGGGAAATAGAATAGATAGTGATGGATGAATTAGGGGGAAAGACTGGAATGGAAGTGAAGAGGTTAAGGGAAAAGTGGGATGAGGGAGGGAATACAAGGAGAGACAGCTAAAATTAAGGGCATTTGAAGGGTACTATGGAAGTTAATCTAAATGAAATTGCCTAATAATGGAGGAGACAGAGCCCCAGACTAGCCATCTTTTGTCACCAAATAAAGCTTTTAGTCCTGGATATCTATCTAATTGAGCTGTTGGCCAAAGGAGCCCCCTTGGAATCCCCCAAACAACCCAGGCTGTTGCCAAGACAATAGTTTGTTCTCCACAAACTGACAGAAATGTCTCATTGCTGAGGACAACACATACACAACTCATTGAACATGAAAAAAATCAAGCTGCCTACAAAGAGCCTTCATCCCTACTTGCTAGCATCTTTGGTTATAGGAAGGTTCTTTGCAGACAACCAAAGGAGAAATGTAAACAATAACCCAGTCATAAACCCGCTATCTACAATGGTGTCTTTCCTGCAAGACATGCTAGGGCAGTGGTGGCACAAAGTTTGTGGGAGTTACCAACCAGTTTCTGCTTTGACTTAAGGCTCACTCTAGGAGATAGAATCCATACCCAAAACTGTTTTGGTGAACAAGAACTTGAGACTAAGTAGCCTAGGGACTTAGCTAAAACAAAATATTACTGTCTAAATAAAATTGCAACAAAATGACTCCTAATGACATTCTGCTCTACTCATAGATCAGTGCCTTGCATGGTCAGCATCAAATAAGTTTCCTCCTATAGCAGATGTGAACCAGTACAGAGACCCAAGTCAGACATTATGCAAAGAGTGAGAGAGACCTTGGAACACTCAGCCATAAAGTAGATTTCACCATCAAATCCTTCCCCTCAGGGTTCAGGGAACCCCACAGAAGAGAAGGCAGTAAGAGTATAAAGCCAGAAGGGATGGAGAACACCAAACAAGCAAGGACCTCTAAATCAACATGAGCAAAGCTCAAATGGACTCACAGAGACTAAGGCAGCATGCCCAGGGCCTGCATGGGTCTGCATCAGCTGGGGTCCTAGAG
This sequence comes from Myodes glareolus, assembly GCF_982192425.1. Classification (NCBI taxonomy): domain Eukaryota; kingdom Metazoa; phylum Chordata; class Mammalia; order Rodentia; family Cricetidae; genus Myodes; species Myodes glareolus. The sequence goes on along the minus strand of NC_142053.1, from coordinate 130,666,263 downwards.
CTAAAAGTAGAAGTGGACACATGTCCCCACACCTAATCTAGAAGCTATTTCCAATTGATAACTACTTGTAAAAGAAATTTTTTTCTCTTAGGGAGTCTCAATGGGGGAAGCAAACTACTCTTAGAGGTAGGCTGCATGCCCAACAGTGGATGGCAAACAGAACACTAACTCACCAGCATCATACTGTTTTCTGTGGTCTTCATTTTTAATTTTTAAAAAATTTTATCCTATTATGTACTTTAAATTTCTATTTATATATAATTTCTTCTCTATAGTGGTATATTATTTGTGTTTTAATAAACAAAGCTTCCCTGAAGGTCAATGCAAAGCAGCCACTCTCATCAGCCATACAGGTCAGGCAGTAGTTGCATATACCTTTAATCTCAGCAGCCACACTTGTCAGCCATAGAGGCCAGGCAGGGGTGGGGCACACCTCTAATCCCAGCGCTAGAGAGAAATATAAGGCAGGATGAGACAGGAAATTACATTTGAAAAGAGGAACATAAGAGTTGAGTCAGATGTAGAATGGATAAATTGTTTCTCAAAGATGGGAGAAATTCTCATTCCCCATTGACTAGCATTCATGGTGCTGGAAGGTGCTATAAATGCCACTGGAGGAGAAATGTAATCAGCAGTGTTGCCCAGCTATGAAACCTGCAACCTATAATAGTCAATAGCTTCTAAGATATACTGATGCAATAATGGCACAAATGTTAGTAAATGTTAGAGTAACAAACTATTTTGTGATTGGCCATTACATGAGATGGAACCCTTACCTGCTACAATGGCCAAGAGCCTAAGATTATATAGGTCATGGGCCATTAGGGAAAACATATTACTATTATTCTACTAAATGAACATAGCAATACAATGGCTCTAATGATCTATTGCTATACCCATAGCCCAGTGAAAAACAGGGTTAATGCATATATAAAAGAGATAAGCTTGGGGAAACATTTAGCCCAATACAGGATACAAGGAAAATGATTTCTGAATAAGATTGTTCAGTCTCTCCATTTTCTCTAGGAACATCAAGCTGGCCATTCCTTCTTTGTTGTTAGTCTTACTTCTTGGTTCTAATTATTTTGAATACAAATTATTTTTTGTGTTGGGAATGCAGCAATTTGAAGCAGAATGGCCCCCATAGTCACACATATTTGAATCTTTGGTCCCCAAGCTAGTGAACCTGTTTTGGGAAGGATAATGAAGTGTGATCTTGTTGGAGGTATGTCTCTAGGGATGAGCTTTGAGGTCTCGAAAGCCCATACCAGGCCCAGTTTCTGTTTCTATCTACCTTGGCTTTGTAGATCAGATGTAAACCCTCAGATACTGTTTCAGAAACATGCCTGCCTGCCTGCCTGCCTGTCTGCTGCCATACTCCCACCATGATGGTCATGGACTCACCCCCTGAAACTGCAAGTAATCCCCCAATTATATGCTTTCTTTTATAAGTTGTCTTTGTCATGATCCCTCTTCACAGCAATAGAAAAGCAACCTAAGACAGGGAGATAGATAGTAGGTTATTTACAAAGATGGATACTTTGCAGCTGAAGAGCTTTCTTAGTCCATATACAAACAGAGTCTACCTTCGGTTACCTAGAAACATATGCCACGCAGTGGCCCCTTCAGTGCTGACTGATATTCCCTGAATTACTCCCTAACATTCCCACTGCAGCTTTGACTTAATTGACCACTTTCCCAACTGTCACCCCAGCATAGAAAAGTGGACCTGAAAAGGACTGAATCCCGGTCTGCTGGGAGATTCACGACATAAATATATCTGAAAGAAATTTTATTATCCATTCCTCACTGATATTTTTTCTTTACATGACTCCTTCTAGTTATTTTGAGAATATGTTAATAAAAATGATAAATATCAAGACTAAACTAAAAATGGCAACTCAAAATCTCCCCTATGATGAGCTTCCACCAACACAACTGTAACTCCAAACGTGTCAATTCCTTGGGAAAGTATTTTAATAATTTCCGTCAGTTTTGTTCTTGCCCTTTGACACTACAATTTCTCTCTGGGAATTCTATTCCAAATATTTTTAATAACAAAAAATTGAAAATATTAAAATGTTAAATAACTCGAGAGAAGAGCCAATAAAAATTAAATATATATGATAAAAGGTTTACTATATAATATTAAATAAATAAAGCAAATTGAAAAATCGTTAACAACGTTCTAAATATTGTAAAATTGTCTTGAATAATAAAACACAAAGGACTCTAAAATCATTATTAAAAAAACCTGTGTTAAGACGGTAGGTCAAATTATAATTTATAGAGTTGTGAGTTTTAAAGTACGTGTTTGAGTGGGTGATAAAGATTGAGAAGTAGTTAGAGAAAGTATTTCAAATATCAGTGCCCTTAAGTCTTCCTTGGTCATTCGCTTCCAAATAAGTCACCTAAACAACTGAAATGATTTTGTCCTTAGTTAAAAAGATACACAATAGGCAGACATGCTCACCATCAGATATCCATGCTCCCTGACTCGCAACCTTCCTGCCTTCTTTTTCTTGTCTTTATGTTGTGACACAGGAACAAATCATCACTAACTACTCTGTGACCTAAAATATGTTAATCTGTCAAAGTAAAAACCTTACTTCCTTCATTTGAATAATGGGAATAATAGTGGTACTTACATTGTTGTTGCTGTGAAAATTAAATGCTAATTCATATAACATGCTGAACACAATATGGCATAAAGACTGAATGTTCATGTGCCCCTAAATTCAGATATTAAGCCTAATTCCTATTGAGAGAGATTTCAGAGAGCTGGCTCTGTAGGTTACTACAGCATGGAATATACAGTCTTCACAAATAACATTAGTGCCTTTATAATATAAAGTAGGAGAGAGGTTTCTATCCCTCTGCTCTGTGCCATGTAAGGAAACAGCAAGAAGGTGTTTGCCACTGACCCAAGAAGGCTTTTAACAAACACCGCATCTACCAACACATTAACCGCCAAGAGTCTAGCCTTTGAACTATGAAAAAAAAATTCTTTCTTTGTAAGTCAGTGTGTATTCAAGCACAGAACATGTTACCACATACATTCTCAAAACATGTTAGTTTCTGGATGCAAGATAGGGATAATAGTAGCATGTATCTCAGAGAACTCATAAGGAAGAAATGGGAGGATAGCAAAAAGGTGATAATTGTCATCACATTGTGACACTGGACAGTTTTATTATTAAATTGCTGGGCATGGTGGCCACCTACTGTAGAGACTGTGGGGCGGGGTTGCACAAGCCCAGGATTTTGAGACCACCAGGACCAACATAGAAAGATTTCATGTCAAAAACTTACTGGGTAATATAGGGGGCATTTCGTGCTGATCTCAGGGATATCCGCTTGGTGCACGAGACATGTTGACTGTTTCACTAAACGAACAAAGGAGAATCACAGTCATATCAGGAAGGTCAAGGGGAACAAAGGATGGTGACTTGGCAGGGAAACCGTACAGAAAGGACCCACAAAGTTTAAAAATATTTTAAATGTTTTATTAATGTGTGTGTATGTGTGTGTGTGTGTGTGTGTGTGTGTGTGTGTGTGTGTGTGTGTGTGTGTATGCTAGTGCCTACAGCGGTCAAGAGTAGATGTCGATTTCCCTGAAGCAGGAGTTACAGGTGGTTGTGAGCCACCATGTCAGTACCCAGGAATCAAACTCAGGTCCTCTGCAAGAGTAACAGATGTTCTTAATTGCTGAGCCATCTCTCTGGCCCACAAAACTTTCCAAAAATCATGAAAAAGAACTAAAAAATCAGTCGGATGACTCAAAGACTAGAAATGCAGAGATGCTCCAAAAGCATACACTGCGAGGTCCGAGGTAAACCAATCTTTCTCTCTTTAGTTCCTGTCCTCCAAATCCTCACCTTTAGTCACACAGACCTCTTCTCGCAGTGTCCTGTCTGGAATTGCTCCCTGTGGTGTTCACTTCCTTGTGATCTAAAGCTGTAAGCCAGCACCATCCTGTCCATACTTTTTTTTCTATCGAGAAACCTCTGTATCTCCCTTTACTAGCCACCTACTTTAATTTGCTGCCGTAGCACTAACTGCTGTCAATCATTTCATTTTTTTTCCACACTGCCCACTAGAGTGTCCACTCTGTATGACTAGCAGTCTTTGTATTTGCTTACTAAACCTGGCACATAGTAGTTATATTGGTAAAGAATCATTTTTGTCATACTGAGGATGGAACACAGGGCCTTGGGCATGCTAAGCAAACACTCTCCAATTGAGTTATACCTAAGCCCAGCAAAAGTTTTGAAAATGACTGTTGTAGGTATGTTTTTCATGTACAATCTCATTCAGCCCCCAGAACAACCTTACAAGATTAATACTCGAAGTTAAGTTTCTATTTCAAAACCAAGGAATGTGAGGCCCTATCACTTTCACAGAAAATGATTTGTTTCTTGGAACTGGTATTCTGTTAGTTACTTCTCTCATTGCTGGGACCACATAATTTACAAAAACAACTTAGGAAGGAAGGATTTACTTTTGCTTACAATTGTGTGTGTGTGTGTGTGTGTGTGTGTGTGTGTGTGTGTGTGTGTGTGTGTGTATGTGTATGTAAGTATGCATCACAACCTGGCAGACATAGTAGCATCTCCATAAGGCTAGAGATCATGGCATCCACTTGCTTGTTCACATCTTCACAGATCAAGAAATAGACCAAGATCAGGCAGTGTTGGTGCATAACTTTAATCCCAGCACTTGGGAGGCAGAAGCAGGCAGATCTCTGAGTTCCAGGTCACAACTATTAGTTCTACAGAGCTGGTTATAGGATATCCAGGGCTTTTACACAGAGACACCTGTTTCAAAAAATAAAAAAATGTAGACTGAGCATAGAAAGTGAATAAGGCTATAAGCGATAAGCCTTGATGCCACCCCTCCCCCAAGATCCACTTGTCTCCATCCAGGCCCAACCTTCAAAACGATTCACAACTTCTCAAAACAGCACTATCAGCTGGAGACTTTGTGACTGATCACATGAGTCCAAAACCATAATATTTTATCTCTCACTCCTTTAGGCTCTGGGCTATCTTACAATGCAAAATGCATTTAGTCCTTGAATTTTTTTATCTTTTAATAGATAAAAATATTGTTCAAAAGACCATGTTCAAGTCAGTTTTTTTCTTTTTTTTTTAAAGTTTCAAGTCGTTTTTAAGACACAAGGAAATCTCTTAATTGTAAGTCCCTAAAACATTCAATAACTTCTATACTTCTAATTGACAACAGCATAGAATATTTATTCCTATCACCTTATCATTGCTATGACCAAACACTTGACAGAAACAAGGGAGAAAGCAAGTATTTTGGCTCATGGTTTGAGGGGATGCAGTCCATGTAGAAGGGAAGGCATGGCAGTAGGAGCTTTCATGGCGGTGGGAGCATACATCAACTTCTTGTTACATGGTATTGATCTGAAAGTAGAGAACACAGCTGGGAGGTTGTGGTGCACACCTTTAATCTCAGCACTCGCGAGCCAGAGGCAGGCAGATCTCTGTGAGTTCAAGGCCAGCCTGGTCTACAAGAGCTAGTTCCAGGAAAGGCTCCAAAGCTACAGAGAAACCCTGTCTTGAAAAACCACAAAAAAAGAAAACACGGGCCAAAGCAAGTCTTGGCTTACTGTCAAGTTGAACGAATTAGAAAACCTGTGTGGTCCCTTCCCAGATATCTCACTTCCTGCTGATAGAATCGACTTTGCAGCAGGAATAGTAAATTATGTATCTGCTGTACTGAAAGAAATCAGGAGAATTGTGGGGAAGTCTATGGTGAGGCCATTAGAGAAATGGTATAATTTTTATAGATAAGCTTCTAAGTATTTAGAGAGAGAAATGAATTAGTGTTACTGAGAAGTGGAGTGACCGCTATGTGGCCTCTTTTAAATGCTGCCATATCTACCTCCAGAAAGGTAGATGAGAAAGAACCAAGGGCTTTGCAAAAGGGCTTTACAAATTGCCTGTAGACAATGTAATATCTATGTATTGTATCTAGTTTAATCTCAAAAAAGGTGACTTTAAGGAGGAATTCTGCCTCAGTGATTGGCTTCTGTGGTCCCTCATTTCAACTCTGACTTATTCTAGATAGATCACTTATTTCCTTTTTAGAGTCTTTGATTCAATTATGTTTAGTTTAGATGGGTTAGAAGGGTAGAAAAGCAGAGCATTATAACAGAAAGAGACGATTGTATTCATTTTGGGCCCCTTTCATGCATCTAGATGGGGAAATTTTCTTTGAGATGTCCTAAGAATGCCCCCCAGCACCAACTATAGTTCAAAATAGATTAAGCATCTGTACCATACATACTGTATTAAGTGTTTCTTTTTCACTTATATATAACATTTTGATCACTACCATCATTTTATAATGGAGGAAATAAAGCAAAGGGCCTATGGTTGAAGACTACAAAGGTAGAAAAATTGTGAAATTTGCTTTGTGAGTCTAGGCAAGAACAAATCTAAGACCTGTACATCCTGTCTGCTATTAGACAACTGTGTTGGGATATCCCACAGGTTCTTGAAGACCATCACAGCTACAACTCAACTCATTGTCTCTATACCCCACATCCAAAATCGATTCCCACCTCAGAGGATACAGTCCTCAGCCATGCGGTGTTCAAGTCAGACACCTGGAATTTATCCTTGACTTTTGCTTCCATTACGTGTCTTGAATGTTCTCTCCTTAGTTACAACACTCCCCTACTACCTTACGTCAGACTCCCATTTCGCCTGGATCCATCAGATAAACAACCTCTTCACTATCTTCCTGGCTCTGTTTCTTATCCTGCTTCATCTCCAGGTCAGAGGGGCTTTTAAAAATGCACAAATAAGAGCAGGTCATAAAAACTGCATTGCCACCAGGATAAAGTGAAAATTAGCTTGGTATCATATCTTTCTCTTTCTCTGTATTCTCAGCCACATACCCTGTACAATCCTGATTGAAACTTTCAGTCTTTTAAAGAGGATATAAATCAAGGTGATACTTATTGGGCACCTGTTCTATGCTAAATTGTGCCCTAAATATCTCAGTTTTTGTAACTGAATGATCAGCAATTATCCTCTGTGGGCGTTGTCATCAGCCCCATGTGCTTGGAAGAAACTGAGACAATGAGTTAATAAGTGGATGATTTGGGGCTTGAGTCTTGTTTGGAAGGTATTCTTAAAAATAATTTCTGTTAATTTATGAGATGATTACATAATTGCACCATTGCCCCTTCCTTTTCCTCCTCCAAATTTCCCCCATACACCCCTTTTGATCACTTTCAAATTCATGTCCTCTTTTTTTTCACTGATTGTTGTTACACACTACACACACACACACACACACACACACAGTATTTGTATATGTGTATTCATAACACACACTTTACCCTTTCATTCCTTTCTCTTTGCCAAGAATGTTACTTGCCTCTTCCCATTACTTACCAGACTAAACCCCATAAAGTAGAACTTAAGAACCTTCTCTGGCAAAAGTTCCCTGACCTCTCCACATTCCTTTGCTATTTGTCATCGTCACCTGTATCTGAATAAGGTATTCTCCTGGAATCTGCGCACATTTCCAATTATAGTGTTTGGTGAGCAGTTCCTGATCTTCTTGAGGTCATGGGGCTTCGTAATGTTGCCTTGTATCTCAGCGTGTATATAGCTCAGTGCATGGCATGCCGTAAACACTCATTGATCAATTCTGGAAGAACTCTCGCAAATATTTACCAATACATATAAATCCACAAATGACATCCTTCCTATTCTGAAACCCTGGCACAAAATTGAGCAGGGAGGAGGCTTGTAAGCAGGAGAGAATACATCATGAGCTCTGTTTTAAATCTTTTTACAAGGATATAATTTCAGATATACAGAAACATAAAAATATGAATCGTATAAAAATTACTTATATGAGGTTTACCATTATTTTACTATTGTTAACACTTTCCCCATTTACTTTGTTTGTTCACTATATCTGTCAATCTATTAATTTATTATACACACACACATATAATCATTGATTTTTAGGGAGTTAATTTGAGAGCATGATGTATGAGCCTGATCCTTTTATTCTTGAATATATCTTGAATACATGAATTTCTTATACAACCTCAGTATAGTTATCAGTTCTATTAAAGTTTGATATATTTTATAATCTACCTTAGATCTGGAACATTTCATATTCTACTCACAGCTATCAACTGTTATTTGTAGCATTTTCTGGTTATTTTTGCCGGCAAAGAAGCCCAATTAGGATCAGGTAATGAATTCTGATGTCATGTATCTTTACTTTCCTTTAATCTATAACATCTATAGCTTATCTCTCTTTTGTGATATTAACATTCCTTGATGAATATGGTCTACCAATCCCCTGACTTAAAAAAATATATATCCTATTCTTTTGTACATGTTTGATGTATCCTTGAAGTTAGATATAAATTATGTATTCTATGATGGAGTAGCATACACATGATGGTATACCATCTTAGGGAACCACTCATAGTCATATAAATTAATAATTCATATACCTTGGGTATAGCTTATATTTGAGATTCAGTTTCTTTCTTTTGTTTTCTTCTGTCTTTCTTTCTTTCTCTCTTCCTTCCTTTCTTTCTTTCTTTTTTTTTGTTTTTTCGAGATGGGGTTTCTCTGTCACTTTGGAGCCTATCTTGGAACTAGTTCTTGTAGATTAGGCTGGCCTTGAACTCACAGAGATCTGCCTGCCTCTGCCTCCCAAGTGCTGGGATTAAAGACATGTGCCACCATCACCCAGCTGAGATTCAGTTTCTTATGGTACATTTATAAATTGAATTTTATTTACTTGCAAAGATGTTATGCAATTTGCAGGAAAATTGTTGGATTAGAAATTATTATACTATTTAAGGTGATGCAGACTCAGAAAGACAAATACCACATGTTCTTATATGTAGATCCTAGATTCTAAAGTATGTTTGTATGTGTATGGATGTAAGTATAGGTTATTAAACTATAGAAGGGACCACACAAGAAGGAAAAGAGCTGTTGAGGAATAGGAGGAGGCCAATAAGACACAAGTGACATATGAAAGTTAAAAGGAAGCTACTGGGGATTGAAGGTCAGGAGGAGATCAGGAGGAAAGTGGAGAAGACAAGAAGGAAAAGGATTAATAGAATCAAGTTTGGTTTAAAAGTGCCATAATGAAACCTACTGTATTTGCTAATTAATAGTAACAAATGCTTACAATAACATTCATTGAAAAGAGAGGCCATAAATTTGAAAGAAAGAAGAGTTATGTATATGGGAGGGTTTAGAGGGAAGAAACAGAAGGGAAAAATATTATAACTATAATCTCAAAATAAGATAAAAATGTAGGAAATAAAAAATTTAAATGTGAGAGATGACACCTACCTTAAGGTAGATGTTGGAGGATTAAGTGAGTATATATGTATATGAATATATATCACCATATATATGAACATATATATGAATGTACCTGATATATAGCAAGGGCATATAGAACACCATTCCCTGGAAAATAGTAAGTAGTAGGTCCCAGTCAACTAAAATAGTTACTGTTGTAGCTATTAGACATGTGGTTCATAATCCAGCTTAACCACTTAATAGATGGATGATGTACACAAGTTGAAAATAATACCTGGGTTTCAAGTTCTCTACTATCAAATCCTGATAATACAAATGTGTACCTTGGTTATATTAAGTTAGACTATGTGTACAAATTGTTTAGCTGGGTGCCTATAAAAGTATGTGTTATCATCACATATGATTGCTATTTCAAATAGTAGATAACATCTACTTAAATTTATCAGATAAACAATAACAGTCATTTTAAAATCTCAAATTGAAGCTTAGCAAATCATTTCCTGTCCTTTTTCAGAAACTCTTAGAACATATTATTTAAACTGAATAATGCTTAATCTACTTAGCTACAAAGAATTCAAGTCTTAGTATACATCATGATGTCAGGAAGCAAAACCCAACTGCTCACGCTACTTTTTCCTGATCTGAGGTGTTCTTTGTCTTAGTCACTGTTCTATTGCTGTGAAGAGACACCATGAGTAAGTCAAGTTTTATTTTTATTTTTTTTAAAAAAAGCATTTAATTGGGGTCTTGTTTAAGTTTTAGAGGGTTAGTCCATGACCATCATCATAGGGAGCATGGTGGCCCACAGACAGGCATGGCGTTGAAGTAGTAGCGGGGAGCTTTCCAACTTGATCCACATGTAGCAGGCAGAGAGCCAGAGACTGGGCCTGGCCTGGGCAGGGCTTTTGAAACTTCAAAACCCACTCTCATGACACACGACACACCTACTCCAACAAGGCCATGCCTCCTCATCTTTCCCAAACAGTCCACCAACTAACTGTGACTAAACACAACTCTGTGAGACTATGGGGGTCATTCTTATTCAACACACCACATCTATATTTCTTTACGTGTGATGTAGCAGAACATTTGCAATTTAAATTAGACTTCTTGCCGGTGAAATGCATACCACAAACCTGCAGGTTCATTTTCCCAATGACCTGGTATCTAATCACTGGAGGAAATTGAAAATATTTAACCACCTACTGTGTGACCTTTTGTGTCAGTCATTACTCTGTAGTTTCTGGATCATGAGAATGAGTTGGAGTTGAAGGGATCTGAGAAGGGAAAGTCTGGAGTAGCCATGTCAAGGGGATAGTTGAAGGACTGAGTAGAATGGCTATTTATAAATCCATAAAGAAGTATATTAATATACCTTTGCTTTTATTCTGTGAATGTGTGTGTCTGTATGAACATCTGTCGCATGTGTGTGGGTATCCATGGAAACCAGGAGGGGAATTCAGATCCTCTGGAGCTGGGGTTGCAAGTGGTTGTGAGTACTAGAAATAGAACTCAGGTCCCCCTGGAAGAGCCACAAGTACTCTTAACCACTAAACCCTCTCTATATACAGACTTTTCAGTACAGTGTAGATCAGCTCTGGCCTCAGGAAACATTCTTACCAAACAAGCTAGCAACCATCCTCAATACTTATAGGAAGAATTCTTGAATTTCTTAAACTTTTTCTGCCAGCTACAATTAGCTATGTAGCTAATAGAATAGCATTGCAAAAAAGATTATTTGTCTAACTCTCCAAAGCTTTATTTCACTGCACCTAGAAAAGAATGTCAAAAATATCAATAATACAGATATATTGTCCACATTACAAAGTGAGGGCCATAAGTTTATTCACAGTTAGACACCACAAGCATAATTGATTTGGGAAATTTTTTATAATTCCAAAAAGCAATCTTATACCTCCTTATAACCCATCCATTCCCAGTGCCTGATCCCTAGGCAACCAATTATCAGTGTCAAGTCTGTATTGATTTTTCTAAGAAGCAAACATCATATAAATGGAGTTAAATAACATGGATTTAATCCATATTCTCTGTGAAACTAAGAGTCTTTAGCTCTCTGAAATTCATTTTCCCTATTATAAACAGAAGCACTGTTTCTACCTCATAGGGTTATAATGACACTCAAATAAATTAATGCCAATGAAATACTTAGCAGGAAGTTTTATTTTATTGCTGCCTTTTAAAATTGATTTTCCTGATTATTGCTGACAGTTTATCCAGTGTGTTCTCATTGGGATGAAATAGAGCAGGGCACAGGATGATAATTTAACTGTTATCCAATATATAAGAGATTCCATTTAAGAAATAGCCATTAAAGCTGAGCACTGAAGCAGTTTCTCTAGGCTCTGACTTGGGCCTGGAACTAATTCACTACTTTCTAAATGTGGAGAGGTCTGGGGTCCAGGGAATCATTACAGTAATAGAGGAAGCACTTAGAGGACACCGGACGCTGGGATGCTACTATTTATCAGTCACCATAAAATATTTCAAAATAAAACAGCCAGTAGAGTGATACCCTTGTACTAGCTGGACAAGAGGCATGCTGGTCATCTTTCTTGCTGTGGTTACCCCACAATCATATACACTATATTATGACTGCTTTTTGGTAGCCACACTACACAAAAGTGGGGCCTAACACTAAAGCCCTCAAACTTTGATGATTTAGGTTATACTATACTCTACTCTACTAAATTGTGGTTTAGACCTCTATTCAGAATCTTAGATTTACAAATATAATTTGCACTGATTGAATTAAGTTCTGGGGTTAATAGTAGATAGTTTAAAGATCCTTCAAGGCTTCCAGGAAGGTAGCAGGCTGAGTCTGGGGATGACAATGATCCCACCACCACACAGGTTTTTTTTTTGTTTGTTTTGTTTTTGCTCCTCTTAAGTGAAAATAAATCTCTTTAGCCTTGCCTTTGGTCATGGTCACTATGAAGAGCAGAAGACCTGAAAAGAAGAGAAGTTGATGGGAAAACTGTTAGAAAGGGCAAACCTTTTTCCAGGGCAAAGCCAAACCACTTGTGATCCTGGTTACTGGAATAAGCATACGTCAAGGTAGATGAGGAGTCAGTAGACAGGAAGGAGTCTGCAGGAACACAGGCAGACTGAGCCTGAGGCACGGTGGAGAAATTTCAGGAAATCTAAAGAAGAAATCTATCTGAAAAGAACATAAAGGAGACTAGGTAAATAACCCTAAAACTGGATGACACAGGGGCTCAATCTTTCCTCCTGGGACCCAGACCAGTAAGGAATATTTTTTTTTTTTTGAGACAGGGTCTCACTGAAAAGCTCTGGCTGTCCTGGAACTCAGTATGGAGACCAGGCTGGCCTTGAACCCTGGCTTCTGCCTCCCAAAATGCTGGGGCTAAAAGTGCGCATCACTATGCCTGGCTGGAATTTCAAGTCTCTTTTAGAGGGCTGTTTTGTTTGCTTGCTTGTTTTTGTTTGGTTTGGGAGTTTGTTTTTCCAGCTTGCCTGGCTAGCCTTTCAATAGTGTTGAAAATGGGAGGGGGAGATGGCTATTGTGCTGGGATTATTTCAATCTAGGTTGAGGGTACATAGTTGGGGAAGCTATGCTCCAGGGTCCTCAGTCTGTCTAGTGAGGAAGACAAGGGATTCCATGAACTAAGCAGCTGGTATACCAAAGGGTACTGTTGGCATCTGGGACCTGATAATAAAAAAAAAATTCTTTTCAGAAGGGCATGTATATCCCTTAGATCTAATGGTCACTGATATGGATCATAATCACAAAATTTTTATTAAACAATAAGCCATGAATACTGGCCATGACAAACCTTAGGGTGTTTAACAAGGCAATATCGTGGTTCCTAAAGCAAACATTCAAAGGTATTTTTTTTTTCTCGAGATTGCATCCAATCACTCAGGGTCAGTCTCTCTTTGGCTAATTCTGGGTGCAGATTAATGATTTGAAGCAGGTTCCCATAGCCACACTGATTGAATATCTTGCATATCACCATAGAACCTTCATCTGGCGATGGATTGAGATAGAGACAAAGACCCACATTGGAGCACTGGACTGAGCTCCCAAAGTCCAAATGAGGAGCAGAAGGAGGGAGAACATGAGCAAGGAACTCAGGACCATGAGGGGTAATTTTACCCACTGAGACGGTGGGACTGATCTAATGGGAGCTCACCAAGGCCAGCAGGACTGGGAGTGATGGAGCATGTGATCAAACCGGACTCTCTGAATGTGGCTGTCAATGAGGGCTGAGTGAGCAGCCAAGGACAATGGCACTAGGTTTTGATTCTACTACATGGACTGACTTTCTGGGAGCCTGGTTTGTTTAGATGCTCACCTTTATATACCTGGATGGAGCGGGGAGGATTCTGCACTTCCCACAGGGCAGGGAACCCTGACTGCTCTTAGGACTAGAGAGGGAGGGGGAGGGGGGAAAGGGGAGGGAAAAGGGAGGCAGGGAGGAGGTGGAAATTTTTAATAAATATATAAATAAATAAATAAATAATTCTATACTATTCCCCACTATTTCTTCCTAACAGGTTGGCTACCCTTTCTGTGCCTCAGTTTCCTCAACTACACAAATGTTATGAACGGAGTACCTGCCTCACAGCATTGCCATAAAGAAGCACCACACACATCAAATACTTCAAACAGGTCTTTCCAGGTACAAAGAACTCAATAAACACTACAGTGCGGACTCTGATTACCTATCCAGTTGAGTCCCAGCCCTTTTGTTCACAGTGTTAATGTCCCTGAGTAAGCTACGGAAGGAAACGGTATAAACACAAAAAGGCATCACTCTTTCCCTTTCTACCAGCCTCTTACTCCGAATCTGGCACCTTCGGCTGGCTGCTGTCTCCCCTTTCAGGCTTGCTTTACTATTCTAGGACCACTTCTAATGATCCCTTTCTATTCCCACCCTTCCTCCCCAGGGTGCTGTTCCTCCTGTCTTCCTTGCTGTCCCTGCTTTCTTTTCCCTCTGTTTTCACTGACCACCCACCCATTCAGACTTACAAGCCAGGTAATTTTTTTTAGAGTTCACATCTTATCAAATCAGCCTGCACTTTAAAACCTTTCAGTGACTCTTTACTTGTCTTAAGACAAAGACTGAAATCATAATATGATATGCAAAATGCTACATGATCTGACTCTGCCAATGACTATGGTTTAGACACACTTCAAAGATGCTAAGCTTTTTTTTTTTTAATATCACAGGAACTTTGTATAAGCTATTCTTTTTGCTGAATCTGCCTTCTTCCTATATGTCTACATCTACTACTCAATATATAAACTCAAGCCAATTTATTCATCACCCAGTCATTTGCTCAGGAGTGGGTTAATTATTCCTGTATTAGAAAAGATTTGATATTTATTAACATTTTCAAACATCTTAATTCTTCTTGCTAAAACATATCCAACATTATAATTATGCTGTGATTTGATTTAAAGTCCCCTACATACTACTTTATAAGCTCAATGACAGATACTAGATTAGTTTTTGAAAAATGGTCTCACTATGTAGTCTAGCTACATAGTCTACTTTGGCCTCAAACTTATAAACTGTTGACTTCCGTCCTTGAGTGCGAAGATAGTAGGTGTGTATCTATGCCTGATTCAAAAGAGACTAGATCTATCATCTATCTTGTTGACACAATCTTTAATAAAAACGGTTTTTATTGAGTTTTCACTTAAAAAGAACTTGTTGATCTCTAAGTGGCATAAAATAAACTGTATGTATTAAAATGTACCTTTTTAATAATTCACACATATTTGGATGCATGACTATAATCATTATACTGCTTTTACCTGCTCCCAACATCTCATTGCCCTAATGTAGCCATTGACCTGCGACATATTAGACAAGTTTGCATTTCTGATTTTTGGGTCTTGCTTACCTAGCTGGGAAGTTTCTTTTATGGTCATGTTTGTCTCACCCAATTAAATCTCCATCTTCTTCCTTGTTTTTACTGTGACAAATATATAGAGCTTAACTTTTGCCTTTTAAGTATACAATTCAGAGACATTGCTACAGGCACAATGTTGTGCAATGATTACCACTGTGTATCTCCACAACATTCTTATCAACACAACAGAAACTATGTAAGCATGAAGCAATGATTCCCCATACTCTTCTTCCCTTGGACACTGATAACTGCTATTGTGATTTCTGGCCTTGTGAGCTTGACTTTTTCAACTATTGAATATCAATAAAATTAAAATATTTCTCATTTATGTCTGGTTTATTTTATATGACTATTCAACATGGCATGTATGTTTGTTATAGCATGAACTAGAAAGTACTTCTTTATCATGACTAGATGCTATTCTATGTATGTTATACATTTTGTTCATTCATCTATTGATGGATGTCAGATTTTTTTCTACTTCTGACTATGATAAGTAAGTGAACATTCATATAAAATATATTTGAAATGTGTTTTTGTTTCTTTTGGATGTGTGATTAAGAATAGAACTACTATGTCATAAGGAAATTCTAAATTTAGATTTTTGAGGAATCACCAATCTATTTTCCACAAATATTGAGCAACTTTGCATTTCTGTCAGCAATGAATGAATGTTTTTAATTTATCCCCATCACCCGAATGTACACCATGATTTGTTTTTCTAAACTATGACCATTCTAATACATATAAAAAGGTATTTCATGTGATTTTTGGCTGGATCTCTCTAATGAAACAACACTAAGTCTTCCTATCCATGACCATAAGATGTCTATTTACTTAAGCATTCATTTCTTTTTGGTACTGTTTTGTAGTTTTTAGTGCACAAATCTTTCATCTACTTGCTTTAAAGTGTTCCTAAGTATTTTATTCTTTCACGTGCTGTTCAAGTGGAACAGCTCTCCTTTCTTTCTAGACTATTCATTTCAGGTATATAGAAGTACGTATTTTCATTCGCCTTGAACCTTGAAATTTTGATGAATTATTTTATTTGTTCTAATAGCTCTCTTATACTATGTAACTAGAAAGAGTTTTCCTTCTTTTTTAAGTTTCAGTGTTGTTTTTCTTGTCTGATTTGTTCAAATATAACATTCTATCCAATGTTGAATAGTACTGGTAATAATGGGCACCTTGCCTTGTTCCTGATCTTAATGGAAAAGATTTATTTATTTTAAAAAAGAAAGGAAGAAAGAAAGAAAGAAAGAAAGAAATTGAAGAAGACACCAGAAAGTGGAAAGAGCTCTCATACTCTTGGGTCGTCATTTACAACAGGAGATGATGTGGGATTTCCCTCTGTATTCTGTAAATATGTTTTATTACCATTGATTAGTAAAGAAGCTATTTCAATCAGTGAAAAAAAAGATTTATTTATTTATAAAAAAATCTTTTCTCACTTTATATACCAATTCTAATTCCCACTTCCTCCCCTCCTCCTGCTCCCTCTACCTCCCCATACACCCATCCACTCCTCAAAGATTTTAATCTTTTTATCATTCATTATGGATTAGCTGAATTTTTCCCTAAATACCCTGAGCATACAATGTTGAGGCAGTATCTTTTATTCCTAGCTTTCTGCCTGCTTTGAGAAAAGAACTGAACGTTGCCAGATGCCTTCTCTGAGTGAGTGATGATTATTATGAGGGTTTTCTATTTCATCTACTAATATGATATATTACATTGGTTCTAATAAAGGCTTGTAAGAGTTGGATATGAGTTGGGTATGATTTTTCTTATATTGAATCACTCTTATATTTCCATGATAAACCCTGTCTGATTGTGGCATAATTTTTTTTGCTAATATTTTATTGAGAAATGTTCCTTCAATATTCATAAGGAATATTGGTTTAATATTTTCTTTTAATTTTTTGTCTAGATATGGTATCAGGATAGTGCTGACTTCATAGAATAAGTTTTTAAAATGATCTTCTCCTTTTTTAATAGAAGGATTTAAGATGGATTGATGCTCAATTTTTATGACTGACAAAATTTATTTTTGTAGTCATGGGTCTTATATGATTTGCTGAGAATTATTTCAACATTTTCCAGTTTTGTAGATATACTGAGGTTTTTCTACTTCTTTCTGAATTAGTTTAGGTTTTTCGATTTGAGTAATTTGTATTTTCCAGGCCATCTAACATTTTAGTGAAGTGTTCATACTGTTTATTTCATTATGATTTTGTGTCTATTTGTTTGTTGATGGTTGATCCTGGCTCTTATTATATAGCTCATGCTGGCCTAGAACTCACTATTCCTTAGCTAGCAGAGTGCTAGGATTATAGGTCATCATACCCAACTCATATCCAACTCTTACAAGCCTTTATTAGAACTGGCAATAACTTCCTGGCTTTACCTTTAATTTTAGTTATTTGTATATTCTCTCCTTATCACTTTGACAGAATAGCTTGAGATTTATTACCTTCAGTGATTGTTTTCCTAAGAACTAGCTTTTGGGTCCATTGATTCCCTCTTGCTTTTTAAAAAAAAAAATCTATCCTCTATTTTTTTTATTCTTTTCTTCTGCTAGCTTTTGTTTTATTTTGTTCTTCGTGTTCTCTTTCCTCTAAATGATTAGGTTATTGATTTGAGATATTTCATCAGTAGCTGTGAATTTCCCTGTGAGCACCATTTTGCTACATCCTACATATATTGGTATGCTGCACATATTCACCAGAGTCTATTTCTTACCTTTTGACAGAGATTTTGTTTTTGAACGTCCATCTTAAAGCAATGAAGTAATTTCAGATTAGCCTAAGGATGAGCTTGAGGTAAGAACATAAGACTATCTCACCTATTTTAAGACCATGTGCTTTTCCTCAGGTATGTCTGGAATCTTCTAAATTCCCCTAGCTTCATGGTTGTTTTGTTTTGTTTTTGAGTGTCTCGATTTTCCAAAGAACTTCTTTCCTGTTTTTGTACCCAGTCTTATGAAATCTGTTGTAAAGTTTGAAAATGGTCTTTTATCCTAGGATTCTATGGGTTATCAAGTTTGCAAATAATGACATGTTTTTCTAGCTGGAGTTCTAAGTAAGAGAAAAAGAGATGTGTCTTTTGGGGCTTATCCTCTTAGGGAGCTCCCAAACAGGTTAAAACAAACCTATATATCTGTTTTACTATCAATATTTTATAAATGAAAACTTCTCCCTTTGGAATTAAGAACCATGGTTCCATACTAGGAATGTGAATTAAAACTGGTACCATAAAAAAGGGAAATGTGTCAGGCGGTGGTGGCACATGTCTTTAATCCCAGCACTCGGGAGGCAGAGGCAGGCGGATCTTTGTGAGTTTGAGGCCAACCTGGTCTACAGAGCTAGTTCCAGGAGAGGCTCCAAAGCTACAGAGAAATCCTGTCTCAAAAACACAAAAAAAAGGGGGTGGGGAAATGTCACAAAGTCTTCCTAACACTGCATCGTTGTATTTTCCTTAATTAAGCATTTACTGGGTTGATGAAACGCCTGTTTCCCAAGTTCTAACAAGGTTGTTTCTAATAGTTTTTACTACGTTACAACCTTTCTGTGGCAGTATATGTCACTCCAAAGCACACACTGAGTGAGGCTGATGGAAGTTGTCATTGGAAAGGGCTGCTTTACATCTCTTATAAAGTTGACAAGATGTCAATCATTTTCCTGCTGTGTAGCTGGAGCCTTTAGGATATTATCTGACATCTTTATGTCTTGAGTATTTGAGAAATCCAGAAAGGTCCTTAGTTGACCTCCATCTGGATATCCATTGTGCCTAGATGGAAAAGATAGTCACGGTCACTCAACATTGGCTCCAGAGTACTTTTGACGAATTTTTATATAAGTTAATCATAGTCTGAGTAAACAAGATCAGTTATGGCTAGAGACAAATCTTGTCTTAATCCCATTACATTGAGACAGAGTACTTGTCTCAATAACCACGCAAAAGATCATAGGTCAAAAGCTCAAAGACTGATGGAATTTCAGTGCTGAAGAAAATAATGTGTAGGAGCTGTAGAAGTTCCTAAATTTATAAGTAGGACATTTGTTTTAGAGCTTTTAGAGGTTTTTTTTTTCTATCTGAGGATGGTCAGGGGAAGGTCAAACTAGATATCACTCACTAAATTCCAATTGCATGGCAGATATAATATTAATCTAGTTGTAATATTTCTATGGCGGATTTTGGTACCTATTTTTAGTCATATACTAACAAGGTATCTCTGCTCTGACTGTCCAAATGACTAGTTCTCACCATAAATGGACTTGGGAGAGTAAGTGACAAGCTCGTTGAGTCAGCAAAAGTCTCCAACTTCATTGTTCAGGCACAGAGTTCACCTACACAAACATTGGAAAATGAAAAGTCTAACCTGGAGTCACCCGACTTGAAGGCATGTGCATTCACCCTGCACTCACGTGGTTCTTTGAGAGTTCACATACCATACCCCCCACGCATGCTGTGAGCTGAAACATAACACGATTCCACCCTAAAACAACAACAGCAAAGAATTTAGTTCAAAAAAGCGGCAAGGTCATAAGAAAACATCTGTAATAATTAACTAAGTCCATGGAAAACTCATTTTAAAACTACCCCCCATGGAGTTTTAGAACAAAACAACTTAATGACTGCTCGGTTCCAGTGCGGAGCTACTTCTTTTGCCCTTGATTCGCTGCTGTGGTTTTTCAGCCACTTCTAATCTTGCTCAGCACTAATGGGCCAAAGATTAAAGTCCAGGTGTGTTGAGTGGAATTGCCCCATTTCCAGAGTACTTCGGTGCTGCTAGCTTCTCGTTGTCGCCCTAGGAAAGGCAAGTGAGAACTACAGAATTTATGGAGAACAGTTGAGAGCTGAAAGACTAAATGGAAGAAAGTGAGGCAAGATTAGAAATCTTCCTCCTCCCTTTGGAGTAGCAGAAGGGCAGGGAGGAGGAGGAGCTGCTATGTTTCCTGTGCCAAGTTCACTGTAGAGGCTGCCAGACAGAAGGCACAAGAGTGAAGGAAAGCCTTGTTAGCAGAAACTAGAACTTAAAAGGTAAACCTATAGCCAGAAATGCCATTTAAATTAGAACACTCTTTCAAATGGTTTCTTTTTTGTTTGTTCAACTAATATTCTGTCCTAAATATTGTGATTCCTATACTACCTTTCCTTTCCAGGGAGGTGTCTATCTCCTATTGGACACTGTCTTGGTGGTATTTCAGGGAAGGTATTTTGTTTAACTCTAGGCAGGGTATTAGTTGTGCCTGTAATACGGGCTATGCCAAACATGTCTTCTCTTGGGAATTTTAACCTTGGGCATTCAAACAGAAAATATTTGGAACAGTTTCAGCCACATGACAGTAGTTTGAAAACACTTTAACCCATTCCTTTCTACCTAGTCCTTAGAGATTCTGCAGCCTATATTTCAATCCAGTGGATCCACCATTAATGCTTTCATTAAATTTCTTTATTTGGTCAGAATTGCAGAGTCTTAGAACTAGGAACAGCAATGTGCCTATCACCCCCCAACCTGTATACCAATTCTCTGTTTCCAACACCATAATGTCCATCCAATCTTCCTTGGCTTTAAGACTATCGACTTCAAAACTTAATCTAAAGGTTACTTGTTTGGAAATGGTAACAATCCCTACACTTTCCAAAATGTTTAGTTTTCTTACCTCCCCTGGCTTTCCATAATAACTGATTTTGCATGTTCACAGATCACTCTGTCTTTGAGACCGAGGTTTTTGAAGAGCATATTTTAATTTCTGTCAGGATCCTCAATATAATGAATGTTTGTTAAAAATAGGATTAGCATGAATGTATGAGTAACTTGCATATTGCCAGCATGGTCTCTCCTCCACCATAGTAGAAACGATATTTCTGCCATTCACATTTAAAAGTGGTTGGGACTAATGGCTTTAAAGTCCCAAAGGGGAGAGATGAATCCAGTACATATTACCAATACCAAAAATATAAAGAGATACTCCAAAACAGACAGAAAATAGAGTCAAGTGCGTAGGTAGGAGTGAAGAGGAATAGCTCATGACCAAGCTGCGCAAACAAATACCAGTTGGAGGCCTAGAAATATGGAGAGAATTCTTGGTGTTCCACTTGAGATAGAATCCACAGAGAATAGGAGGAGGTAAAAGTATACTGGTAAATATTTAACAACCAGCTCTCTGGGGACAGGGAAGGCCTTCATTTGTAGAATTTGTCACTTGTAAATGTTCTCTTAAAATAAATAAAAATTGAGGTTCTCTTAAAATGTGATTTTAAGTTGCCAGCATGGTGTCGCTGAACACCAAGTTGAGAAGAAATGTTCTATGGTATATTCTTCCTGTACTTGAACGACTCTAAAGACTCCATTGGAAAATCCTTACACCAGAAAATCACTTTGTACAGAGTAGCAGGATATAACATGAACTTATGACATACAAAAATGAATAGTATTAGGGTAATTTTTTTTGAGGCAGAGTCATGCTATACTGTCTAGAATGTCCTTCAGATACTTGGTTCAAGTGATAATCTGGCCTCAGCATCCCACCACTAGCTGGGAGTCCAGATCTTCACCACTCTACCAGCACAGAGCAACTTTTGAATTTCTGGCCCTCCATTCACTTCCTGAGTGTTGGGACTATAGACATACACTAATACATCCAGTTTTTACAGGCTACTAGAGACCAAACCGACGCCTTTGCTCATACTGGTCAAGTACTCTACCAACTGAGCTACTGCCTTGTGCCAAAGAAACTTTTTAAAGGATTATTTTTTATTTATTTTTATGTTTATAAGTAATTTGCCTGCATGTATATACGTGAGGCTTTGGATTCCCTGAAACAAGAGTCGTAGACAGTTGTAATTTGTGAGCTACCCTCTGGGTACTGTTAACTGAACCCATGCCTTCTGCAAGAGCAGCAAGTTCTCTTAACCTCTATGCCATCTCTCCAGCCCCCTGAGCAGAGCAACTTTGACAGCAAGTAATTAGATACCTGAATTTATATCTCCTATCATTAGCTTTTTTCTTTGTTGTACTTTGAAGAGGAAACATATTCTCAACAAATCAGTCCACACTTTCGTTGAGCTTCCATCTTTCATTTGAGGATACAACTTACTTCCGATTTTTCTCTTTATCGTGCATAAGTAGAAGCACAATATGAGTAAGGAAGAGAAAGATGATCCCTCTCCTCTAACACTTTCCTCCTCCTCACCATTAGTGGAAGACAAAATATTTCACTAATTAGATTTATTCTGGTGCCCCAAAATTTATTGCCACTTTGTCTAAGCAGTTTTTTTTTGGATTATGAATTTTTCCTATCCTTTCCTATTGGGGCTTGCTCTACATTCCATTCTTCCACAAGAAAATCTAAAGCAAGGGAGTGCTTCGCTATTGTCAAAGTTACTATTTAATTTCTTAGTTAGTTTCCTCTATAAATTCCTTAAACATTCATACACACAAACACATGCACACACACACACAGAGACTACTGTTGAACATTAAAATAAATCATATATTCCACCTGAATTAATTAAATTTAAGAGTTTAAACAGGTTTTATTTAGAGCTCTCCTATATTCCTTCTCCCATCAGACAATATGCGATGTAGGCAGTGGTGGCACACGCCTTTAATCCTAACACTTGGGAGGCAGAGGCAGGTGGATCTCTGTGAGTTTGAAGGAGGCCAGCCTGATCTACAGAGCTAGTGCCAGGACAAGTTCCAAAGCTACAGAGACTCCTTGTCGTGAAAAACAAAAACAAAACAAAACAAAAACAAAAAAGAAGAAAGAAAGATATATTGTTTTTCTAAAAGATATATTGTTTTTCTGTCTTCTAGTCCTGTAAAGTACATGTGCTCACTATATCCACCTGGTTACAAAACAGAACTGGTTGGAGACATGTAGAGCGGTGCTTAGTGGTTGTCTACTTCGGTTACATGAATGAACCATATTAGCTAGAGAAATAAGGAAGAGAAGGAAATTAAAGGAAATTAAAAAGGAAGGAAGAAGTCAAACTATCTATATTTTCAGATGTCATGATATTATTCATCAGAGATCACAAAAATAATCTGCCAGAAAACATCTAGAAACAATAAATTAATGTGGCAGGATACAGAATAAATTGAACAAACCAATAGCTTTTTTTACACACCAACAATAAGCATGTAGAAAAGGAGATCATAGACATACTGCCATTAATAATAGCCTAAAATAAAATAAAATATCTAGAAATAAACCTAACCAAGGAAGTGAATGACTTCTGCAATGAAAGAGAAAAAGGCACTGGAAAATCGAAAGATCCCATGTTTATGGACTGATAAGATTAATTGTAAAAACGACCATTCGAAACTGGGTGGTGGTGGTGCACACCTTTAATCCCAGCACTCAGGAGGCAGAGACAGGTGGATCTCTGTGAGTTCGAGACCAGCCTGATCTACAAGAGCTTGTTCCAGGACAGGCACAAAAGCTACAGAGAAACCTTGTCTCAAAAAATAAATAAATAAATAAACAAACAAACCAAAAAAGAGACCATATTACCATCTACCAAAAACTATAAACTTAATGCAATCCTAATCAAAATCCTTCTCTCAGAAATAGAAAAAAAATCCTAAAATTTATATGTAACCACAAAAGACTCCAGTTAGCCAGAACAATCCTGAGAACAACAACACTAGAGGTATCACAATCCCAGTTCTCAAGATATATTATAGAGCCATGATAATAAAACCAGTATGGTACTGGCAAAGAAAAAAAGACACGAAGTTCAATGGGACAAAATCAAAGGCCCCAAATATGAACATATTTAAATCAATATATTTAATATTTGAAAAATGATACCAAAAACAGAAGCTGGAGAAAAGAAAGCATCCTTGACAAATGGTGCTGGGCAAACTGATGTCCACGTGCAGAAGAATGAAATTAGATCAATATCTATCACCTTGCACAAAATCTAACTCCAAATGGATCAAAACCTAAACCTGAATCCTGAAAACACTCAAAATACTAGTAGAAAATTTAGGTAGTATTCTATATGACATAGGTGTAGGAATGACTTCCTGAATAGGACTCTATTTTTCCAAGAATCGAGGTCAACAGTTATTAAGTACAGCTCTATTAAACTAAAAAGGTTTTGCACAGCAAAAGAAAATAAACACAAGAAGTCAGTCAAGTGGGAGAAGAGCAAGCCCACAGAATGCAAAAGAATTTTGGCTGTCTATACATCTGACAGAGATTAACATTCAGAATATTTTTAAAAATTCAAAACATAGAGAGTCCAAAAACTAAATAACCCATTCAAAAATGGGCCTGGGACCTGAACAGAAAGTTCTCAAAAAAGAAAAGAATAAAAATGGCTAGGAATTATCTCAAAAAATTTCATTGTTGCTAGCAATCAGAGAAGTGCAAATCAAACATTTTTGAGATTCTGCATTACCTCTGTCAGAATGGCAAAGATCAACAATGACATTGACAACAAGTGCTGAACAGGATGTAGGGAAAAGGAAATCCTCATTCAATATTGGTGAGACTGCAAACTGGCACAGCCACTATAAAAATAAGTGTGGCGAATTCTCAAAAAGCTAATAATAAATCTACTGTATGACCCAGGTATACCATTTCTGGTTATAGCCCAAAGGGCCTGACATCCTACTCCACAGATACTTGCTCAGCCATTTTCACAGTAGCTAGGAAACAACATAAATTCCTTCATCTAATACATGCATAATGAAAATGCAGTACATATACACTATGGAATACTATTCAACTGTAAAAAAATGCACTAGAAAAGATCTTATTAAATGAGGTAACCTAGACCCAGGAAGACTAATGGAGACACCTATCTCCAAATCTTCAGATGTCAGTACATAGTCCGGAGTAACTGCAGAAACCAGGAAATTAAAGAGGGACCAGTGGCGGGATAGGTGGGGAGAGAATGGGAGGATAATAGTGATCTAATTATGGAAATGGGAAAGAAAGGGCTCTTTATGGAGGAGGAGGGTGGTGAATTCAGAAAAAGGAAGGAAGAGATAAAGAGAAATAGCAGGGTACAAGTGATTTGGTGGGAATATTGGGAAAGGGGGTTTTAGGGAGGGAAGAAGGGGATAAATACAAAAGAATGGGGAGGAGGGTAAAATAACAGTAAAGATGTCTGAATAATCTATAAGGAATCATACTATTAACTATTTACCCCCAACCCTATAAAACATATAATTCTGCATATAAGTACACATATGTAGTTTTAATAAACTTTTCTGACTAGAACTGATGGCGTTCCTCCAAGAGTCAAAGAACCACTTAACAAAAGCCACACTATCAGACATGAGAAGCCCTCTTTTGATTTGTTGACCTGAGCTGTCCAAGAGACTCCCAAGACATGCATATAGCATATTGATGCTGCCCTTAGTTAACCCCCAGAGGTGGAAGGAAAGTCCCTTCTGCTGAACTCACCATGCATTTCAGAAACAGGACCCGGAGGCCACTGAGCTGCAACTGAGCTGAATGCCTCCTCCCTTAAGACTAGTTTTCATGGTACCAGACGGCACCATGGAAGTGTACAATGGAGGGAGGAAAACAATAGTCCTATACAGCGTTGATGTCTATGAACCCCATCAATAACCAGCATGGCACAATAACTCTAAGGGTATAGTAGTGGTACATACACATTGATGGTAACCAACAGTGCTCTAATTGGACTTAAGATCAATCAACAAGAAGGAGCCATTCCTATTACTGGAAGCCTAGCTAATTACTCAGTACTAATGAAGTCATAGGTATTGGTGGATAACCTAGAACTACTACTTTACTAAACCAGCATAATCCCTAAGAATAATCAAATAGTCCTTATACCCATAGATTAAGTGTAGTCTTCTCCTTTACTGGTGAAACTTCTACTTTCAACAGATGGAGACCAACACAGAAAATCCCAATCAATCAAGACACAGAGTTGTGGAGGCCAGATCCAGTGAATATATCTACAAAACACTCCCACATCTAAGCCTTCGGTATCATTGAAGAGGGGGCAGAAAGATTGTAAGGGCCGGAGGATCAAGGGATTTTCTGTGAGAATGTGTTACCCAGTAACATCACTTACGAAGTCTCACCGACACGACCGCACAAACATGAGCTGAAAAAGGATGACACCAGTGATCATGCCAAATGGGGCAAAGTCCATAGGCTTCAAGCCTACACAAAGAACTACAGACCACTATAGAGAGCTGAGAGTGGAAGAGACAGTCTTTCCTAGGGAAGAGCACACTGATTCGTTATCCAATACCAAATGGTTAGCCCTGAAAAAAAATATATATATATATAAGTAACATTATACAGGTTGAGCAGTTTATATTTAGAACTATATACATATTTGTATGCAATAACAATCAGTAAAAAAAAAGAAGCAATGAACTTGGAAGAGCGTTGGGATGGAGGAAAGAGAAAGGGAAGACGACGTGAAAATAACCTCAAAAATAAAAACAAGCAAAAAGAATTATGTAGAGTAGAACTTGCATATCTTCTTTGGGTTTGACAGCCCTAGTCCATATTATCATCTATTGAAAAATTTTGCTTTGTTTAGTATACTTTATTTTATCATGTTTAGTTGTTATCTCTTAGAAGCCTGTCCTTTTCTAATGAGAAACAAAAAGAAAGTGGATCCAGAGGGAGAGGAGGCAGGGAAGAACCTGGAGGAGTGGAAGAAAGGGAAACTATAATCAGGATATATTGTATGAGAAATAAATCTATTTTCAATAAAAAAGAAATAAAATTATTCTCACCTATCAATTTTTGGGGGAACAGATCTAATCAATTCTTCAATAAGCATAGCTGATGTAATAACTCATAAAACCTTAATGTACTACCTGTCAATGGGGTTTTCATTTTATTGTGATTTTTTTCTTTAAAATTTCTTATAACAGAAATTCGTGAATATATGCATATATATGAACTGGAAGAGGTTCTTAGCTCCCAGTTTATATGGGTAGGTTATTATTTTCTATGCTTTTGAAATAGATGTAGACCCATTACTAGCCTTAACTAAAAACAAAGTCAAGGGGGCTGGAGAGATGGCTCAGAGGTTAAGAGCACTGACTGCTTTTCCAGAGGTCCTGAGTTCAATTCCCAGCAACCACATGGTGGCTCTCAGCCATCTGTAATGAGATCTGGTGCCCTCTTCTGGCCTGTAGGCATACATGGAGGCAGAATGTTGTATACATAATAAATAAATAAATCTTTAAAAAAAATAAAAACAAAGTCAATCAGTTATCATAGTGATGATAATTTCTATGTAGTATATCAGTAAGTTACCCATATCCATAGCCAAAGAAACTTAAAAGTTATCAGTCAGGTTTGGTACCCCTTATTTTCTTTTTATTAAATTATTTTACTTATTTTGACTGTTTGTTTGTTTGTAGGCCGCATGGTGCAATGCCACTGTACACATAGGAAGGCCAGAGAGTAACCTGTGGGAGTCAGATCCCTCCACCTACCATGGGGCCCCAACATCCTCAGGCTTTGTGGCAAATGCCTATACTTGCTCAGCCATCTTGCTATCCCCAAAGTATTTTATTTTTAATTTAAATATAATTGCCCCTCTGCTCTCCTCTGTCTAATTCGCCCAATGCCCTCATCCTAATCCCTCTCAATTTCCTGGCCTCTTTTCCTTTATTTATTATTATTACATACATATAATGGATAAATATATAAATACAACCCGGTGCATCTGTTTAGTGCTCTTTGTATTTATGTGTTTTAGATCCAATCGCTTGGTATTGGATAGCCAGTTAGGGGGAATCATCCCTGAGGAAGACTAATTTTCTGTCTCCCAGCAATTGTTATTCTAATTACCTGTAGCTCTTTATCTCAGATCGAGGCCCATGAGATTTCCTTGATCCACATTTGTGGTGATATTTTGTTTGTACTATAACAAATAAGACTTGTCTGAAGATCAGAGTGTGGCGCTAACCACACTAGTTAGCTATAGAGGTCAGGGAGTGATGGCACACACCTTTAATCCCAGGACTCAGGAGACAGAGGCAGAAGGATCTCTGTGAGATCAAGGCCACTCTGCACCATGTGAAATTGACCTAGTTGAAAAGAGAAACAGAGCCAAGGTGGGATCACACCTTTAATCCCAGCACTAGGGAGGTGAAAACAGAAAGTGATATGGCTGGACAGAGAGAGGAATATTAGGCAGGGGGAGACAGGACCTCAGGATTCAGTCTGAGGACTTATGGAGACAGGCTACCCCATTCAGTCTGAGGATTCATAGAGGTAAGAACTCTAGTGGCTGGCTGCTCTGCTTCTCTGATCTTTCAGCTTTCACTCCCTAATATCAAATATAGCAAGATAAACACTTGATGCTTAAAAACTTAAAGGTTAAAATATTTGAACTTGGAAGTTTGTAGCAAATTAATCTGTACTTGAGATGGATTAGTTTTTTACTGTATCTTTTTCACATTTAATCAGAGTATATGGATGAGGTTTTAATATGACATCTTTTCTCCAGTACGGGAAGACACTCACAGAAGCAGACTCTTGCTGGCTTCAGTAATTGCACCACATTTAAGCCACTCAAAGATATCCTGTTACAGAATGCTAATAGTTAAGTCTTCAAATGATGAATGTAGTACATATTGCTGACATATATTACTAGAAATTATACAGATGTTATTTTCTGGTGTTATCCCTGCCATGAATAAATACTTTATACTTCATTATCAAAAAAAAAAAGAAAGAAAAAAAAACCTTCAGAAGAAAATCTTTTCCCTTGGTAATCGTAAGAAACCAGGACTCAAAGATAGCCTTGCTTTTCACTGCTCTATACTCACTCACCATCACAAAAAGAACAGCTGATGGAAGATACATTATCATAATCGCAATCTTGCCTCTTTTCTTCACCATGAATTAAAGTCAAAAGGGATTTTATTGACCACTAATGTTTCTTTGAATAAAGATAAGTATGAGCAGACATTTCGTTCCATCTTTTATTCATGGGATAGCCTTCCTTGTTGAATTGCCACTGTTATTGACAATGAACATTGTGAGTGTTCATCTTAGCTTTAATTTCCCTGTGTCTATCAAACGTCATGAAATTATTTTTAACTAAATATTATCTTCTCTCTTGAAGACTGTTTTTCAGTGACAAGTACTTGCCTTATTTCATTTATCATAATGCCCTTTAGATACATCTGACGGCAAATTACAGGATGGCTTCTTATTTAAAAGCTAAATGATGAGCCATACTTTTCATTATCTATACATACATATATGTGTATAGTTATATAATTTATAATGCCATTTATATAATTTTATTTATTCATTAATATGTTGGTAGGTACCTAGGCACATTCTTTGTATTGGCCATTGTAAAGTGTGCTATGATGAACCTAGGAGTGCAAGTAACTCCTCAATGTATTGACTTCTAATTACTTTGTATCTATATTCACAGCATCTCTTAAATAACTACATTTATTAAATATTTTAAGAAAAAATATTCATGATGACTTAAGTATAACCATGTCACTACTTCTGCAAGCTGTGGAACAGAATGTAAAAACACTCAGTTACCTGGAGTGATACCACTTTATGCATTGGGAAATTAAATCTTAGAGATGCAAAGAGACTCACCAAAAGTTGCACAGGTCTGAATGAACTCCAACTTTCCCAAGGTGGCAATATATATATATTGCTGACATATATTACTAGAAATTATACAGATGTTATTTTCTGGTGTTATCCCTGCCATGAATAAATACTTTATACTTTCCACATGGACATTAGGATGAACATCAACTCCTTTGGCACCAAGGAGTGTCTGAAAGAGATGAAATTATGGAGACATGGCTGTCTGGGGACTAAGGAGAACATCAGTAGCTGTGTTCTCATATGTGAAGGAAATACCCCATGTGCTGTCTTGCCTGGCTAGTGATCTTGAGCACAGGTGTTGGGTGGGAAACAGTCACAGGGATGCAAGCCTGGTTCACCAGCTGGAAGGACAGTCACTTGAGTGAAACTGTGTGCCTGTAGAAGCAGAGAGCGCCCAGGTATGACCTACTTTGCTTGAAAGCTAGGTGGAAAAGCTTAGCGGGAAGGCTAAGGAAGGGAGGGGAGGCCTGTAGCAGTCAGAGGAGGTAGGAACAGGCGATCTGAGAGGTCTTCTACCTTGTGTTTGGGGAAGGTCTGAAAGGAGGTCAGGTAGCCTCTAAGGGGTCTTATGCACCCAGCAGTCTAGCGACTTGAATCAGCACTGTCTATACTGAATGCTGGCCTTTGTCACCCAACCTCTCTATTGCCAAGTTGGCCGAAGGCAGCCTGTGGCGCTCACCATGGGAAGTTGGAACCTCTATGTCCACCAGACATGAATGGGTTCTTCTTCATTCGCAGAGTTCAAGATCCACATGATATCCCACCGTGTCCCACCCCAGAACAGAACTGACTTAGGCTGTCATGGACTTTAGCATTTAGTATTACCACCTCTGATTAGATCTGGTCACCTTGTTCATTGCATGTGACTGGTCCCTGCATTCCATCAGGGGTGTGGAATGTCGTGAAGTGAGCTTAGGAAAGGAAGAGGCAATTAAGAGGATAGCATCTAGACGCTAAGCAGTAGGCGTAGAGTAGTATGGAGCAGCTAGCCATATAGCTCTGGCAGTAGATTTGGGGGTAATACATTAAAATTACATACGGCACATCACACTGATCTATATTCAGGCTGAGATCTCCAGGCTCTTTGAAATTGTCTTACTCAGGCCTCACTCAGTAGCCTCACTGGGCTGTTTCTGTGGCCCTGTGACTCCCTGCTCCTATACTTGTCATCGTGAGCACTGCAAAACAAGAAAAAATATTATATTGCTCCTTGGGCTTTGCATCAGATCAATGTTTTTACCCCACACATGCTGCTGGTCTGGTACTATCCCCAGCTGCTGTACATTCTTTTTTTTGGGTGGGGGGAGTTCGAGACAGGGTTTCTTTGTAGCTTTGGAGCCTGTCCTGGAGCTAGCTCTTGTAGACCAGGCTGGCCTCAAACTCACAGAGATCCACCTGCATCTGCCTCTAGAGTGCTGGGATTAAAGGCATGCGCCACCACCGCCTGGCCCATTTTACATTCTTATATTTGACACATCCTCCCTGAGCTCAGTTCCCGAGTCCAGATTTATGGAACGTTCTCTGGCCCTTCCTTCCCTGCCAGTTTTACAGCTCCCCCCATCTTTATCAGCAGCTGCTAGTTTTCAGGGCTCTGAAAACCCAGGTGGGGATTTTTCAGATGCTTCATGTTTGCTCACTATTAAAACCTGTGATTTGTTCACTGGAAGTGATGGAACTTCCCTTGCCCTCTGTGAGATGGAAAGTGTTGGTCCTAAGCACAGGAAAGAAAGTGTACAGCCTGTGTAAAAGTAGCCACCCTCGTCTCCGGACATCCTGGGAGCATAAAGTGTAAGCGGCTCAGGCATTGCCTATGCACTGCTGTAGGAAGTTTCGAGCAATGTGTGCTTGTTTCCTTCCTACCCACTTGCTTCTTGGGAACTAGAGCTGCTAGGCCACTGCCTGACTCTTTGTCTCCTCCCCCCACTTCCCTTTCATGGTTCCCAAGCCCTTCATTGGCTTCCATCCCTGGTCACTCTGCTCTCTTCGCAGCTACCTAAGGCACACAGGGTAGAAACTTCACCTCAGGCTTCACTGCTCCTTTCTCTTTATCTGGTGCCTGTTACAGTCCATTTCCTTTGCTGCTCACGGACTCCTCTGGTCAAGTAGCGACTGCTTCCTGGCTGCTTCCTGGCCTTTTATGGGGGCTATAACACTATTAAGTAGCAGACTCTGGAGCCCAAAGTCTCACACATGTAGTTTAGGACCTGTGGGCCCCTTAACACTGGCAGAGCTGCTTTCAGTGAAAGAGCTACCCCCTTCTCCAGGATTCTTGGGTATTTCTCCTCACTTATGAATAAAAAGCTAAAATACATGGGACTTGAATTTCTCAAGAAAATCTGCAAAATGGCTTTCAATATTGCCTAAGCTTCAGCATCAGCACTTTGCTTCTCAGGACCCAGGGGATTTTGACATTTGTCACCTTACTGGGTCTTTCTGACCACTTGATGAGGTAAATATTCTTATCCCAATTATTATTTTATTTTTTAATTGAATCATGATCTCCTTATGTATCTCAGGCTGCCTTAAACTTGGGATTCCCTGCTTCTGATCCCGAGTGTTTAGATTATAGGCGTGTGCCACTATCTCCCCATTTTCTATTTGAAAATATTGCCACATAATAATAGCATGAATGACTAACATTCACTGGGTACATTCAATGTTTCAGTCAGGATTTTAAAACTCATATTAACTCATATTAGCACACTAACTCACATTTCCTTCCTAGCAACTCTATGATCTGATGGTTACAATTACTCTAATGTTAGAGATAAGGAAACTGGGACCAAGGCAAACTACGGAACCAGCTGAAGGTCATATAGATTGTAAGTTGGCTTATTTTGAACGTTGGTAACCTGGCTGCAGAGCCCAGTGTGTGAATACGATGCTATTTGGATGTAAAAGGTTGAAAGGCTGACCCTTTGCTCAGAGTCACAAAAATTGTTAGCTATAATATAGCTAACAATATATATAGCTATATATATTTGGCTTTTTATCCTTTTTATACTCTCCTATATTTGGCTTTCTAACCCTAAATACTGTTATGTTTTTGCTACATGTTCATTTACTTGTTCATTCAATAAACATTAATTAGGCAATACGATTACTAAGTACTGTGCAATATATTCATTGGGGTATGAGCTGTGATTCGTATGGAGCTTAAAGTCTAGGGGGAGTTAGAAGATGAACGTGTGATGCTTAGAATGCACATAAAAGCAACAGGCTCTGAAGTTTCATGTTCTTTTTTTGGCTTTTTGAGACAGGGATTCTCTATTGATTTGGAGCAAAGTTTCATATTCTTACTCATAAGACAGCCAGTGTTAATGACATTTCATTCTTAATAAGATTTTTTTTTAGTTTTTTGTTATCTTTTATTAAATTCTTATGATGAAAACTGAATGGATTAATACATATGTACCCATGAGCTTAGAATGAAATTCAGAATACAAGTATTAGACACAATTATTATGGCTTTCTCTGTTCTATCAGCATGTCAGTGGGCTAAGGCAAGGCCTTGGGCCAGTGCTTGAGAAAACCAGAGAACGCGTTCAAGGAAGAGCAACAGAATGATCCACTTGTTTGCATGGTCTGCTGACTTCCAGAGAGAAGCCAATGTTTTCTCTCTAACTCTGATCCATGGGACCAAGTGGATGTGAGTGGTTACTGCTGGTCTGTTTTGAAATAAATGTAATCCTTCAGCAGTCTTCTACTCTTGATAACAATTGCACTTCATCCTGTAACTCTGAGCATGGCCTGAGACGGTGAATGGGGGGGGGGAATGGGGCCATTAAACAATTACTTTTGGAACTGGCTTCTAAAAGACAAGGATTTGAGAGTGAAGTGGGGGGAGATAAAAAGGGTGAAGCATCACATGGCCTGCTGGACAGTTTGAGGTCACAAGGAAGCACAGGCCTTGGGGATTTCTAAGGTATCTGTCAATATGCCTCTGGGGACTACACTTCATCAAATGGCATTTTCCAAAAGGGGATCAAACAAGCCACTGTTAACTTTACAAGCACTGAAGTTTTTCACTGGTTGTTTTCTTCTTTGTGTTATTTCTCCAGGCCACCTGGTTTAGTACTTGGCCTTGGGGAGATGAGCAAGAAAACTAACAGTCATTTCTCATATGGATGTCATGCTTTATTATTTACAAAGAACCCCCACATTCCTTATATTCTAAATGACTCTTGAGAGAGAGCTAAGGCAAACAACTGTGTAGTCCTGATTCCCCATTTTACAAATGGTCACAAATGTAACCACTTAAAACAGCAGATAATTTATTATAAAAAATTTTTAAAATTAGAACTCTAGGTGTTAGTATTCAGACATCAATATTGGCCTGCCCTTGGGGTCCTAACAGGACACATCCTCAGCTGCAGCCACTAAGAGCACCTCCTGCGCACATTCCCTATGTTCCCTTTTAAAAGGGCCCTGCCCACCTCCCATCTCTCTCTGTGTGTCTCTCTGTCTCCCTCTGTCTCTTTCCCTCTCTCTGCCTCTCTCTTCTGCTGCTCACAGAGGCCAGTCTCCCTCTCTCCCTTTCCCCCTTTTTATGTTCCCTTCCCCCTAATAAAAACCCCTCCACATGAACTCTGTTGCATGGCATCTTTCTCGCTTACACTACTACTACACTACGCTAGGACTAGAGCCTGATGTGGTGTTATACATTTGTCATCCCAACGCTTGCGAGGTTGAGGCAGGAGGACAGTGAGCTCAAGGCCAGTCTAAATATATATAGTAAACCTATGTCTCAAAAGTAAATTAAAACAAAATGAGCAAATAAACATATATATATATATATATATATATATATATATATATATATATATATATATATATATATATGGCTTGTTGACTCCTCTATTTTGGGTGTTCCAAAGTCACAACCAAGATGTTGGCTGCAGAAGAGGAGGTAGAAAGATTGTAAGAGCCAGTAGGGATGGAAGATACCAAGGAAACAAAGCCTTTTAGATACGATAGGACTGACACACATATTAACTCGCAGAAATTGTGGCAGTAATGTACAGTGTCTATACAGGTCTAAGTCAGATAGGGTCTGTGCTGAGAGGGGTTGTAGACACAAGCTCCCATCCATAACCTAGAGGCTCTCTCCAACTGAAAGCAGCTCACAAAGGAAAAGTTAGTTTAACAGGTTCTCATTAGGTATATAAACCACACTTAAGGTTTCCCTTAAAGACTCATGGCCAGCAGTAGATTACCAACACAAAACAAACTCAATGGTACTTTTGGATTTTTTTTAACCTTACAGTTCTTTTGCTTATATATTGTGGTTTTCGATTTTGTTTTTTATGGGTTTTCTATTTCTCAGTATCTGAATTTGTTTCTTCTTTGGCTTTTTTTATTCCTCTTTGTTTTGCCCTATTCTTGTTTGTTTTTATTTAATTTGATCACTATTTTTATGTGCTTGTTTGTATTCTAATGAGAGAGAGAAACAAAGAATGTGGATTTGAGCACTTAGGAAGAATCAAAAGGGATTGGGGGGGAACTGTAATCAGAATATGTTGTATGAAAAAACAATCTATTTTTTTAAAAAAATGTTATTGGCTGTAGGATTCACCAATTACAAACGTCTTCCTTTGTATTGGCATTGTTTAGTTCTTGGTAGCAGTTCACTTCTTTGAAGGTAGCAAGAGTGCTGTGGGACAATGGTCTTTTATTCTGTCACTTGTATTATTTTTAATAAAATGCTGATTGGCCAGTAGCCAGGCAGGCAGTCTAGGTGGGGTGACCAGGCAAGAAGTAGAGTCAGGGCAACACAAATTCTGGGAAGAGGGGAGTTTTAGTCTGTAGTCATCACCCAGACACAGAGGAAGCCAGACACAGAGCAATCCAGATATGACTGCCTCGTTGAAAAAGGTACCAAGCCATGTGGCTAACACAGACAAGAATTATGGGCTAGTATAAGAGTTAATAAGAAGCTTGAGCTAATAGGCCAATCAGTGTACAATTAATGTAGGCCTCTGTGCATTTATTTGGGACTGAACGACTGCAGGACCTGGTGGAATATAAGATTATAAAAGCACAACACCTTTGCCATATTCAGATGGTTATAATTAAGTCATTGGTTTAACTCACACTCAAGGCCATGGTATATCGCACAAGGAAACTAACACCGGAAGATTGAGCTTTTTACCATTTTAAAGTTTGTTTGCCATAGATTTCAACCAAGCTTTATCAGGCTCCAGATCCAATGGTCTCACCACTAGGTATGCACGGCATATATTTCCATTCCTCCCTAACACACCATCCCAGGCACATTTGCTAGAGGAGAATGGAATAAGGCTAAGAAGCCATCCTACTTTTGAACTTGTGTCTTGGGTCACAAAAAGAAACAAATGTATGGCCCACTTCACACCCTAAGGTGGAATGTTGTTTTGGAACAATTTTTACAAACTCTGAGCTTGTTGTCCTGAGAAAAAGACGAGTGTCTTTCCAGTTCCGGAGACATCAGCTCTAATCCAGTTGCTTACAAAGGCAACAGGACTCATGCTGCTTCTTGTGTTTTTGCGGCCACATCCCATTACTTCAGCCCTAGTTTTGGCTGTCAGAGAAGATGTGACCCTAGAGGAAATGGGTTAGAGAGAGCTCTTTAAGTCTTCAGCTAGGGCCAGAGTGCTCCCTGTGATAGCTTCTAAAGTTCTGAGGAGAAGCCCTCTAAGGCTCTCTGGAGAGCCCTCTTCACCGACAATGCAGACCTCTATTCATTTATTCATCCAGTTAATTTAATGAGCATTTACTGAGAAATTCTTTGTTTAACACATTGTTCTAGGAATTAATCACACTGAGATCCCCATTCCTATATGAAAGGAACTCACAGTAAAAACACAGACAAGAAAACAAGCACAAGGGCTTACATTTGTTTTTGCTGCTAAAAACAAAACAAAACCAAACCCTGGATTGAAGATTCTCTGATTGGATCATAGTGGAAACTGAATTCAGAAGAGCGTCTACCAGAGACTTGGGAAGCATGGGGAGGAGGGTAGGGACTGATCAGTTGATATAGAATTGTGGAGATGGAAGTGTGCTTCAACCTTGTAGGGCTCTTTCTGCTTGCATCGAGAAATAGATGGACTTGCTCAAGATTGCAAACACAAAGTGTCTAGGACCAGACAAATGAACCAAGCAGGTGAAACCAGGGGGTAGCAGAATTTGTGCGAAACTGGAGGGAGCTAGCAAACAAGGAAAGTAAAACAACATATGGTTCTAATAAAACATGGCCTGCAAGCTGCCAATTCATGATCCCAGCTTAGACAAAGGTGGTAGTGTTTATACAGAGATGGAAATGACAATAGTGCCACAACAGTGTATAGCAGATATTCTTATAAAGAACCTAAAGGTCTCAAATTATTGCATTTCCCTATCAGTCTTACTCAGAAGGTAAATTTATTACGTCTGTTTCATAGACAAAAACAAACAGAAAATAGAGGTCCAAAGTAGTTAGATGATTTGTCTGAAGTCACACGACCAATAACTATAGCTGAATTTCAATTCAGGCCGTTTAGGTTCAGGACAGCTGTTCTAGATGTTCGTGTCCTTAGTCTATTCTCAAGATGACAGGAATTCAGGTTCTGGTACAGTATACATATTGGGTATAACACACAGTCAATAATTCTAGATATGGTTATCCAATGTCCTATTCTGGACTCCATGACCTGCACTCACAGGTACACATACATACACATATGAATAAAATTAAAACGTTAAAAAGGACTCAACAGGTTACATTTCTATTTTGTGCATATATAAAAAAATTTTGTTTATATATATGAATAAAAATAGTCAAAGAAAAATGTTATCAAGTTGAGAGAGATGGGATATGAGAGGACTTCAAGGGAGATTAGTTGGAAGAGACTGGAGGGAGGAAAGGGAATATGATGTAATTCTATTCAATAAAAAATCATACTTAAAAATAAATCATTAAAAAGTAGCTAAAAAGTCATTCACTAAAATCTAAATCTTTAGGAATTGGAGCAATGGCTTAGCAGCTAAGAGTGCATGCTGCTCTTACAATGAACCTGAGTTTGATTCCCAGAAGCCACATAAGGTGGCTTATAACCATCTGAAACTCTAGCTCCAGGGCATCCTACATACTCTCTAAACCCACAAATGCACAATAGACACATATATACACTGTGAAAACAAAGCATATCTTTAAAAAGTATTTATATATAATTTTAAAAGGATTGTTTCAATATCTCATTCCTCTGAGCGCTGGATTTCTTATCTATAAAACAAAAAAGTGATAGAAATTGTGAAAAGGTCTTCAACAAAATCCAACACCCTTCATGACAAAAGTCCTAGAGAGATTGGGGGCATAAACATAATAAAAGCAGTTTACAGAAAACCCATAGCAAGCATCAATTTTGCTATTAATTGGAGAGAATTAAATGGAGAGAAACTCAAAGCACTTCCACTGGAATCAGGAACAAGACAGGTTTCCACTCTCTTTATATCTATTCAATATAGTACTTGAAGCTTTAGCAAGAACAATAAGACAACTGAAGGAGATCAAGAGGATACCAATTGGAAAGAAAGAAGTCAATGTATCTGCATTTGAAGATGATATGATAGGATCCATAAGGACCTCAAAAATTCTAGCAGAGAATACCTATAACTGATACACACTTGTAGCAAATCCCCATACAACCCAGGTTGTTGCCAAGACATTAGGTTGCTTTTCAGAAATTAACAGGGAGTCCCCACTGCTGAAGACAATACCAACACAACTCACTGAAGATGGCAGGGAGATGTTGAACTGGTGCCTCATAGAGTCTTCACCCCTACATTTCAATGTCTTTGGTACAGGAACATACTCTGTGTGCTCTCAAAAGAGAAATGAAAACACCAAGCCAGCCACAAACCTGATATCTTCAATGGTGTTCAACCAGCAAGACATGCTAAGGCAATAGTGGTACAAAGCTTGTGGGAGTAATCAATATCTGATTTGACTTAAGGCCTACTCCAGGGGATGGAACCCATGCCTGACACTGCTAGAGTGAACAAAAACCCGAGACTAGATAGCCCAGGGACATAGGGTAAGACCAAATATTACTGGTCTTTAAAGAAAGTATAATGAAAATGACTTCTAATGAGTCTACTATATTCTGACCAATGCCTTGCTCATCCATGAACAGAGTAGCTTCCTCCTATAGCATATGAGAATAAGCACAGACCCCCAAAGGCAGACATTATGCACAGTGTGAGAGAGCTTGGAATACTCAGTCTTAAAAAGGATGTCTCCATCAAATCCCTCTCCTTCGGGTTCAGAGAAAACTGTGGAAGACGAGGTAGAAAAAGTGTAAGAACCAGAATAGATGGAGGACACCAATAAAACAAGGATCTCTAAATCAACATGAGCAAGGCTCATATGAATTCACAGAGATTGAAGCAGCACACACAGGGCCTGCAGAGTTCTATACCAGGTCCTCCATGTATATATTATGACTTCCAGTTTAGTGTGCAAACAAGTGTGGGTCTCTTATTTCTTGTGCCTTCTCTTGGATTCTCTTTCTTCTGTTTGTTTCATGCATTTTTAATGTGTTAGTTTTTGTTCTTTTTATTATACTTATTTTTAAAAATAAGATGGGTAACTATGTTAAAGCAAACTCCCAGGAGAATTTTTTTAATCTAAAATAGTATGTATTCGAATTTAGAGATCACCCTTGAGTGTTCTATGCAAATGAGCCTTGCTGAGGCTAGTATGTAAGTGCCATCATATTCACTTGTCATTGCATAAATATTGGATATTAAAACAGAGAGACAATATCCTAGTTTACCCA
Source organism: Myodes glareolus (assembly GCF_982192425.1). Lineage (NCBI taxonomy): Eukaryota > Metazoa > Chordata > Mammalia > Rodentia > Cricetidae > Myodes > Myodes glareolus. Next base: position 130,626,591 of record NC_142053.1, on the reverse strand, counting down.
CAGTTGCATAATATTCTCTCTCTCTCTCTCCTATTTCCCTCTCTCCCTCCCTGCTGTCTGTGCATGTGCACATGTGTGTTATATGTGCACATGTGCCTGCAGGTGCTAGTACCTGTGTATGCCTAGAGGTCATGGGAGGATATCAGTGTCCTGCTCCATCACTCTCCACTTTATTCCCTTGAGACACAAAGACTGAACCTGGAGTAATGCCAGCATTATGTACCCTCAGCGATCCTCCTGTTTCTCTTCCCCACAGTACTGGAGTTACAGGTGCACGTAGCCATACCCCTCTTTGTACATAGGTACTGATAACTTGAACTTCATTTCTTCATCCTTGCCCAGCAAGCACTTTTATCCATTGAGCCCTACTCCTAGTTCCTCTAGTTATATTTTCTTTGTGTGCATGCTCTTAGTTGTAGATATTATGAGAATTAGGGAGGGGAAACTGGCTTGGGATTCTACTGTTAGTGTCTGTTTGTTACCCCTGTCCTCTGCAGGGTCTGGAGTCAATATCCTAATCCTTCCTTTTTTCTTTAATTAAATGATGTTAGTGTCTGGTGGGGTGTATGTGTGGAAATTCTTATAGTAAAGCAGGAGTAGACCCAGTAACTACTTTATTCAAACAATCCTATATTTAGCTTCTTCTTTAACTCTGTCTTTGCAAACACATGGTACTTCCAGTCTCTGGCTTGTTCTGGCTTTATAGATTTGAATTGGCTTGCTTCCCACTCTGAAAGTATTTCAAGTTTCCCATGCTGTGTTGTAAATCAGTTTACTTCTCTATCTGTTTTGTCAGATATACTAAACCTGCTGCCTTCTATCTCCCTTCCCATTCTTTGTTTCTTACATCTTATACTTGAAAAAAATTCTACATTATCACTAACCTTTTAGATGGAAATGAGATAAATAGATGTAGTCAACAAGTCATATTACTGGAATACATACCCCCTCACTGTTATTGTAGAGTTACTCCATTGTCTATATTTGGAATGGCTAGGAGAACCATTCAAAAATACTTTTGGCACTGGGGATGGTAGCTTATAGAGCATGTGTCTAATAACAAAACTCTAGGTTCAATCCCCAGTGTGCACCCTGTCCCCCATAGTCACGGTACCTTTTAGGATTTACATTACAAACAAGCGTTTTCAGCTAGCATTATTTTGTAATTGGTAATTTGTTCCAAATTAGTACCAAGACTCAGACTCCCACAAATACTTGTTTTGTTTGACAACATTTTATACAGTATGTTAAAGGGAAAAATGAATGAAGAATTGGTCATTAGATTGTTCAGCTGGAAATGTAGCTGTGTGATAGTGTTTGCCTAAGTTCAAATACCAGCACCAAAACCAGAAGCACCCCTCCTCTCCCAAAAGAAAGTTAATCTGATTTCAAATGGAAGCTTTTAACTTCTTGAAAAAATGATTAAATGTCAGTGAGCTCTGTGGAAATGACAAGGAAGAGGGTGACTTAGAAGAGAAAGAGCATGCTGAAGGCTGTGAATAAAGGAGGGAGCATTTCATGTTTGGCTTCTGCTGCACAAAAGTGAGTTCTGGGGGATTAACTTTCACATTCTGCTTTTAGTTTTGCTCACTTGGTGAGTCAGTATTTAGCACTAGGTTTTGTATGTTCTCTCCCATTTTTCTAATATTTTTATAAGAGTGAGTAACAAAACTACCGATAAACAGAAGAATTGCCCCTTCCAATTACACAAACTAAACGTCTTTTGACTAAATTTCTCTGCGTAGAATAATGGTTCTCAACCTGTAGGTCATGACACCCTTGTGTAGAATCACCCTTTCACAGGGGTCATTTAGTACCATTGGAAAATAGATAATTACATTACAATTTATAACAGTAGCAAAATTACAGTTATTAAGTAACAACAAAAGTAATTTTGCTTCATATTGTTTTATCCTCTCCACTCTCACCTCTTGGTTTCTATTTAAAAATGTCTATGATTGGTAACCAGAATCTCTTTATCAAACACTTTTAGTGTTTTGTTCATAAGCTCATTTTTTTCTGGAATATGAATACACTATTTTTCCAAATCTCCAAGTTATGCTGACATTTGCCAACTCCTTCAATATTCTACTACAAGCCATAAGGAAGGCATAAGCTACATCTTAAATATTTTGCTTAGAAGTATTCTTTTTAATATCCAAGTTTACTCATTATTTGCAAGCTATACTTTACACAAAACACAAGAACACAATTCAGCCATATCTTCTGCCCTTGATAGGAAATGATTTGCTTCTCATTTCCAATGTCTTCTTTGTATCTGCACCTTGACTATAGTCACATTTAATGGACAACCTTTCTAGAACAAACCTCAAATGTCATCACTACCAATTTCAAAACTGCTTCCAAATTTTGGAGTATTGTGATACCAGTGTCCTTCTTGGTACTAATACTTTTAGAGTTATATGAACAGTACTGCTCAGTTCATATTTCAGACTATTACATGTTATTAATTGCAGTGATTTGTTGTACATACAACGTTTTGTGCCCTTATAAAAATACATGCTTTAATTGTGGAAAATAAAGACTGAGTATTTCCCTACCATCATTCCTCATCATGTATACATCAAGTTATATCTTTGGACTGGGTTGTGTTATAATGTTGTGTCTTAAAAATTGGAGGAGGGTATCTGGGGATGAATATAATCATATTTCCTTGTTTACATGTATGAAAATGTCAAAGAATACATGTAACATGAGGGCCAGCTTGTTGGGGTTTCTGTCCCGCCCAGTACCCCAACAAGCCAGCAAATCCCAAGGAAAATCACACGGAGTCTACATCAGGTTATAAACTGATTGGCCCATTAGGTCAGGCTACTTATTAGTTCTTATAACTTATCTTAACCCATTATTCTGATCTATGTTAGCCACATGGGCTCGGTACCTTTCTCGGTGTGACAGCTTACATGTTGCCTCTTCGGTGGTCTGTACAGGAATGGTGAGAGAGCTTCTGCTTCCAGAATACTTCCAGTCTCTTTGCTCCACCCCTACTTCCTGTCTGGCTTTCCCGCCTATACTGCCTGCCTGGCCAATCAGCGTTTTATTAAAATATGATTGACAGAATACAGACAATTCTCCCACACCAAATACATCTTTAAAGTAAGTTTTCTCATTATGGACAGGTCACAAGGGGAAAACCTTAAAGAAGCCCTGGATGAAATTTGACTTACCTCTTTTTGAATTGGCCAGTGGAGTCTCATAGACTCCACAAACACAGAAACTTCTATGAAATCTATTAATTATCTTTCATAACTTGATGGTATAGCCCTTTTGCTGAAGATACCACATACCTGAGTCATAAAACATGGAAAAATCTAGCTCAACTAGAGTCTTCATCCCTACTGTCTGGTGTTCATATTCCTGGAAGGCGATATACACACTACTAGATGAGAAATGTAGTCATCAATCTCACCCAGCTATGAACCCTATAAGCTAAAATAATGTCCTACCTAGCAAGATATGTATGATGGTGCAATAGTGGCAAGAGTGTTATGAGAGTAACCAACCACTTGTTGATTGGCTTTAAGATGGTACCCATACCTGACAATTGTCAAAGAGGCCAAAAACCTTAGGACAGATAAGTCATGGGCCCTAGGAGAAACCTACTATTATTATTCTGCAAAATGGATATAGCAATTAATTAACCTAATGACATATAGATCAGTACTTTGCTCAATCCTTATTACAGCAGCTTTTTTTTTATAGTAGACAATATTAACACAGAGATTTGTATTGAAACAGCCTTCCTCTAATTCAGTTTCTATGACACTACCAAGGAAATCATTTTACAATTATTTTTAAAAAATTAATGATGTTTATATGTATAAAGGCTATGTGCATATGAGTGCAAATATTCCAGAGTACAAGAGAGTGTGCTGTTTACCTTGGAGTTGGAGTTACAGAAGGTTGTGAGCCCTATGATGTGAGTATTGGGAACTTAAGTCCTCTTCAAAAACAGTATGTGCTCTTAACCTCTAAGCTTTATCTCCAGTACCAGGGAAAGACTTTTTAAGTACAAATCAAATCTGTTCCTTTCAGAATTAAAATATCTTGTTTTCTAGGCTCTTGAAATCTTTTAGGTAGGGATACTAGACCTTGCTTATCCCTGTCCTGAGAATTCTTTAGCCTCCTGCCCTGTTTCTGCTACACACCAGTCATCTCTACTAATTTGCATTTTCAGAGGAATGTATAAAGTGTCTTTCTCTTACGCTCGTGTTCATCCTTATCTCCCTGCTAGCAATACCCTCTTGACCATTCCTGACCATTCCTGCCACTGGGTGATCTCTTGCGTATATTGGCATCATCTTCTTTGTCAAACTTTCTATAAATTTTGCTCTGATTTAGTGGGTTGTTCCTCTCTGGGTACCATGGTTTTTGGTCTATGTATCTTTTATGATACCTCTTTCCATCTGGCCATTTAGAGTTCAGTTGTCTGTCATCCTTACTGGACTGCATGCTTCTAGAAAAAACACTCGTGGTTTGTACTCTAGGCAAAGCACACTGTCATTGACTCAATACTTATTTATTGAAGGACTGAGTTGTTTAGCACTAGCAAAATGTATGAAGAGGTCTTTATAATTGCTCCAGGAGAAGTGATGAGCACCACAACTCTAGTGATGCTAGAAGGAGCAAAGGGTCAACAGGTTGAAGATACTGGGGAAGTGTAAAATCCATAGGATCTGGAGAGTAAATGCAAAGTATAAAGGGGAGGAGGGAGTCAGGATTTGAGGCTGAGAGAGTGGCAATGACAATAATGGGAGGGTAGAAAGTATGATGAGCTAACTTGAGGAAGTAGACATGTATGTTTAGTACAGGATTAGGAGGCGACAGTAGGGAAACAGGCACAGATGGTCAGTTGGCGGTAAGAAACAATAATTGGAGATTGAGACTGAGATATATTTTTTAAACACATTCTTAGAAGGATGGTCCATATTGTGAAGATGAGGTGGCAAAGAAGGAATATATGGGGAGACAAGAGAATTGTAGAAACATGAGGATGGTGTGCTTGGCATGGGTTAAGAGGGAATGCAGTCTTGACAGAAAAAGAAGAGGTTGTTAGAAAGGTAATGAGAACCTGGTGTGTGTTGGTTCATAGTAGCCTAGAGGGAAAAGTGTTTCAAAGGGGGAACCATGAGGTATGTTATAAGAGCAAGAAGGAAGCAGACAGGTTTAGGCCATGTGGAAACCACTGAATCTCCTGGAATAACAGAAAAGGTTGAACGGCAAGAACAAGAGTCAGTTAAAATCTAATTTTCCTAAACATTTGTTGGTAAAAAGGGAGATAGAACTATATCATCCAAGGTTAGAAATATTCATTAAAAAGCATGTAAAAATGACTGTAAAGTTTCTTGTATAGGTGGCTAAACAATGTAAATATCACATGATTTCATGGTTAATATGATTTTCCAATCCTGCAAGCTCTGCTCATGCCACACAATATGAACACATGTTCTCAGTATCTAACTTGGCTGACACAAAGCAATTGGATCTATCATGCAACCTAATTCTACTCTTGACAAAAGTAGCTATGAATTCTAGTCTCCAGTCCTACAAATTAAGGGCCAGTCTTACCATTTCTTTCTTTCTAGAAACATAGCACATCTTTCTAGAGCACTTCCATAGTGATAGAGTTTTTGACAGTGTCTCATTATGTAGATCAAACTGGCCTAGCTCTGATTTCTCCACCCATCTACCTCCTCTCCAGCTGGGATTGTGTGATTATAGATGTGTACCACCACACATAACTTTACAGTGCTTTTCTAGCGCTCCTCTCTCTCTCTCTCTCTCTCTCTCTCTCTCTCTCTCTCTCTCTCTCTCTCTCTCTCTCTTTCTCTCCCCCCCCAAAAAAAATTGGGCAAGGTAGGATAAGAAACCCAGACTATGTTATCAAAGGTCATTTTGTCATCCAATAACACCTTACCTATTACAGGCCCTGCTTTCTTGCTGAATGACATATTCCCACAAACTCAGCTTATCCATTTAGGAGGTACACAAAATGTATTTCTATCTAGTGAACCTGCCCCATATTCCATCTATAAGATGTCCTTACCAATTTGTTTTGCTAAACTCAGACACTAGTATTTCAACATCCTTGTCCATCCAAATATGTTTTACCTAGGACCCTATAAGTTCCCACAAATGAAGAAATGAATTTGCTTTGACTGAATGACTTTTCCATGGACTTTAATTCTTATAGGAATGAAATTGGCTCCCATTAACTTTATGTTATAGGTAAAGAAACTCAGACCCAGCGAAGAACGTGTCCAGGGGCTTACAACTAGTATCTCAGCAATGGTAGAATGTGAATAAAGTGGACCGAAGTCCAAATTTCCTTAACTTCCCCTTAACAAAGTTTATAGAACATGATTTACTTAAACAAATCAATAGTACTTGTTTGTATCCTATTCTATTGCACTTTGTTTCCTAACCAATACTTTAATTTCTCATTTTCTAAAAACAAAACTAACAGTAATGGCAACAAAAGCTGTTGACATTGGCCAGTGGTGTGGGGCTGTAGCTTAGTGGTAGAGAACTAGCCTAGCAAACACAAAGACTTAGGTTCTGTCACCAGCCCCACAACAACATCAAAACCCAAACTGACTATCAGATAATCTGTTTAGTAGTTGAGAGGTCATGCAGAATCAGAGAGAAAAGATAGTGAGATTTGAATTGTATACTTTCTATATCCCAGGCGCTTATAAAAGAGTCAGTCTTTTGACTTGAGATACGCAATCTAAAAAACACTAACCATAGCCAGACCAGAGCACACCCACAAGACTGTGGTTTTGATCTCCTTCTGGCTAGGCCTAAAAGGGACTGCCAGACGTGGAATTTTTCTTGGCTTGCTTACCAGGTTTATTAAACCTGTGAGCCAGACCTTCCCTCATCCCTCCATAGGTACTATGAAAAGCCTGGGACTTCTCTGGGGCCAATTGTTTCATGAACTTGGCTCTGCTTGAAGACCCTAATTCATCTGCCTTCCTTCATTACCATCAAAGGGAGGTAACCTATCTCCAGAATCAATCTGAACTCCCTCCCCTACTCGGTTTCACTTATTTCTCTACATCAAGTCTGTGATAAGGAGTATAAGTGATTTTAATTCCTTTATAGACACAATAGGAGGATTAAAATTTCTCTAAGTTTGTTTTAGGCTGTGAATCAGTCTTCTGTCTGCACTAGCACAGCATTAGACTGGCTTGCATTTGCTCCAGTGGTTAACATCAGTTCTGAGCAAACTGATACTGTTAGCTGTTTGCCACCAGCTGCCTCTCAGTTCTAGTTTCTGTGTCTTGAACACTCAGCTCAGTCTCTATCAGGAGAATCTCTTACTCAAGAAAAGAAAACACTTATGGAGTAAGGTCTAAGTACATGGTAGCAGGAGTGATGGTACAGTGCAGTGAGGACCTCAATGATTCTGTGAAAACGCCAGTTCTTCAGCGAGGATAACTAACCACTTTGTGATTGGGTTGGAGGCTTGCTACATGAGAGAGACTGCACACCTAATACTATAAATCTGGCAAAAACAATGTGAGGAAGGCCTTGGCCCAAGGGAGGAAAACACTTCTGTTGTTTCCTAAAGTGAATATATTGTCAAGCTGCTTTCTAAATATTCATATTTTTAGCCATAGACTACTGTGTCTCTCATCTTAGGTCAGTGGATCTCCCTTTTGCAAAAGATTATAGTTAATGTAGACTCATATATGGTCAAAGTGCTGAGAATAAGTAATTAATGAGCACTCAGTCTTAAAAGAGACATCTTTATCACCTCTACCCCCAACAACCAGGGAACATCGTAGAAGAGAGAATAGGAAGAATTTAGGAGTCAAAGAATGTGTAAGAGTGTCATGAAACTCTGTCATCTAGATATGATATTGGAATTGCAAACATGAGCATATAGCACCGACAGATACCTACACTATATTGTTCGTCCTGGCCATTGCTAAGAAGCTAATGGTTATTAAAAGTTATTAGAGGAAGGGGTATCATTTTTTTTTCAAATGGCATAGCCATTGGGGAACTTGGTGGGAAAAAGAAGAAGGGGTTCAGAGAGAGAGGAGGAGAGACAACATAGAGTAATTAATGCTAAGTATAATCACAATACACAACACATCTACAAAGAACTAAAAAAATAGAGATGAAAACCAAAATACTGTTCTTCAGTTTTTCAAAATAAACTTCCATATCACTACCATGTATAATCACAAAAGCACCTCTCAAAATGTGCCAAGAAATGGAGGTAATCTCATTCACATTTTTAGCAAGTTTTGTTGATCACATTAACTAAAGACAATTTTCATTTAAGAAAAATGAACAGCAAGAGAAACAATGGAGAGAGAAGGATTAAAGGAGATCTTGGCTGGTTCAAGGACTGTGAACTTTGACATGAATACATTGCAGGATGCAACTGCAGACATGAATGTAATGAGACAAGAGACGTAGATATGGGCCTTATTGGAAAGGGCCTTGTTTGCTACTTTGAGGAGTTTGCAACTATATCTTGAAGATAAACGAGGATAATTGAAATATGTTAAATAGGACTGTGTAATAACTAGATTTTTTTTAAAAAAAAACAGGGTATTTCAGTCGTCACAGTGATGATGTCGTATAAAACTAAGGACACCATTTAGATATCATCAAAGTGAAAGGCTATTAAAGTTACTGAAAAAAACTTATCAGATAAATGTAACCATTATATTAACAAATACATCCTTATTTTAGATGAGCAATGCTCTCAATGCTAAGTACAATTATTAGTAGTTATTTACTTCTGTACACAGTTGACCTGTTAACTATTACTCTAGTAACCATTGTCTTTCTATAGCTTCTGGGTTCAACACTGTCCTGACTTTTCTCTTTCATCTTTGATCCTCTTCCTTTATCTAATATGGTATAATTAGGGGCTGAGGCAATGCCTTAGTCAGTAAAGTACCTTGCCACACACCCACATAAAGAGGAGTGCAGTGGTTTATGTCTGTAAATGGAAAGGTTACATGTGGGGCCAGTCAGAATATCACCAGGTTCAGTGATCACCTGTATGTCGAAAATAAGATTGAGAGCAATGAGGAGACATGTAACATCCTATTCACATACACACAAATAAGTACCTACATGCATGTATGCATGTATTCACATGATCATGTACATGTGTCATTCACATACAAATGAAAAAATAAAATGGTAGAATAAGCCAAGTATGAAGACAAATACTTGTAATCCCAGGTACATTGGAGCCTCAGGCAGGAGTATCACAAATTGAAGCAAGACTGATACCTAGAGAAACCTGATAGCAATTAAAGTCACACTTGTTTAGAATTTCATCCAGGGCCTTCTCATTTTCCCACTCTGTACTTTCTCAAAGTGAACCCAACAACTTCCATGTCTCCAATACACATGTATATGCAAACAACTTCTCTTCCAAGCTTCAAAATGGTATCTATAATCCCCCCATCTATCATGCTCTTGAATTTATCATGTCCCTAATCAAACGAATTCTCTCATTTTCTGACCACATGTATTTTCTAACTGATCTGGAACACCAACAGGGACTACTCATCTTCCATTACAGCATAACAAAACACGATCATTTTGAAGCTTTGTTTCCACAGTCTGTTCCCTACTGTACCCTCCAGCTTTGACACATGTGTCCTAGGCTCATGCCAAACTTGTCTTCTTTCCCCTTGGGATTCCAAGGTCTTTTTTGTTTCAGAGTCTTTCTGTTGTTATATCATCTGGCTGTAACATTCTTTTCTAAAATCTTCATCTGTTGAGTTTTTATATATCTGTTATATCTTAGCTTACATATCAAGTTTTTTGGTGCAGCATGCTAGACTCATCTGCCTAAATTGTGTCTTCCATACTAGTTCCCTCCTCTGCTGCCTGATGCTTCTATAACAGCCCATGAATTTCCTTCACACTGCTCTAGGATAATTTTAAAGATTTAATTATTTTTGGAATGGAACTTGGGTCCTCTGGAAGAGAAACACATTGTCTTAACCACTGAGCCATCTCTCCATTTATGAAATCATTTATATACTGTCTTCATGGCCCTGACTGTTAACTACACAAGGATAGAAACACTTTTTATACTGTTCTTGTCTGTGTCCCCAACAGAGAAAATTGACACATAGCAGTTAATAAAAATTCATTCAGTGAATGAGTGAGCATATTTTTTCTGAAGCATTAATTAAAGGGGAATGTTAAAGGGGAATGCTGTTCTGAGTTTGGGGGTCAGCTTTAGTGTCTGCTGAGAACATACTCTGAAGGACCGACAACTAAGAAGATCTCTGCCACATTCTTATTTCCATTTTCCACAATACAAATAAGTAGCATACTTCCTTGTTTTCAATTTGTCCCCAGGTTTCTCTTTAAGATTTCCACAGGGGAAAAGATACCAGAAATAGAAAAAAAGAAAAAAGAAAAGCACAACAAAATGTTGTCTTCTGAGACTCTAAAAGATTTGAAGTCTACTTAGAGATTTGTCTGAAGTTTTAGTTTGTCTTCAAGTCTACAAAACTAATTTATCTGGAGCTAATTCAGTTGTTGATAAGTTTGTTTTCTTCTTCAACTTTCAGTTACAATGTGTGTGCGTGTGTGTGCGTGTGTGAACATGTGTGAACGTGTGTGTGCGTGTGTGTGCGTGTTGGGTGAGTTGAGCCTTCATTACAGCTAAACCTCAGAGTCCAAGATTGAAAAGCTGAGATAAGGGACCTCTGACTCCAAACGTCATGAAACTCCGTGGTTATGTCTCAGATAATCTGACTCCCAGATCCATGCATGTCTTATAGGAAGTTTTTGCCAGAGTAGTAGGTGAAAGGAACACTTAGGGTCGGTGAAAGAGAAACAGCCGTTTCTCAATTTTGTTACAGTCATAGGAAGCAAAAGGCAAGATAGAGGCATCTTCAGCTCTAGCTAACTCAGTAGAGCAGAGTCAAGGATTTGTCTACAACAAGGAAGTGACCCTTCAAAATGCCTTGTACTTATGCTATTGGTCCCAAGAGCTTTAGTTAAATCTAAGCTCAAGGTCTTTTCCTTTTTAACACCAAACTTGATGTTGGATATATAGAGAAAGACAGGGGACTTTATTATAGATTTGATACTGACTAATGAGTCCTTGAGGAGCCTACATTTCTTTTCTTTACACAGATGAACAAGGATGCCAGCAATAAACAAAGTGGATGGGAATATGCCCGTGAGGTCTCAACCCTACTACACTTTACTAAGAATGTGGTCTTCCATAAAGCAAAGAAAAACCAGCCTACAGTTCACAATTCCAGAAAACACAGACAACAAAGAGGACACTACGAGAGACATACATGGATTTAATCTACATGGAAAGTAGAAAAAGACAAGATCTCCTGAGTAAATTGGGAGCATGGGGACCTTGGGGGAGGGTTGAAGGGGGCGGGGAGAGACAGGGAGGGGAGCAGACAAAAATGTAGAGCTCAATAAAAAATTTAAAAAAAAGAATGTGGTCTTTGGGTTAAGAAGGCTGGTGCAATATCTATTTCCTACTCCTGGGATCAGCGACTCTTTTTATTATTTATCATATATGCATGGAATCGGAGTGTTGCTTTCTGTGGGACTTCTAGAATCTTTAGAGATTGTGAGGGTCACAAAGAGTTCTCCATACCAGAAATGATTTACTTCTGCTTTTTCTACCTCAAAACTCAAGAGCTTTCCCTGAGAATAATTTACCTTTGCCACAAGAATTTATCCGGAGACCTATTTACAAAAAATTTACTAAGCACATACAAAGGTAAATTGGTAAGTACAATATTGGACTTCACAGAGTTTACATCTTAGGTCCATGTTTAGGAATCTCTGTGGTACTTCTTTATAGGGAAGCTGTGTTACCTTATGCTTAAATGCACATTACCAGATCCTAAAGTACCATGAGATTCAAGGAGTAGAGACTTGAAATCAGCCTCCCACAAGTCCAATCTTAGTATATTCACTCCTCAAGCACGTGACCCTTTCTCATTCTTGAGCTTTACATCTGTAAACGAAACTGGTATTTAATTGACAACATTTACATGATTATGTAAAGGGATGTAGCCCAGTCCCAAATCAATAAATATATTTGTAAAGCATACAACGCTGTTTGGTTTGGAATGGATTTTTAAAATTTAAGTAATCATTTCCCAAGAAATCAAAGCAGTAATCAGAGGAAAAGTCACGGTGTTTCCTATATATTATATCCAGGTGCTAGCTTCTTGATAGAGAAACGCTTCAATCTTGGCGCCTCCCAGCTGACCCCAGTGCTTTGCATGCTGCCTGAGAATGCTGCAGATAGAGCACTTGTCTGGTTAATTTCTGTACTCTCAGAGTTGGGAATAGTCTCTAGCACAAAACATGCTTGTTACTTATATGAATCCAGCCTCACAAGCACCCTCTAAAGTCGTGCTATTATTAACTTTAGTGTTAGATGAGGAAGCAAGACACAGAGACTAAGTCAATTGTTTTAAAAAAATATTCAGCAAGTTAAGTGGTAAAGCCAGAATTTGAATATGAGGTGTCTTCCCATATTTTTAATTTGTAAAAGGTACTTGTTTGATATTTATAATAAATTATAATTGTGCAAAGAAGTTTGATATTTATAATAAATTATAATTGTGCAAAGAAAGAGTGCCGTCATACATGGACACTGATTATAATAGCCTTGTTTCCAGAAATTGGATACAAATGAACTCTTTATAAGTCTCAGGCTTTTTACTAATGTGCCCGACACACATATAGTTTGAAAAAATGAACCCATAGTGCTCATTAAGGAATCCTGCTGCTTAGAACATCTCACAGTGATCATTTTGATGTGTGAAGAACCCCCTTTGTCATGTTAATAATCACCTCCTAAACAGTCCCATTTATACAGTTAGACTTTTCTCACGTGGAGCGGACTTGTAAATACCCATTAGTAGATCTCTTCCACTCACGCACAATAGCCACCCTCACCTCCTAGAACTGCAGGGCTAGAAAGACAGTTGGTGCCCTCTTCTGGGGATTTGGGGCAGTAGCATGCACTGAGTCACCAGGGTGCGTTTCTAGAAAAGCAGTCAGGTCAAATTACTTCAAACGCAAGAAGGAGGTTGGTTTGAGGGTCTTTTGCTGAAAACAAGAACACTGGTCTGGGCCAGGTAGCAAAAACTCACAATCCCAGTTGTATTGAAGGGAAAGGCAGGAGTATCCATAAGGCCAACTTGGGAACTTAGGTGAGACACTATGGCTTGTGGTAGGGAAGCTTTGAACATAGCTATGTTTTTACAAAGTTATGTCATTGTAGTTATAAATAATTGTACAAATTATTGATCAGATAATTTAAAGCTTATACTTATTTTCTGTCAATTTCTAGGTTTAGACATATTTGAAATTATAAACAATGATAATTATTAATAAACTTGCTTTAATATCTAAGAAAATCATGATCAAAGCCCTTACATGGACAGTTGCTAGTTGGCCTCACTGTTTGTATTATTATATAGAACACAACATAAGATACATAGTTTAGTTGAAGGCAAGAGTCAAATAGCAAAGACAAAATTAGGAAGACAGAGAAGTGGTTAAGACAGCGAGGAGGCCAGGACTAGTGGTGCAGATCTGTAATCCCAGCTACAAAGTAGACTAAAGCAGGAGGGACCACAAGTTCAAGGCATGCCTGGGTAACAGAGTCAGTTACAGGTAAGCGTGAGCAACTTAGTGAGATCCTGTCTCACAAATAAAAGACGACCTGCGATATAACTCAGTGATAGAATACTTGCCTAACGTTTGCTAATCCCAAATTCAATTCTCATACCACAGAAAGAGAATGAGAGGGGAGAGTGGGAGGATGCTGAAGGCTGAGGGGTCTTTTGTTGGCTGCCTCTCTACAGTCTGTGAAGCTGGGATAAATCCATCAGGCTAAGCCGCAGCTTTACAAGACATGCAGCATAGAGCACAGATAATGAAAACTGACCTACACTCGGTACTTACTTTGTTCCAGACACTCTCATAAGGATTTTACATGTATTAATTCCATCGGTCCTCACAATATTTCAGTTTACCTCTTAGAAAACTGAGAAGATGATTTCTTTGAAGAAATTGGAGGCAAAGAGAAACTGAGTAAGTTGCCCAACACAAGCTAACAAGTGGTGGGCCTGGAGTTTGCCATTGGAAATATAAAACGTGATAGTATAGATAGTGAAAGAATTGGGTGCAGTTAAAAAGAATGCCTCACAAAGGTTACCATGGCAAAAGGAGAAAAGCCTACAGTATCACCCCATTGCATATAGGCATTCCTGTAAGCAAGCATATTAAAGGCTAGATTATTGCCAAGAAAAATTAATTTGCATGCTGTACATATCGAGCACCATCAAAGCCAAGGTTACTTCTTGAAATTTCTGAAGAAAACTAAATAAGCAGGAATAGAAGCTGCCGATGTCCATCAACAGCTGAATAAATGAAGAAAATGCGATATACCTGTGAGAACACACACGCAGGTTCTATTTGGTCTTAAAGAAGAGCAATAGTGAGACTGGAGAGAGCTCAGCACTTAATAGCGTGCACCAGCCCTCCAGAGGAATCCAATTCAATCCCCAGAAATGATGTGGGGGTTTCATAACCTCCTGTGACTTTCTCTTCTGGTCTCTGTGAGCCCCTGTATAACTAGGACATAGCATCATTTAAAACGAGTCTTCTTTTAAAAAGACAAAGAAGAGCAAAAGTATCTGGAGGAAAATAGATTGAAACAGAGACCATCATAGTAACAGAAATAAGCCAAACTTTAATATAATTTTTTTCACATATGTAACATGGAAAGAGATGAAGAAGCAGGGAGACAAGACAGGGTAGTGAGGGAAAATGGAAAGACAAGCATCACATCTTCTCCACGACATGATAGCCTAGGGCAGGCTATTTGCAGGGGGAGAGAGCAAGCTTGGGAGTGTATATGAGCAAAGTGCAGTAATACACAGCTATGAGTGACATAATGAAACCCATTACTTTGTATGTTGTCCAGAAAAAAAAAAGAAAAAGTTTACGTAGAAAGCCAAACAGCGAGGAACCTGTGTTCGACTGAGGTCCAGCCTGCTCCACCGAGAGAAAAGCACATTTGAGGAGGAAGCCTGCACTGGCGGGACATATACTCTTTGAATTTATGGCATAGGCTTCAAAAACGATGAGACCTCTGCAATCTGGTATGTAAAACTCAAACAAACAAACAAACAAAAACAAAAGCAAAAACCCAAAGCCCATGCTTCTTGCATGATAATGTTGTCTGTTTATAGACAGTCACGTTATGAGGTAAATGCCTCCCACATATCAGGCCTCACTCACCACACTCAGGTCTTGATCTTATGCCTCATGTTCTCACCAAATCTCCAACTAACCTGGGCGAGAGCAAGTTTGTAACCTATCGCCCCTTTTAACAGAGCTGTTGCCCAAAGAAGCTTAAACCAATGGCCTAGGCCTGTTGCCTCCCATTAGGAACCTAGATCAGATAAACTCACCCAAATTCATCTTCCATTGCTTTGGGTTTCTCAGGGGAAACCTACTCACCACCTCCTATGGTAAACCAGAAAGTTCCAAGTTGGACTTCTCAAACTTAAATACATATTACAATCACCTGTGAACTGATAAAAAAAAAATTCTTGTGGCCTGGTCACATTCCAGACCCATAATAGCAGAATCCTCAGGAATGATACTCAGTCAGGTAGAACCTGACCAGCTGACTCCAATGTCGAGCCAGAATGGAAAAGCCCCAGCAAGGACTCTTCCTCAAGCTCAAGAAGCACACTCACACAGTGATTTCACGTTTTAGTGTTTGGAGGGACCTCTTGAAGCACCTCTGAGACCTTAGCCCCAGAGGGTTCGTGTTTGAGACTGGATCTAGGAGTATACATTCTCTTTCTTCTTTTCTTTCTCGTTTCTTTATTTCTTTATTTACATCCTGAGCAGGAATCATCCTAGATAGATTCACCGCAAGCCAGCAGCAAACCACGTTTCTGTGAACTGCTTCTCTAAGAGGCATAGAAATTGACTGGGACTAGGAAGCCTCTGTCTCTTTAAGGCCTGATTGAGGTATTGCCTTTAAATCTGTGGTAGCCCAGGGTAAGGCTGCTTCCTTTTAACCTAGTAGATTGGGTGCAGTCCAGGTTCCTGGAATGGGCCTCTCCTCGTAGGTTCCTTCAGCCTGTTTTGAGAAGTACTGTGTGGTTCCCACCAATGGAGAGTGGGAAGGGCATGCTGCCTTGGCCCACTTCTTCTTTCTCTTTGTTTTCGTGCCAAGAAGCCTAGTCAGGAGACTTGCTTTGGCCCAGAAGATTCTCCCACAGGAAGCAAGGAGGGTCTGCCAGCCGGTTTTTCTTTTGATTTCCTGCCCTGTCTTTGGTGTTTGCTAAACCAGGATGTGGAAGAGGTCAGAGTGATGTCCTTTGGACTTGAGTAGGAATCCGTTGACAAGCACCAAGCTTTTCAAGATGGCCATTCTCACAATTCTTAGAATTCTTTTTTGGGGAATGGTATTTTTTATGGAACACAGGATCCAAACAGCAAAGGCAGGGTGGCCCTCCATCACCCTCCTGGCTGACGACCTCTCGTTGCCCTTGAATCTGGATCTGGCCAAAGAAGCCCCTGGCAAGGGGATGAAGCCACGGCCCCAAGGATATCCCTTGAGGTATATGCTGAAGTTATACCAGCGTTCGGCTGACCTGCATGGGCATCCTAGGGAGAACCGCACGATTGGAGCTAAAATGGTGAGGCTGGTAAAGCCCTCAGCCAATGCAGTAAGGCCTCTAAGAGGTGAGTTCTAATGCCCTATACCATCTTCCAGGGACAGAAGAGGGGAAATGTGTAGACAGAAAGGAGGCTTAGTGTGTTGTCATTGATTGGTGAGCAAATCGTTTAGTCAAGCGTGGCTTTCAAAGGGTTGTAAGCTTATGAAAAACTGGCTTCAAGCCTATTTTGCATTTGAGCCACAACATAACATAAAAACATTTCCTTGGGTCCTACTGAGCAATCATTCCTGGGTTGCGGGACAAGTAAATACAGTAGGAGCCCCTGTGTTTTCTAAACTGTTATATCACTTAAACGAATTAAGAAATACCCAGCTGCCTTCTTGTAGAGGGCTATTTATGTGGTTGGTTGCTCTTTGAAGGCGAAGACTACAAGATAACGAGCTAGGAAAACCTGCATGGTCTCAGACAGGACAAATGCAACACCTGCTCTCATAGAACAACCGTTCTAACGGGGAGATAAATAAGCAAACTGTTAAATAATTGGAATTTGTGGCAAGTGAAGGGCCTTGGAATAGTAAACAGTAAAATCACCTCTTTCTGTAAGGGTTTCAGGAAAAACAGCTTTGAAGAAGTGATATTTGAGTTGAGGTCTGTAAGACATTATAACCGAGGAAACGAGAGCACCTGTTTAGGAGGAAGGACCACAAAGGCACAGAGGGCAAAACCAAGCATATCCTGCTTAAACAAGGGAAAGATTAGTGGGACTGGAGCCTTGTGGGAAATGTCAGGAACTGAGACTTATTAGAGACAGGGACTTGCAGGCCCTGAGAAAGGATTTGGGTTCATTACTAAGTGCGCTAGAAAACTGCGCAAATCAAGGTAATGTGAAGCTTAAAAAGAGTATGCTTAACCAGGCGGTGGCGACGCTTTTAATTCCAGCACTCAGGAGGCAAAGGCAGGTGGATCTCTGTGAGTTTGAGACCAGCCTGTTCGACAGAGCAAGTTCCAGGACAGGCTCCAAAACTACATAGAAACCCGTCTTGAAAACCCCAGAGAGAGAGAGAGAGAGAACCTAGGACTAAAACTACAAGGTTCTGACTGTGGGACAACTGGCATCTAGGGCTTGTAGAAGGATCCAGAAGTAGATGTCAAGTCCAGTCACACACGACGTATGAGTCATCCCTTCCCTTGAAAAGTTCTTTGCAGACCCTTCCTGGCTGAGGTTCTCAGCAGCCCCACCCTGCTTCAGGAAACACGTGATACCAAGGTCTGAAAGGAAAGGGCAGCTCCTCGGCAGACAGTTTGTTTGGGTGGGGTTCCTTTGCAGGGTGGGGCAAGTGGATGGGTGGACCTCTTGGAAAATTGTTAAAGGGGAATGTGGGATAACTTGAGGAAACAAGTGGCGTGGGTCTCCTTCCCCAGGAGGAAAGCTAGTGCTGCAAACTTGAGGGTGTGTTAGGCATGAGCTGGAATGGGAACTTCTGAAAATATTTTGAACACCAAGACATTAAAAGAACTTCTTTGTTGAAAGTGACTGTCTCCTTGAAGAATTTCAGGCTTACACATTCAGTGGAAAAGGAAGGTTAGGTGAATAATACATGGACACACTAAGATGTTCCAACACAAGAGAAGGTTTTACCCTGTGCTGTCTGATTTTTCTAGTCTACTCTTAACCTGTACCAGGAAAAGGAGAAGTTCAGAGTTCTGTAGACAGACACTTTTCGCTATTTATTTATTTGCTTATTTATTTTTGGAACCAGATTTGTTTTCAAGAATATATTCTGATCATGGTTTGGCCACAGGGTGTCAGCACTACAATTTGGATTAAAGCTTTTAAGCCTAGGTTGCATGCAGTTTGGGGCAGGCTTTTTTCCTATTTACTTATTTATTCACATTCGTTTGTTTGTTTAGGTTTTTTGAGACAGCGTTTCTCTGTGTAGCCTTGGCTATCCTGGAACTTGGTCTGTAGACCAGGCTGGCCTCGAACTCAGATCCACCTGCCTCTACCTCCAAGTGCTGAGATTAAAGGCTTGTGCTGCCGCCACCTGGCTGAGGCAGGTTTTTTTTTTGTTGTTGTTGTTGGTTTTTTTTACAAATAAGACTATTCATATAATCAAGGTTTATATTGAAATGGTATTTAAAGGCATGGTTGTAAAATGAATGGGTCAAACCCGAGGGAATATGGTAGACTGAACTGAAGGAAAAGATTCAGAAGCAGTTCTTGAAGTTGTGGAAAGCAGAGATACAAAGATGGTAAACACCCAGTTTAGTGGTTGATTCTTCCTGGTTTTGAAATGATGGTAGTCATAGCACCCACTATTAGATTTTCCCCCTAAAGCTATAGCTGTACAATGATGAGACATGGGAATACTTTCTTAATATATGGGTGTTTTGATGGTTTTTAATTGGTCACCTTTAATAGTCAACTAATAATATAATTGGTCTTCAATATATACAATATACACATTAAATAATTCTATATATCAGTTTTCAATGTTAATAATCCAAAAGTAAGACAGATTTATATTTACTATTAACAGACTTGGGTGCAAATCTTAAACTTACCAGGTGCTGGCTGCATGCATTCTTTTTCAATTCAGGGCCTGGACTGGTCATGCTGAGCTTCATCCCCAGCCTTTGCCCTGGTGTCCTTTGATGGTTTCTGTAAGCTTCATTGCCGTTATCTACAAAACAGTGCTAACAACTATCTCAGAAGACTGTTGAGTATGTTCTAAATGGTACTGGGAAGTGCTCCATAAATGATAGACTGTATTATAGCGAGTTAATTTCAGGGCTAGCTGTAACTATCAGTTTACATTTAGAAGTGTTATAAGGAATGTTCAGGTAAGAAGCAAGACTCTAATAATGGTGGGTCCTGTTCTTTCACGTTTGTGCAGGTCCCTGGCATGTACAGACCCTGGACTTTCCTCTGGCATCAAACCAGGAGGCATACGAACTAATCCGAGCCACCGTGGTTTACCGCCATCAGCTTCATTTAGTTCATTACCATCTCTCCTGCCATGTGGAGCCGTGGGTCCCCAAATGCCTGACCAAGCCCTTTTCTTCTTCTGAAATGGGTTCCTTCAAGCCGCCTCCCATGTCTAAAGCCTGGACAGAGATGGATATTACACACTGTGTTCAGCAGAGACTCTGGAATCGCAAGGGACGGAGAGTCCTTCGCCTCCGCTTCATGTGTGAGCAGCAAAAAGGCAGCGAGGTTCTTGAGTTCCAGTGGCATGGCATGGCATCCTTGGATGTCGCCTTCTTGCTGCTCTATTTCAATGACACCAACAAGAGCATTCAGGCTAAACTCACACAAGGCCAAGAGGAGTTAACTGATAGAGAATCTTCTCCTCTCATGCGGAGTGCCCGGCAAGCATGCAGCATTGCATCTGACGTCCCTTGTCATACTCAGGAACATGATTGGTCCGTAAATAACCAGTGTTCCCTTCACCCTTACAAGGTCAGCTTCCGTCAACTAGGCTGGGATCACTGGATCATTGCTCCCCGTCTGTACACTCCAAATTACTGTAAAGGAATCTGCAGTCGTGTGCTACCCTATGGTCTTAATTCACCCAACCATGCCATCATTCAGAGCCTTGTAAATGAACTAGTGAATCACACTGTACCTCAGCCTTCCTGTGTCCCTTATAAGTTTCTTCCCATGAGTATCCTTCTGGTTGAGGCAAATGGGAGTATCTTGTACAAGGAATATGAGGGCATGATTGCCCAGTCCTGTACATGTAGATAACTGGGAAGTTGCAGCTCTCTCAGCTTTCCTAAGGAACTAGAGAAGATAAAGTATTATTGGTGTTAAAGCTGACAGTGATCTACCCTTTCTACAGGCTCTATTCCTTATCGTAAAAATACAAATATTGCGCTTACACTTAAAATATACAAGCACTTTGAAGTCTATAAACTAAGTGCTAGGATCACGTCTTAATATTTTTAAAAAGTAATTTAAAATACCATGAAATAGTTATCTTTAGAGTTATTTAAACCTTTTCCCTTATTTGTGAGCTCCTCGACTTGTAAAAGAGAAAAGACTTTTCTGGGACTGGTAGCACAGCATGGATCAGTATGATTTAACTAGTCAAAGCCCTCAATACTTGGAAAAGATGTTTTTTGGAGATGTGCTGTTATGTCACTTTTATTGTGACTTTGGAAAAAACAAGACTGGTCCGTGTAGTAGAACACGTGGAGTCCTGGAAGTGACTTCATTCTAGGCTCACTTGTTTTGTGTGTCCAGCTGGACTCTTCTGGGCATGAGTCTCTGCAAGACAACCTTGTGGCTTGGGAGGAGATATAGAGCTCTCTCTGGGACTAACCGGAGTTTGTAATATGACTCCTTGAGTTTCTTTCCCTTTTGTGGTGCTGAAGCTAGTAAGCAAGTGCTCTGCCACTGTGCTGTATTCCCAGCCCAGCTTGACTCTCTATAATCCTTTACTGCATTTAAATGGTGGGACAATACTGCAAATAAATGATACTTTTCTTGTTAAAGAGAATCTTGAATGCTTTGGGAGAGACGGGAAAGAAGAAATTTGTCTTTTGTTATTTATAACTATGAAACAGAGATCTAGCCTAATCTCTGAGGGATAGGGCCAGAGGCTCCTCTGAATTTGTTCTCTGGGCAGCAGTCCTAGTAAGCAGCTTTCACTAATGTGCCCGGTAGAGAAACCCGGTATGTCTCAGTACTTGCATAGCTATTGACTTGTCTTATCACCGTTCTCAGTGGGAGAGGGCCTGATTTATGGGTGAGGGCATGCGCTTGCCACTGTTAATTCCTGTCTCTTCACACTTATCATAAGTTAACTCTGTTCATAATTAATTAATCCTTTCTCTACAGTTGCTACTCACTGGACTGAATATCTGGGGATCTATTCCTTAGCATCATTTGGTTCACATATCTACTTAGAATTCAGGCTTTACTACTCATCTCACCAGTATTCTCATGACAACCCAGGTTCCAGCAGCTGTGCTTCCTCTCTTCTCATAGCGGAGCATGCTTCCCTTAATATGCTGCAGTGCTGTTGTCTTCACTGAAAAAAAGACGGAGCTCCCTTTGAAGGTTTTACTTGTCTCATGACCATGTTCTCAATGACAAGAGCTGAAAAATCTGTCCTTTAATGAACACAAAAAGCTGAAATTTTTTTTGTGTGTGTGTTTCATGGAATACCCCGCTATTTATATATTTGTATGTTTATTTATATATTCATTTTCTTAAAGAATAAATGTAACATGTGTGTTTTGCATATAAAGTATAGTATAGTGATTTCAAACTGTATAAGAGTATGAAAGTTATGTTATGTAAGGTGGTTTGGGAAATCACGATATGTTGTAAGCTGAACTGGGAGAACGAATTGGGCTTCTCATTTACCTGTTTCTTCAGTGTTCCTAGGATAGGCATAAATACCCAACAACAACAACAACAAAGACTCCTATCCTTATGACTCCTGGATATCTTTGAAACTTCATGGGGAATTCATGATTAGTCCCTATTCATGAAGCTCTGAGTAGTCAAAATAACAACAAAAAACCCCACAGGCAGGATGGTGTCAGTTGTCAATGGTGTTATGAATTTCCTTTAAAAAAAGTATTGTTTCAATTGAGCACCTTATCTTCAAGTCTAAAGTAAAAGGCACGAGTCTTAAGCCTTCTTCTGAGAAAAAGGATAAAGGCTCATGAGTTGAGGAAGGTATATGGATACAAGATCTGCTTGTCCAGCTAACTGGTAAGGGAACATTGATGGGGAAGGAAAGTAGAAAAGTCCACTTTCTTCCCCAGAAGCACAAAGCAGGCTATATCATCATCTGAAGTGTGGATGCTAAAGGAATGTACATTTAAGCTTGCTTCTGACTCTGAGCTTTGTTGCATTCATTTTTCCCCTCTTTAGAAAATAGATTATTGCTGGGCAGTGGTGTGGTGCAAGCCTTTAATCCCAGGAGGCAGAGTCAGACAGAGCTCTGAGATCGAGGCTGCTGGTCTACACAGAAAATTCCAGGACAAACAGGGTTTTGGAAACAAAAATAAAATCCCCAAACAAAAGAAAATGAATTATTTTCTCCAAGATAGCATTATTGCAGTTTTCCCTTGTTTTACTCCTCCCAATTCCTCCCCACCTCCTCTCTTATCCAGATCCACTTCCTTTTTGTCTCAGAAAAGAATAGGCTTCTAAGAGATAATAAAATACAACAAAATGAAATATAAAAGATAAAAAAACTATCACATCAAAGTTAGACAAGACAAACCAACAGAAGGAAAAGAGCCCAAAGAGAAGGCACAAGAATCAGAGATTCAATCATTTTCCCATTCTGGAATATAACACTAAACTGAAAACCATAATATTTATGCTGAGGACATAGTACAGACCTGTGTAGGCCCTATGCAGGCCGCTTCAGTCTCTGAGTTCATATGAGCTTCATACGAGGGTCTTGTTCTCCTGGTGTCTTCCATCTTCTCTGTCTCCTACACTCTTTCTGCCTCTTCCTTCTTCCATGGGGTTCCCTGAGCTCTGAAGGAGAAATTTGCTGGAGACATCTCATTTAGGGCTAAATGTTCCAAGTTTTCTCACTCTCTGTAATGACTGGCTGTATGTCTCTATATATGTTCCCATTTGCTGCAGGAGGAAGCTTTTTTAGTGATAGCTGACTGAGGCACTCTTCTATGAGTATAGCAGAATATCATTAGAACTCAATACATTACTTTGTGGTAGTTCTTTTTTGTTATTTGCTTTTGTTTTGTTTTTTTTTTTTGGTGTTCTTTTGTTGTTGTTTGATTTTTAGATCATTATTATTTGGTCTTACCATAGGTCCCTGGTTTATCTAGTCTCGTGTTCTTGGTCACCCAAGCAGTGTTCGTATAGGTTCCATCTCGTGGAGTGGACCTTAAGTCAAATCAGATAGTAGTTGGTTATTCCCATAATCTTTGTGCCACATTGCTCTAGCATATCTTGCAGGCAGGACACAATTATTGATCAAAGGGTTTGTGACTGACTTGATGTTTATGCTACCGTTTAGGTAGCCTGCAGAGTACCTTCCTGTACCAAAGACGCTAGAAAGTATGGGTGAGGGCTTTATGTAAGCTAGAATTCTCATGTTCAATTGATTGTCTTTAGCAATGGGGCCTTGATGTCACTTCATAGAGAGGAGCCTATTGCCTTTGCAAAAGCATGGGTTGTTTAGAGGTCTCATGGGACCTTCTTTGGCTAACAACTCAATTAGATATAACCCAATCCTGGTACTGGAAGCTTCATTTGGTGACAAGAGATGTCCACTTGAGACTCTGTCTCCCTCATTATTTGGTGATTTCATGTAGATTGCTTTAATATATTTATATATTTTAGGAAGGTTCTACTTTTTCAGTTTCATGCTACCACTCAAAGTCCCCTTAATTTTAGCTTTTTTGCCTTGTATTCTATCCCTCAATCCCTCCCCATTTGATCTTCCAATTCCAGAATCCCCATCTGTCCATTGTTATCTACTTTATTCCCATTTCTTAACAAGACCTATTGTTCCTATGTTCCATATTGACCAATATTCCCTCTTGTACCTTACTCTATACCTACCCTCTGTGGTTGCACAGACTGTAGCTTGGACATTTAACTTAAAAATTAATATCCACTTATAAGCAAGCACATATCATATTTGTCTGAGTGTGGGTTACCTTAATCAGGATGATTTTTTCAAGTTCATCTCTTTCCCTATGAGTTTCATGATTTTTTAAATGGCTGAGTAATGCTTCATTTTATGTAAATGTACCAATTTTCTTTATCCATTCTTATGCTGAGGGATATCTAGGTTGTTTAAAATTTCTGGCTATTATGAATAGAGCAGCAATAAACTGCTCTATTCATAACAAGTGTCTCTAGGGTAAGAAAATAGTCTGGGCGTATCCCCAA
Organism: Myodes glareolus; assembly: GCF_982192425.1. NCBI lineage: Eukaryota > Metazoa > Chordata > Mammalia > Rodentia > Cricetidae > Myodes > Myodes glareolus. The sequence goes on along the minus strand of NC_142053.1, from coordinate 130,601,973 downwards.
GAGTGGTATAGATGGAACTTGAGGTAGATCAATTGTCATCTTAGGAACTGATACACTGATTTCCATAGTGTCTGTACAGATTTGCAGTCCAACCAACAATGGATGAGTGTTCCATTTGTTCCACATCTTCTCCAGAGTGAGTTGTCACTTTCTTTTATTGGTCTTAACTATTCTAAAGTGTTTAACATGAAATCTCAAAGTAGTTTTGACTTGCATTTCCCTGGTGGCTAAGGATGCTGAACATGTGTGTTTCTCAGCGATTTAAATTTCCTCTTTGGAAAACGCTGTTGAAATCTGTACTCCATTTAAAAATTGGATTATTTGTTTTCTTGATATCTAGTTTTTTGTATTCCTTATGTATTTTGATATTAGCCTTCTATAGGATGTGTAACTGGTAAAATCTTTTCCCATTCTGTAAGCTGATGCTTTGTCTGAATGACTGTGTCCTTCGCTGTGTAGGTTTTCAGTTTCATGAGGTCCCGTTTATTATTTGTTGATTTTACTTAGTGCCTGTGCTAAAGGTGTTCTGTTCAGAAAGTCTTTTCATGTGTCAATGAGTTCAAAGATATTCCCAGCTTCCTGTACTATCAGGTTCAGTGTATCTGAGTTTATTTTTTGTTGTTGTTGAGGTCATTGATCAATTTGGAGTTTAGTTTTGTGTAGGGTGGTAAATATGGAACTCTTTTCATTCCTCTACATACAGGTGTCCAGTTTGACCAACACAATTTGTTAAAGATTCTGTCTTTTCTTCAGTGTATATTTCTGCATTCTTTATAAAAATCAGGTGCCCATATGTGTGCAGGTTTATATCTGGCTCTTCAATTTGATTTCATTGATCAATGTGCTTGTTTTTACACCATTACTGTTTTTACTCCTATAGCTCTGTAGTATAACGTGAAATCAAGGATGGTGATATCTCCAGCAGTTCTTTTATTATTCAGAATTGTTTTAGTTATACTAGCTTTTTTGTGTTTCCATATAAAGTTGAGCACTGTCCTTTCAACATCTCTGAAGAATTGTATTAGGATTTTGATGGGGATTGAATTGAATCTTTAGATTGCTTTTGGTAAGATGAACATTTTTGCTATGTTATTCCTATAAATCCATGAGCATGAGAGATCTTCCAATGTTCTGATATCATTTTCTATTGCTTCCTTCAATGTCTTAAAGTTTTTTTTTTATTGTACAAGTCTTTGGTTTGAACTACCCTAAGGTATTTTATATTATCTGAGGTTATCGTGAAAGGTGTTGCTTGCTTGATTTCTTTCTCAGTAGTTTGTCATTTGTATATAGAAGGATTACTGATTTATATGACTTAATGTTGTATCTACTACATTGCTGAAAGTGTTGATCATTTGTAGGAGTTTCCTTGTGGAATTTTCGGGCCACTTCTGTATACTACATCATCTGCAAATAAAGATACTTTGACTTCTTCCTCTCCAATTCATATCTTCTTTATCTCCTTACTTTGTCTTATCCTTACTTTGTCTTATTGCTCTAGCTAAGACTTTAAATACTATATTGAATAGTTATGGAGGGAGTGGACAACCTTGTCTTGTTCCTGATTTTAGGGAATTTGCTTTGAGATTCTCTTCATTAAAGTTGATTTTGGCTATGGGCTTGCTGTTTATTATGTGTCTCTTGTATCCTTAACATATCCAGGATTTTTATGATAAAGGGATGTTGAATTTTGTCAAAGGCCTTTTCTCTAATAATATGATCATGTGGTTTTTGTCTTTCAGTTTTCTTAATGGTGGATTACATTTATTCATGTACAATTTGAACTATGCCTGTATCTTTGGGATGTAGCCTACTCAATCATGGTGTATGATCTTTCTGATGTGTTCTTGGATTCAGTTTGCAAGTATTTTATTGAGTTTGTTTTCATCTATGTTCATAAGGGAAAGGGAGCTGTATTCTCTTTGTTTGGCCTTATGTGATTCGAGTGTCAGGGTAACTGTGGATTTATAAAATTAATTTGGCGATATTCCCTCTGTTTCTATTTTACAAGATAATGTGAGGAGGAGTATTTTCATTACTTCTTCTTTGAAAGTCTGGTAGAATTCTGCAATAAAACCATCTGGCCCTTGTTTGGTTGGTTGGGAGATTTGTAATGACTGTTTCTATTTCATTAGGTGTTATAGGTCTGTTCAAATTGCTAATCTTGTATTGATTAAATTTTGATAAACATTATGCATTGAGATAATTATCTATTTCTTTTAAAGTTTACAATCTTGTGGAGCACATCTTCTTTTAATCGATCTTATTGAGCTCTACATTTTTCTCTGCTCCCCTCCCTGCCTCTCCCCTCCCCTTCAACCCTCTCCCATGGTCCCCACGCTCCCAATTTACTCAGGAGATCTTGTCTTTTACAACTTTTTAAGGTATATCCTTATGACTCTCTGGATTGCAATGGTGTCTTGTTTTGTCCCCTTTCTAATTTTGTTAATTTGGATATTCTCTCTTTCTGTCTTTTAGTTAATTCAAGAAAACTGATTTTCTCAAAGAACCAATTGTTTATTTCATTGACTCTTTGTCTTGTTTTTGTTTGTTTCTATTTTATTGATTTCAGCCATGATAGTGATTATTTCTTGGCATCTACTCTTTGGGGTGTGACTTCTTTCTTTCTTTTCTTGATCTAGAGTTTTTAGGTGTGTTTTTATGTTGTTAGTATGAGATGTCTCTAATTTTTTATGTAGACTCTTAGTGCTATGAACTTACCTCTTTAATCTGCTCTTATTGTGTCGCAAAACTTTGGGTATGTTGTGTATTCATTCTCATTCAATTCTAGGAAGTCTTTAATTTTTCTCTTTATTTCTGTGACCCATTTTCCATTCAGTAAAGAGCTATGCAGTTTCCATGAGTCTGTAACGTTTCTGTTATTTTTGTTGTTGTTATCCAGCTTTAATCCATGGTGGTCAGAGAGGATGCAGGGATTATTTCAATTTTCTTGTGGAGACTTGCTTTGCGTCTGAGTATGTCGTCAATTTTGGAGAAACTTCCACAAGCTGGTGAGAAGGTATATTCTTTTGTGTCCAGTTGAAATGTTCTGTAAATATCTGTTAGGTCCATTTGCTTTATAACATCAATTAACTCCATCATTTCTCTGTTTAGTTTTTGTCTGTAAGACCTGCCTATTGATAAGAGTGGGGTATTGAAGTCTCCCACTCACAGTGTGTGAGGGTCAATAAGTGATGTAAGTTATAGTAGTGTCTCTTTTACAAACTTGGGTTCCCTTCTGTTTGGGGAATAGATGTTAAGAATTGTGATATCCTCTTGGTAGATTTTTCCTTTGAGTATGTAGTGTCCTTCCCTATCTCTTATTAGTTTTTGAAGTCCATTTTGTCAGATATGAAAATAGCTTCACCAGCTTGCTTCTTAGATCCATTTGCTTGGAACATCTTATTCCATTCTTTTACCCTGAGGTGACCTCTCTCCTTTATATTGAGGTTTGTTTCTTGGATGCAGCAGTATGATGAATCCTGTTTTCATATCCGTTCTGTTAGTCTGTGTCTTTTTATTGGTGAATTGAGATAATTGATGTTCTGAGAGATCAATGATCAATGGTGTTGATTCCTATTATTTTGTTGTCATTGGTGGTGGTGGTATGTGGTGTGTGTGTGTGTGTGTGTGTGTGTGTGTGTTTCCCTTTTTTGACTTTTTATGGTGTGAAATTTTTATTCTCTGTGCTTTCTTAGGTATAGTTAATCTCTTTAAGTAGGAGTTTTCTTTCTAACACCTTCTGTAGTGATAGATTTATAGACAGGTATTGTTTAAATCTGATTTTGTCATGGAATATTTATTTTTCTACTTCTATAATGGTTGAAAGTTTTGCTGGTATAGTAGTCTGGACTGACATCTGTGGTCTCTTAGAGTCTGCAGCACATCTGTTCAGGCCCTTTTGACTTTTAGAGTCTCCTTTGAGAAGTCAGATGTGATTCTGGGCTGCCTTTATATGTAACTTGGTGGTTTCCATTGCAGTTTAAAAATATTATTTATTATATATAATATTCTTTATTATATATAATATTCTTTATTATATATATTTATTTAGTGTTTTGATTATTTATGATATGATGAGGGGACATTTCTGAAATGATCAATTTGGTCTTCTGTATGCTCCTTATACCTTTATATGTATCATTTTCATTAGGTTAGGAAAATTTTCTTCTTTTCTCCTATGAGTTTGTTGAAAATATTTCCTGTGCCTTTGATCTGTGTTTCTTCTCTTTCCTATTATCCTTGTATTTGATGTTTTTCTACCATCACAGATTTTCTGGATGTTTTGTATCAGTAGTTTTTTTAATATTTAACATTTTCTTTGACTGATGTGCCCACTTCCAGTTTGTCTTCAATGCCTGAGATTCTTTCTTCAATCTCTTGCATTCTATTGAAGTTTGCCTCTGTGGTTCCTTTTTGAGTTCCTAAATTTTCATTTCTAGATTTCCCTCAGATTGGGTTTTTTATTGATTCTATTTCCACTTTCAGATCTTGAATGGTTTTACTAATTTTCTTCCATTGTCTGTTTATGTTTTCATAGATTTCTTTAAGGTATTTGTTCATTTCCTCTTTAAAGACCTCTATAATATTCATCAAGACTGTTTTAAGGTCTTTTTCTTGGAGTTCAGATTTACTGAGATATTCAGAGCCTGCTGTGGTAGGGTTTCTGGGCTCTATTGGAGACATATTGTCCTGTCTGTTATTAACTATCTGTTTTATGCTGGAGTCTAGGCATCTGGGATTGGAAAGATTGTAATTCCAGTTGCTGATATCTGGGCATGTCTTTTTTGGGTGGATGTTTTGTTCTGTTGTTTCTGTTGCCGTCTCTGGTTCTTAGGAGAATGTGATGGCTGTTTGTTATCTGGTAGGAAATTTTTCTGAGTTCCTGATAAGTGTGGGCATGGGAGGATGTGTTCCAGGTAAAATGTGTTTTTGGATATTGGAGCCTGAGAGTAAGGAATGAGGGTGGTCTGAGGATGTGTGAGGGGATTAACTGGAGGGAGAAAAGCATGGCATTCCACCAGGTTCTGCTTAGTTATCCTCCCAGGAAAGGGACCAGAGTAAGGAGAGTCCACAGCAGAAGGTCTGCTCTAGACTTGGAGATGAGAATAGAGGACTGCACCCAGAGGAATGGAGGGAGAGGTGAAGATCTGCAGTTAGCCTACTTGCTTCCCTTATCAGTGGTCTGTGGATTCCCAGAGGATGCCTCCTGGAGTTGGAGGCTGGGACAAAGCAATGGGGTGGGAAGTTTGGAGGAAAAGATCTGTGTGGTGCACAGGAGATGGGAACAAGAGGGGAAACGAGGCTGCATCAAGTATTCTGCTGCAGATCTAAAGATAATAGGAGGTTATTGGATTTGGAGGAGCAGAAGGAAAGATGAAGATCTATAGTCTGCCCACTTGTTTCCCTGACCAGAGTGGCATTTATCTTATATCTTACATTTATATGACATCTAATTCTGGAGAATCAGGAAAACTTTGTCTTCAGTTGCACCAAGTATTTGGGTGCTAAATCATTTATCTTCAGTTGCATCAAGTATTTGGGTCCTAAAGCATGTAAAATAATATTTCATCTACGTACTGTGGTATGAGTGAGAGAGGTATCAGCTCCAATTCAAATGAACTTTAATTGATGCACCATAAAAGTCACCATATTTTCTTTAATTCTGATAGTTTTGAATGCCTGAAGGTATGAAAATACCACTACAGTTCAGTTTTGCCATAAAAAGAAATCCCATGAGCATTACCAGTGAATCCTAGTTCCTCCTTTATCACAGCTCCAAGTAACTACTAATCATTTTGGGAATGTGTGTTTGTGTTTGTGTACATGTTCCTGCGCATACACTATAAATGCATACATGTTCATGTGTCTGTGTCTAAATATGGTGTTCAGTGGTCAAATTTTGCTGTTACTCTTCTGATGCCATCCACCTTGTCTTTTGAGATAGTCTCTCACAAAGATCTGGATAGGTTGTCTTTGCCTACCTAGCAATAGAATTACAAGTGCCCACCTCCTTGCTTTTTTTGTTTATGCTAGAGATTTAATTCATGTCCTCATGCTTACAAGGCAAACAGTTTAATGACTGAGCCATATCCCCACCACTGTTGTACTTTCTTTGGTGAATTATGAATATTTATATAATTATATCATATTTGACTTTTGT